>NC_135802.1:160137353-160737674 GCF_964213995.1 Mustelus asterias
TTATTTTTGTTAAACATCATATTCTTTTTATAAAACTCATGACTCATCTTTCTGAAATTTGCTCATCAGCCCCTTGACGGAGGAAAAAAATGGATACGGCCCCCAAGCGAAAAGGTAAGACAAGCCTCATATAAAACATTAGTTCGACCACAACCTGAGTACTGCGTGCAGTTCTGGTCACTTCATTACAGAAAGGTTGTAATTACATTAGAGGGGGTACTGAGGAAATGTATGAGGATGTTGCCAGGACACAAAGTGCAGCTATGAGAAAAGATTGGAAAGGATGGTGCTGTTCTTCTTGGAACAGCAGAGATTTAAAATGTACAAAATTGTGAGGGGCCTGAATAGAGTAGGTGGGAAGGACCTATTTACTTTAGCAGAGAGGTCAGACACTAAGGGGCATAGATTTAAAGTGATTGCGAGAAGGATTAGAGGGGAGATGAGGATTTTGTTTTCCACTCAGAGGGTCATAGGGAGTTGGAATTCACTTCCTAAAAGAGTCATGGAGGCAGAAATCCCAAACTCATTTAAAAGGTAATTGGATGTGCACCTGAAGTGTCGTAATATGCAGGGCAATGGATCAAATACTGGAAAGTGCGGTTAGACCGAGTGACTCGTTTTTCAGACAGTGCAGATATGATGGACCAAGTGACCACTTTGCTGTAAACTTTCTATGATTCTAAAACTGCAGCCAGATATGGTGTTTAACTTAAATATTAAGATTTAGCTGGAAAAATGTAAATTTGAATTACATCATTTTTCTTTAAGACCTAGTAAGGGTAAACAGCCTCTCTCTCTTCGCATCGTTTCCTCCGTTTACAAGTTTCCCATTCAAAGTGTCTCCCACAACCATTAAAGTGGGAGAAGCATTTTGTTTCCTCGGTCACCACCAATCCTGCTTTTAAAGAAATGTTATAAATAGTACAAGAACAACTCGGGAAAGACTCATTTTCTGAACTTTGCTTGCTCATTTGAAAAGATACTCGGACACTAAACCGGTCCAAAGCCAAGTCCTTCTAGGTCCAGAGCCACTCGAGTTTAACCTCAACTGTAATCTACAGTTTCCTCCACTGAAAGTCAGTAGCTTCCCACCAGTTGTAATGTAACCACTGCATAGGAACACTAGGAGAAGCAAAGACACATTTGACAGGCACTAAGGGGACACTCAAGTTGTCCTTTGTATGCAATTAGAAGCTAGGTTTGGAATGTTTACTTTGTTGTGGCTTTTATTATTGCATTGTGGCCAAGTCAGAGGTCAGGTAAGGTGTGGGACTGTTGGTGAATGGGGAACTGGGATTACAGCAAATGGTATCACAGGGAGTTCTTCACATACAGCCCAGGCAGAAAGGGCCTTTCCTCCCTTTTTCTTATTCTCCTCCTCACCCTGTTTTCCCTGCCCCTGAATTGCTTTCTCTAAATTGGTGGAGAGAGGTGTCTGCTCATAATAGCAAGTTTGCGGGATATTATCAGCTCAAATCTTCACACACGCTCTCCTAGGCACTTTCACAGGGGTCTGGGCAGTGGAAGTGTTGTTTCAGCAATATCACATTTTTCGTGCCAGCATGGCCTTCATATTATGTATGCTGCACATGTGAGCACGGGTGATGCACCAGAGTCATCAGCCATGGTCATCAGCAGAAAGCCCTCATCACTCAGTCATCTTCACTCTGCCATTGTAGATCAAATGCGGGCGGTACAGTGAAGTCATCGTGACCCAACCAGGATACTGTTCATTGATAATTCGCTGCATGTGGTCACATTCTAGCTGGATATTGATGAATTGGAATTTCATTCAGTTCTACTAAGGGGCAGAGGTGTCATGTGGCACCCCTCACCTTCGGGAATTCGGCAAGCCACATGCTCATTTCACCTCAGCCAAAAGAGAAATAAATGCGGGCTTCTCTTATTAAATAAAGAGCTTCTGGGACCTCCCTTACTCGACAAGGGACAGCAAAGTATAAGATACTTCATGTGTCTTCAGCTCCGGCCTGGAAGGAGACAGATTCATAAAAGTTCACTGCCACAGTCACACTCTCAGCCGTTCGCAAAGCAGTCCTTGCCCTGCTTTAAGGTTACAAGCTGTAACCGGTAGCAGATTTCAGGGAGTATGTCCATCGCAGATGGCACACACATCAAGCCTTGCTGAAGTTCAGATAGGATCATTGCTCTCAAACATCCTGTGCAGATATTGCCTCTGATTTCTTCTCCTTTACCCTCTCCCTCTTCCAGCAGCTTGCCCTGCTTCATGTGATCTCTGCTCCTTCTCCAATTTCTGCTGCATTCCAAGCAAAATGCCTGCACCCGAGTCTGGGAGCAACTGATTTGTTCAGAAGCCTTTAAATCAGGACAAAATCTTTCACCACTCCCTGTAGACCGCTGCTACTTTAAATAACTATAGGAAGCCCTAAACACATGCAAAATTGTAGCAACAGCCAGGCAAAGAAAAATCAACCAGCAACTAACACGTACGTAGTTGATGATCCCTTTGAATAGGTGGCTGGCTGACTTCATGATCTTCCTGCATCGCATGCCTCTGGCAAACGTTCACTGCACATGCTGAGAGCAGCCATGATAAATTATTTATGAGCCTAATTTCTCACTCCAACAAATATTGTCACATACAATGCAGTGCAGTCTGTTCAGTCAGCCGAGCCGGAACTTCAACCCACATTCCCCTATTCCTTGGTGCAACACCAACAGCCTCCCTTTAAAAAATGGCATTAAATAATGAACTTACACCAAGTAAAGAATAAAAGTTCATTAAACATCAAGTTAGCAGAGTTCACTGCACAAATATCATTACTCAATGCCCTGAGCTGGCTCCAAAGTCTATCAGCATTTGCTACTTATCTGGTTTGACAAAGTGGACTGCACAGGTATTATTAATCAATTTCTTGGTTGAATATCTAACGTGGAGGTTCTTATTAATAGTCTTATTGCACATAAATAGGGAAGTTAATGGTTAGTTCTGAACCAACAACATATAATAATGTCATATGGATGGTAACAGTTAAAATTCAAATTGCAAATAAATTTGTTTCTTTTATGGCATTGCATCTATACAATAATACAGGTGCACAACCCTTACTGTATTAAAGAATTGGCCAAGAGCTGTTGGCAACCAAGACCAACAGCTGATTAAAACAAAGAGGACAGTAAAGTCCAATCTTGTCGTACATCACATTATGTAAAGATGTGGAAAGGGACCCAAATTGTGCAGCGTGCAATCCCTTTCATCACCAAGGCTCGGGTTTTATTCTGACAATAACCTCCTCTACAGAAAACTCAGCTGAAGTCCAAAGTCCAGTCGCAAAACCTAAGCCAAGATCAGAAAAAAATATATAAACTCTCCTTTAACCTTGATCCTGAGAAACACACTAATCCAGGTGTAGGAGCTTGGCTTCTAAACATTTTAGCTGACTTACCAGTTGATCCCTTTCCTCACTCGTTTCAACTGTGCCTGTCAACTGGTTTTCTCATCTAAGCAAAAAGCAGAAAAGATTGTGTCTATCCATAAGCAAGGATCAAAGTCAGACTCAGACCCAATAACAACTGATAATTAGGTCAAAGCTTGTAGCAATAAGCAGCTGCTGCATCACCTCAACTGTAACACCTTATTTAGTTGCCAATTTAACTACAAAGCAAATGAGCCGACACAAGATTATAATGATACAGATATAGTATGATTCTGTCATTTGATGGGATGAAGTGAGCCTACTTCATGCCTAAGTTCATCCATGACACTATAGCCAACAGGGAGTACACGCTATATGATGACATTAAAATCAATGATTAAATAAAACCTTCAGGCTCAAAGGGAAATCTATCAGTTGCCGGGCAATATTTCGAATTTCTGCATGAAACCAGAAACACCTACAAGCAGCAAAGTTCTATTCACTACTTCTGCTTATAAAACTCTCTTCCCAAATAGTGCTGTCACTTACAATGCATTCTGTTCTGTGTAGATTTTCAACTGGGGTTACTTGATCAAATATTAAGCCAAAGGATGCTTCAGGTAACTATTAACACATCAGTACAAGTTCTCGGTCTTTTCTGTTCTCACGCCACTACTAAGGTTTAATTTTGAGAGAGGCCCAATCTTCGAGAACAAAGATGCCTTTGTTCTAGAAGATTGGTTCACTATAATTAAAAATCAATCATCAAGTAACATCGACTTGCATTTGAATCTGAACCACTTCACAAACCAATTTTTGTACAATCAAAATTATGTTTTTGCCAAATATATGAACCTATGTTCTTCAAAGATAGGGATGACAATTAAATTGTAGCTGATTGGCAGCTGAGCACCATTTACCTACCTTACCTCCATATCCCTTGATACTCTTACTGAACAAATAATCTATGCATCTCAGTCTTGAAAGATTCTACAGCTTTAAGGGGAGGAAAATCCCAGATTTCTGTTGTCATTCTGTGGAAAAAAGTATTTTGTAATTTCCTTCCGAAATGGCCTGGCTCTAATTTTAGATGATGTCTGTCTGTTCTTGATTCTCCACCTCCATCCGGGAGGAAATCATTTCTCTTTACTTATAAAACCCTTTTAACATTTTAATCTTGATCAGTTTAACCCTCAATTCTTCCTTTTTCAAGGGACTTTTGCAACCTGCTCTCATAATTGAATCTGTGCTGCACCCACTCCAAGGTCAATATACCCTTCCTTTGGTCCCGTGGCCAAACTGAGCAGTGTTCCAAAAGAGGCCTGACCAAGACTATAAAACTGGGACATGAATTTGATATTTCATTATTCAGTAGCAATAACACCAATTTTTCTAACATCCAAGAGCCTCCTGTTTTACTTTAGTCTTGTGTTGGAGTTTTAACCTCAAAAGCACCCATTTTTCAATGAATCAGCTTGACAATTTCCTTTAAAAATAACTATCGGGTTGGCCTAACATAATAAAGTTAATAAATACAAGTAAAAACTGCAGGTGATTCCTGTTAGGATCTGATGAGGAAATGGACTGATGCTAATATCATCGAGGACCCATAAAAGCAAGAGAGATTTGATCAGAGAATTGAGAGGTCAATAATCTAATATAATGTGACATATTAAAAATAATTCCAAACAATATTTATGCAATTTTGAATTTGCTACATAGATAACAAGGAAAAAATTGAGAAACGCACTATACATGAAACATTAGCAACAAAAACTTTACTGCAGTAGACCAATACAATACCTCAAACAAACGTAGATCAGCAGGGACTTTATCACCAACACTCAAACACACTGTATCTCCCGGAACCAGCTCTCGAGCGAGCAAGTGCTCCATTCTTCCTTCCCGTATACTAGAGTGGAAAGAAAGTACATGCCAAAATAAAATGCAATACTGTTAGGATCAACTTTATCACAGTTCTTTCTGCATGTAAATTTTTGTTCTCTTTAAGTAGAAAAACATCAGTGCTAGGATGAAAAATTATCTTTTTCAGGAAGTCTGCATTAGCATCAA
Organism: Mustelus asterias; assembly: GCF_964213995.1. Lineage (NCBI taxonomy): Eukaryota > Metazoa > Chordata > Chondrichthyes > Carcharhiniformes > Triakidae > Mustelus > Mustelus asterias. The sequence goes on from NC_135802.1 coordinate 160,142,822, forward strand.
ATATTCCCACATCAAATATAGCATGATTAGTATTTACAGTAAAGTTCACTCTTATGCTATTCCAGAATTGTAACTACTGTAAATTTCCCATACCATCCATTCTTGTGGTCTTGCACTATAATCAAGCCACATTAGGGGTAAAAGATGTTGGATCGAGATGAAGGATGCTTACAGTCAGCTATAGAAAAAATGTTCATCTCATTAGTCCAAAGATGTGTAGGTTAGATGGATTGGCCATGGTAAAATTGGCCCTTAGTGCCCAAGATCTATAGATTAGATGGATTAGCCATGGTAAATGTGTGGGGTTATGGGAATAGAGCAGGGAGGGGGCCTGGGTAAGATACTCTGTCAGGAAAGTCGATGCAGACTTGATGGACCGAATTAACTCCTTCTGCACTGTAGGGATTCTATGATTAGTTGGTGCCATGTCCTAAAGGGGAAAAGGATATTATTGAACCTCTTGTGGTAGCCATTTCCCAAATGTATTTTGTTTTAATGTACTAACAACGTTACTGAAATATACATCAGGCTAACCAGCAAAAGTAGGTTGAAGTTTTTTCTACAAGAGCAAAATAATGCATATGAGGAGAAAGGGAGGTGAGGAATACAGTTTTCTGGAATGAATAGTTAATTTAGCATTGGATAAAAAAAATTGACTTGAGAGAAAGCAGCAAATTGTGGCAAATGGTTGTTTTTCAGACTGGAGGATACTAGACAGTATTCCCCAAGTGTCAGTGCTAGGACAACTGATTATTTAATATATACATAAATGACTCTCAGCGCCAGGGACCCGGGTTCAATTCCAGCCTCGGGTCACTGTCTGTGTGGAGTTTGCACGTTCTCCCTGTGTCTGCGTGGATTTCCTCCGGGTGCTCCGGTTTTCTCCCAACTCCAAAGATGTGCGGGTTAGGTGGATTGGCCATGCTAAATTGCCTCTTAGTGTCGGGGGATTAGCGAGGGTAAATAGGTGGGGTTATGGGGATGGGGCTCGGGTGGGATTGTGGTCGGTGCAGACTTGATGGGCCGAATGGCTTCGTTCTGCACTGTGGGGATTCTATAACAGATGATTTGGAGTTGGGGACCAAGTGTAGTGTGTCAAAATTCGCAGATGACACCAAGATGGGTGGAAGAACAAGGTGTGCAGAGGATGCTGAAAGTCTGCAAAGGCATATAGATAATCTAAGTGAGTGGGCGAGGGTCTGGCAGATGGAGTACAATGCTGGTAAATGTGAGGTCATCCATTTTGGTAGGAAGAACAGAAAAATGGGCTATTATTTAAATAGTAAAAAAATTGCAGCATGCTGCTGTGCAGAGGGACCAGGGTGTCCTTGTGCAGGAATCTCAAGGAGTTGGTTTGCAGGTGCAGCAGGTAATTAAGAAGGCAAATGGAATTTTGTTCTTCATTGCTAGAGGGATGGAGTTTGAAAACAGCGAGATTATGTTACAGCTGTATTAGGTGCTGGTGAGGCCACACCTGGAGTACTGTGTACAGTTTTGGTCTCCTTACTTGAGAAAGGATATACTGGCACTGGAGGGGGTGCAGAGGAGATTCACTAGGTTGATTCCAGAGTTGAGAGGGTTGGGTTATGAGGAGGGACTGAGTAGACTGGGGCTATACTCATTGGAATTCAGAAGAATGAGGGGAGATCTTATAGAAACATATAAGATTATGAAGGGAATAGATAAAATAGAAGCAGGGAAGTTGTTTCCACGAGGGTGAAACTAGAACTAGGGGGCATAGCCTCAAAATAAGGGGAAGCAGATTTAGGACTGAGTTGAAGAGGAACTTCTTCACACAAAGGGTTGTGAATCTGTGGAATTCCCTGCCCAGTGAAGCAGTTGAGGCTACCTCATTGAATGTTTTTAAGGCAAGGTTAGATAAATTTTTGAACAGTAAAGGAATTAAAGGGTTATGGTGAGCGGGCGGGTAAGTGGAGCCGAGTTCACAAAAAGATCAGCCAGGATCTTACTCGATGGCCTACTCCTGCTCCTAGTTCTTATGTTCTTATGACTTGGATATTGGAATGCAGCTTTAAATTTGAAACTTTGCTGATGATACCAATCATGAAGGTGGGGGCAAGCAGTGAGGATGATCACGTTTAGCTAACACGAGACATGTAGCTTGGCAGAATAGATAAAGTGGGAGATGGAATTTAATACAGAGAAGTGGGAGGGTGATGCATTTTGGAAGAAGGGGTAGGGAGAGGCAGTAGAGGCTTAATGCCACAGTTCTAAAGGGTGTGCAGAGACAGAGGGAATTGCAGGTTGATATTCATCGATTTTGAAGGTGACAGGACAGATTGAAAGAATAATTAACAAAGCATATGGGATCTTGGGATTCATAGAGACACTGAGTACCAAAGCAGGGAAGCTATGCTGAACCTTTGGCAGGCTCTACCAAACTAGGATATTCATAGAAATCATAGAAACCCTACAGTACAGAAAGAGGCCATTCGGCCCATCCAGTCTGCACCGACCACAATCCCACCCAGGCCCTACCCTCATATCCCTACATATTTTACCCACTAATCCCTCTAATCTACGCATCCCAGGACACTAAGGGGCAATTTTAGCATGGCCAATCAACCTAACCCGCACATCTTTGGACTGTGGGAGGAAACCGGAGCACCCGGAGGAAACCCACGCAGACACGAGGAGAATGTGCAAACTCCACACAGACAGTGACCCAAGCCGGGAATCGAACCCAGGTCCCTGGAGCTGTGAAGCAGCAGTGCTAACCACTGTGCTACCGTGCCGAATATTGTGTCCAGTTCCGGTCACCACACTGTAGGAAGAATGTGAGGGTCCTTAAGAGGGTGCAAGATTCCCAAGAATGGTTCTAAGGATGAGGAATTTTAGGAACAAGGTTCGGTTGGAAAAGCCAAGGTTGTTCTCCCTAGAGGAAAGGAGATTTGATGGAGGTGTGGCTATTATCATTATAGATTATCAGTAATTGAGAAATTATTTAACCAGTACAAGTTTAGGTAGACAAAGAAAGGTTGATCCCATTAACTGAAAGTACAAGGTCTCGAGATCACAGATTTACAGCTTTGGGCAATAGATGCAAGAGGAAGGATATGATTAAGAACTCTTTTTCACAGCGACTGGTACTGATTTGCAACACACCTTTGATGGTGCTGGAAATAGAGGCAACCAATGATTTCAAAAAGAAATTGGATGGACATGAGAGAAATGAGTTTGCAGGACTACGAGGACAGAACAGGAGTATTGGACTGACTGGATTGCACTGCAAAGAACTGGCACGGGCTCAACGGGCCAAATGACCTCTTTCTGTGCTGCAATGAATCTATAACTGTATGCGAATCAAAAAATGCATAGGTTGTTTGCCTTCTTGGCTTTTACTGATTACATGAAACAGCAGTCCGATTCTCATGGCATAGTTCATGTCACAAGAACAAAACTGGAACCAATGCCAAATAAATAGTTTCCAATGTTAACTACAGTGCTCAGCTCATAAATGCTGCTGCACGTTAACCACAAAAGGGACCTATTTACATTCTCCCGGAAGAGGACAAAATAGGATTTTGATTAAAAATAATCATACCAGTGGCATTCTGGGGGAACCAATTTGCTCAATTCTTCAAGAGATTTTTCAGACCGATATTCCTGTAGGAAATGAGCAAAAATAAAGTAATGCTATCACACATGAAACATACATTATAGTAAAACTGTGTATGAGGGCACACACAAGGTTATAGTTTTATATTCATATAATACAGCATGATTCTAACTCCATCAAACAGCTCCTTGACCTCTTCACACTGTCATTTCAAAAGGCATCCCATCCCTAGCAACTCAGTAATAAACATTTTGCTCTTTGTTTAAAAAAAACTTCCGTTTTTGCTTCTAACTTCTTACTTTTTGATCCACGTTTTGGACATGGTGTTTGTAAACAGAATCTCTTTGGTGCAGAGGCCTTTACATTTTAGACCCTATTTTTAAGGGTGGCACGTCTGACTTTATAGTGCTCTCACCTCTGAGTTAGAAGGTTGTGGGATCAAAGAGTCCCACTCCCATACAAAACTAAAATTGTTCTATTACTTGATCTAGTTTCATTGCGTTCATGGACCTCAGCAACTGAATAAAGTGAGTGCATGAATCATTATACTCAGAGGAAAGCTTGAGAGCTTACAACAGCTATCCAAACCTTTCAACTTAATTGCTTTTTTGCAATCACAGAGATTTACAGATTTGCTATGACATTCTGTGGGACCTCTCTGCTGACCCCCATTCTGGCTGCTTTTGCATAGACTATCAGCATGAATGTAGGCCACTCGTATACTCTGTTGTTACTGAATAATCATTTTCACACTGAAGGGTTTATATTACATTGTCATCACTACAGGGTCCAAAAAAGCATGTTCAATTATTGAGAAATTCTTTAGCTCGGTACATACAGACTTTCCCCAGCACTACATATTACTATGGTTGAATACCCATCAAAATATAGCAAGTGGTTTCTGCTAAACTGAATATTCATTTAGTTATTAGGATCCTAAAACAGTACGGCCTCTGAACTAAAATTAGCAACCTAATTTCCTATTTCTGAGCTGTTATCAGTCCAGTCTGATATTAATGACTGCAATGTACTGGACAGGCAGACAGGAAAAGCACAGAAATTTGTATGTCTTTTATTTGTTAATTTATAGAGTACAGGCCAAAACCACGAGGACTTTGGTGATAAGTCTCCTTTGAGACTGAAGTAATTTTGGGTTGTTGCTACTTGGAAAAAAATAAAACACATGGCAAACATTTAAAATCATTTTTTGAGCCTTCGGTGTGAAAAGTGCAACTTTAGTTAGAGTTACTTGGAATGTTTAATAATCAGTATTTCTAAGGAAAATTATCTTGCTTCATCAATGTCTTTCTTTAATGTTAAGCCGATAAGCTTTTCATGCAAGACCCTTAATTCATAAACTGTTTTCAGGACCAATGAGAGCCCCATGACAACTAGTGTACACCCTAGCTCAAAATACCGGGAACAGCCAATTGAATTCCCATTATTTTCAAAAAAGTCAACAGGAATCCTTGCAAGTTGCACTCCCAAATTTAACATCTGCTTAGGGGAAAACTTCTGAACCAAAGAGAGATGCTCTTTCGGAGGGTCGGTGCAGAGTTGATGGGCCAAATGGCCTCCTTCTGAACTGTAGGGATTCTATGAATCCAATTTTCTGGATGACCTTGGAGGAAATAACTTCCAGCATAGGTATAGGAAAAGGGAAGACAATTTATGGCATTGATTATCAATGAAGGCAGATTAAAGAAGCTGAGTTTTTTTTGCTCGTTGGGAAGGTGCAGAGTTTTGAAATGATCTAACTGAGGCTTTCATGATTGGAGGCAGCTGACTGAAGTGATCCAAGCCCAATTGTCACTCTGGCAAGGGACTGGGGGAGTAGGAGAGATGCATAGTGCATTATCATACAAACCTTTAACCTCTGCGGCCTGGTTTTGAAGTTGGAAAGAATGGGAAGAAGTAAATGCCCATTCATATATCTTTCGCATGCGTTGTAGGGCCTACATTACAGGAAATCAGCTTATCTCAAACTAATTAGTACTTGGTATAAGTCCGGAGCACATTGCTGCCCAGAATTATTAATAAATTATCCCTCTGTTACTGAACATTGTACTAGTACAACAGTGCAAAGGGTGATAAAAGATTTACATTAAAATATAACCACATGCAGGAGAACAGTGCCAGAAACCTTACTCGTCACCTGGTTAGTGTTCCATACAGAGGGAAAGTTAACATTAGGAAAGTAAAAAAATAAAGATCACTTGACAAAATCTCATTTTGATCAGATCATAAAATTATGATCAAAAAAGTTCTTGAGCATCTGTTCTCATAGTCAATCACTGGAGGATACTCAATGCCGAATTACATCTTACACTCCCTAGGTGTCACAGGTAAAATAATCCATTGGGACCAATGAAATGAGTGCTCAGTCGAACTGCAGAGTACCCAATGTGGCACAATAAAATGCCAGATTACATCTACATCGACCACGCCAATATTTAAACTTTTGAAACAAAAACAGAAAATGCTGAAAAATCTCAGCAGGTCTGACAGCATCTGTGGAGAGAGAATAGAGCCAACGTTTTGAATCTGGATGACCCTTCGTCAGAGCAGACCATTGCACTCTGACGAAGAGTCATCCAGACTTTGACATTGATAGGATGCAGAGCTGGGCCGAAAAATGGCAGATAGAGTTTAACCCTGATAAGTGCGAGGTGATTCATTTTGGTAGGACAAATTTGAATGCGGATTACAGGGTCAAAGGTAGGGTTCTGAGGAATGTGGAGGAACAGAGAGATCTTGGGGTTCATATCCACAGATCTCTGAAGGTTGCCACTCAAGTGGATAGAGCCATGAAGGCGGCCTATAGTGTGTTAGCGTTTATTAACAGTGGGTTTGAGTTTAAGAGCCGTGGGGTTATGCTGCAACTGTACAGGACCTTGGTGAGACCACACTTGGAATATTGTGTGCAGTTCTGGTCACCTCACTATAAGAAGGATGTGGAAGCACTGGAAAGAGTGCAAAGGAGATTTACCAGGATGCTGCCCGGTTTGGAGGGTAGGTCTTACGAGGAAAGGCTGAGGGAGCTAGGGCTTTTCTCTTTAGAGCAGAGGAGGTTGAGAGGCGACTTAATAGAGGTTTATAAGATGAGGGGGATAGATAGAGTGGACGTTCAGAGACTATTTCCTCGGGTGGATGTAGCTGTTACGAGGGGGCATAACTATAAGATTCGTGGTGGAAGATATAGGAGGGATGTACAAGGTAGGTTCTTTACTCAGAGAGTGGTTGGGGTGTGGAATGGACTGCCTGCTGTGAAAGTGGAGTCAGACACTTTAGGAACTTTCAAGTGGTTATTGGATAGGCACATGGAGCACACTAGGGAATGGGATAGCTTGATCTTGGTTTCGGAAAAGGTTCGGCACAACATCGTGGGCCGAAGGGCCTGTACTGTGCTGTACTGTTCTATGTTCTATGTAACTTACATAATGCCTTTCAGGGCATGAGGATATCCCAAAGCACTTCACGGCACTTCTGAATGCTGTAGAGAAATGCAATGTCATATCTGCTTTGTGCAAAGCCCAATCAGATAAAAGCTAGAAAATCTTTTTTTGGTAGCGTTGGTTGAGGAGTAATTATTGGTCAGGACACCAGGAGAACAGTTTCTGAATAGTGCCATGGAATCTTTTATACACCCGAGAGAACAATGGTGTGGCTTAACATCTCATGTGGCATACAGTACATCTGACAACGCAGCACTCCATTATTGCCCAGACTGTATTTGTTCAATTTTCAACACTAGGGTTTGAATCCATATCCTTCTCATTCAGAAGCATGAAGACGGTGGAGTTTTGAAGTCTCCATTTTAGTAATAAAGCTATTTCTGATAAGGGATTTCAACACTCCAGTAACATTAGTTCAAATGTCATGATATGCGAGATGAAACGTCAAAATAATTGTTTGCTCTGGTAGCTTAGCATTACCGGGAAAGGTTTAAATACATATAACAGACGAGTTAAAAGCATCAATTTACATTTCCAGCCTTGGCCAAGTTTTTAATAGAATACAAAAAGACACTAACCTGTACAAAGGCAACTGTGACCACAATTAATATAGCCTATCAGAGAGGAAAAGAAAACTATGATTAGTCCACATCAAAATCGTAATTAATTTTCCACAGGAAAAAAAAGATCCAGAGGTCAATTAGCTATTCATTTACAGTGGTATTTTTATGACCCTCTGTAATTACCAGATATAGGATAGAAAATATATGAGGTCCTACTAAGCAAAAAAAAACATATAAGTTTTGTGTTCTGCTGAAGTCTAAATTTAACCATGTGTAACCATATGCACTAGAAAGTGAATATTGGGCCAAATCTTGCTGGAATTGTAACACAAATTCACAATGCAAACCATCATTAATGCATCGGCTGACAAGATTAAAGCAAGAGGAGATACGCTGGGAATAGAAAATTCCCATAATCTGCTGGTTGATTTTTGATGTTCCATCATTTGCTTCGTACAAAATAAATTGCTGGATTCATACAATAATTGTCCAGTAAACTCATTGTTGAAGATTAGGACTCATAATTAACAGTGAAAGTATCCTTTTAATGGCAAGATAAATTTTAATGCTATGTCAATGAACCTCTCTGGCCCAGAAAGAAACACTTTAAACTGTTCAACCACATTGGACTAGATCCTTTTCAGAGAGTTAAATATTTTTGTAAAATGTTCTCTCTTCAATCTTTCTTACCCTCTTTTTAGGAGGGATCTTACCACCTTAGTCTCTGCTGCAATAGCAGACCATTTTCAGGTTTGGAACTAAATTCCCTCAAGAGCAGGCCCAACATTTGTCCTTTACCGGAGTGCATTCATTCTGTCAAAAGAGGGATTCCTAATCAAAGAGACCATGGTATGTGTCAGAAAAGCGCACCAGCAAACACAGGAATGGAGAGGAAACCAAGGACGACTGTCCTCTGGGTCTCTTTTTTTATTCAGTTTACGGGCCCTGGGCATCGGCTGGGCTGGCATTTATTGACCATGCCTTATTTCCCTCCATTTTCAGAAAGACTCAACCACATTGCTGTGGATCACTTGTAGGCCAGACCCAGGTAAGGATGGCAGATTTCCTTCCCTAAAGGGCATTAGTGAACCAGAAGGGTTTTTATGGCAATCAACAATGGTTTCACGGTCATCATTAGACATTTAATGCCATATTTTTATTCAATGCAAATTTCACCATCTGCCAAGGCATCATTTGAACCCAGGTCCCCAGATCTTGCTTTGGGTCTCTGGATTACTAGTCCAGTGACAATACCACAGCACCTCTGCCTCCCCCACCTCTCACACATAACTGAATGTCCTGCTACGGAACCTGAGGCTGAGGAAGATGTAGCCAATACTGCTGTCAGAGCAGTTTGGTGGCCTCTGCTCCTGATCTTCACAGGGGTGAAAGGTAGAGCTGCAAAAACTGTACCCAAACCACATAGAAGGATGGTAGCAGGGAAGGTCTGCTGAAGTGAGTGAAGTGCTGAACAGGTGAAATGCCTTTCAAAAAGTTGGTAATCAGCTATCATACAGTGAAAGCACTAAGAATTTCTCAATTATTGGCATGACAAAATACAGGAGATTTGCTCCATCTTTCAATGCCCACTCAGGGAAAGCTGGAAGAAGCTGGGATGACTTTGGGATCCCGACTCACTGGGAATTTCACACCCCATTCAATCCCACACACCATTAGCACCCCATTCCTTCCCCAAAAGGGTGGAACAATTCTTCCCTTTATTTCTCTTTCCATACCCAATTTGACTCTAATTCATCCAATTCTATTATCTGTCACCCCTAGACTATTGGTCCAGTCATCCATCCCAAGGTCTCGATACTCTGTCGTTAACCCATATTCCAGCAGGCTATGCCAGAAATTATACTTGAGTTGAAGAGGACAGTAAAAGGTCTAATTAATAGTTCTCTGCTCCAGCAAGATACATATTTCTACAATTAAACTAAAAATATTTAGAATCATAGAATCCCTATAGTGCAGAAAGAGGCCATTCAGCCCATCGAGTCTGCACCGACAACAACCCCACCCAGGCCCTATTCCTGCAACCCCACATATTTACCCCGCTAATCCCTCTAACCTACGCATCCCGGGACACTAAGGGGCAATTTAGCATGGCCAATCAACCTAACCCGCATATTTTAGACTGAGGGGGGAAACCAGAGCACCCAGAGGAAACCCACGCAGACACAGGGAGAACGTGCAAACTCCACACAGACGTCCAAACCAGGAATCAAACCCAGGTTCCTGGAACTGTGAGGCAGCAGTGCTAACCACTGTGCCATCCAGATTTAATTTGACTGCATTCGAGTTACATCTATATACTTGTATATTATTTATATATTAAATGAACATCCACATCTTACCACTGTAATGCTGACTGCATCATCCAGCTGGTGCATTAGAACGCTGATAACAGCTGAAGCCAATAGGAGCATAATAAGGGGGTTTTTGAACTGCAAAAAAAGTGAAAGTGTTTAATAAAGAATCCCTAATGGACCTCAGCATTATTATTTTACAGTGAAACTAGATTTCTAATGACCATGGTTCAAGATGGCAGTCTCACTGATTTCAGATTACAAAAGGTCGCTGTAGTTCAGTGTGAACACATGGTATCCTCTGTGAGCAAAGGTCATGAGCTTCGACCAAAATGTATAGTATTTTTCAAGAACAAATGAATAGTTGCAGCAAAATTGATCTCAATGACTTCTGAACAAATATCTCTTCAATCTCACTGAAGTCGGACAAGGGAAGGCAAAACATGGTGAAAATCAATTAGCTGACTGAACACGAAGGCAAATGAACATATTATGATCAGAACTGTTCAGCTGAATCAATAGAATATCTTTGCACAATGATATGAAAATGACGTACAATGAATGTGCATTTTATCTAAACTCGCACCAGAATAACCATGCTGTATTCTGCCCTATAGCCCCAAGGCAGAACAAAACCTTCCTGCTATCTCTCTCAGCCTTTTGAGGCCTGACTGCCTATTCAGTGTCCTGTTTCCAAATGTCAGATTGCATTTTTGACATGTGGCATTCGGTTTTATTATCGCCTGTTCCGGCAGGAATAGATCAGGGATAAAAAAACATTCCAACACAGTGGGTATGAAGTGTTGTCAATTTTGAAGACAAATCACTGTTGGCTTGCTGCTGGAAAAAATAAATAAGCCAATTAGCTACCTCTCTTCTGCTGGTGAATTCACAGACTTGTCTGTAGCTGTCCTGGGAAATTAAAATCTTTGAAGGGAGTTTTAAAACAAAACACATTTTAAAATAACAAATCTGGAAATACAGACAAGGAATCCTTAGCACAAAAAAAATCAAATTGACACACCCAAACTAATCCTTTGATTTCAAAACACACTAGGATATACTATCAGTCTGATCGTGAACTACAGAGCTGGAAAAGTAATCACAAGAAGAGCCACACTAAACCAGATTCCCCTGGCTGGGTGGGTCAATATTAATGATATTTAATCTTTCTCCAAGAGTTCTTGAAACCATAAAAATAATGTAATGGAAGCAAACACGGCCTACAAAAAAAATGCAAAATTTGATTTGATTTATTATTGTCCCATGTATTAGTATACAGTGAAGAGTATTATTTCTTGTGCACTATACCATACGTAGAGAAGGAAAGGAGAGAGTGCAGAATATAGTGTTAGTCATTTTTTAAAGTTTAAAGCTTATTTATTCGTGTCACAAGTAGGCTTACATTAACACTGTAGTGTTACTGCGAAAGTCCCCTAGTCACCATGCTCCAACACCTGTTCGGGTAACACTGAGGGAGAATTTAGCATGGCCAATCCATCTAACCAGCACATCTTTCAGACTGTGGGAGGAAACCGGAGCACCCAGAGGAAACCCACACAGACAAGGGGAGAACGTGCAGATTCTGCGCAGGCAGTGACCCAACCTGGGAATCGAACTTGGGCCCCCGGTGCTAACCACTGTGCCACCATAGTCATAGCTAGGGTGTAGAAGATCAATTTAATATATGGTAGGTCCATTCAAAGGTCTGATGGAAGCAGGGAAGAAGCTGTTCTCGAGTCGGTTGGTACGTGTACGCAGACATTTGTATCTTTTTCCCAATGGAAGGTGGAAGAGATCATGTCCAGGGTGCATGGGGTCCTTGATTATGCTGGCTGCTTTTCTGCGGCAGCGGGAAGTGTAGACGGAGTCAATAGAGGCTGGTTTGCGTGATAGACTGAGTTTGTTCACAACCCTCTGTAGTTTTTTGCGGTCTTGGACAGAGCAGGAGCCATACCACGCTGTGATACAACCAGAAAGAATGCTTTCTATGGTTCATCTGTAAATGTTGGTGTGAGTCATAGCTGACATGCCAAATTTCCTTAGCCTCCTGAGAAAATAGAGGTGTTGGTGGGCATTCTTAACTATAGCGTCGGCATGGGGCAGCACAGTGGTTAGCACTGCTGCATCACAGCGCCAGGGACCCAAGTCTAATTCCGGCCTCAGGTCACTGTCTGTGTGGAGTTTGCACATTCTCCCCGTGTCTGCGTGGGTTTCATCCAGGTACTCCGGTTTCCTCCTACAGTCCAAAGATGTGCGTGTTAGATTGATTAGCTATGCTAAATTGGCCCTAGTGTCAGGGGATTAGCAAGGTAAATATGTGGGGTTATGGGAGTGGGGCCTGGGTGAGATTGTGGTCGGTGCAGACTCGATGGGCCGAATGGCCTCTTCTGCACTCTAGGGATTTTATTCTATGATTACAGAGGGACCAGGTCAGGTTGTTGGTGATCTGGACACCTAAAAACTTGAAGCTCTTGACCACTTCATCCCTGTCATGTAAACAGGGACACATCCTCCACTACGCTTCCCAAAGTCGATGACCATCGCCTTCATTTTGTTGACATTGAGGGAGAGATTATTGTCGGTGCACTAGCTCACCAGATTCTTTATCTCTTTTCTATACTCCGTCTCATCCAGTATAACACAAAATAACATGGCTGTCGACACCGAGACAATATCACCACCCTTCATTTTAGTCTGGTATATTGTTTTCCAAAGGTTTCCTGCATTAACGTTCCCAAATTTACCAGGAACAGCAAAATAGGGTTACAGATGTGATCAGAGCAACCAATAATCTTAAGCCACCTGAAAAGGTTGGACCAATGAGGGAAAAGCAGAGAGTGCAAGAATTCCAAAATGCTCCTCTGAATAGCTCAAACAGGATGCCCAAACATTGCAACCCAAGCAAGCAGCCCAACAAGTGAGGTCATCCATTTTGGTAGGAATAACAGCAAAACGGACTATTATTTAGTTTAGTTTATTTATTAGCGTCACAAATAGGCTTACATTAACACTGCAATGAAGTTACTGTGAAAATCCCCTAGTCGCCACACTCCAACGTTGTTCAGGTCCACTGAGGGAGAATTTAGCATGGCCAATCCACATAACCAGCACGTCTTTCGGACTGTGGGAGGAAACCGGAGCACCCGGAGGAAACCCACGCAGACACAGGGAGAACGTGCAGACTCCACATAGACAATGACCCAAGCCGGGAATCGAACCCAGGCCCCTGATGCTGTGAGGCAGCAGTGCTAACCATTGTGCCACCGTGCGGACCTAAATGGCAAAAGATTGCAGCATGCTGCTGTGCAGAGGAATCTGGGTATCCTTGTGTATGAGTCACAAAAAGTTGGTTTGCAGGTGCAGCAGGAATTGAGAAGGCAAATTTAATTTTGTCCTTCATTGATAGAGGGATGGAGTTTAAAAACAGGGAGGTTATGTTGCAGCTGCATAAGGTGCTGGTGAAGCCACTCCTGGAGTACTGTGTACAGTTTTGGTCTCATTACTTGAGAAAGGATATATTGGCACTGGAGGGGGTGCAGAAGGGATTCGCTAGGTTGATTCCAGAGTTGAGAGGGTCAGCCTATGAGGAGAGACTGAGTAGACTGAGGCTAAACTCATTGGAATTCAGAAGAATGAGGGGAGATCTTAAAGAAACATAAAATATTATGAAGGGAATAGTTAAGATAGAAGCAGGGAGGTTGTTTCCACTGGCAGGTGAAACTAGAACTAGAGGGCATGACCTCAAAATAAGGAGGAGCAGATTTGGGACTGAGTTGAGGAAGACTTTCTTCACCCAAAGGGTTGTGAATCTGTTGAATTCCCTGCCCATTGAAGCAGTTGAGGCTACCTCTATATGTTTTTAAGACACAGATGGATAGATTTTTGAACAGTAAAGGAATTAAGGGTTTTTGGTGAGCGGGCGGGTAGGTGGAGCTGAGTCCACAAAAAGATCAGCTATGATCTTATTGAATGGCTCGAGGGGCCAGATGGCCTACTCCTGCTCCTAGTTCTTCTGTTCCAACAGCCTCAACTATGTCACACAGAAACCATGCACAAATTTACAAACCAGAAATTACGTACAGTATCGAAATATCAGATTATCTACAGAAGTGAAAAATATCAAGCAAATAAATAAAACCCCTCTGCCTCCACTGAATCAGAATGTGCATGGCTGTATACTCAGTACACAAATAGGAAATGAATGACATTAGCCACATTTTGACTATGGAACCAAATTTAAAGCCTCAGAAAACAAAATGGAGTTCCTGACCAAATTCCATTCCGCACAAGGATAAAAGGACTAAGCCAATTATAGCTGCCATAATATAAAAAAAGCACCCAAGGTATTCAGAGTATTAAGGGAACAAACACCCTAATACATAGCTCTCCAGTATAATCTGTTATCTCTTTTAGACAGAAATAAATATACCTTCCTTCCAGCCTCTCATACTCTGACAAGACTCTTACATTAACTAAAAAGATGAAGAATTATTTTCAGATATCCAAAATTAAATTATTTCCTTCACTAAATCACAAAGCTATGAAAATCACTTTAACTGGGTCGGCTTCTAGCCTGTAACTTCAAATGTTGGCAAGCAATGAGAACATCCTCACAGACTTAAACATGAAGATAAGAATTTGGAATTTCAGTCTTTATGGACAGGTAGCAATGTAGGCTTGGGTGTTAGGAAGGAGTGATCTGATGTGGAATTGGATACAAGCTGCAGAATTTTAGAAGAGTTGAGATTTATGGAGGATGGAAGGCAACAAGGAGAAAATTGAAATAGTTTGAGCTTGGAGGCATTGATGAAAGTTTCATTAGTTGAGTAGAGTTGAGATATGTCACAGAGGTGGAAGCAAGCCATTCAAAGACTGGATATAGAACAAATAGTCTAACAGAAGAGGTGATGAGTCAGATAGAGCTGGGTTTCCACAATGTCTCAGTGGAAGCTGGCCCTATGTCTGTGGAAGCTGGCCCTATGTCTGTGGATAAGGGCGTTGAGGGAAAGTACATAGATAAGGAAAGAGCCATTGATAGATCCTTCGGGGCTTCTGGAAGTAACAATGTAGAGGCACGAAGAGAAGCTTTTGCTGCAGATTCTCTGGTTGTAATGGTAAGGTAGTAAGCCATTGCATTCTGGAAGAAGTTGCTGAATTGTGTAATCAAAATAGGATCTCTGAACCAAAAGCAGAAAGTGCTGGAAATACTCAGCAGGTCAAACAATATCTGCAGTGAGAGAAACAAAGGTAACATTTCAGGTTAGTGACCTTTCACCAGAACTGGCACAAGTTAGAGATGACCAGTTTTTAAGCAAATATGGAGAGAAAGTGGAGAGGGGGAGAGGGGAAGGAAAGCAGATCTGTGATATGGTGGAAGGCAAGAGAGATTAAATAATGAAGGTGATGATTGTGCAGGGCAAAAGGAAATGCGAATAGAACAAGAGGAGAAACAAAAGAAGGGCCAAGAAAGCATAAATGAAAATAATATAATGCTTTCCGAAAGAATTGAAGCAGTGTGTAGGATCTAAAATTGTAGAACTCAGTGTTGATTCTGGAGGCGAGGGGAATTTCAATTCAATTAATAAATCTGTAACAAAATCCTAGTCTCATTAATAATAATCATGAAACGACCAGATTATCGTAAAAACCCATTTAGTTCACTAATGTCCTTCGGGAGAGGAAATCTTGCCATCTTTACCCTGTCTGGTCTTTATGTGCCTCCAGATCCACAGTGGTGTAGTTGCTCTCTGAAATGACCTGGCAAGCCCCAGTTTAAGGCCAATTGGGGGTGGGTAATAAATACCCATCCAACAAATACATGAGAATTCAATGACAGATAAAAAGAATACCATAAAAGCAATGGTTGGCTGTGCCCTGATTGGTGGAAAGGGAGGAGATCAGCATGCAGCTGTTGCAAGGGAGGAAGCAATACTGTCTGCCTCTTGGTCAATACCAAAGCCTGGCTCTCGTTTTAATTTTTGAGAGATTCTTGTAGTAAGTAAAGGGCTGACTGTATTGTCCCCAGTTCTACTGCTCCCATTTCTAGCACAAAATCTGAAATGTGACATTGGAATTTCACACTCAAAACATAATTAACTAGAGTTGTAAAATTACTCTCCCATTCATAACTTGCTCTTTTTGTTCCTTAAATGAATGTCTAATAAACAAGAGTAGCGCAAGTCATTTGACTGCTGCTGTGCCATTGTTATAGTGCAATTATTGAGGTGTCTAACCTGTGAAATGTACTTTTTCCAAAGAGGTTCATCTTCATTGATTTCAAATTCATTCCATCCATGGTACGTCCGACGCCGAGAAATTTCACTATTTTTTAGGCCATTGTGAAGGTCGCCCTGTGGTAAGAAAACTTAATGCTTAATAAATATACAAAGTTAAAACTTTGTTACTGCCATCACAGAAGTATGTATGCAGTCAGCATTGGGACAACGTGCAGCTACCACCCCAACTGTATTGAATGGAGAATAATCAAATTTTGTACAAACCAAAAAAAGCTACTGCACTTGGTTTTCAGTGAACCTTGAACAGGTTTCTCCCATTTTACATTTGAAATTCTCAAATTTTCTCTCTCAAACTCTTTTACACCAGTTATCACTTGCTGGCTAAGAGCGTAGATAGATTACATTCAGTCTACCAATACAGAGTTTGGGTTGGTCACTGGGAGGTGCCAAGTGCATAACTGGAAGTGAGTTATCCAATTTTCACTTTTTCCAGAAACTCATCCCATTTCAAAATATGATCCAACATGTTGCAGCACCATTGCAATACAAGACATCTGAAAGGCAGTAGACCATTCAGCTAGATTATGGCTGATCTGTACCTAAAATCTATTAACATACTGTTGATCCATATTACAACATTCCTATCACAGTCAATCTAACGCTTGAAAATTTCAACTGATTCAGCAATGCCAGCAATGGGCAAGGGAATTTTAGACTTTCACTCCCACTTATCCCTTTGGGATTTTACTCCCATGTAGACAAGTTCTAATATCTTGGGCTAGGGTCCCACAGAGGAAAGTTTCTCTGTGTCTACCTATCAAATCCTTTCGTCATTTGAAACACTTCAATGAGATCACCCCCCCCCCCCCCCCCACCTCACCCCACTCAAACCTTCCAAGAAAATTACAAGTCACGTAACATGTCTGTTACATAACCTGTCCTCCTAATTTAATCCTTTGAGCTCTTGTATAATTCCAATAAATCAGCACTGTAACTCTTCCATGGCTGATATATTCTGAGGTATGGGTGTCCAAAATTGAACACGGTACTCCAGATGTGCTCCGTTAAACGCTCTGCAGAACCGAAGTATTACTTCTTCCCTTTTATATTCCAGCCCTCTTGAGATAAAGACCAACATTCAATCGGCCCCTTCAATTACTTTTTGTACCTGTGTACTACTGGGTCTCATAGACCAGAAGGTTCCCAGATTCAATCTCTGATCAGTGCTGAGCTAACTCATTTCAACTGCAGATAGAATTGGTACTACTGTTGATGCCAGTATATGTAAGAGTAGATATGAGTGAAAAAGACGTTCAGCTTGAGCTTTTGCACCTGATGATTATCAAATGATCCTAATCCAAAAGTGAATGTTATGATTCCCAATTTAAGATTAATAAACACTAATCTAAGCACTAATGTATTGCACTGCTCATTAAGGCAAACTATTTAGACTCAGATGAGATGAATGTAACTTGAACAAGACGACCAGATGACGACTGGCGACTCAACATCCTAAAAAATGTGTCTGGGAAAAGATATTTGAACGATGAAATTGAAACATAAGTTTGCACTGCTGAAGAGAAATGGATTGTCACAAGAACATGTTTATATTATAACAAAACAATAATGTTTTTAAAAACACATTTCAGATCATTTTTTTGGATCACTTATGAACATAATCATCTTACCATGGCTCACCACCACCTTCTCAAGGGTAAATTAGGGATGGCCAGTAAAACTCACATCCCATGAATGATTTTTTTTAAAAAACAATAATTACTCAATAAGAGTTCTGTTACCCAACATTTGCTCTGATCCATTTCAAGCTATTTTTTTACACCCACAATTTCTTTAAACAAATAAAGTAATACTGCCCAGCAAAAAATGCTTTAAGGAAAAGTTACATGCTCCATCAACACAGTTAGTTAAAGCCCATATGAAAACAGTCCCTTAAACAGACACAAAGAACAGTTACCTGTAAAATGCTAGCAACTTCATCAACTGGTAGTTCACTTGCCCTTTTTGATGTCAATACCGGAATCATTATTTCATTTTCGCTGTGGTATAACTCCTCAGATCCCGGAACCTAAGGTACCAGACACAAAGAGACACTGAATGGTACTGGAAACTAACTATTCAGATAACAGAGCATAAGTGAGTACTATAGCTATTTAGAGAATAGAACCATATAACCCCTGAATTCCATGGTGCAGTAATCACAGAGGCTGCAATTCCTGAGGAGAGAATAACTGGTTTTACAATTTTACCAACAGAAACAATAAGCAACTGGGCGAACAGGGTTAAATTACAGCTTAAAGGCAAAATACTGTGGATGCTGGAATCTGAAAAAAAAACAGAAAATGCTGGAGAGGCTTGATAGGGATGAATGAGTGGCAGGCTGTGATGAGAGCAATTGCTTTAATAAAAATAGAAAGAGCCCATTTGGCCCATCGTGTCTGCACCAACTCTCTGAAAAACTCACCCAGCTCTCCCCTCAGCCCCATCCCTGTAACTCCGCACATTTACCAAGACCAATCCACCTAACCTACCATCTTTGGAGTGTGGGAGGAAACTGGAGCACCCAGAGGAAACCCACACAGACACGGGGAGAATGTACAAACTCCACACAATCACCCAAGGCTAGAATCGAACCCAGGTCCCTGGTGCCATGAGGCAGCAGTGCTAACCACTGTGCTGTAATGCCGCACCAAATATACAATGATACAGCTAGCATATAATGTACCTATCTTACAAACACCATCAACAGGAAAATTGCAAATGTTAACATTGCTGATTGCACAACGATTTTAAAAGAAAAACATGACCAAGGAATATTACAGAACTGCAACCAATAAAAAACTGCAGGCTTACAACTCAATGTAATATTGAGGAACTGCTACAAATCAAAAGCACAACCTTTTGGATGTAATGTTAAGGCAAGGCCCCATCTCCCTGTTCAGGTGGATTTGAAGGTCTCCTGACATTATTAAAAGACAACAGAGGTTGCCCAGACCAACACATAGCAGTCAACCAACCTCACAAAGCAGATTAATTGGTAATTTATCTCATTGCAGTTTATGGGATTTTGTTGTGCATAAGCTTCTTCTTCGGCACTTCGCTGGGATTGAGGGTGACTTGCATTCACTCTAGTTTGATGGGTTCTAAGATGATTGATAAATCCAATACACAATCTGCAGGCTCTGTCACATGTGGGACATTTGGTGCTTGAGGGGTCTGGCAGATGAGTTGTTTGGAGATTTGTGCACGCTCTCCAACATACCTCACCAACACATCCTCACATCCCCATTGACTTACCGGAATTCCTAGCTGGTGACAAGCAAAGAGAGAAGATTCATTCGGGAAGGCATTGCACAGTCCCTTTATGACAGCAATGAATACACTTTAAAAGTAATTTGCTTGCCGCAAGGTACTTTGAAACATTCTGATAGTGTGAAAGGTGCTGTACAAATGCAAGTTCCAGCTTTCTTTCTAAACCACAGGCAAATTTTGTAATTGATGAGATTGCCTGAATTCCATGGTACAACAGTGAGGAGGGAATAACTGGTTTCACAATTTTACCAACAGAAACAATAAGCAGCTGGGCGAACAGGGTTAAATTGCATCTTAAACGCAAAACACATTTTGATACAGACCTAGATTTGGCAAAGCGAATTTGTTAAAAGCCTTCATAAGAACCTGTCAGTGGGAGCATGATGCACTAAGGAGACACTTAAGAATGCAATCACTGGTACATTAAAGCTATTAAAATTCCTACCATTATTGATTCATTGGGAACGGTCTACAGCTAAATTTGAGAATACAACATTCAGACGTTCAAATGCAGTGACCTAATACATTACAGATTACTCAACACCCACCCTGCCGGCAAGGCAGCTACTGTTTGAAATTCAAGACAGCAGCAAAAAAAAGTGATATAATTGAACTAAAAGCCACATCAGTCCATATTTTGATAGAAATAAAGTCTAAAGATGCTCCATCTTATAGAACATGTTGGATTTGCATAAGACATTAAATTACGTTCTATTCTGGTGAACATCAGCTTTGAACAGAACATAAAACCAAAAGTAGATTAAATGTGTTCAAATAGCTAAAGGTTTAAATAAAGTCCATTGTTTCTTTAAAACTAGTTTAACATGAAGCTGAAGGAATATCAGTTGTAAAGGTCAAACTGAATACCTGAGCAGGCAAACAAACTTGGGAAAGTACATGGTTTCCCTTTAGCAGCATTGGAACATAGTTAATAGATCACCTCTTTTGTTAGTACAAGTAACAAAACTAATTGTGGTGCCAGAAAATTCAGTTCCGCAAATGGGGCAAGCCATTTCCTAATTTACAAAGGAATGATTCAAATATCATGCACAATGTTCTTAGAAACACTTGCTTTTCCCACCATTTTTGTTCTGGGGCAAAAACGCTGATTTTGTTGCTCTCCTCTTATCTAGCCTGTAAAGTAGGTTATGCTATTAAGGCCAATTATAGGTTATACTATTAAGGCCGGCTACACGAAAAATTGAATCTCGGTACGATGACCACAAACGTTGCCATACGCAACCAAAAAGTCAGTACACTAGCATACATACATTCCACAAGCCTTCTGTTTCAAGCAATTTTGACTTGATTTTCAGGGCAAATTAATTAGAACCAGCAATTTATCCAGAATGATGTATACAGTACAAAAGCCCATTATAAAAATGAATTTTGGAAATGGTAATAGGACATTATGTCCACTGATCACCACAAAATATGTTCACAAGAAGCAGATTCTACCACATACCAAAGTTATCAATGCGGTTGACCTTGAACCCATAATCTTGTGACTCAGAGATGACGGTGCCACTGAGTGAGCCAAGTCAACATTAATTGAATACTATAATCTAATTAAGTAATCAAAGCTTTTCTAAAAATGCAAGCCAAGTGTGTTTTAACCCCCAAGGGAGGAATATTTTTTTATTCAGCATCTATCAGATAATAGAAAATGTACGTAACTTAACATCAAATTTTTAAAAATAGTCCCTTTATGTTTTGAATACAGTAACTCACATAACCCACACTTTTAAAAAGATGTTTACAAAAGGTAGTCAAGCAGCCAAGTATGATGCACACGTATGAACACTGGAATTAGGTTTAGAAGTAGGTCTTTTGGCCCATCAAGCCTTCTCCACCATTCGATAAGATGATGGCTGATCTGATTGTGGCCTCAGCTCGACATACCGGCTACCTCCAGTAACCTTTGTTAGTCAAGAATTCATCTACTCTGCCTTAAAAAATATTATTGACCCTGCCTCCATCGCTCTCTGGGGAAGTGTTCCAAAGATTCTAAGAAAATATATTTCTTCTCATCCCGGTCTTAAACAGAAGCCCTTTATTTTTAAACTGCTAGACTCTTCCACAAAGGGAAACATCCTTTCAACGTCCACCCTGTCAAGTCCCCTCTGGATCTTATATCTTTCAATAAGATCATTTCCCAATCTTCTCAATTCCGCACAGAGAGAGGCACGCGCAGTGACGAATTTTGATGGGTGTCTGGATTACAGGAAATGTCTCTTTCTTCACACTGTCCTGAGGGTTTGTTTCTCGCCTGCACCTTGGAATGTGACCTTGCATTAATCAAGCAGTGTGCTCTGGATCAGTTCAAAGTACAACATTTCCAGCCAATTGAAAGCTTAAAAATCAAAAATCAGATTTTTCTACTTCTGCAAAATTATCCACGTCCACTATTCTATTGCTGTGAAAACCTGGCCTGTTTTCATTATCTCAAGCTTATTTTTAAAAATTCTCCCCTAGTTGCCCATCCTGCCTCCATAATTGCCTCTTAATTTAAGCCCCAACACACACTCCCTGCACCTCCAAACTTAGTCTATTTCGCATCTCTGACTTCTACCACTGTTAGAAATTCTTCTGCCACTAGATCCCCATCTTCAGTAGCTCCCTTTCAAAATTCTTCTTTCTTGGCAAAATCCTTTCCAACCTCCAAAACTTTCTTAGTACCTTTGTTTTAAAAATTTTGTATCTCCTTCCTAATCTATTCTCCTCGCTTTTCCCATTCACATATGAATTAGGAGCAGGAGTAGGCCAGAGTGGAGGTGGTATCCACCTTTGTGCAAAGTGCTCAGGAATACTGCTCTACACAAAAATAATACTACATGAATGCATGTTATAATTGAGGGTATCATCACAACCGGGAAAGAATGATATTAAGCCCATCTTTGAAACATGTATGAAAGAGCATCACCAAACAACCAAAATGTCACTTTATAATGAACCATAATTATGCCTTGCTGCAGTGTATAAATTATTTGACAACCACTTCACTGCTAACTCTGCTACAGGAAATAGATTGGACTGATAACGCGGCATAATCAAGCTTTAGGTGACTAATCAAAACTACAAAGAACACAGCATTATGAAACTTTATATAAAAATGAATAAATAAATGCATTTCCATTTTACTTTCAATGCAATATCTTTAACATTGCTAAGTAACACACACACAAACTTTCTTTATTAGAAGGCTATAAAAAAGTTTGATCTGTAAACTGCAATACACCTGCAGAAAATATGGACCCCATAATATCCCAAGGTCAAGCTGAGACATTGGATATTAATAACCATTATATGATTACGTTCACAGTTTTATATTGATCACAGCAAGCCATGTTAGGGCACACATTTTACAGAATGGTGTTAGTAAAGTAATTTGCTCAATTATAACTTCACAGACTTCAACTTGTGTCATTGAGGGCACCAGTAGAGTAAATTGAAACATGTAATTGAAAACCACACTTTGTGCAGAGCCGTAGATAGGTTAAAAATCCTTCTCATTTGCTTGGCATGCAATTATCCGCAAGGGAAATGCAAATCTATCTGTCTTGGGTCACAGTTAAAGAATAAATGTTACTGCTGTCTAGGCTGCAGTTTCATTAGCACTTGCCCACTGCAATTCTAGATTTTGTAGCATAAAAGCACAATGAATGCCTGCGGCTCAGCATAAAGCACCAAAAATCACATACCAATGTTAAATATTTCAACAAGTCATTTTGATAGCAAATGCCAAATTGTCTATGATATTTTCATGATTAGGATGCGAGAACACATTAAGGCATAACTAACTGCCACAGGGAAGATCCATTTTAAAATCTACCTGCCATATGTACAGGTGGAAATTTTATAGCCTGTCTGTCCTCAATGCTTGCTGCTTGACTTGCAGGAGATTCCAGTTCCAGTAAATGTACATTAAAGACTGAAGCAGCTTATCAGATTCTGCCATGGTAAAATCCACATGGCATGGATTTAAGTTAATAAGGTCAGGCCTGCTCTTTTAACTAGGCAAAGCTACTGTATCCCTTGTGATTACACTCAAGTGCAGGGGCTGCCTTTCAAAAAACCAAGTTAAATATATTTAACATTCCTTTCCCAATTCCCTTCACCAATGCTTCATTTTTACTTTAAGCTGTTCCAATTACAGGATCACCTTCAATGTATTTTCAAACTGCTGGATTTCGGTATTTATGATGTTATGAAAGGATTATGATAAATAAAACCAATTCCAAGTTCAAATAACAAAGGGTTAATTTGACACAGGAAGTTAGGCTGGAGCAATTAGAACATAGGTGAGAAAATAGATATGTTATTGTGTTCTGCAGCAAGTTATTGCACAAGCTATCAGAACTGTTGCTGTTGGGATAGTACATTATCATATTCCAAACACTTTATATATGGGATATGAGGAAAGATTGAATACATTATTACACAGCCTGAAAGACACTCATCTGTGCAGGTGGAAGGAGGGGTGAGAAGCGGTGTAAAGCTTTGAGGGACCTTTAATGTGCAGAATACGAAACATCACCCATAGAGATACAAGGAATCATATAAACTCAAGTCAAGTGTGGGGGAGATTTACAATGAATGCTACTTTACTCATTCACTTAATGACAACATAAATTAATGTTAGTTTGTTCATTTGTGTTCAGCTTCATCTTATTCAAAAGGGAATTTGGCCTTTCAGAAGATTGGAGACATGCATGTGTTTTTTACTCGTTCTTTGGATGTGGGTGTCGCTGGCAAGGCACCCCTAATTACCCTCGAGAGCAATTAAGAGTCAACCAAATAATTGGCTGACAGCAGTAACCTTACCAAAGATGTGCGGGTTAGGTTGATTGGCCATGTTAAATTGACCCTAGTGTAAGGGGGATTGGCAGGGTAAATGCGTGGGGCTGCAGGAACAGGGTGGGATTGTGGTCGGTACAGACTTGATGGACCGAATGGCCTCCTTCTGTACTGTAGGGATTCTATGATTCAAATTACTGTGAATCTGGAGTGATATGTAGACCAAACAAAGGATGACAGATTTCCTTCCCTGAACAACATTAGGTTTTTTATATTAATCAATGATAGTTTTATGATCACCATTACTGAGACTAGCTTTCTTCATTCCAGATTTTTTGCAATTGACTGAATTTACATTCCACCAACTACCATGGTGGATTATGATCCTTGTTCACATAACCTCCGGGCCTCTGGATTACCAGTGGCATTATCACTATACCACCATCTCCCACTAAGGTTACAGTTGTGTACTGTAATCTTGCATTTGCGAGATTACAGGAGACAACTTATTTAATACTGGGTTTTATTGTTCTGAATCTCTAAGGTTACAACACACGTGACTATATTTTGAATGGTAATGGTAAACTCAAGACATGCAGCATATGTTTGCCAGGGAGACTATTAATACTGAACTTGTTACAATATCAACAGTAGACTCAATATTCGTAGCTATAACAAAAATGCCTCTGAGACTCCAATAACTTCACAAAAAGCATAAATTCTCAAATTTTGACAAAAATGAAAATCAGAAAGTTATTTTGTCCCCAGGGGAGTGGCTGCAAAGGTTTTTGATTAAAAATATGGGGTCACTAATTTACGACAGAGGAGAATTTCTTTTCTCTGAGGGTTGAGAGTCTCTGGAACTTTCTTCCGCAAAAGACAGTGGAAGCAGTCTTTGAATAATTTAAGGCAGAGCTAGGTACCTTCCTGATTAACTAAGGGGTAAAAGGTTATTGGTAGGCAGCAATGTGGGGTCGAAGTTACAAGCAGATCAACCATGATCTTATTGAATGGCAGAGCAGGCTCAAGGGGCATACACCTGCTCCTAATTTGTATGTTCGATAGCTTTAATGTTTCAGCCTCATTCATCACTAGTGTCATTGCTACTCAATTCCAAGGCTAAACCTTCCACCATTCCCTGCTCAACTTTCTCCAGTCCGGTTTGTGTCCAACCCATAGCACCAAGACAGCCATGGTACCTTATTTGACTATGGCAAGTTGTTACAGTCGTGGTACCTTCCTGGTATTTGATACAATGAACAATTCCATCTTCCAGTACCTCTCCTTACGGTTCATGTCCAAGATACCGCCTTCTTCGGGTTGTATTTCAACTTACTCATGCATCGGCAATCAATCTGGCTCCTTTGGTGGGTCTGCACCTATGTTTATAGGCACCTCCAGCTGCTCCATTCTTAGCCTGCTCCTATTCTTATCCTAAATGCCCGACTCAAAAACATCTGCAAATATGTATACTCATGATGGTTAACACCACTCTTTATTTTAATGCTTAATTTTGCAATGATGGCATCCAACTGCTTGACTAAGTTCTGGATAATCCAGAATAATTATCAAAACAGAAAAAAAAATCAAATTTGATTCCTACCAAAAATCTCTGTTCTTCAGGGTCAGAAAGGTATAAAACTTGACAGACAAGATAAGCTGAAGGAATAGAGTACATTAATCACTGAAACACAAAGTTCCTCTCCTTGGCTTCAGGTAACTCTAGATAATGCCTGAACAGATAGGATGAATCGCATATAACAAGCTGCTCACAATCCAGGAAATCCTCAATGGACCTCACTGCTGATGTCGCAAATTGAATGGCATTCATGGTCCTTAATTTGTTTTACAGGAGAACATCTGAGTGTAGTTTAATTTTTAAAAACATAACCATTGTAGAATGGTACACAGCAGTCAGAAATGTACCTTTCAATTATGCATAGCTAACAATAGATGTATATATATAGACTACTAATCCAGTGATCTGGACCAACTCGATTTTCAAGTTTGTTGACAACACCACCATAGTGGAACCAAAAGAGAAAATGCTGAAAAATCTCAGCAGAATGCTGGAAAATCAAAGCTTTGACACAGGGTCATCTGGACTCGAAACATCAGCTCTTTTCTCTCCTTACAGATGCTGCCAGACATGCTGAGATTTTCCAGCATTTTCTCTTTTGGTTTCAGATTCCAGCATCCACAGTAATTTGCTTTTATCCATCATAGTGGGTTGGATCTCAAACAATGATGAGACAGAGTACAGGAATGAGATAGAGAATCTGGTGAACTGGTGTGACGACAATAATCTCTCCCTCAATGTCAACAAAACGAAGGAGATTGTCATCGACTTCAGGAAGCGTAAAGGAGAACATGCCCCTGTCTACATAAAACGGGGTCGAAAGCTTTTTAGGTACCCAGATCCCCAACAACCTGTCCTGGTCCCCCCCATGCCGACACTATAGTTAAGAAAGCCCACCCACGCCTCTACTTTCTCAGAAGACTAAGGAAATTTGGCAGGTCAGTCTTGATTCTCACCAGCCTTTACAGATGCACCATAGAAAGCATTCTTTCTTGTTGTATCATAGCTTGGTATGGCTCCTGCTCTGCCCAAAACCGCAAGAAACTACAAACGGTCGTGAATGTAGCCCAATCCATCACGCAAACCAGCCTCCCATCCATTGACTCTGTCTACATTTCCCACTGCCTCAGCAAAGCAGCCAGCATAATCAAGGATCCCAGGCACCCCGGACATGCTCTCTTCCGCCTTCTTCCGTCGGGAAAAAGATACAAAAGTCTGAGGTCACGTACCAACCAACTCAAGAACAGCTTCGTCCCTGCTGCCATCAGACTTTTGAATGGACCTACCTCGCATTAAGTTGTTCTTTCTCTACACCCTTGCTATGACTGTAACACTACATTCTGCACTCTCTCCTTTTCTTCTCTATGAACAGTATGCTTTGTATAGCACACAAGAAACAATACTTTTCACTGTATTCTAATACATGTGACAATTATAAATCAAATCATTAATCTAAACCACTGGAGTTCAATTCCTGGCACAGTAGCTGGGGAATTTGAACTGTTTTTCACAATCTGGAAAAAACTGGTATCAGCAGAATTGACCACGAAGCTATTAGATTACTAGAAACACCCAATTCAGTCACAACCCACACCAACATTGTTGACTCTTAACTTTGAAGCAAATGAACAAGACACAAAGCTGTACCAAACTGCTACGCATAGCAATCCAAGGAGGCAGCCAACCACCAGCTTCTCAGGGTAACTAGCAATGCCAAGGATGAATTTTAAAAATCATTTCTATCTCAAAGTGTGTTCATTTACGAACAATAAACTTGCAAATGATTTACAGGCAGCAGAAATACGATGTAGATCACATCCTGCAGTTCTGGTTTTCTGCTGGTACGACTCATTTGAAAATTACAGTAATTAAAATCAGATAGTGGAAATTTTATATGAAATTATTTTCGTGCTTGACAGAAAACAAAATGGAAAAAGCGAGTCCATCTACCAGGCCAAGGCCGGAATTCTCCCAACCCCCGCTGGCGTTTTTGATGGTAAGCAGAATGGCCCTGGATAAGATGGTCTTTTGGAGAGTCAGTGCAGATGCGATGGTCTGAATGACCTCCTTCTGCATTGCAGGGATTCCATGATTTCTCAGGATAGCAAAAACAGCGTATGTGATTGTGAGAAATCTGAGAAAGCGTAACAAGCGACAATGAGCTGTTTCTGGAAAGACATCAATTTATACTACAATATCCTATTTACTTAAAATCCCTATTTCCCCAATTGTCCTAAGATCTATGCACTAGCAAACCATAGGTACAACAGAAAAAGACCCATAGAAATCATAGAAACCCTACAGTACAGAAAGAGGCCATTCGGCCCATCCAGTCTGCACCGACCACAATCCCACCCAGGCCCTACCCCCATATCCCTACATATTTTACCCGCTAATCCCTCTAATCTACACATCCAGGACACTAAGGGGCAATTTTAGCATGGCCAATCAACCTAACCCACACATCTTTGGACTGTGGGAGGAAACCGGAGCACCCAGAGGAAACCCACGCAGACACGAGGAGAATGTGCAAACTCCACACAGACAGTGACCCAAGCCAGGAATCGAACCCAGGTCCCTGGAGCTGTGGAGCAGCAGTGCTAACCACTGTGCTACCGTGCCGCCCTCTGAATTTTACGTGGGAGATCTTTTTACAGGTTAGTTTTAAGTATAGTCAAGTTATTTGTCCTTTATACCAAATTATATCACTCAAACA
Organism: Mustelus asterias; assembly: GCF_964213995.1. NCBI lineage: Eukaryota > Metazoa > Chordata > Chondrichthyes > Carcharhiniformes > Triakidae > Mustelus > Mustelus asterias. Next base: position 160,171,393 of record NC_135802.1, read on the forward strand.
TAATGTCACCTGCCTTTTAGGCTAAAAATGTTGTGCATCTCAAAGTTTTAACCATGAAGTAGTGTTCCAAACTAGCACTTTTTTCGATATATTCATCATTTACTTTGAAGATACATTTACTTCTAATATTACTCTTACTTTAGAATATTACCCTTATATTTTAACTCGTACTGTTTTGACAATCAGAATGGCCTACAGCAGTTTTTTTTTTGTTCTAATCTGCTTTGGTCAATATGGCTCTGGTATTTGCTCTCAACATCAGTAACTGCACTTCAAACTAACTGACCATATGGGAAGTGTTTTGAGATGTTTGAATCACATGTAGGTCATGAAATTCATTGATCTGTGAATCCCTGGGTGTTAAATTAGCAGTCTGTGGAAATGGTAACATTTAAGAAAGACATGTTCCAATGCTTGTTACACTGGCTCCTGCCTAGTAATAAGGGTGGATCCTCTAGGAGTGTTTTGATAGATTTTGATTTGATTATACATGTATTGGTATACATGTATTGGTATACGCTGAAAAGTATTGTTTCTTGCACGCTATGTAAAGCATACCATTCATAAAGAAAGAAAGGAAAGGGTGCAGAATGTAGTGCTACAGTCATAGCTAGGGTGTAGAGAAAGATCAACTTAATATAAGGTAAGTCCATTCAAAAGTCTGATGGCAGCAGGGAAGAGGCTATTCTGGAGTCGGTTGATACATGACCTCAGACTTTTGTATCTTTTTCCCCCAACAGAAGGAGGTGGAAGAGAGTATGTCTGGGGTGCATGGAGTCCTCGGTTATGTGGTTACTTTTCCGAGGCAGTGGGAAGTGTAAACAGAGTCAATGGATGGGAGGCTGGTTTGCATGATGGACTGGGCTTCATTCATAACCCTTTGTAGTTTCTAGTGGTCTTGGTCAGAGCAGGAGCCATACCAAGCTGTGATACAACCAGAAAGGATGCTTTCTATGGTGTATCTGTAAAGATTAGTAAGAGTCGTAGACTCCTGAGAAAGTAGAGGTGTTGGTAGGCTTTCTTATCTATAGCGTCGGCGTGGAGGGACCAGGACAGATTGTTGGTGCTGTGGACACCTAGAAACCTGAAGCTCCCGACCATTTCCACTTCATCCCTGTTGATGTAGACAGGGGCATGTCTTCCACTATGCTTCCAGATGTTGATGACAATCTCCTTTGTTTTACTGACATTGAGGGAGAGATTGTCGTCGCACCAGTTCACCAGATTCTCTATCCCTTCCCTGTGCTCCATCTCATCATTGTTTGAGATCCGACCCACTCCGGTGGTGTCATTGGCAAATTTGAAAATCGAATTGGAGGGGATCACCAAATTAGTTCAAGTGCCAGTAAACAGTTCTTCCTGAGGCAGTCATCCGACAAGTGCCACAGAGACGGGGACAGACAGAGGTCCCAGTTAAGTCGAGTTAAAAAGTTAGAGAAAGGGCTGCAAACGGGCAGACTTTAAGTAAAGAGGACCTTTGGAGCCTCATGTGGAAAAGTGGTGTTCTAATTGGCATGGTCATAGATCGGAAAGTGTGTTTGTCGGCAAGTGTTTGAGTGTACTAGAGAATCCAGGAACCAGGTGGCTATTGTTAAAGCCCTCTGAGAGTGACGTTTGGAGAGAATTCCAAGGAGAGATCTTCAAAGGTGGGGGATTAGAAACCATCATGAGAAAGACTAAGTTTCAGTGAGATTTGGTGACTCACAGTGGGACTAATGTCCTGGTGGTTCCAAAAACAGGTGTTTTGAATCTCAACCATTAACTACTTAAAATAAAACGTGGTCCCTAACCAGGTTTCCTCCCCACGTCCCGGGGTCTGCCCAAGGGTTGGAACTAGTGCAATATAAAATTAAGTTTTTTAGCCTTTTATAACATGGAAGATTCATTCCTCCTGCTGTGATTATCTTTAAAAATGCATAGAAACACATGAAAAGTAAGTGGAGGAGAAACATAGAAACCCTACAGTGCAGAAGGAGGCCATTCGGCCCATCGAGTCTGCACCGACCACAATCCCACCCAGGCCCTCCCCCCACATATTTTACCCGCTAATCCCTCTAACCTACGCATCCCAGGACTCTAAGGGACAATTTTTAACCTGGCCAATCAACCCTAACCCGCACATCTTTGGACTGTGGGAGGAAACCGGAGCACCCGGAGGAAACCCACGCAGACACGAGGAGAATGTGCAAACTCCACACAGACAGTGACCCGAGCCGGGAATCGAACCCGGGACCCTGGAGCTGTGAAGCAGCAGTGCTAACCACTGTGCTACCGTGCCGCCCGAAGAAACAGATTAGTTTGTTTTACAAATCCTGAACATCAAGGAGTGGGTATTTCACTGCACACCAATGTACATGCAGTTAATTCAACAGATGAGGGTTAATCTGCTCCAAATGAGGTAACTGAAGAAAGTGGCACTTTTTCCCTCAAGTACAATAGTGATTAATTATGATATATATTCCACAGTCCCCACCCACACCCCAACCAAAGAGTCAATAGTTAAGGTCCTTTCATCAAGGTTAATGAAAGAAAAGAATTCAGATCAAAGCAGCCAAAAAACATCACAATGGACCATTCCCTATTTGCCAGCAGGGATATGTATGCATTTGGCCTATTGTCGAACCAATCAGATTCCCAAGTGAATCACAAAACTGTAACTATTCAGTAATGGACAAGAGACCAAATACTTTGATAGATGCACGGCTCTAATTCTGTACCGAAATAATGATACAGGTCGTAAGCGTGGTTCTGTCACTGTAAATCTTCTGAATAGAGAAGGTGCACAGCAGTATCCAGGGTACAAGCAGCTCTTGTCGTTACGAATTGCAGTTTAATATATTTTGGAATTTCAGATACATTTCAGAGTTCTGAAGAGTCATACAGTGTCAAAATGTTAACTCCATTTACTCTCTCCGCAGATGCTGCCAGGCCTGCTGAGATTTTTCAGCATTTTCTGTTTTTATTTCAGAATAAAACCCATGCTTAACATGAAAAATATGGATAGCAATAAAACAGTGAGGACAATTACCAAGATGTGTAGAAGAGAAAACGCAAATAAACAGATAATAAGGTTAGGTTGATTTTTTTTTTTAAGTTTCTAAAATAAAGTAATAGAAGCTGCAAATCCAAAAATCAGCAAATGTTAAATTGAAAACTTGAGAAAAAAATGTATTTCATGACTATAAAAGAAAAAATGAATGAATGTTAGTTAGCTTCAAATAAAGTGCTTCATTTCAGTTTCAGTCAGCTGCTTATCCAGGAGATTCATCTATCTACATTATATATTTGAACAGTCTATCCTATCAGATATACTATAATTGAATTTAAGTCCACTTACATTATATGCAATTTGTAGCTCCCATTACATTATTAAACATGTTTATTGGCACAGTTACAATACCAAAATAATCTATAATTTTACCTGCACATTATGTATAGCTTGGTTTACATTAACATATTGTAATTTGTAAACTTTTTCCTACATTATGTAATTTTATTATATCACATTACCAGATGGTTCAGCAGTTTTGCCTATCTGAAATGTACTGTATTGTGTAAAATATGACTTGCACTACCATATATTCTGTTCTAATGCACTATGCAGTGTGACTTACAATATTATAATGCATTACATAGCATTGTTATAATACATTATATATTGTGACATACATTACACAGTATAACTTACATTACAATATAATGCATTGCCGTGTGCCTTACATTACAAGATATAATGCATTGCAGTGGGCGTTACATTACACGATGTTATCATGCGTTAGTGTGACTTACATTACAAGATATATGTTATAATGCATTAGTGACTGACATTACAAGATATGTTATAATGCTGTGTGAGTTACATTACCAGATATATTAAATATTTTGCACAGTGTGACATTCACTGCCAAACATAGTGCCAAACATAATCTGCTCAGTTACTCTCATCAAATATTGCTATCGCCTGACATTTCCAGACTGGTGATTTGCATTACAATAGAATGCAGTCACAGAATGCGAACAGTAATTCTGCCCATCGAGCCCATACATGACAATACAGCAATGACAGTCCAGGATATCTGGTGATGTAATGCTATTGTCTGACATTCCCGGACAGCTGTACAATGGAATTGACATGATGATATTATCAGGGACTGACTTACATTACCAGACCGCAGCATAGTTGCCGGCCGCGCCTCGCGCTCCCATTAACTCCGCCGCTTTCAAACGGTCGCTGCCCGACTCGCGGCTCCACAACATTCGGAACGGCCCAACGGACAGGAAGCCGCCGCCGGCCCGCGCGCCACTTCCGGGCCCCGTCCGGGACGCCCCAATCTCCGGAGCCCGGTGCGCATGCTCCAACCTCCGGAGCCGAGTGCGCATGCCCCCAACTTCCGGAGCCCAGTGCGCAAACCCCAGACATCGGAATCTAGTGCGCATGCTCCAACCTCCGGAACCCCCGTGTACACGCCCGATTAGTGGAGCCCAGTCCGCATGCCCCTGGCAAGTGGAGTCCAGTGCGCATGCCCCGTGTTCCCCGTCGGGCGGGAAGGGCGCAGGCACGCCTTTGCGCCTGCGTGTTTCTAACTGCCGGTCTGGCTTAAAAAATGGATTGAAAACGAAGGAGGCGCTTTTCTTTCAAAAATATATTTTTTTGCTCTCGGGCGGGATAGAAAGGAAACAGTAGGACCCCTGGCATTAACATCTTCATTCAACGTTTATATTTAATCAGTTTGTTATTTTTTAAATTTCATATTTAACTTAATTTTCACTCCTGAAAGTGCCATAACTAGCTGGAACAGGTAACTACATTGAACATATTAAGAGGTTGGAATTGTTTTCTTTTTGCAACAGCTACATTTAGCCGCACAAAATGCTTGGTGGGGATGGGGCCGTGCGCATGCGCGGTGTGAAGCAGACTGCTCAGGGCTCACTGTCCAGGGTGATGGGGGAGTTGTAGAATTTACCTTCTATTCATTGTTGAGATGGGAGCATCATCAACTAGGCCAAACATTTATTGTCCATCCCTAATGGCCCTTCCTGAAGGACAGTGTGTGACTTGGAGGGGAACTTGCAGGTGGTGGTGTTTCCACTTGTCTGCTGCCCTTGTCCTTTTAGATGATAGCGGCTATGCTATCCATAAGCCTTGGTGAGTCACAGAATCCCTATGGTGCAGAAAGAGAGTCCATCGAGTTTGCACCAATCCAGTGAGTATCCCACCCAGACCTATCTCCTGGAGAAAATCCACACAGACGTGGGGAGTACGTGCAAACGGCACACACAGTCACCTAAGGCCAGAATTGAACCTGGGTTTCTGGTGCTGAGCAGCAGTTTTAACCACTGTGCTGCCCCAAAGTTCTCATTGTGTATCTTGTAGATGGTACACACTTGTGCCACTGTGCATCAGTAGGGAAGAGTGTTTAAGTAAAGAGGGCTTCACTCCCAGCGAAGGTATGAACTGGATTTCCATGAAATTGAATGTATTTCAATATAATTAAAAGGACTTTACCCTGAAACATCCACTCATGATGTATCCTCCTCCCACTCCCTAGCAGCCTGACATCACGCTGGCATGAATCACTATTGGTTTTCAAAAACCAGTCATGATGAAAATACTGGGAGTGCAGAGCTGCCTGAAGGCCCCAGGGATTGAAGGACAAGGTTGGGAATTGTCCCCTGGCAGTACCTGCGGTGATGTCAAGGGGGCAGTCCCAAGGGGACTTCGGTGGTGAGGTAACCCTCCTCCATTGGTGCGGAGCATTTCCCTTACGTGGGGGCAGGGGGGAGAGCCCCAATGGTAGAGGAGGTTATGGGGGAGGGGGTTATGGGGAAAGAGCCCTGATGTCTGCAGGGGCGGGCAAAGGGGCGAGAGACCTGATGGCTGTGTGGGTTACCCTGATCTTGGTGTTGTGGTGGGGAGTGCACCAATGTTGGTGTTGTGGTGAGGGGAGGAGGGGGTGCCATGATGCTTGTGGAGGGCGTCCCGGTCTCTTTTTAAGGGGGGCTGAGGTTGGGATCCCGGCTTTACCAGCAAGTTCCCCTGTTCCCCACCCCCAGGCTGGCTGTGTGCTCCTCATCAGCACTTTGGAATTGCAGAGTGGTGTTCAATCAGGTGAGAAAAGGCAGCTGTGAAGCCAGCAAGTTTCATACAGCTTATCTCATCTGATCCAACACTGCAATTTTAGGAAAATTCCACCCATTGTCTCTCCGTGTTCTTCCTACAAAAATGTATCATCTCGCACTTGTCCGCATTAAACTTCATCTGCCACCTATCTGCTCATTCCACCAATTGTCTATGGGCTGCCATTAGCAGCCTTTCTCCTTGTTTTGTGGCTGTGACTTATCTTTCATTCCCTCACCCTGCAGTATAAATATCTCCCACTTTCTATGCCTTTTAGCTTTGACAAAGAGTCATCTGGACTCGAAACGTCAGCTCTTTTCTGTCCAGACAGATATTCAATGCTCCCTCCACCCACATTGTCTGTACCTTTAAGACCTGGCTGGCTGTAGGGATTCGCATTCTAATTAGTATTCTGTAACTTGATTTCTGTGTCTCTGTGCACCGTTTGAGAGCACATTTCCACTCCATCTGACAAAGGAGCAGCGCTCCGAAAGCTTATGGTATTTGCTACCAAATAAACCTGTTGGACTTTAACCTGGTGTTGTGAGACTTCTTACTGTGTTCACCCCAGTCCAACGCCGGCAACTCCACATACAGATGCTGCCAGACCTGCTGAGATTTTTCCAGCATTTTCTCTTTTGGTTTCAGATTCCAGCATCTGCAGTAATTTGCTTTTAGTCACCAACTTGTCTGTGGCCTTTTGAATTCTGCACTATCCTCCTCACAGTTTACAATACTTCCAAGTTTTGTATCACCATAAACTTTGAAAATTGTCACCTGTACACCAAGATCTAGATCATTAATATATAACGAAAAGATTAAACAAAGACCCGAACAGGCGCCGGAGTGTGGCGACTAGGGGATTTTCACAGTAACTTCATTGCAGTGTTAATGTAAGCCTACTTATGACATTAATAAATAAACTTTAAATCTTTGACAGCAACTTTCAAACCTGCGACCTTCAAATGACAGCAAATGCGCCTGAAAGTTCTTCTCCAAGTTACACACCATTCTGACCTGGAACTATCACCATTCTTTCACTGGGTCAAAATCTCAGAACTCCCTCCCTAACAGCACTGAGGGTGTACCTACACTACAGTGGTTCAAGAAAATGATTCACCACCATCACCACAGTTAGGGATCAGCAATAAATGCTGGCCTAACCAGCAACACTGAATCCCAGTGAAAGAACTTAAAAAGTGGTCTTGATCCATTTAAGTTTGTCTGCAGACTGTTGCAAAAACACAGTGGATTGCCTGATGTCCTGCAAGCTCCTCAGATAAGTCCTCCTCCTTCCGAACACGTTGGACGTGCACTAAAGCATCACCCCATTCCAAGAACATACAAAACATGCAGAATCTTCTGTGACGGAGATGAGTCATCCATGTCTTCTGTCATGCCAATATCCAAGAAGTAATCATGCAGTACAATGTAGATGTTAAATATCTTTTAATTTATCCTAATTTAATTATTATTTGCATCACTCTAGAATACCAATTTACCTTTGATAACCCTATTACACTCATAATGCAGAAAGAATTTCATTTAATTCCTACGCTCACTTCCAGTCCCCATTTTGACTGTTTTGGAAGTTTTTTTTTCCCCTTCTCCCTATTTATCAACTTTGAAATAGTGACTTAAAATATTTTAAAGAATTCTTCATTAAAGTTAAGATTTAAAGTTTATTTATTAGTGTCACAGGTAAGGCTTACATTAACACTGCAATGAAGTTACTGTGAAATGCCCCTAGTTGCTACACTGTTTGGGCCAATGCACCTAACCGCCTAGCTTTGAAAGGAGCGTTGAGGATTTAAAAAGCACTATTTGTACTAATTACATGAGGAGAAATGAATCAAAACCTCTTTGTTTTCTTTTTGTTGCTAATTTTGACCCTTTGTTCAATGTTTGAAAAAAGGATACTCTTAGGAAGTTGAATACAGTGTTTCCTTTGTGGGAACTGGAAATTGCATAATTTAAACCACATCACCATTGCTTACATATTGGTTTTTTTTCACATGAGTTGGACGATACTTATGAGTTATTGAGATGAGCTTTGTTATGCTGAGTGATTGGCCTATTTTTGTATTTTTAAATTACCTTAAAATTCTTAGAGGCAGTCAGCAGCATCTTCAGCTCTTGTGCATTCCAAATCTGATGAACTCTGCATCTGATTGCACAAGGCAATGAGTTTGATGGTTTTCATAAAATTTTGATTGTGGTTAAAGATGTCCTTTTGGAATGAAATCATTCAGTAAACCAACGTTATTTTTTTCACATTTCAAAATGACGACCGTTTACCCCAACGGTTCACATTTTGTACTCAGCGTTTCAGTCAACCCCTGTTTTTTGAAAAGATTTTCTTAGGCTTCAGGGGTCGACCTATGCACCGTTTTCAGGAGATGGTTTTAGTGGCAGGAGAGGAGCATGTGTTGGTTTTCTTGCAAATTCTCTCCCCTCCCCTTCTCACCTGTTCTGAGGCAGGGTGCCACAGACACCAAGTGCTCTTTAAGCCGCTCAGCAAAGAGATTATTATTCATGCATTACAATGAGTGTCAACAAGATATTCACCTTGATTGTGTTCTTACTCACGTCCCCACGTGCAGCAGGGGAGCAATTAGGATTAGGAACCCTGGTTAATAGTGAACCTGGTCTGGGTTTGAAGGGGCTGTGTTCACACCCAACTTTGGTACAGAGGTAGGTTCATCTGGGCCCCATGCAAATAACAAAAATCATCCTGGTTACCACCTTGGAGCAGGAAGATGAGATATTTGACATCTTGCCAGCTGATCTCATGCCAGGATTTTGGGAGATTGCGTGATCTGGAACACTTGAGGATAAGGAACTAGACAATGAGCCACAGGCTACAAACCTGCTGAAATGTTACCCCCCAATTTGTTTTCAATAAGGTGCAAGTTGCACTGCAACTCAGCCTTCAGGCCGTCAATATGTTTCTTGAATGAAATACCATTATTATAAGAAGGGGGCAGAGACCCATTCTACAATTCATACTGGCATCCTGTGATCAACTTGGTGCAGATTAGAGACTGAACCTATTTGGTCTAAGTATAGCTTAACTGCTTAAGTGAAGGAGTATTACTTGGTTTTCTTTTTGTACTCACTAAAAGTTTCTTCTTTTATTAGTGTCACAAGTCGGCTTACATTAACATTGCAATGAAGTTACTGTGAAAATCCCCCAGTCGTCACACTCCAGCGCCTGTTCGGGTACACTGAGGGAGAATTTAGCATGGCCAATGCCCCTAACCAGCAGGTCTTTTAGATTGTGGGAGGAAACCGTAGCAAACCCTCGCAGACACGGGGAGAACGTGCAGACTCCGTACAGACTGTGACCCAAGCCGGGAATCGAACCCGGGTCTCTGGCGCTGTGAGGCAGCTGTGCTGCCCACTCTGCCAGCGTGCCGCCCTCTAGAAATATAAAGTAGTTCTATTAGCAAAAAGATAAAGGCAGGTTGACGCTTTGGGTATAAATCCTTCATCAGAACAGAGCTGGTACATGTTGACAAGTTTCTGCCTTCATTTGCTTATCATTGTCTGTTTATCCAGTTTTAAAACTTGTACAGACAACAGTCTGTTGAATCGCTAATGTTCCAAAGTATTTAGGAACAGGTTTGACAAAGGAGTTGTTGTGGTTACCGGAGGCACACCCTAAAGTGTGAGACTGTAGGAGTGCGCAGCTGCAATTAATGTGCAGGTACTCATTTTGTGTATGCAGAATAAATGACAATATCCAAATAAACAAGTACGTGTCTTCTGCTTAAGTGAAGGAGTATTACTTGGTTTTCTTTTTGTACTCACTAAAAGTTTCTTCTTTTATTAGTGTCACAAGTCGGCTTACATTAACATTGCAATGAAGTTACTGTGAAAATCCCCCAGTCGTCACACTCCAGCGCCTGTTCGGGTACACTGAGGGAGAATTTAGCATGGCCAATGCCCCTAACCAGCAGGTCTTTTAGATTGTGGGAGGAAACCGTAGCAAACCCTCGCAGACACGGGGAGAACGTGCAGACTCCGTACAGACTGTGACCCAAGCCGGGAATCGAACCCGGGTCTCTGGCGCTGTGAGGCAGCTGTGCTGCCCACTCTGCCAGCGTGCCGCCCTCTAGAAATATAAAGTAGTTCTATTAGCAAAAAGATAAAGGCAGGTTGACGCTTTGGGTATAAATCCTTCATCAGAACAGAGCTGGTACATGTTGACAAGTTTCTGCCTTCATTTGCTTATCATTGTCTGTTTATCCAGTTTTAAAACTTGTACAGACAACAGTCTGTTGAATCGCTAATGTTCCAAAGTATTTAGGAACAGGTTTGACAAAGGAGTTGTTGTGGCTACCGGAGGCACACCCTAAAGTGTGAGACTGTAGGAGTGCGCAGCTGCAATTAATGTGCAGGTACTCATTTTGTGTATGCAGAATAAATGACAATATCCAAATAAACAAGTACGTGTCTTCTGCTGTTTGGTTTACGAGTTGTCCAAGACGTTCATTTCATTCAAAATTAGAATCAAGAGAACATTGACAATCCTGACTAAAACATAACCAATAATGCTAAAGTTAGCCTGTGTTGTCTTCAGCATCAAGCAGATGTTCTCTATTGCAAATATCCAGCACCAGGTTGGAAAACAGCCATTCTAGAAATAACAAGCTTTAGTTGACATAACTGGGGGTTCTTTGTTTAAGAAAACATCCTCACTTAACAAAACTAGAAGCCAGCAAGCCTGGTTATCTTAAATAATTAATAATTACAATTTTGCCAAATTTGTCATCGCTTGAGCTGTTGAAAGCATTGGTTTGCCACTTGTTAGGCAATATATAAAAAAAACATGAATTCATAGTGCCTTTAACATCATTAAAATGTGGAATGTTATCAAACAATATTTGCATAAAATGACACTGAGCCTCAGAAGGAAAGCAGATGATCAAAATCTTGGTCTAAGGTAGATTTCATCGAGTACCTCAAAGGTGGAAAATGGGGTTCGGGGAGGGCAGAATCTGGAATTACAGTCTTACGATGACCATGAAACCATCATCAGTTGTCGTAAAAACAAATCCATCTGGTCCTTTGGCAGATTTCTTTCCCTGTCTTTACCTGGTCTGGGCTGCATGTGACTCCAGATCCACAGCAATGCCCTCTGAAAAGGCCACTCAGTTCAAGGGTAATTAGGAATTGGCAATAAATACTGGCCTAGCCAGCGACACCTACGTCCCATGAATGAATAATAAAGAAACTCAGTATTGTACCCAGAACTCCTCTGCTGATCTCTCATAGGTTTAACTGACAGGAATGATCTACAAGAATGGACATCCAACAAGGATAATTAAATTTTAGCACAGTGTATTTCGCATTGTAAATTCCTCCCTTCACCACCAAAAACAGAATAACTGCACATTTATGACACTGTTGAGAATCAGAATGGCTTACTTCTGCTCACTGTTATGTTTTATTCTGCTTTAGTCAATAATGACTCCAGCACTTACTCTCATCAGTAATTGCTCTGCGAAGTAACTGATATGTGAAGTGATTTAATAAGTTTGCATTATGACTCAGGACGCCTGACTGGAAAGAAACATAGTTTATGACAGAATGTACACACACTAGTCCCTCCCTGGGATTACAGTTCAGCAGGCCCAGTCCTGGGCATGACTTATAAAAGGCTCAGTTGATGAGTTCCAGTTGGGCAGACCACTGCCTCTTTCCAGGGGAACTCATAGTCAACAAGCCCCACAGGGAGATCAATCAGTGATTCCCCATGGACCTCGTGGAGGTTATCACAATTTGAGTCACATGCAAGATATGTCCTGAAATCCACTGATCTGGGAGCCTCTGGGTGTTAAATTTCCAGGTTGCTGCAATTGCAACAGTTAAGGTACAGCCTCAGACGCTGTAGACCATGCAGACCTTAGTTATTCTGCAGTGTTGGGGCAATAAACTTACAGGATACTGCGAGGCCTGGATAGAGTGGACGTGGAGAGGATGTTTCCACTAGTAGGAAAAACTAGAACCAGAGGGCACAACCTCAAACTAAAGGGACGATCCTTTAAAACGGAGATGAGAAGGAATTTCTTCAGCCAGTGAGTGGTGAATCTATGGAACTCTTTGCCACAGAAGGCGGTGGAGGCCAGGTCATTGAGTGTCTTTAAGACAGAGATAGATTCTTGATTATTAAGGGGATCAGGGGTTATGGGGAAGAGGCAGATGAATGGGGATGAGAAAAATATCAGCCATGATTGAATGGCAGAGCGGACTCGATGGGCCGAGTGGCCTAATTCTGCTCCTATGTCTTATGGCAATCTTCATCCATTTCTCTTACAGGTTCAAGAGACAGAGGTCTGTCTGATAAATCCTCTTTATTTATCAAATCAATACAAATCAAACATATATTCATGAGTTTAACAGCATTTATACTGCCCGGTAAACAACTCATTGGGTATTTGGGAACTCAGTTCTGTGATCATTTCATTCAAGGTAGATCACTGGAAGATTATTTAGCATTCCTACAGTTTCCCAAAGTGTTCCACCTTTATGCTTTTCAGTATGTAAGGGTAACACAGGGTTAGTGCAAGAGCATTCTTGTTAACAGGCATGTATACCATCCGTACAAAGATTAAACACACTGCCTTAAGGGCCAGCACATTTTTATCTCTTAGGACATTTCTAACAGTCAAGCATTTGTTGGTTCTTGAATCTTCATCAGCTTTTGTAAACCTGCTAGTCCTTGCCATTCCAAACCAAGTTTGTCCTTCCTACAGTAGTGAGTCCTGTTTTTTTTCTGTCTGGGGTTGAATTTGAGTCTGTTAGCCCTCTGACCACTATTATTTATTATTTTTTAGCTCACTAATATTTTGCCTTACTTGCTATTCCGAACATGCAGTACATGGATGGATAAAAGCAGGTTACTAATGGATTGTTTACCAGGTGATCACATGTTTTCCCCACAGACAATAAACAATAGGAGAAAGCCCTCCGATTTTTTCCAACGGGAGGTTTACAAAATGCCAAAGGTGTCATTAATAGAATGACTCAGCACTCTAGGTCAGTTTGTCTGCGAGTAAGAAGAACATGGGTTCAAACCCACAGACTTGAGCACAAAATCTCGGCTAAAAATTCAGTGCAGCACTGTCAGAGGTACTGTCTCCAAAGGCTTAATCTGCCTGTCAGGTGGACAAAAAAGATCCCATGGCTTTATCTGAAGAACAGTATGGGCATTCTACCGGTGTCCTGGTCAATAGTTTTATTCCTCAAACACCACTGCCAGATATAGATTTCTGGTCATTTATCTCATTGTTGTTTGTGAGATGTTTCTGTGTGCAAACTGACAGCCATGTTTCCCTCCAATAATCTGCACCTTAGAATAATTTATTGACTGTGAAGCACTTTGGGGACACCTGGTGGTGACAATTGGCATGATATGACAGAACCTTTACAGTGCAGGAAGCCATTCAGCCCATTGAGTTTGCACTGGCATGCTGAAAGAACATTCTCGCTCATCCCACTCCCTTGCCTTATCCCCAGAATCTTGTACATGCTCTCTTTTCAAATAGTAATCCAATTTCCTTTGAATACCTCAATCACACCCGTTTTCACCAGCCTCTTAGTAAGGTCATTCCAGATCTCAACTACCCTCTGGGTTTAAAAAAATTTCTTAACATTAATTCTATTCCTTTTGCCCATTATTTTAAATCTCTGCCCTTTAGTTCTCGAGGGGAAACAGTTTCACACTATGTACCTCTCAGCCTTCTTTTCTCCAAGGAAAACAGTCCCAACCTCTGCAATCTATCCTCATAGCTACAGTTGTTTATCCCTGGAATCATTCTTGTGAATCTTCTCTTCAATGCCTTCACATCCTTCCTCAAGAATGGTACCCAGGACTGGATGCAGTACTTCACATTAACTCGACCATCATTTCTAATGGATTTGTGGCAAATAAAAACCACAAATGTGTTCTTGCACACAGGCATATACCACAGATCAATTACAGGGACTTCGAACCCTTCACTGTTTAGCTCATGTGGGAGTATCTGCATAAAATCATGTTCTGGAATGCCCCTACCCCAGCAGTAGTCATAATATTTTATTGGTGTTCATCATGTCCCATTTTTTGCTGACACCCGAGACAATCAGTGAATGGATCTGGGAAGATCAGGAATCTCCGCTGTAGGGTTGGCTCATGGCCCCCTCTGCTGTATCCGAACACATCTATTGAGCACAGATATAGTGAGGGGAAGGCAGTGGCCTAATGATATTGTCACTGGACTAGTAATCCAGAGACCCAGGGTAAGGCTCTGGGGACCCAGGTTTGAACCCACCATGACAGACGGTGAAATAACACTCTGGAATGTAAAGTCTAATGATGATCTTGAAACCCATTGTCGATTGTCGTAAAAACCCATCTGGTTCACTAATGTTCTTTAGGGAAGGAAATCTGCCATCCTTACCTGGTCTGCCCTACACGTGACTCCAGATCCGCAGCAATGTGGTTGACTCTCAAATGCCCTCTGAAATGGCCGAACAAGCCACTCAGCTTCAAGGGCAATTAGGGATGGGCAATAAATGTTGGCCCATTCAGTGACACCCACATCCCATGAATGAATAAAAAAAAGATAAATGCCTCCACCAAATCAATAAGTTACTTGTATCGGTGACTCTAATGCCTTGACAGGTTACTTTCAATACAACCCAGTCAATGTTCCACAATAATCATCATGTGCAGTATTTTCTCTAGCCTCATAATACAAAGAGGGATTTTGACATGGTGTAGAGGAAACAGCAGCATAAATACCTGGAGGAACTGCGGAACCATTGGGAAGGCCCTGATATAATGGCACAGTAAGAAGTCTCACAACACCAGGTTAAAGTCCAACAGGTTTATTTGGTAGCATGAGCTTTCGGAGCGCTGCCCCTTCATCAGGTGAGTGGAGAATTGAGTTCACAAACAGGGCATATATAGACACAAACTCAATTACAAAATAATGGTTGGAATGCGAGTCTTAACAGGTAATCAAATCTTTAGAGGTGCAGACAATGTGAGTGGAGAGAGATTTAAGCACAGGTTAAAGAGGTGTGTATTGTCTCCAGCCAGGACAGTTCGTGAGATTTTGCAAGCCCAGGCAAGTTGTGGGGGTTACAGATAGTGTGACATGAACCCAAGATCTAATGGCACTTTCTTCAACCTTCCTATTAGTAATCCTTCTGCACCTTTCTCATGTCCTGAAAGGAATCACCTTTTCCCATCATTCTTACTGCCCACCAGCTCATTCCTCTTCACTGCACATGTTCCTCAAAACCAAAAAAATGTCTATAAACACTGCTCATCTATTGCTAACATATGGTGTGTTGCAAATGCAATGGGGACAGCATGGTGGTTAGCACTGCTGCTTCACAGTGCCAGGGACCCAGGTTCAATTCCGGCCTCAGATCACTGTGTGGAGTTTGCACATTTTCCCCGTGTCTGCGTGGGTTTCCTCCGGGTGCTCCGGTTTCCTCCCATAGTGCGGGTTAGGTGTATTGGCCATACTAAATTAACCCTAGTATCAAGGGATTAGCAGGGAATAGGGCCTGGGGGTGAGGTTGTGGTTGGTGCAGGCTCGATGGGCCAAATGGACTCCTTCTGCACTGTAGGGATTCTATGATGAAATCTGAATACATAGCTTCCTATAGGTAGATATATCACACTGCTTTAAAAGGCTTGTATTTCTACAGTGCCTTACACAATCACTGGACATCCCAAAGCACTTTACAGTCACATAAATACTTTGAAATGTAGTGACAGTTATAATGTAGGAAATGGTACAGAGAATTTTCACACAGCAAAATCCCACAAACAGCAACATGATTGTAGTAGGGCAACCCAGGGAGCATGGCCTGCAGTAGGAGAGAAAAGAATGGAAAGGGTTAAATAGACAATCTGACTATAGTATCCACACTCACTGCAGGCAGATACACAACAAATTACAAATAACTGCATCCCAGACGGCATTAAACACTCACACCCCAGTGAGATCTTTCCAAGGTTACAGCAACAATAAGAGAATTAATACCACTTTTCGAGCTGCCACAATGTCTAGAAGAACCATTGTGCTTCTGGAAAACTAGTCAAGTATTAGGGAAATGGGGACAATTAACACACCATTGAAATCGGCTTGATACTACAGTGCTTTGATATTGCAAACAAGTGGACAAGATATGTTCAGAAAACAAAGATAAAGCACACAGGACAATGGATCAGCATAATGTGATCAAAACAGAACTTTAACAAATTTAAAGTAACAATATGATTATTTAATTGAAATGTAGTGCTTTGTAACACAAAAAAGTATAAGAATAAATATAAGACCAAGATGGCGCCAGAGTGAGGCGACTTCTTACAAGTTGTGCCCTCCATACCTTCGAATTCTATCTTTTACTCTTGTTCTACGCGTCAAAAAATTCATTCTAACTCTTTTAAACTCTCTAAAAATGCTTTAATTCTGTGACTGTAACACTACATTTTGCACTCTCTCATTTCCTTCCCTATGTACGGTATGCTCTGCGCAAGAAACAATACTTTTCACTGTATAGTAATACATGTGACAATAATAAATCAAATCAAATCAATTCAAATTAAATTGAATGTGTAAGAACCTATGATTAGCAGAGTAGCTCTGGAACAAGCTAGAATTACAGCTCTGAGTTCTGCTCTCCCTCATGCATGTTGAATAAAGCCATTTGTGTTGAACAAATACGGCTTGAACAAACACGATCTCGGAAAACTCAGTTCGTTCATTCCCTCCAACAGTGATAATGGCCAATTCATCAATTTTTGTGATACTGGTTGAATGATAAATACCAACCAGGACACTGCCTGCTCTTCTTCAAGTAAGCGCTGTGGAATATTTTACAGCAACCTAAGAAAGCAGATGGGACCTCATTTTAATTTCTCATCTGGAAGCAGAATTAGCTAATCGCATACTTTCTGACACAATTTCCACGGCTGGAACCATGTGTCAGCGAGAAGCTCTTGGGATTGATGTGACTCAACTTGTGGGAGCGGGCACCCAAGCTGATCCTTCAGCACATGAACATCAGGGAACTAGAGCTGGACAATAAATTCTGGCCTTGATTGTGACACCCACATCCCAGAATGAATTACCACTGAAAGATCACTGACTTGGAGAAAGGAATTGAAATTTGTAGATGATTTGATTTGATTTATTATTGTCACACGTATTAACATACAGTGAAAAGTATTGTTTCTTGCGCGCTATACAGACAAAACATACCGGTTATAGAGAAGGAAACGAGAGAGTGCAGAATGTAGCGTTCCAGTCATAGCTAGGGTGTAAATAAAGATCAACTTAATGCAAGGTAGGTCCATTCAAAAATCTGATGGCAGCAGGGAAGAAGCTGTTCTTTGGTCGATTGGTATGTGATCTCAGACTTTTGTATCTTTTTCCCGACGGAAGAAGGTGGAAGAGAGAATGTCCGGGGTGCGTGGGGTCCTTAATTATGCTGGCTACTTTGCCGAGGCAATGGGAAGTGTAGGCAGAGTCAATGGATGGGAGGCTGGTTTGCGTGACGGACTGGGTTACATTCACAACCTTTTGTAGTTCCTTGCGGTCTTGGGCAGAGCAGGAGCCATACCATTCTTGCGCGCTATACAAAGCATACCATACATAAGGAAGGAAATGAGAGAGTGCAGAATGTAGTGTTGCATGCCAAGCCAGATGGCCACGGCCAGGGAACATGAAAAACTGTGGTAGATGGAATTCAATTTGAGGAAACATATGCAAGACAAATATAAGGCATCATAACCAAGAAAGGGAAATCCAAATATTTTCTTAATGCTGATAAACTAGGAGCTGTGGTTTTCCATATACACATATCATTAAACAAAAAGCTTGGCACTAGCGCAAGTGGTAATGAAAAAGCTAATGAAATAAAAGCAAAATATTGCGAATGGCGGAACCTGAAACAAAAACAGAAAATGCTGGAACATTTCAGCAGGTCTGACAGCATCTGTCGAGAGAGAATAGAGCCAACGTTTGGATAACTCCGCTGTTGTTGAGGCTAATGGAATATTGGTTTTCAGTTTCAGGAAGTGAGAATACAAAGGGGATGAAATTTCTTACGTTGAGAGAGCCTTGATCGGACCCCGTCTGGAGTGTTGCGTTTGGACACTGCACCTCAGGAAGGAAACATTGACCTCAGAAGGCTTACAATGCAGATTTGGCAGTAAAAAAAGTGGTTCTGCCGCATCACATGGTAAAATATATTTAATTAGTTGACCATTTTCCTGAGTCACATCACAACTGTTTTGAATGCAGAGATCATAACATGCCCAAGGGATCCAAAATAAAGTGTTCAGACCCATTCAGGTGGTGAACAACTGCATTGTTCCATTTCTGCTTCTGATTTTTGACTTACCAGAGCATATACAATTCTCAAGTGGCAGAAAGTGAGCTACCATAGTAACGTGCTACCACGCAGAGGTGATTTATTTTCCCTCTACGCAATTGTGGAACCACCCCAAGGGATACCTCACCTCGTGATCTTGTATGAATGTGCGTGAGATAGTAGAATGCTACTGATTTTGGTAAATTAAAGCAGGATCTAACACTCATGAACAATTAGCAAGTCTCTATTTTTAAACTGGTGACAACCTTATTCAAACAACTAACAAATTGAATAAACTCCCCAATAGTATGCTGTTTGAATATTACTCATTCAGGAATAATGAAATAGATCCTTATAGAATATAGTCACTCTCAAATAATATAATACCAGGTGCCTGTTGGAAGTATGAACTTTCTTCTGATGCTTCCATCTGCAACACTGCTATCTCTTTTTCTTTAGATGGTGATTTTCTGTAGATATATATATTAAACTGCAAGATTCTATATGAGAGCCGAGCCTCTCCCTCCTTCCGATTAAAGAGGTGGCAAGTTTACTCTAACAGTTATTTCCCCTTGTCCGAGTTTAAATACCTGGAATTACCTCACAGTATTCCTGCAATCTGAGTGGCTTGAGGCTGTTAACAAACCTCACATTTGAATTCCATTGGCCCTGTGTCTCTGCGTGCTTGGTTTGAACTCATTGGTTCAATTCAAAAGCCTGTTTTGCTATGTTGGAACCCAGATTGCTGCTTTGGATACAAATGTTGCAAACCTGCTGCTGCAGTTTCAAATCCACAAAAAAATCACATGCCTTTTGAAGAGACAATGCTATAGGATTTCTTCTTTTGGTTTCAGCATTTCTTATCAATATTTACATTTGTCAAACCTTATATATGCAACTTCACAGCACACGTAGGTTGAAGTCTATTACATGTTTAGGTTCAGAGATTGGAAACGACAAGAGAACAAGAGTAGGCCATTTAGCCCTCGAGCCTGTACTATCATTCATTGAGGTCATAGCTGATCTACAATCTAATTCTAAATACCCACCTTTGCTTCAATACATATGGTCAACAAAAATCTCAGATATAAAATTAACAATTGTTAATTGCTGTTTGGCAGGAAAGAGTTTCAACTCGTATCACACTTAGTTTGCAGAAATATTTCCCAGTTTCACTTTGAAAAGTCTGGTTCTAAACTTTTAGATTACATCCCTCCCCACCACCCCCCTCCCCCCAGTCCTAGGTCTCCCAACTAGCAGAAATAGTTTCTCTACCCAATCAATTCTTCATTAAGACTTGAAAACTTTGATGAAATCACCCTCAATATTTTAAATTCCTGGGAATACAGGTATAGTTTGTGTAATCTCTCCTTGTAATTTAACTCTAGGAGACTAAGTATTAGCCTGGTAAATTTATTCTGTAATCCCTCGAAGGCCACAATATCCTTCCTTACGATGCTCAGCAGGGTATAGTCGAACCTTCCACAAAATTACCAAAGTCCAGAGATGTTAGGACAGATTTTCCTTTTCATTAACACAAGACACTTGTGCACCATTGTGCTGGGAAGAATTCTGCTTGGCCACCATAGCTGGCCACTGCACAAGCATTTTTGTGCATACACATGTCCCCTTCCCACCATACATATATCTGGATCTACTGACTCTCCTCTCAAAGCTCCCATTCCTGATACCTCATCCAAATCTTGCCAAGAATAAGTATCAGCATGTATAACACGTTTATGGCAACCATAATTGTACTTACAGTCCATGATACGTGAATATGCCCATTTCTTATGCTAAACTTCATCTTCATGCCAATGTGTAATCAATAAACTCTTAAAATATAACCTGGTTTCTCCTCCAGAAATGATATGAGTGGTTGAGTACATGAGTGGCTAACAATAATGAACGTCTTGCATCTGAGCTGGCCCACCTCTCATGACAGCTAACCCAGAACAGGCCAGTTCCAATCTGGAATGGGACAGGGTAGATCCTGAGAGACTGAATCCCCTGGCTGGAGGGGGCAGAGTCTCAGGCTAAGGGGTCAACCATTTACCATTGATTTCTTCACTCAGAGTGTGGTGAAACTTTAGAATTCTCCACCCAGGAGGACTGTGGTCACTTGGCCATTGAGGTTTTTCAATCCTGAGATCAGTAGATTTTTGGACATTAAGGAGATCAGAGATATGGGTTTGGACAGGAAACTGGAGTTGAGGTAGAAGATCGGCATGTTCTGATTTAATGGCGGTGCAGATTTGATGGGCCGAATGGCCTAATTCTGCTCCTAGAGCTTATGGTCTTAATGGCAGGGCAGGATTTTTTTAATTCATTCGTGAGACATGGGCGTCGCTGCATGGCCAGCATTTACTGCCCATCCCTAGTTGCCCTTAGAGAGCAGTTGAGAGTTAACCACATTGCTGTGGTTCTGGAGTCACATTGTAGGCCAGACCAGTTAAGGATGACAGATTCCCTTCCCTAAAGGACGTTAGTGAACCAGATGTGTTTTTCCGACAATCGGCAATGTTTCATGGACATCAGTAGATTCTTAATTCCAGATTTTTTTTAGTGAATTCAAATTCCACCATTTATCATGCCGGGATTTGAACCCGGGTCCCCAAAACATTAGCTGAGTTTCTGGATTAATAGTCGAGCAACAATACCACTAGGCCATCGCCTCACCCAAGGATTGAGGGGCCAAATGGCCCACTTCTTTTTCTTATGTTCTTGCATGATCAGGGTGACCTTGCCTGCTTCGTGCCTTACACCTAAAGTGGCTGCTATTCTGGAAGACTGCGGTACTGTACGAGTGCATTCCAGCCATGCCACTTAGTAACAACCTCTGGCAGGTCCACTGGTTGACATGAAGCAGACTTGATGGCATCACCATGATGAAGCCCTGAGAACTCTTCCCATCTCTAATTATGCCTCAAACAACATCACAACAACAGATTATCTGGTTAAGCTGTTTGTGAGAGCTTGCAGCCCTCAGATATCTCTGCTTCCCCTGAATTCTAGCCTCTTCTATATCCCCAATTGTAATTGCTCCATCACTGGCAACTATGCCTTCAGCTGTTTAAGCCCTAACGTTTGGAATTCTCTCCCTGAACCACACCATCTCTCTCCTGCTTTAATATGCTCCTAAAAACTCATCTCTTTGACCAGGCCTTTGAGTCACCTAGAATCATAGAATTATAGAATTATAGAATCCCGACAGTGCAGAAGGAGGCCATTTGGCCCATCTAGTCTGCACCCACCTAGGCCCTATGCCCATAATGCCATGCAATTACCCTAACTAGTCCCCCTGACACTACAGGACAATTTAGCATGGCCAATCCACCTAAAATCTTAGGACTGTGGGAGGAAACCAGAGCACCCGGAGGAAACCCACGCAGACATGGGGAGAATATGCAAACTCCACACAGACAGTGACCCGAGCCGGGAATCGAACCCTAGCGCTGTGAGGCAGCAGCGCTAACCTGTCCTAATATTTCCTGATGAGGCTCCAGTGAATTGCCTTGAGATATTTTACTGCGTTAAAGATGCTATATAATTGCAAGTTGTTTTCACCAAAAGCATTTAAATCCCCAAATACTGAGAAATAAACATTTGCTGTGATTCCGTTCCCATTGATCGCAGAGCTTCAGTAATGGCGGACAGGGCCGGGATTCTCCCAAAAAAACTCCAAGTCCCCAATTTGTGTGAAAATGGGAGTAGCTCCGCCGATTTTCGTCGCGATATTTTCAGATTGAATCTCCAACACTCTGTGCATCACAGGTTGCTCTCGCGGGATTCCCTCGGAAAATAAGGGGGCAGGGCCTATTCCCAGTGGAGAGGTCAGCAGCTTAGTGCTGAGTGAGCCAGTGCGCATGCGCGACTTGTCAGCATGGAGATTGGCGCACAGTAGCCCCACATTGCCGGCCTCCGGATCGCTGGCCAGCCCCACGACCCCACATCGCTGCCTCTCCGACCCCCACCCAATCCCCCAATTGCTGACCTCCTGGACCTCCACTGGCAAGCTCCAATGTCCCGATTCCCCCCTCCCTCCCCCCCACCCCGCCCCCACCACCCGGATGGCAAGCCCCACTCGCCGTCCTCCCTCGCTCTGCCACCGATCCCAATGCAAAGTGGCAGCGGGACCCTCTCACCCCCACCGATTGCCCCCCAATAGGCCCCGCCCTCTTGGCACCGCCCAATGCTTGGTGGACAGTACCAGGGTGTCCCTTGGATATTTCCAGGGGGGTCAGGCTGGCACTGCGAGGTTGGCACTGCCCAGGGGGTACCCACCCCTTATTCTCAACCTCCTGGAGAGGCTTCAATGGCCTCTCTTCACTATAGTGGGGTCGGGCCGCCTGTTTCCCCTTAGTGGGGAGCAGTAGTAAACTCCTCCCGGAGTGAACCACTCCCTGAGATGGGGGGGATACTCGCAGGCCCAGAGACCTCAGTCCCGGGCCCGCTAATGACCTTCAAATCGTGATTATAATATTGAAATTCGCTCTGCGCTGATTTCCGGCACAGAGCTGATGACACTGAAAAACGTTGCCACGGAGACATGCGGCGGTCATGATGCCCAGCGGGAAGCTGGGTAAGGGGTGGGAGATTCAGAGGGGATTTGAGAAAAAGAAAATTCACTCAGAGGGTGGTGGAAATGTGGAATACACTGCCTGGGAAGACAGTGGAAGCTGGAAGCCTCACAGCCTTGAAAAAACATTTGGATGGAGCACTTGAAATGTCACAACGTTCAAGGATATGGGACAAGTGCAGGAAAATGGGATTAGTGCGAATTTAATGGTAGTTATTGTTGGTGCAGACTCGATGGGCCAAAGGGCCTTTTCTGAATTGTATGACTCTATAACTAGAGGTGAGGCTATATTGGATCTGGTGCTGGGAAATGAGCCAGACCAGGTGCTAGACTTGGAAGTTGGTGTGCATTTTGGTGATAGTGACCACAATTCGGTTACGTTCACCTTAGTGATGGAAAGGGATAGGCATGAACCTCGGGCCAGTGGTTTTAGCTGGGGGAAGGGTAATTATGAGGCTATTAGGAGAGAATTAGGAAACATAGGTTGGACTAGGAGATTACAGGGACTGGGAACGTCCGACATGTGGAGTTTTTTCAAGGAGCAGCTACTGCGAGTCTGTGATAGGTATGTCCCTGTCAGGCAAGGAGGAATTGGTAGGGCTAGGGAACCGTGGTGCACCAAAAAAGTTTCTTTGTTGGTTAAAAAGAAAAAGGAGGCTTATGTTCGGATGAGACGTGAGCACTCGGGTAGTGCACTAGAAAGCTTTAGATTGGCTAAGAGGGAGTTGAAGAGCGAGCTTAGAAGGGCTAAAAGGGGACATGAGAAGACTTTGGCGGATAGGGTTAAAGAGAATCCTAAGGCGTTCTATAGGTATGTCAAGAACAGAAGGTTGGTTAGGGCAAGTTTAGGGCCAGTTATAGATGGCAGAGGGAAGTTATGTGTGGAACCGGAGGAGATTGGTGAAGCATTGAACCAATATTTCTCTTCGGTGTTCACGCAAGGGGACATGAATATAGCTGAGGAGGACACTGGGTTGCAAGGGAGTAGAATAGACAGTATTACAGTTGATAAGGAGGATGTGCAGGATATTCTGGAGGGTCTGAAAATAGATAAATCCCCTGGTCCGGATGGGATTTATCCAAGGATTCTCTGGGAGGCAAGAGAAGTGATTGCAGAGCCTCTGGCTCTGATCTTCAGGTCGTCGTTGGCCTCTGGTATAGTACCAGAAGATTGGAGGTTAGCGAATGTTGTCCCATTGTTTAAGAAGGGGAACAGAGACTTCCCCGGGAATTATAGACCGGTGAGTCTCACTTCTGTTGTCGGCAAGATGTTGGAAAAAATTATAAGGGATAGGATTTATAGTTATTTGGAGAGTAATGAATTGATAGGTGATAGTCAGCATGGTTTTGTGGCAGGTAGGTCGTGCCTTACTAACCTTATTGAGTTTTTTGAGAAAGTGACCAAGGAGGTGGATGGGGGCAAGGCAGTGGACGTGGTATATATGGATTTTAGTAAGGCGTTTGATAAGGTTCACCATGGTAGGCTTCTGCAGAAAATGCAGATGTATGGGATTGGGGGTGATCTAGGAAATTGGATCAGGAATTGGCTAGCGGATAGGAAACAGAGGGTGGTGGTTGATAGTAAATATTCATCATGGAGTGCGGTTACAAGTGGTGTACCTCAGGGATCTGTTTTGGGGCCACTGCTGTTTGTAATATTTATTAATGATCTGGATGAGGGTATAGTTGGGTGGATTAGCAAATTTGCTGATGACACCAAAGTCGGTGGTGTGGTAGACAGTGAGGAAGGGTGTCGTAGTTTGCAGGAAGACTTAGACAGGTTGCAAAGTTGGGCCGAGAGGTGGCGGATGGAGTTTAATGCGGAGAAGTGTGAGGTAATTCACTTTGGTAGGAATAACAGATGTGTTGAGTATAGGGCTAACGGGAGGACTTTGAATAGTGTGGAGGAGCAGAGGGATCTAGGTGTATGTGTGCATAGATCCCTGAAAGTTGGGAATCAAGTAGATAAGGTTGTTAAGAAGGCATATGGTGTCTTGGCGTTTATTGGTAGGGGGATTGAATTTAGGAGTCGTAGCGTTATGTTGCAACTGTACACAACTCTGGTGCGGCCGCACTTGGAGTACTGTGTGCAGTTCTGGTCCCCACATTACAGGAAGGATGTGGAGGCTTTGGAGAGGGTGCAGAGGAGGTTTACCAGGATGTTGCCTGGTATGGAGGGGAGATCCTATGAGGAGAGGCTGAGGGATTTGGGATTGTTTTCGCTGGAAAGGCGGCGGCTAAGAGGGGATCTT
This sequence comes from Mustelus asterias, assembly GCF_964213995.1. NCBI lineage: Eukaryota > Metazoa > Chordata > Chondrichthyes > Carcharhiniformes > Triakidae > Mustelus > Mustelus asterias. Next base: position 160,196,726 of record NC_135802.1, read on the forward strand.
ATTGAAACATATAAGATGATTAGAGGTTTAGATAGGGTGGATAGTGATAGCCTTTTTCCTCTGATGGAGAAATCCAGCACGAGGGGGCATGGCTTTAAATTGAGGGGGGGTAGTTATAGAACCGATGTCAGGGGTAGGTTCTTTACCCAGAGGGTGGTGAGGGATTGGAATGCCCTGCCAGCATCAGTAGTAAATGCGCCTAGTTTGGGGGCGTTTAAGAGATCCGTAGATAGGTTCATGGACGAAAAGAAATTGGTTTAGGTTGGAGGGTCACAGTTTTTTTTTAACTGGTCGGTGCAACATCGTGGGCCGAAGGGCCTGTTCTGCGCTGTAATGTTCTATGTTCTATGTTCTATAATTAGGTACCTGATTTCTCCGGGTTTCTGTCAGTCACCTGCTAGAGGCACAAGAGACCTTTTAGGGTCAGAGTGTCTCCCACTGTTTTTAATCAAGCTTACCATCACCAGAGCTCTGATCTCCAGCCAGATCCACAGCAAATTAACCTTCGAATCACTCTGAACAACAGTTTGATACCCTGAGCCTAAAAAAAACAGTATCTTAAACGTGGTTTAACATTCCTGCTGTGAGGAATGTAACTGTAATTCACAGTAAACCTTACCAAAAGTGATCCCGTTTTTAGTGAGTAACTTCATCCACCATTTTCTGTTTTATTTCAGATTTCCTGCATCAATAAGTGCTTTGCTCTCATTCCAAAGGAGATCCATTTGCTACATGCAGCAACAACACTTCAATCGTACTTTAATGGTTGTAAGCTGCTTGAGGATTTCCTGAGGTTGTGAAAGGATCTATAAACCGCACATCTTTCTTTCTTTACAATGTAAGTGCATTTGGCAGATTTCAATGCATTAGCCTTTGGCCTTTATTTCCAAAGACTGTAAAAAGAGACTTAGCTTTTGTAATTTTTCCACAAAACATCAGTTCTAAGTATCTGGAAAGATTGTCATCATTTGCGCGTGTACCTTTGCAAACTATTATTTTCATGATTACATAGGAGCACAACTCCAGACGGAGCCTAACCAATGCCTTATGCAGGATCAATACAACCAGTTTTGGATTTATGCGTTAATGAATAAAACCTACATTTATGCAGAATTCAGTGTTATGATTAATGTAAGAACTTCAGTTTGCATTGCCGTGCATCTAAATGGGAGGCAAAAATGTGTAAATTGCAGTGTGAAAAACATTGAATGGAAGTGATAATAATTTCTATGGGACAGAATCAGAAGTTACCTGAAAATTTCATTTCAATTATTCCTCATCGTCTGTAAGCCATTCTGAGATCATTGAAATTTTGATTGTTAATGTTCCATTGAATGAACAAATGATACAGTTGGTCGAGTGTAGATTTGAGTACCTCCATTAGCTTGGCAAAGTCAAAATAATAAAAAGCACAATTTAGCAGTTTCCCTGCTCCATACGAGTCACATACTTGACATTCTTTCAAAGTGGCGCCATGATGGGTCATGTGGTATGGGTCAGCCTTGACAGTTTGTCTGGGAGATTGACATTCGAGTTGGAGGTGGAGTAGGCGCTGGGAAGAGGTGAATCTAAAGGTTTCCGGACATGCCTTTAAATACCTGCAAAGTAATTAATAATCACAATGTGGTTTGATCCCTGAAAAGATAGGGTGGATTTTTAGGCAATGGATATGAAAATTTATATTTTTTCTTTAAGGCCAAAAGTCATGGAGTTGGTTTTTACACAAAAATATACAGTACATAGGGCTTTGGTGAGACTACGCGGAGGGTTCTGTGTACAGGTTTGATGGTCTTATCCAAGAAAAGATTTAATTGCCTTTAATGTAACAGATTTTCACTAAATTATTTCATGTGATTGTACAACTGCTCTCTGTGAAGCGACTGAGTGAAATGAGCCTATATTCTCAGGAATAAAGAAGAATGAGAGGTGATTTCATTAAAACATATTAAGTTTATCGAGGGTTTGACAAGAGAGCTGCAGATAAGTTATTTTCGCCTGGCTGAGGATTTTACAACTAGCGTTACCATAAAAGGGTCAGCTATTTATGACCGAGATTTCTTCACTCAGAAGGTTGTGAATCTTTAGAATCCTCTATCCCAGAGGGTTAAAGAATCGTAGAACATTTTACGGTACAGAAGAAGGCCATTTGGCCCATCATGTCTGTGCTGGCCAGGAAAAAGAAGAGCCACCCAACCTTATCTCACTTTCCAGCATTTGGTCCATTTGCCTGCAGGTTAGGGCATTTTGGGTGCAGATCCAAACACTGTTTGAATGAGATGAGGTTTTCTGCCTCAACCATCTATTCTGGCAGTGAGTTCCAGATCTCCACCACCACCCTCTGGGTGAAAAGATTTTCCTCATCTTCCCTCCAGCAATCACATTAAATCTACTTCCCCCCAATCATTGACCTCTCTGCTAGAGTAAATAGGTCCTTCCCATCCATTCTATCCAGGCCACTCATAATTTTGTACATCTCAATCAAATCTCCCCTCAGCCTCCTCTGTCCCAAGGAGATAAAATCTCAGCCTCTCCAATCTTTCCTCAGAGCTGCATTTTAAGTTTTAAGTTTAAGTTTATTTATTACTGTCACAAGTAGGCTTACTGCATTGAAGTTACTGTGCAAATCCCTTAGTCACTACACTCCAGCGCCTGTTCGGGTACACTGAGGGAGAATTTAGCACGGCCAATGCACCTAACCAGCACGTCTTTCGGACTGTGGGAGGAAATCGGAGCACCCGGAGGAAACCCACGCAGACATGGGGAGAACGTGCAGACTCCACACAGACAGTGACCCAAGCCGGGAATTGAACCCGGGTCCCTGGCGCTGTGAGGCAGCAGTGCTAACCACTGTGCCATCATGTTACCCTGTGTCACCATGTTGCCCCTTGATTTACCAGTCCTGGTAACATCCTCGTAAATCTCGTCTGTCCGAAGGAGAATAATCCCAGCCTATCCAGTCTTTCCGCAGAGCTGCAATTTCCCAGTCCTGACAACATCCTTGTAAATCTCCTCTGTCCTCCCACCACTGCCACTCCGTCAGTGCCCTTGCTATCACTGGTCAGTCGGACAATCCAGACTGCCACTGTCAATGCTGAGATGATAGAGGCTGAAGCTGGGCCTTCCAGGGCACAGCTGTTCAAGGCCGTCTGCCCTTCTCCTCCACCAAAAGTCAACCTTCCACCAGCCATGCTGCATCCATTGGAATAGCAAAGTACAGGAGAGCTAGGATAGACAAAGGTACTCAGAGACAGGTAGGCATTGCAAGATTGCACCTGGTGATTAACTGATGTTGGTATGCAGCACAGCATGATTTAATTCACATACTTGGTTTGGAGTGTTTATTTTCTCTTATTCTTGCACTGTGTCAAGTGCTGCAAAGTGAACATCTGCTTGATATTGGATCAGACTTGGTATTATTATTCCCCATAATCAATTAGGTTGTCATTACAGGTATAGGGTAGATTCACACACAAGGTATGGCCACTTGAGGGAGCTAGTGAGCTGCCATCACCTGTTCAGCTGCAGCTCAGCAAAGTCTGAGGACAGGATGTGGCTTCAGCGTCTGATCACTTTGATAGAAATGATAGATGAGCTGGAAAGTGAACTCCATTCTGAGTTGTACAGTGTCTTCTATCAAAAGAAGTGCTGTATTGAATTTTGTATTGCGTGAATGAATGATTACAAGGTAACAGAGATGTGCGGGTTAGGTTGATTGGCCGTGTTCAATGGCCCTTTAGTGTCAGGTGGATTAGCAGGGTAAATATGTGAGGTTACAGTGATAGGACCTGGCTGGGATTGTTGTTAGTGCAAATTCAATGGGCTGAATGGCCTCTTTCTGCACTGTAGGGATTCTATGATTCTGACGGTTTATTTATCTGAAACTCTATTCCGTTTCTTTGTTGAGTTTGACGTCATGTTTTATGATCCATTTTTCTCTCTGATTCTCCACCCTGAATAGCCCCAAACTGAAAGGTCTTCCTAATGATAACAGGTGACCGATGCCATCACTTGGCGGCACGGTGGCACAGTGGTTAGCACTGCTGCCTCACAGCGCCAGGGACCTGTGTTCAATTCCCGGCTTGGGTCACCGTCTGTGTCTGCACAGTCTCCCCGTGTCTACGTGGGTTTCCTCCGGGTGCTCCGGTTTCCTCCCACAGTCCAAAGATGTGCGGATTAGGTGGATTGGCCATGCTAAAGTACCCCTTAGTGACAGGGGGACTAGCTAGGGTAAATGTTTGGGGTTATGGGGATAGTGGATGGGTGGGACTGTGGTCGGTGCAGACTCGATGGTCCGAATGGCCTCCTTCAACACTGTAGGATTCTATGATTCCATGATCTATGATCTAACTTGCTGAACTTCTTTCTGGGTGAGTTTGAGCTACACCTGTATTGTACTGAAATGTCTCCAGGTTTCCTGAGGACCACAAAGCCTAAAGGTAAGGCGATATTAGAGCAAGTGACTTGAAGCTTGGTCGAGTAGGTAGGTTTTAAGGAGCATCTTAAAGAAGGACAGAGAGATAGAGAGGTTAACTGAGTATTAAATCGTGAACCCAATGTCCCTTTCCAATGCTCAGACACACCCACAAGGGGCAGTCACAGGACAGCAATCAGCAACAACAGCTCGCGTTAATCTATTCACGCTTCTTACCACGGGAGAGTAATTGCAGTGCTCTGTCCATCCACTCTAGCCGACACTGATAAATCCGACACAAAACAGAGTCCATCCTGGTTTATCCTTCTTGACAAATGCCTGGGATAATCCGTATGAAAACTAACTTCCAGAGCAGTTCGATTAAACTAATCAAACTGAAAAGATTGGAGATGCAGCTGATATTTTCAGATCTGTAGGTGGAGAATTCGAGTGAAAGGACATATTGTACTCCTTCATCAAGCAGTACATACCAAAAATACCAACTGCAGAATTTAACAGAAGATGAAAGGAAGATTTATAATTAAAGAGTGCAGTCTTGAAGGAAATAAGGCCCAGGCACTTAAAAGGCCCAGAATTTGGCACTGTGGTTAGCACTGCTGCCTCACTGCACCAGGGACCCGAGTTCAATTCCGGCCTTGGGTCACTGACTGTGTTGGGTTTGTACGTTCTCCCTGTGTCTGTGTGGGTTTCCTCCGGGTGCTCCACTTTCCTCCCACAGTCCAAAGATGTGCAGGTTAGGTGCATTGACCAAGCTAAATTGCCCCCTTAGTGTCGCAAGATGTGTAGGTTAGGGAGATTAGCCATGGGAAAATGTTTGGGGTCACGGAGATATAGAAGATAGGAGCCGTAGGGGCCATTTGGCCCTTCGAGCCTGCTCCGCCATTCATCACGATCATGGCTGATCATCCAACTCAATAGCCTAATTCTGCTTTTTCCCCATAACCCTTGATCCCGTTCGCCCCAAGTGTTTATTCCAGCCACTTCTTGAATACATTCAATGCTTTGGAAGGGGAGAAGGGCCTGGGTAAGTTACTCTGTCAGAGAGTCGTTGCAGACTCGATGGGCTGAATGGTCTCTTCTGCACTGTAGGGATTCTATGATTCTGAATAATAGTGAAGATGTCAATACTAACCGTTAGAATAAATCAGATGGCAAACTACTGGCATCTACACATTCACAGTTAAACTCAGAAGTTTGGAAGTTGCTGTCGAGTTTTCTCTGCTCTTCCACAAGTTTTGCTACACTGATATCTTGCTGAGAGACAATTATTAAACCAGATGAAGGGTTATTTACTCATTAGATAACCATTAAAAATGTCTGAGAGAGTTAGGACTGGTACATTCAGATGTGGGTTAATGATGTGATGAATCTCAAAGGCTACCAAATCTGGCCCTGAAAACAACACCTTTACAAATGTGGAGTCTCATTCCTTCAGATGTTAATTATTGCTGGGATTTTTTTAAATTAAAGTAATTTAGATCTACACCTTTTGTCTCTGTTATCCCTCTATCGTGATCCCATCTTTCTCTCCCTCTCTTTATTTCAGTTTCTCTAGATAATTTTACATCACGAGAAAATATTCAGTGTATACTTGCTGATTGACTGAAGAACCACGTTGTCACTCACTCTGCTTATACACATGGTGAATTCCCTGTAGAATGCACCATGCTGATATAGATCCATAGTAATTGTAGGTTGCTACTCAGAAGCTGACAAAATGTCTGTGGGTAAGTATAAGTGTAACAAACTTCATCACTGACTGCAAGATCTGGACTCAGGTAAACCTGAGCCCTTCTTTAAACCTGTTGTTAGTATTCTGTTGGAGCTTAGTGATATCCATCCCCATTAGAAGAGGCTATTAAATTCCTCCAGATATCTCTCTACACAATACAGAATAAAATAAATCTGGTCCAGATGATGGGGGTGATTCTCCCAAAAAAAATTCTAAGTGCTGAATTCGCGGGAAAACTGGTGTAATTCACGATTGTTTTTTCAGTGGGGTCTCAGACTCGAATCTCCCATATTCTGTGCAATGCAGAGGTCACAATCGTGAATATCATTAAAAGCTCGGGGAAGCTGGGCCTATTCATGCCTGAGTTTGACAGTTCTGGAACTCTGCACATGCGCAGTGGTCCCGATCTATCAGCCTGCAGTTTGCTGGCCAGCCCAGGGCCCCCACAGTGCTGCCTCTCCTGACACCCCCACGGCCCGATCGTGGCTCCCACGACCATTCTCGGGCCAGCTCTGAACCACCTCCCGTCCCAAAGCACCCCAATCTCCAGCCCTCCCCCTGCAGGCAGACCCACCCACCCCAGGAGGCAGACTCCCCCCCCCCCACCCCAGGAGGCAGACCCCCCCCCCCCGGGAGGCAGACTCCTCCCCCCCCTCACCCCGGGAGGCAGGCCCCCCCCTCACCCCAGGAGGCAGACCCCCCCTCACCCCAGGAGGCAGACCCCCCTCACCCCGGGAGGCAGACCCCCTCCCTCTGCAATCATCCCTCATCCCAGCTGACGCCCTCCCCACGGCAGAACATTTAATAAAAAGAAAATTTGCATTTATATAACACTTTTCACAAGGACATCCTACAGCACACTGCAGCCAATGAAGTCCTTTTGAAATGTAGTCACTGTTGTAAGGTCGGGGAAGGCAGCAGTCAATTGTTCACATTCCAATCTCCCACAAACTCACATTGGAATAAGTGACCAGATAAACTTTTGTGTTTGTTGAGGAATAAATATTGTTAAGTACACTGGGGATATCTCCCCTGCTCTGCTTCTAAAAACTGTCACGGGATCTTGTACAAAACCCCAACAGGACCTCAGTTTAATATCTCACCTGAAAGATGGCACCTCTGACAGTGCGTTCTCCCTCAGCATCCTTCACCGGAGTTCCAGCCAAGAATTTGTGCTCTGAATTTCTGGTATGGGACTTAAGCCCAGGACCTTGTGAGTCAGAGGTGAAAGTGCCATTGGACAGGCTTGTAGAAACAGAGGAAATCTACATGGCTATGGGAAGAGAGAGGGGGAGGGGGAGAGAGGGAGAGGAGAGGAGAGGGAGAGGAAGAAGAGAGGGAGAGGGAGAAGAGAGGGAGAAGGGGGAGAAGAGAGGGAGAGGGGAGAAGAGAGGGAGAGGGAGAAGAGCGGGAGAGGGAGAAGAGGGAGAGGGGAGAGGGGAAGAGGGAGAAGGGAGGGGGGAGAGGGGAAGAGGGAGAGAGCAGGATAGTGTTTTAAAAGTTTTAAGTTTGAAGTTTTAAAGTTAAAGTTTAAAGATTAACGTTTATTTATTAGTGTCACAAGTAGGCTTACATTAACACAGCAATGAAATTACTGTAAAAATCCCCTAGTCACCACACTCCGGCGCCTGTTCGGGTACACTGAGGGAGAATTTAGCATGGCCAATGCATCTAACCAGCATCTAACCAGAAACTGGAGCACCCGGAGGAAACCCACGCAGACACGGGGAGAACATGCAAACTCCACATAGACAGTGACCCAAGCCGGGAAGCAAACCCAGGTCCCTGGCACTGTGAGGCAGCAGTGCTAACCATTGTGACACCGTGCCGCCCCCTAGTGGAATTAATTTTAGGTTTCTCAACAAGGTGCAGTGAGTCAAATATCATTGTTCTGCCCTGTGAGCTTCTACAGTTGTGAATTTATAAACAGATGTTTGAGTAATATTGAGAATTTGAATTTGGACATTAAGAGCCACACTAAGATTTTCAACCTCTCATTTTATAATGTGGTGGGAAGTACTGAACTCTGTGTCCAAGTTTCCAGGATGGGCTTACTGCTGATCTTCAAGTCAATGAACATCATGCAAAATCACTCCCTGTAGCTGTCAAGAGGATCTTTCATCCTAAGGTGCTAAAGAAGTTTAACACAGGATATTTTCTGTTGGTCACTATCGCCCAGCCCTCCTGTAAGTGGATCTCATGCCCCGAGATCCAGAGTGAACTTCCCTCCCCCAACCCACCCACGTCCCATATCTGAGCAAATAATGCTGAGACTCAGAGATTATACAGAGATAATTTTCCACTGAACAGCAGGTCTGGAATCTGTTTCTCCTTTCCGTGCAAGATTTGATTTGATCTGATTTATTATTGTCACATGTATACAATGAAAAGTATTGTTTCTTGCGCACTATACAGACAAAGCATACCGTTCATAGAGAAGGAAACGAGAGAGTACAGAATGTAGTGTTACAGTCATAGCTAGGGTGTAGAGAAAGATCAACTTAGTGCAAGGTAGGTCCATTCAAAAGTCTGACAGCAGCAGGGAAGAAGCTGTTCTTGAGTCAGTTGGTACGTGACCTCAGACTTTTGTATCTTTTTCCCAACAGAAGAAGGTGGGAGAGAGAATATCCGGGGTGTGTGGGGTCCTTAATTATGCTGGCTGCTTTGCCGAGGCAGCGGGAAGTGTAGACAGAGTCAATGGATGGGAGGCTGGTTTGCGTGATGGATTGGACTACATTCACGACCCTTTGTAGTTTCAGGTGGATCTGAATCTTTGCTCAGTCGGAGACTCGGGTTCAAAACCAACAGATTGTTTTAGTAAAAATAAACTAACCATTACAAAATGCTGAACCAGACATTTCACCCACTTCCTCACTGTGTGAAATTATAAATACGTCATCAATTTTCGCTCGATATATACCACGGACTATCCAATAGAAGCTCACATCTTATGCTCTGATATTTGTTATATTTTCCAAAGTAGCTTGCCTCCACTGCTGACTGGCATGACTTTAACTATATCCTTTATGCAACTGTAAATTGAAAACAAGTCCTTGCTAAGAATAACAGGTTTCACACGGAAATGCAATCCAAACCTCAAAGTTATAAATGGAAAGGCATTCATTTATGTAACTCTTTCCACAACCTCAAGACATTCCAAGGAGCCAATCTGGCTACACAGTGTAGTCACTGTTGCAACACAGGACAATGCGGCAGAGAATTTGCAGACAACAAACTCCCACAAATGACCAGACCATCTGTTTTAGCTTTTGGTCGAGGAATAGATACATATATGTAAATAGGTTAAACCCGAGGGAACTCCCACACAATCTCTTGCACGTCCACTCGAAAGGACAGTTAGTGCTCCAGCGTTTAACATCTCATTCAGACGGATACTGAGGCAATAGGCTGCTTTTTACCCAGCCTCAGCTGGTTAGTGTGTTTGATTCTGGGCACCACACTTTATAAAGGATGTCCAAGCCTTGGAGAGGGTGCGGAGGAGATTTACTGGAATGACACCAAGAATGTGGGATTTTAGTGACATAGAGAGACTGGAGAAACTGGGGTCATTCTTCAAGCAGAGAAGGTTCAGAGGAGATGTGACAGAGGCATTCAAAATCACGAAGGGTTCTGATAGAATAAATAAGCAGAAATTGTTCCCATTCACAGAAGATAACAGATTAAGGCAATTAAGGGAATTACAGACTAGACGGGAATAAAGTTACAAGACTTTGGGGAAAGAGCGCAGGAGTGGGACTAATTGGATAGCTCTTTCAAAGAAACAGCACAAGTACGATGGGCTGAATGGCCTTCCTCTGCACTGTGAGGCAGCAGTGCTAACCATCGTGCTATCCTGTCATGATGATCCGCTGTGATGTGCGTGTGGTGTAGGCATCTTCAGAGTTCTATTATGCAGGGAGTTGCAGAATTTTGTCCCGGGGCACTAAAAGATACCTTCAAGCAAGGATGATGTGTGACATGAAGTGGAACTGGGAACAGATGGTGCTTCCACTGCCTTTTATTCATTCGTGGGATATGGGCATCATTGGCTGGGCCAGCATTTATTGCCCATCCCTCGATGCCCTTAAGAAGGTGGTGGTGAGCTGCCTTCTTGAATCGCTGCAGTCCATGTGCTGTGGGTTGACCCACAATGCCGTTAGGGAGGGAATTCCAGGATTTTGACCCGGCGACTGTGAAGGAACGGTGATATATTTCCAAGTCAGGATGGTGAGTGGCTTGGAGGGGAACTTGCAGGTGGTGGTGTTCCCATGTAGCTACTACCCTTGTCCTTCGAGGTGGAAGTGGTTGTGGGTGGAAGGTGCTGTCGAAGGATCTTCGGTGAGTTGCTGCAGTGCATCTTGTAGATGGTACACACTGCTGCTACTGAGCGTCGGTGGTGGAGGGATTGAATGTTTGTGGAAGGGGTGCCAAACAAGCGGGCTGCTTTGACCTGGATGGTGTCAAACTTCTTGAGTGTTGTTGGAGCTGCACCCATCCAGGCAAGTGGGGAATATTCCATCACACTCCTGACTTGTGCCTGCTGCCCTTGTCCTTCTAGATAGTTCAAATTCTCTGCCTTGTAATTGTACAAAGAACCTTTCAGGTTTTTCTGAGGAAGTCGGTGCGGTTTTCCGCTGTGGTGCGTCGGAACTGTCGATCGATGAGTAGAGCGCCATATCCTGTTCTTATGAGGGCATCTTTCAGCGTCTGGAGGTGTCTGTTGCGATCCTCCTTATCTGAGCAGATCCTGTGTATATGGAGGGCTTGTCCGTAGGGGATGGCTTTTTTAAATGTGTTTAGGGTGGAAGCTGGAGAAGTGGAGCATTGTGAGGTTATCCGTGGGCTTGCGGTACAGTGAAGTGCTGAGGTGACCGTCCTTGATGGAGATGCATGTGTCCAAGAATGCAACCGATTCCGGAGTGTTCCATGGTGAGTCTGATGGTGGGATGGAACTTGTTGATGTCATCATATAGTTGTTTCAGTGATTGTTCACCATGAGTCCAAAGGAAGAAAATTTCATCGATGTATCTAGTGTATAACATCGGTTGAAGGTCCTGTGCGGTGAAGAAGTCTTATTCGAACCCGTGCATGAAGATGTTGGCATATTGAGGTGCGAATTTGGTCCCCATGGCTGTTGTGTGTGTCTGGATGAAGAACTTGTTGTTGAAGGTGAAGACATTTGTGGTCCAGGATGAAGCGGATGAGTTGTAAAATTGCATCTGGAGACTGGCAGTTGTCGGCGTTGAGTACTGAGGCAGTTGCAGCAATGCCATCATCGTGGGGGATGCTGGTGTAGAGTGCCGAGACATCCATTGTGACGAGGAGCGCTCCTGGTTCAACTGCTCCATGTGTGCTGAGTTTCTGTAGGAAGTCCGTCGTGTCGCGACAAAAGCTGGGGGTTCTTTGCACAATGGGTTTCAGGATGCCCTCGACGTAGCCGGAGAGGTTCTCGCACAGGGTCCCATTGCCCGATACGATGGGACGGCCGGGTGTGTTTGCCTTCGCAACAGACACCTCCAGACACTGAAAGATGCCCTCATAAGAACAGGATATGGCGCTCAACTCATCGATCGACAGTTCCGACGTGCCACAGCGAAAAACCGCACTGACCTCCTCAGAAGACAAACACGGGACACAGCGGACAGAGTACCCTTCGTTGTCCAGTACTTCCCCGGAGCGGAGAAGCTACGACATCTTCTCCGGAGCCTTCAACATGTCATTGATGAAGACGAACATCTCGCCAAGGCCATCCCCACACCCCCACTTCTTGCCTTCAAACAACCGCACAACCTCAAACAGACCATTGTCCGCAGCAAACTACCCAGCCTTCAGGAGAACAATGACCACGACACCACAGAACCCTGCCACAGCAACCTCTGCAAGACGTGCCGGATCATCGACATGGATGCCATCATCTCACGTGAGAACACCATCTACCAGGTACACGGTACATACTCTTGTGACTCGGCCAACGTCGTCTACCTGATACGCTGCAGGAAAGGATGTCCCGAGGCATAGTACATAGGGGAAACCATGCATACGCTACGACAACGGATGAATGAACACCGCTCGACAATCACCAGGCAAGACTGTTCTCTTCTTGTTGGGGAGCACTTCAGCGGTCACGGGCATTCAGCCTCTGATCTTCGGGTAAGCGTTCTCCAAGGCTGACTTCACGACACACGACAACGCAGAGTCGCTGAGCAGAGACTGATAGCCAAGTTCCATACACGAGGACAGCCTCAACCGGGATCTTGGGTTCATGTCACACTATCTGTAACCCCCACGACTTGCCTGGGCTTGCAAAACCTCACTAACTGTCCCGGCTGGAGACAATACACATCTCTTTAACCTGTGCTTAACCCTCTCTCCACTCACATTGTCTGTACCTTTAAGACTTGATTACCTGTAAAGACTCGCATTCCAACCATTATTTTGTAAATTGAGTTTGTGTCTTTATATGTCCTGTTTGTGAACAGAACTCCCACTCACCTGACGAAGGAGCAGCGCTCCGAATGCTAGTGGCGTTTGCTACCAAATAAACCTGTTGGACTTTAACCTGGTGTTGTGAGACTTCTTACTGTGTTCACCCCAGTCCAACGCCGGCATCTCCACTTCGTGGGACTCGAACCCAGAGCTCCTGACTCAAGAGGTAGGAACGCTACCCACTGTGCCACAAAGACCTCCTCTTCTCGATAGTAGGGTCACCTAAATCCCGTCACAATGCTCCAACAGTGACCTAACTATTGGTGAAGGAACTAAAGAGGCAAAACAATTGTTAATGCTGACTTTTTGTGAGACCTATTCAACTCGAAACGTCAACTCTACTTCTCTCTCCACAGATGTTGCCAGTGCTGCTGAGTTTATCCAGCATTTTCTTTTACTTCCGATCTCCACAATATTTAGCTTTTATCACACTAACAAAGTGTTTTTCTGCAGAGAGATTTATTTTTATGCTAGTTATATGCAACAGCACTCACATTTTCTGCTCAAACCACCACTTTATGACACACATTCCAAAGTATGATTTATAACATACTGTGGTTACACAGAATTTAGGTTAAATGATTCATTCAATCCCTGTTGTGAGTTTAAATAGCTTCTCCTGACTGGAAAAGTTGTACATTTGTGGATCAGCATTGAAATTCTACCATTTTTAATGAATATTGTCAAATCTGAGATTTTCCTTTATTTTCATTTCTGATACTTTTCACAAGTGTTACAAGAATTGCCTCCGCTAACATCACAATTTAATTTACTATCTAATGTATTTTATAACCTAATAGCCAATTCTATGACTTTTCCATCTCATTATTTTTATTTTGCAAGGGATTGAGTTACTGGATTCTCTAAAGGTAAACTTGCAGGTTGAGTCCGTAATTAGGAAAGCAAATGTAATGTTGTCATTTATCTCAAGAGGCTTGGAATACAAAAGCAGGGATGTACTTCTGAGGCTTTATAAAGCACTGGTTAGGCCCCATTTGGAGTACTGTGAGCAATTTTGGGCCCCACACCTCAGGAAGGACATACTGGCACTGGAGCGGGTCCAGCGGAGATTCACACGGATGATCCCAGGAATGGTAGGCCTGACATACGATGAACGTCTGAGGATCGTGGGATTATATTCATTGGAGTTTAGGAGGTTGAGGGGAGATCTGATAGAAACTTACAAGATAATGAACGGCTTAGATAGGATGGACGTAGGGAAGTTGTTTCCATTAACAGGGGAGACTAGGACGCGGGGGCACAGCCTTAGAATAAAAGGGAGTCACTTTAGAACAGAGATGAGGAGAAATTTCTTCAGCCAGAGAGTGGTGGGTCTGTGGAATTCATTGCCACAGAGGGCTGTGGAGGCCGAGACGTTGAGCGTCTTCAAGACAGAAATTGATAAATTCTTGATTTCTCGAGGAATTAAGGGCTATGGGGAGAGAGCGGGTAAATGGAGTTGAAATCAACCATGATTGAATGGTGGAGTGGACTCGATGGGCCGAATGGCCTTACTTCCGCTCCTATGTCTTATGGTCTTATGGTCTTATGTTCTTAAATTACCCGAGAAATCGATTTGCCCCTAAAAAGTACTCACTTGTGTCAAGCTGTGTCTCCTGTTTTCTGTTTAAAATTGTTCAGCGTTGTGCCCAGCTCCCCCAATGGGTGGCAGCAGATTCCACAAGTTAGCAACTGTCCCTGTGAATTAGCTGTGAATTTTCCAGATGGATAGAAATTCATCCTGCGCAGCAAACAGCATAAAAGCATTGCATTACAAGGCACAAATCGGCTGCTAATAATTGTGGACCTTAATGTCAAGGAAATAACCTCTAAAACTTCTGGATATGCTATCCAAGTGTAAAGTGGGGTGGCATAGTGCTGCCTCACAACCCCAGGGACCCAGGTTCCATTCCCAGTTTGGGTCACTGTCTTTGTGGAGTCTAGTAAGAAGTCTCAACACCAGGTTAAAGTCCAACAGGTTTATTTGGTATCACGAGCTTTCGGAGCATTGCTCCTTCATCATTTGTGATCCACATCATCTGTGGAGTCTGCACGTTCTCCCCGTGTTTGCATGGGTTTCCTCCGGGTGCTCCAGTTTCCTCCCACAGTCCAAAGGTGTGTAGGTTAGATGGATGGGCCGTGCTAAATTGCTGCTTAGTGTCCCAAGGTGTGTGGGTTAGAAGGATTAGTCGTGGTAAATGTGTGGGGTTGCGGGGATGGGGTGGGGAAAAGAGGGCCTGAGTGGGACACTCTGTCAGGGGCAGGGGGGGAAAATTCGGTGCAGAGTTAATAAGCTGGGTGGCCTCCTTTTGCACTGTAGGGATTCTATGAAAGGCAGCTTGGATGTGCTGAATGGGAAATACCAAATGCGATTCATCATCAGATGGAGGTACAATTACACCATCCACTAACTGAACAATTACACATTATCCATTCATTCTGAAGATTTAGTAATGAGCTGTTCTAATTAATTTCATAATTACTATCTTAATTTTCTCAATTTGACAATGATTCAATCCCACTTGGACCCGCATTTAACAATCTGAACACATTTAATAACGAGGAAAATGTTTAGTGGTTAGCCCTATTAAACAGCAAGAATGAATTAGTTGTGGAAACGTTTGGGCATTATTATATGTAGAATTTTTAGATACATTGGAGGCCTTTCCTTTTGCCTGATTACATTTATTTCACCTCAATATTCACACCCAGGAACTGAGCCAATTTATAATCTTGATGCCGCTCTGCTAAAGATCAAATCTCACTGATAAACATTCAATTTTCTTTTCCATCCAATAGCGTGGCTGAAGTCAGTGGGGAACTTGACATCAATCATAAACAGCCCACATTAGAGTTTACGGTGAGGTCAGCAGGAAAGCAGAGAGTTTTTCCACCCCCCTCCCCCCTCATTTCAAATAATCAAAATGATTTAACATTTAAAAATAACAGACGTTCATCGGGAAGGTACGAGGGAGGATAAAATTGGATTTCTTGTGGAGCAACCGTGAAGACAGATCACTGATACCTTAGAATTGATTCATCCAGCAGTTAGCACTGCTGTGAGGCAGCAGTGCTAACCACTGCGCCACCCCACTTTACACTTGTGTAGCATATCCAGAGTTTTAGAGGTTATTTCCTTGACATTAAGGTCCACAATTATTAGCAGCTGATTTGTGCCTTGAAATGCAATGCTTTTATGCTGTTTGCTGCGCAGGATGAATGTCTATCCATCTGGAAAATTCACAGCTAATTCACAGGGACAGATTAGTTTAGATTGCTGGACAATGGTGTCAATGAGCCACTCTCTTGTGCTAACACTACCAGATATATCTCCATTATCCTATAATCAACTGCCTACACAGAACCCAGCATTATTATCGAGGTAAGCTCCAATACCTCCAATCTGTTATCAGCTTGCAAAGTGCTGTTGTCCAGACAAAGGGACAATGTGCAGTTCATCAGTTGCAATACAATCATTAAGTTTAAGTTTATTTATTTATTATTGTCACAAGTAGGCTTACATTAACACTGTGATGAAGTTAGTGTGAGAATCCCCTCGTCAGTCATCTTGTTTATGGGATAGGAATTTGTTTTTTAAAAATCAGGAAAGCTGGAGCCGAAGTGAAGATGAACATCTCAACATAAAATTGAAGGATTTGCTTTTATCTTCATCCTTTTATGGGTTGTGGGCGTTGCTGGCAAGGACAACTTGTTGTCCATCCCTAAGCGTCCTTTGAACTGAGTGGCTGGATGGGCCATTTCAGAGGGCAGAAAGAGTCAACCATTTTTGCTGTGGGACTGGAGTCACATGTAGGACAGACCAGGCAAGGACGGCAGATTTCCTTCCTTAAAGGACATGAGTGAACCAGATGGATTTTTACAGTAATCAGTGATAGCTTTCATGGTCTCCATTACCGAGACTAGCTTTAAATTCTACCAGCGGGCATGTCTCCAGAGCATTTGCCTGGGCCTTTGGATTACTAGTCAGTGACAATATCACTGTGCCACCATCTCCCACTGCTTTGTGAAGATGATATTTAAAAACAGGGAGTAATTTCATATCTGATATAAAGATTACGGAATCATATAATTCTACAGCGCAGAAAGAGACTAGCAATCCTTTGTGTTTATGCTGGTTCTTAGGTAGAAATACCCAATTAATCCGGCTCCCCTGGCTCTTTCCCCATAACCCTACAAATTACTTCCTTATGCATCTATCTAATTCTCTTTTCTGCTGCTCTTCAGAATTTAACCTTAAAATTGTAATCCTGGAATGTCGTTTATTGCAAAGTTCTCTTTTCAAATCAATTATTGCGGAAACCAAACTATTTACTGTGAAGGGGAGGGTGGGGCAGTGTCAAACATTTCCGAATTAGTGACAATGACACAAAAACACAAGAAATCGGAGCAGGTTAGGCCAGCAGTCTGTTTAAGCCGCCCCACCATTCACAACGATCATGGCTGATCTATGCCGGCCTCAGCTACTTTTCTAGGGCAGCACGGTGGCACAGTGGTTAGCACTGCTGCCTCACAGCGCCAGGGACCTGGGTTTGATTCCTGGCTTGGGTCACTGTCTGTGTGGAGTTTGCATGTTCTCCCCGTGTCTGCGTGAGTTTCCTCCGGGTGCTCCGGTTTCCACCCACAGTCCAAAGATGTGCAGGTTAGGTGGATTGGCTGTGCTAAATTGCCCCTTAGTGTCAGGGGACTAGCTAGGGTAAATGCATGGGGTTACGGGGATAGGGCCTGGGTGGGATTGTGATCGGTGCAGACTCGATGGGCCGGATGGCCTCCTTCCGCACTGTAGGATTCTGTGATTCTGTGCCATTTCCCCATTGCCCTCTATTCCTCAATTTATCAAGTATTTATCCACCACCACTTGTTGACTCTGAATCATCAGCTGAAACCCACTCCTGAAGATGTGCGGTATGACAAAAATCATTGCTGTTCCAAAACCTAGAAATGATCTCACGTTGGTGGTCAGCTATTGACCGAATTCCTGACTCGATGTGCTTCATGATCTTTGAGCATCTCATCCTGGAACACAAATTTCTGGAAGAAAGAATCCCCCTTACTGTCGACCACGTTGGTTTTCATAAGAGGCTCAATGCATGTGAAAAAGTTCCGATATCACCTGCATAGTTAATGACTTCCAAAAGAACCTGAAGACAGACATGGTGCTACTGGACCTCACAGCTGCCTACGATAGAGTGTGGTACACTAGCCTGCTCCTAAAGCTGTCCAGAATGCACCCAAAGAGGATTGGACAGTTCTTGAAACACTCCTTCGCAACAGACAATTCAGAGTCCACTTTGGGCATGGGCGAAGTCCATGGAGAAAACGTGCCAATGAATTACCACAGGGTTCAAACCTGTTCAACATATATACAAATAACTTGCCCAAACTACATCCCATAAATTCATCCATGCTGATGGCCTTTGTCGCACTACCCAAGTTCCATCCTTCTGCACTCTTGACCTAGTTCCTTAATGAAGACATTAGAAAGTTGACAAACTACTGCAGAACCTGGCATCTCTCACTGAATCCCTCTAAAATCCGTATCCAGCATATGCCACCTTCACAATGCCAGTGCCATAATAATTTGCATATTTACATGGATGGCCAGTGATTAGAGCACAATCCCAACCCAACATGCTTGCCAGTCACTCTAGATCAGACTCTGTCCTTCCAAGAACACATGAGGAAAGCAGCAGCAGTGGTTAAAAGAAGCAACTTACCTAAACTTGCTGGATCCACATGGGCACTGCTGCCACAACACTTCTGAGCTCAACACTTACCCCCATCATACTCCGCACAGAGTACTATGCACCAGTCTGGCACAGGTCATCCACACACATCTTGCTGACATAATTGAATGCAACTATACGCATCAAACTGCAACCCCCTACTCTGCCTTCCTCTCCTTTTAGACAATAATTCCCCAAACATCCGACAAAACCCACAAGCTGGTTGAAACCATCCATGTTGTACCTCACTTAATGCTCCACAATGACTTATCCAACCCACCAACCATTCGCCTTTCATCTCAGCACCTCATATAGAGCACCTTGCCTGAGCAAGATCTGCAATTGTTTAAAGACACAAGCAACCTGGACAGACTAAATGCTGGACTAATCATCTTGAACTCAGCAAATGAGGAGGCTATCATTCGGCTCTGGAGATTTGCAGTCTGTAAATTTAATAAAAACATGAGGGGAAAACTACTTTACGAAGCTGGGAACGGAGAGTAGGCCATTCAGACCCTCGAACCTGTTCCGCTACTCAAATAGATTATGGCTGACCTGAAGAAATCTTTTTATTTCAGAAAACCCCATCTTGTTATTGAGTAACTTTTGTCCAGACTCCCACCTATGGCCCTCAATATGTAGCTCATTCGATCACCATTCAATAGTTGAGTAGTACTCAGAATTCCCAGACAATTTAAGGTGTACACAGCATCAGAATTCTTTAGAGAAAGAGACAATGATCGGCTTGGACCAGCCTCCAGCTTCACCCCTCATCCTCCCCCCAATACTACTGCCAAAGTCCTACTTTGTGATTTCCATTGCTACAAATTGGCAATAGTATATAGACTCGAGTGTTTGGTCAATATAGTAAAAGAATCTGAGGCAACATTTTCAGGTAGGGAATGGGAGGATATGGATGGGAGATGGGAAAGAGAACGGGGAAACAAAATTAAGTGTTATTGGGCAGGAGGGATAAAGGGTTTAAAGGTGTGAAAAATAATTTAAGTAAAGCAAAAGCATTACCTATACTGGGGGAGGTGGGAGGGGGTGGGGGAGAAGAAAGGAGGAGGAAGTTGAGGGGGCAAAGTTGGCCTTGGGGAAATGCCAGATGGATTGTTATTTTGCAACATTTTCTCAGTTCAAATATGTTGCAGCTTTAGTGGAAAGAAACCTCACTTTTAAAGGCCTGAACCCTTTTGCCCGTTAAAAATAAAGCTAACCTGCCAATTGGTAGTTTGAACTCTCCAGGCAAATCTAACCTTTTTAAAAAAAGTTTATTTATTAGTCACAAGTAAGGCTTACATTAACACTGCAATGAAGTTACTGTGAAATTCCCCCAGTCACCAGACTCTGGCGCCTGTTCAGGTCAATGCACCCTAATCAGCACGTCTTTCAGACTATGGGAGGAAACTGGAGCACCCGGAGGAAACCCACGCAGACACGGGGAGAATGTGCAAACTCCACACAGACAGCGACCCAAACCGGGAATCAAATCCAGCTCCCTGTCGCTGTGAGGCAGCAGTGCTAACCACTGTGCCACCCTCATCTAACACCTTTATCTAACAATAAACAATCACTCTCTTAAATATTACATATATTTAAGAAAGTCCCCTCTTGGACAAGGCTCAGTAAATGTCAGTGTATTAAACAGAGATTGGTTGCTTTGTTTCAGATTGAATGGTTCATTTCAAAGACTGCCTGCTCACCTGGTGCTTGCCAGCTTTGGTAGCTGCAGTTTTACCTGGCCATCTTTGTGCCTTCATTGATGTTCCCCTGGGTGAAACAGTCAGCCTGCCCCACACTGCACACGTGGCAGCCGCAGTCCAATCACACCCAGCTCATTCACTCGGGTAATCCACATTCCTGATGGGAGGGCTGAACGATTGACAACAAAGAGCAGAACTAAAACTGGCAGCTCACTCTTGGACTTCCTATTGAAGGGTTTGGGGGCAGGGACTGAGGAGCGGTGGGGTGGGGAGAGTTGGTTCTGTTCAATCAACTCCCACTTGTGATCGGTGTAAAAATATTTTATTTTAAAATGACTATTTCAGAATTTCCTGCCATGCCATCATCTTCTATATCTCCCCCCCCCACAGTGCCCTGGGGAGGAAGAATATAGCATGATTCAAGAGATACGTCCAAGTACTTATATTTTCCCCCCTCTTTGGTAGAGCATAGAATCCCTACAGTGCAAGAGGAGGCCATCCGGCCCATCGCGTCTACACTGACTCTCCGAAAGAGCACCCCGCCCTGCCACCCCTCCCCGCCCTGTTGCCTCCGCATTTTTACCATGGCCAATCCACCTAACCTGCACATCTTTAGTTTAGTCACATACCTGTGCCCCGTTGCATTTTGCAACTATTTTCATATGTCAAAGGTTGTTGTAGCTTTTGTTAGGTTATGGTTGTGGAAAAGCATAGTAGTGACACATAAATCTTGTGCATCAGTGTTATCTTTTGAGTTTGAAACTTTTCACTAGGAAAGAGGTTGCATTTATCAAGGTGAGTTATGCCACTGCAAGGATGTTTAGTGTTCTGTTTTAGGTATCCACCATTAGGAATAACCACATTCAGGTTAGGTCTCATTTGGTACAGATAAACTCTGCAAACTGTTTTGAGAATGTATTGAAGCAGGGCTGGGTCGATCATCTCAGATATAACTCTCAATTTCCCACACCAACCATCAACGTAGTTGAAAACCACCAATGTACTGAATTTAACTAGTTTAACTAATTTAGTGGAATTCTTTGAAGGCATTACGAGCACGGCGAACAACAGGAAATCAATTGATGTGGTGTATCTGGATTTCCAGAAGGCATTCAACAAGGTGCCGCACAAAAGGCTGCTGCATAAGATAAAGGTGCACAGCGTTACGGGTAATGTATTAGGATAATGGGTAATGGATAGAGGATTAGTTAACTAACAGAAAGCAAAGAATGGGGATAAATGGGTGTTTTTCTGGTTGGCAATTAGTGACTAGTGGTGTGCCTCAGGGATCAGTGTTGGGACTGCAATTCTTTACGATTTACATAGATGATTTGGAGTTGCGGACCAAGTGTAGTGTGTCAAAGTTCACAGGTGACACTAAGAGGAATGGTAGAACAAAGTGTGCAGAGGACGCTGAAAGTCTAAAAAGGAATATTGATAGTTTAAGTGAGTGGGCGAGGGTCTGGCAGATGGAGTACCATGTTGGTAAATGTGAGGTCATCCATTTTGGTACGAATAACAGCAAAATGGACTATTATTTAAATGGTGAAAAATTGCAGCATGCTGCTGTGCAGAGGGATCTGGGTGTCCATCTGCATGAATCACAAAAAGTTGGTTTGCAGGTGCAGCAGGTAATTAAGGCGGCAAATGGAATTTTGTCCTTCATTGCTAGAGGGATGGAGTTTAAAAACAGGGAGGTTATGTTGCAGCTGTAGAAGGTGCTGGTGAGGCCACACCTAGAGTACTGTGTACAGTTTTGGTCTCCTTACTTGAGAAAGGATATACTGGTACTGGAGGGGGTGCAGAGGAGATTCACTAGGTTGATTCCGGAGTTGAGAAGGTTGACTTATGAGGAGAGACTGAGTAGATGGGACAATACTCATTGGAATTCAGAAGAATGAGGGAGGATCTTATAGAAACATATAAGATTATGAAGGGGATCTATCAGTTAGAAGCAGGGAAGTTGTTTCCACTGGCGGGTGAAACCAGAACTAGGGGGCATAGCCTCAAAATAAGGAGGAGCAGATTTAGAACTGAGTTGTGGAGGAACTTCTTCACCCAAAGGGTTGTAAATCTGTGGACTTCCCTGCCCAGTGAAGCAGTTGAGGCTACCTCATTGAACGTTTTTAAGGCAAGGATGGATAAACTTTTGAACAGTAAAGAAATTAAGGGTCGTGGTGAGCAGGCGGGTAAGTGGAGCTGAGTCCACAAAAAGATCAGCCATGATCTTATTGAATGGCGGAGCAACCTTGAGGGTCCAAATGGCCTACTCCTGCTCGTAGTTATGTTTTTATTACAAGCAACTTTGAACTGCTCGTGACTCAGTTACAACTGCCTACTCAGCCTCCCAAGTAACAGCCTTTTAATCTTTGAACTCAGCCAGAAATGCAGTGCTTATGGCTTTACTTTTCATTAAAAATCAACCACACAGCTTTATTTAAATTGTAGATTTATTTTAAACAAAAATGTATTAACATATCTGTTCACGAATCCTTTGTATATAATTTTGACAACATCGGTACACTGCTGGTGAGCAGCAGAAAAGGTGGAAGAGCAGAAATTCAACTGTGAAAACGGGCCAGCTGACAAAGAACAAAAAGTGATCCTTCAAAGAAAATGCGTGGCCAGGTAGTAATCACGGCAAAATCCAGTCACTCATTACCTTCTCACTGTTGCATTGAGGGGAGTTTTTTTTTAAAAAAGGCCCCCTATTCTTTATTCTTTTCCAGATACAGGACTCTGATGGTGGAACATTATGTTTATGCATCACTATACAACATTTAAACTATTTACAAATAATTTGTGAATCAGCTGTTCTCTCAGAGAAGATTAGTAAAATCTCAGTGACTATGTCACATTAACGAGTTTGCAACTCCTAGGAGTTAGTCTTTAAAGTCTACAAATTTCTATGACTTCCACTTTAAAAAGCCATGATTTTAGAAATACCACATTTATAGCATTAACTAGAATCATTCATTCATAATACTTAGGCTTTTCTGTTTTTAAAACAAATACTCAACAGTTTAAAAACATCTGCCTGCAATATACTAAATGTGTCCTCATCTTGTACAAATGATATGCTATAGGAAAACTGATGTTAATCTGTTATTTTTATCTTAATTAATTAATCAACAACAACAGAAACAACTAGAGATGATTAAAAAAATGGCTGCACATCAGTGTGTGGAACTGGCAGAGGGGAGGGTTTAGAAAGTGGGACAAAAATCTCTTGATATCTGAACAGTCTCAATTTAAAAGTAAATTTAAAAGAGCAATTAAGGCTCAAATTCACTAAAACTAACAGCTTTCCTCCTGGTCATAGAGGTGTATCATAGCAATCTGGGAGCTGGTCCAGTTGATACTGGCGTTGTTGTTGTTCCTGGTGTTGCTTCATTATCTCCTTCACTTCTTCCTCCAATTCTGGGGGAATTATGAATTGGTCGTCTGGGTCGGGCTGCGCAGGGGCAGCGAAGTAGCCTCCACTCTTTTTCATTGGTGCGTCAGCTGCCACCTCGATCAAGTTGTGGCTCTTCTCTGTAGGTGCAACAGAACCATTTCCGCGCCTCCGACCAATAGTCCCTGTTGTGGAGTACTCAAACTTATTCTTGTCATTACCCAGCCAGTCAGTTTCACTGTGAACTTTAAGGAGGAGCAGTTTTTCAGAGTTTTCATCTTCATTTGCACTGATAACTATTCCCTCGTCACATGCATCAGAAGTTGAATGCATTGACATCTTTTCCTTTACCTGAATGCAGTGAATGTCAACCTCAACTTCCACTCTGCTGCCATTGGAAAAGACGCCTTCAATGGGCTCCTCGTCTTCACTGTCCAATCCATTGTCTGAAAATGCGCTGGAGAAGGTGGCACTGGAGAGTTGTCGCTGGAATGAGTTGGTCAAACATACTGGGTGCAGCATACAACGCTGCTCACCATGGAACATGGGGCCTCCATCATTCATTGTGACTTGAAGAGGCTCATCGGAAGCCGTTGAACCAACTTCACTGCTCATCTCAGAGGTGGATATTTCACTGCTTATCTCGGAGGCAACGCCACTGCTGGATGATGGCATCCCCAATGTATCTGTCTGTCTGTCTTTTATAACCACATTTACTGATGGAGGGAAAATGCCCGGACTGGGAGGTGGTACGCCATTCATGTCACAGCAGCAGAAGCAGTCCTCACTAACGTTCAACTGGACAACCACAGCACTGATGCTGTCATTGCACCCATAGCTCTGGGCTAGAGTACAGAGCTTCTTGGCAGCAGCTTGGGCATCTGGTACATTTCTCACAGATTCCACAGCTTCCAAATGGGAGATGCTGTCCCAGAGACCCTTACTGCCTAGAATGAAGAACTCGTCTTGAGGTGTGAGTGTAACAGAATGAACATGAGGCTGAGGGACAACGTATGGATGAAGGAATGTATAGCCCAAAATCCTTGTGGAATCAGTCACACCATTGACTTTATTGTCCTAAAATAGAAAAGATAAATATAACATTTTAGAGTAAAAATGCAAATGACATATAAAAGGTGTAGGAATTATACAGATTAACAATAATAAAATAGCTTATTGTAGTCAATGAGAAAATAGAAAAAACTAAACCCTAATCGCAATTGTTTTTCTTTTAAATTTGGACACCACCGTGAGTTTTGGGAAAGCATCAGTAGCTTCTTAGTGTCATAATTTGCTCTGGAATCAGAACATGACAAGATCAGACTATTTAAGAAGCTGAATTTTAAAAAATTTAATGAGGACAATTTCAATCTCAATTGCCAGTTGTTTTCAATGTGTCATCTTCTTCTGGCCATCTGGCTGGGCACTCTTAAGAAGCAGGAACTTTGCAGTTGAGTCAGAGTTGGGAAAACTGAAAGCCCTGACCCGGATATTCCCAAAGATAGAAACTGGGGATTCCTGGATCAGCCAAGCTAGAAGTTCCATTTTGAAGAATGAACCTCAGCATGAACAGCTCATTTCTGGTAAAAGGAGGACTCCCTTGATTTGCTGTTCCATGGCTGCATTGAGAGGATTTATTTGGAACTGTTGCAGCATTGTTGGATGTGTATTGGTTTGTTGTGTATGCCAAGTAATAGAAGAATCTTAATTCTTCCATCATTTCCCTGTAGGAAATGCCTAAACAGCAACTGAAACTTCTCTGCGTTGGAAATAACAGATCCAATCAGCAATAGAAAGAGGAGCCTGGAGGGCTAGGAAACTGAAAGGGGTTGTTAAAGGAATGATTTTTCCAGGTCAATTTTCCTGGTGGGACAGGAGCAGTTCCTATGTCACTATGTAGAATGAATGGAAGAATAATAATTCAGGTTTAAAAAGTGTAATCCAGTCCACTACACGAGATGGCCTCAGGTCTGCAATTTAAAAATAAATCCATTCCAAACATGTTCCTCCTCGCTTTTCAAATACAACTCAACATGCCTACATTACTCATGAGGGCAGTTTTGCTCAGAACAATTTGATTATTTAAAATCAATTGACTATTCCTGCCAATTACAAATCGAATTATAGGTAATAACTTTGATAGGAGGCTATCAACAGCACATACTTTTCTTTTGCATTTATCTGTATCTATATACTCTCAGGGTCAACTAATATCCAGTCCCTGGTGTCCCTCCCTAGATGCACAGAAAATTGAACCAGGCTGCAGCAAATATGCACAGCCACAGTCTTACAGGCCAGTGAAAATACTAAATTAATTTGTTTACTAATCTAACAATTTAAAAAAAGAAATGCAATTGATTTGTTAATTTCAAATATTAACAATCTCACCACCCTACAGTGCCAACTGAGGTCTATCACTCCCTTATCAGTGGGAAGATGCAAGTTTGTTCTTCCTTCATTACACAAGATAATACTGGATCCTTTTATTACTTTTATCATATTAAGGTGCACAATTAGTTTTAGTAACATAACTGTTTCCATCAATTATTCCTGAGTTTATAAGTTGCCCTCTTAAAAACTGCATTTCAACAAGACCACCCCAGATCCTGCCATGCAAAATGCATACTTTGCCAGAATTGTTAAAAAAAATTAAAACCTAATCACATGAAAGTTAATTCCAAGCCTCAAAATGTATCCTTATTGAAAATATCATCTGGAATTAATAAAAAACTGCTGCAAGGATAAAACATTTTACAGTAATTTGGTCATCTATGGAAAACTGACCAGGTAACTTAGCTTTATCTAGCTGAGTACTGAATATTTTACCTCAGTAACAATAGCTTTGTGCTGTTTAATTCTCTCTAATTCTTCATCGCAGCGGACAGAATACAGCTTTGAGAGAGGCAACGGCTTGCCATCTCTGCATAGGATGGCTTGGCACTTTCCCACATTGGCTGCAGTCAGCGTGAAGCAACCACTCGGATCCATAGGGTCATGTTTTATATGACAAAGCACAGCAGAGCCTCCCAGCTTCTGTCCGGCAGTTCCAAGTTTCCTTAAAAAAAATCAAAAGCATTATCAGAACAATTTTAGAATGGATTATAGTGACGTCAGATATAATAGGTAGCAGTAAAAAGCTTTATGAATGGTGTACGTTTTGTTCCAGAAAAAGGAAAAATTACCATAAACTGCAGAATAACAACCACTAAAAAATCTGAGGAAATTGGTAGAGAAGTTGTATACAAATATTATGAAGAATGCTCTCTGACTTTAAATAGCATATAGCAAAAAATCTTTCCCCAAAGAATAACTAAATTGCCTCTGAATCCTAGATGTGATTTATTTGAAGCATGTTCTGTGGTGAATTGTGTGGAATTATTAGGTTTCAAAATGTGTCGTACTGAGAATCTCACTAAACAAACATACAAATGAAACTGAATAAATAATTCTGCTGCGGGAGAGGAATAGCTGCGGTTCATGTCAATTATAAAATTATAATAAAGCGAACAATACAATTTCTCAGTTTTGAAGCACAATTTGTGTCTATGAATCTGCAATAATAACACTGCAGTTATAATCTGGCAATTTGAACATCATTACACATTAATAAACAATATAGAATATAATTTCAAAAGATGGCACTGACACCTGCTGAGGGTATAATACAAACTTAGAGAATTAAATAAACACATTCTTATAAAGTTCACAGTGCATAATTACATAAACTCCGGAGTAATTCAAGACTGTAATCTAATCGAGGGATTCAGATTACTATTACAACAAAAATCCTTGAGCTTTGCTCTCATGCTTTATGCCATTTGAAACCCTTGATTAGATTACTTCTTTGTAATTACTTCCAGCCAAAAATGACTCTGTATAACCTCTGAAATCCTCTTGTTTGTTTCTATGCGCTCTATCTTTAAACATTCCTCCATTTTGTACAGCTACATTAGACTTTGTTCAGGATTGATGGCAAATAAGTTTATTTAACCTGTAATTACCAGTAACTGTCCATGTGCACTGAACAGCACTCAAAACCTGGGTACAGAGCTAAAGAACGCAAAAGGTCAAGTTTGGCAAACCTTCCAACCAACACTTAATTTAGCACAATTTTAATGCACATAAAGTGTTTTATTAAGGCTGGAGTGAAATATCCAGAAGTTTTATGCTAAAATATTTTAAAACTTATAGACTGAATTTGTTAAGTATCTCTGCATTTGCCAGTGTTTTTTCGTACAGTATCATACCGGCCTTGAACAGATGCACAGAATTTCTTGTTGAATACAGATCAGTGTTTGGAGATTAAATTACTGCTTTAATCTTGTCCCCTTTTAACCCGTGAGTAGAACTCCATAAGCTGGATGTTCAATTAAATCTTATCATTATTTTATCAAAAAATTCTTAAGTTGCGACATATTTTTCAAAACAGCAAAGGGAAATGGATTCCTGGCTTATGTTCAATTATTTAAATTCAGCCAGTGCAGCAGGGGCATTACAACAGGCCTCAGCACCCCTAAGTCAAGGTCGGTGCTGGTGAGAGACATCAGTCAGATGGTAACCCCTGCTGCAAAGCATGATTAAGAATCGGATCAGCTATAATCTGACCAATAGTTATACAACTTCTCTGTGCCTTGGCTGATATGTGCAGAACGACAATTTCCACGAGGAATTGAAGGTGTGCAGGCATCCAATGAACTGTACGACAGGGGCAAGAATAAGGCAGTAATTACACTTCCACAAACTAATCTGTCTTCAAAGAGAAATACTGTGCATCTGTTCCAAGGCCAGTACGACACTGCAGGAACTGGAATCTTCAGGAAAGCAGGGAGACATATGATTAAAAAAACATAACAAGCACCTATTTTATTTGTCATATTCTGATCATGGTTAGAATTTTCATTACAGCAGGAAAACACTACTGAAATCTTCACAGATCCAATAATTGTACATTCAACTCCAGTTTATCTGTAATTACTAGTAACTGTCCATGAACTCTATATAGCACTCAAAACCTGGATATAGAGCTAAAGAACAAATTCAAAAGATCAAGTTTGGCAAACCTTCCAGCCAACACACAATTTAGCACAACTGATTCACAGAAAGTGTTTTTATTAGGGCTGGAGTTAAAGATCCAGAAGTTTTATGCTAGAATATTAAAAATCATCAATCCCATCACTAACTAATGAGAAAACTTACTTGTCTGACAAATAGACACTGGGGCAACTGCCAGGAAAGCACATTCACTGTCTTTGGTTTCCATGGCAGCTGCGAATAAAGTGCTTGGTGCTACAATTTGAATACAAATGCTTACTTTGAGTGCGCAATTAAAAGTTTTCATTTTTCCTCTTGAATTTTAAGCAAAAGAGTGAAGTTGGTACTGGAGAGCTGATGAAAGCACTCGCGTGGAGGTTAGGGGCAGAGGAAAAAAAAGATTCTTGCGGTATGCTATTAGCAGCAAAGTTGTTCCTTATAAACATTCTTTATAGACAACAGTGGAAATCTTTCCCATGGTTAGATTGGCATTAAAATATAGAAAACTAGTGCAAATATATATATTATAATATATATTGCCAAAGAGTAGCACAATTTCTAGACTTTGCAGCTGCAATTGCCATAAAAGCAAAATCTGGGATGTCAGTGGTAGCTGCATGAAGAAGGTCTGTGTAGCCAGATACCTCTCCACAGTAAGGAGGTTGACAAAATTACTGCCATTCCCAAGTGTCATTCCCAAGTTGCTCTTATGCATCACATAGCAAGCAGATTTTACTAATTGTCTGAGAATGACCACCTGCCCCCCCTCTCTCGCAGGTGCAAAGTGTGAGAAAGTCCAATTGAAAATAATGTGTGTAACAGCTGGACTTCGGATCCTACTCTTCTTCATTTTATCTTTTATGCAAGGATATGAGTCATATACAATAACATGCATTGTGCTAGTTTAAAAAAAAACAAATTTTCGTCTTTCAAGGGATGTGGCTATGAATAGCACAAGAAGAGCATCATTTTTGGTTGTTGATGGAGTTCAGTTCTGAGGTTATTTTCTCTGAAGTTAAATGGGTAATCTTCCAGATATTGGTTAATACACTAAGTGCTCACCTAAAAGTTGTAGTTGTGTTCCTTAAAATCATGACTTTAAAATCATGACTTGATGATTTTAACATCAAGAGAATCAAAGGTTCCCAGAGGAATCAATGATAAAACCGAAGTTAGGCTCTGATGGACATAACTTGCTTGGAGAAACCAATGCACAATTTGAAATACCGGATCTCACATATGCAGTGTTGCACATTCTCAGCTGCAATAACTTGCAAAGTAAAATTCATCACTAAATATAAAATAAATACCATAGTTAGGTACTTTAGCACCTTTCTCATCAGAATAAGGCTAATACCAAGGTTCACATCTCAGAATAAGTAGGCCATTTAGGGTTGATGGGGAATTTCATCAGTCAGAGAGGAGTAAATCTTTGGAATTCCCTACCCCAGAGGGCTGTGGAGGCTCAGTCATTGAGTATGTTTAAAGAAGTCAACACATTTTAGATACCAATGACATTAAAGGATACAGGGACAGTGTGGGAATATAGCATTATGTAGAAGATCAGTCATGATCCATCCAGTTAAATGGCAGAGCAGGCTTGAGAGGCCTATGTTCCTAAATGCCTAAATTAATAAATGAAATAACCATTAAAAGAAAATAAATTTAGAAATATAAATGTAAATAAATGTTAAAAATGTGAGCTGCCTGATTTGAGTAACCGGGCTCCATCTAATGGCAAATATTGGTGTAGGGAACAGCTGAAGAACAAGTCCCGGGACCTCAATCAGTGCTTGCTGACAGCGGGAATGGGAGCACTGGGGAAAAGGAGTCAGCTGAAGAAGTCCTCGGTGGCATCAACAGACAACGGGGCTTTAAAGGTCAGAATGGAGGTACAAAGAGGGGGAAAGAGGGATTTTGGGGCTGAGGGCAAGGATGGGGGAAATGGATCCAGCGAAAGAAGTTCCTGATGTTGGCAATGTGAAAATAGAGGGTGGGAACAGAATGGGTTCAAAAAAGGGACTTCAGGACTGAGGGTAGGAATGCGAGCAGGAGAGAAATTGAAGGCAGGAGCAGAGAGAAGAGATGTAGCAGAAGAGGTTCCCAGTGCTGACGCATGGACCCTGATAGTACTGGGGATATTTTGGAAACGCCTTTGTACACATGTGGGATGCAGGCCACAGAACAGTTACAGTGAATATCACAACGTTAAACATATATTATTTAAACATATGCTTATTTTAGGAATAATATTAAAGTGAAACAATTACTTTTTCTTTATTCATTCAAGGGATGAGGGCTTTGTTGATTATAACATCATTTATTGCCCATCCTTAATTGGCCTCGAGAAGACGGTGGTGAGCTGCCTTCTTGAACTGCTGCCACCCTGAGATGTAGGTACACCCACCGTGCTGTTAGGGAGGGAGTTCCAGTATTTTGACCTAGCAACAATGGCGACAGATTTCCAAATGATGTGGAGATGCCGGCATTGGACTGGGGTAAACACAGTAAGAAGTTTAACAACACCAGGTTAAAGTCCAACAGGTATATTTGGTAGCAAATGCCACTAGCTTTCTGAAAGCTAGTGGCATTTGCTACCAAATAAACCTGTTGGACTTTAACCTGGTGTTGTTAAACTTCTTACGATAGATTTCCAAGCCAGGATGGTGTCGCTTGGAGAGAACTTCCAGGTGGTGGTGTCCCCATATCCCAGCTGCCCTCGTCTTCTAGATAGTAGTGGTTGTGGGTTTAGAAGGTGCTTTCTAAGGAGTGTTGCTGAGTTGCTGCAGTGTATCTTGGATGGTACACACTGTTGCCATTGTGTGTCAGTGGTGAAGGGAGTAATTGTTTGTGAATGGAGTGGCAATCAACTGCCTGTTTTATCCTGGATGGTGTCAAGCTTCTTGAATGTTGTTGGAGCTGCACTCACCCAGGCAATTGAACAGTATTCCATCTCACTCCTGACTTGTGCCTTCTGGATGGTGGACAAGATTTAGTGAGTCAGGAAGTGAGTTACTTGCCACATGATTCCTAGCCTCTGACCCTGCTCTTGTAGCTGCGGTATTTATATGGTTAGTGTAGTTAAGTTTCTGGTCAGTGGTAACCCTTAGAATGTTGATGGTGGTGGATTCTATGATGGTGATGCCATTGAATGTCGAGGAGAAAAGATTAGACCTTCTCTTGTTGGAGATGGCACTTACCTGGCACTGTGGTGAAAATCTTACTTGCCACTGGTCACCCCAAGCCTGGATATTGTCCAGGTCTTGCTGCATATGGACATGGACTGCTTCAGTATCTGAGGAGTCATGAATTGTGCTGAACATGATGCAATCATCGGTGTGCAACCAACAGTGAACATCTCATTTCTGAGCTTATGATGGAGTTATGGTCACTGGTTAAGCAGTTGA
Organism: Mustelus asterias; assembly: GCF_964213995.1. Classification (NCBI taxonomy): domain Eukaryota; kingdom Metazoa; phylum Chordata; class Chondrichthyes; order Carcharhiniformes; family Triakidae; genus Mustelus; species Mustelus asterias. Next base: position 160,228,658 of record NC_135802.1, read on the forward strand.
AGATGGTTGGGCCTAGGACACTACCCTGAGGAACTCTCACAGTGATGTCCTGGAGCTGAGATGACTGACCAATAACCACAACCATCTTCCTTTGTGCTGGGTATGGCTCCAACTTGTGGGGAGTTTTCTTTCGATTCCTATTGACGCCACTTTTGCTAGGGCTCCGAAGCCACACTTGGTCAAATGCGGCCTTGATGTCAAGGGCAATCGCATGTTTGAACCAAGGCTGTAATGAGGTTAGGAGCCGAGTGGCCCTGGTGGAACCCAAACTGAGCATTCGAGAGTAGGGTATTGCGAAGCAAGTGCCGCTTAGAGTCAGAGTCATAGAAGTTTACAGCATGGAAACAGGCCCTTCGACCCAACTTGTCCACGCCACCCCTTTTTTAACCACTAAGCTAGTCCCAATTGCCCACATTTGGCCCATATCCCTCTATACCCATCTTACCCATGTAACTGTCTAAATGCTTTTGAAAAGACAAAATTGCACCCGTCTCTACTACCACCTCTAGTAGCTCGTGACACTCACCACCCTGTGTGTGAAAGAATTGCCCCTCTGGACCTTTTTGTATCTATCTCCTCTCACCTTACATCTTTGGACTGTGGGAGGAAACCAGTGCACCCGAAGGAAATCCACGCAGACACGAGGAGAATGTGCAAACTCCACACAGACAATGACGCAAGCCGGGAAGGCAGCAGTGCTAACCACTGTGTCACCCAGACCTCAGAGTGCTGAGCACAGTTCTGGTCTCCATATTAGCTAGAGGATATGAAGGTACTGGAGATACTGTAGAAAGAATTTATAAGGATGATACCAGAATGGAGGAGGTACAACTATTGGGAAAGACTGAACAGGCTGGAGGTTCTTCCTATAGAAAACAATGAAAGGTGACTGGATAGTGGCCATTAAAAAATTATGAAAAGGTTTAAGAGGTAAAAATCGAAAAGCTGTTCCCAATTTTGGGAGAGTCCAAAACTAGAGTCTATAAAATATAAGACTTAGAGTAAGATTTCATCCATTGTGGAATTCAGGAGGAGCTTTTTTTCTCAAACAGTGGTTAGAATGTGGAAGCCACTGCCATAGGAAGAGGTTGAGGTGTGTAACATGAGATATATTTAAGGAGAAACTAAATAAATACGAGGTAGAAAGGAGTAAATGAAAACATAAGAACGAGGAGCAGGGAAAGGCCATCTGGCCCCTTGAGCCTGCTCCGCCATTCAATAAGATCATGGCTGATCTTTTTGTGGACTCAGCTCCACTTACCCACCCGCTCACCATAACCCTTAATACCTTTACTGTTCAAAAATTTATCTATCCTTGCCTTAAAAACATTTAATGAGGTAGCCTCAACTGCTCCACTGGGCAGGGAATTCCACAGATTCACAATCCTTTGGGTGAAGAAGTTCCTCCTCAACTCAGTCCTAAATCTGCTCCCCCTTATTTTGAGGCCATGCTCCCTAATTCTGGTTTCACCCGCCAGTGGAAACAACCTCACTGCTTCTAACTTATCTATTCCCTTCATAATCTTATGTTTCTATAAGATCCCCCCTCATTCTTCTAAATTCCAATGAGTATAGTCCCAGTCTACTCAGTCTCAGTAGAAGTTTATGTTGACAAGTTGAGCTGAAGTAAATAGAGATGAGGCTTTGAGTGCAACATAAACATTGCCATAAACATACACATTAGGAGCAGGAGTAGGCCACTCGGCCCCTCAAGCCTGCTCCACCATTCAACAAGATCATGGCTGATCTGATTTTACCCTTGCACCCCCTTGTTAATCAAGAATCTATCTCGCTCTGCCTTAAAAATATTTAAAGACTCTGCCTCCACTGCCCTCCGAGGAAGAGAGTTCCAGAGACCCACTACTTGTTAGCACTGTTGATGGCCCCTTCTATCACTTTATTGATGATTGAGAGACAGATGGGGCGGGTAACTGGCCAGGTTGTATTTGTCCAGCTTTGTGTGCACAGGACATACTTAGCAATTTTCCACTTTGCAGGGTAGATGTCAGTGTTGAAGCTACACTGGAACAGCTTGGCTAGGGCGTGACAAGTTCTGGGGCACAAGTCTTCAGTGCTATTGCTGGAATATTGTCAGGGCCCATAGTCTTTGCAGTATCCAGTGTCATCAGCCCTTTCTTGAAATCATGTAGAGTGAATTGAATTGGCTGAAGATTTGCATCTGTGATGCTGGGGACATCCGGCGGAGGCCGAGATGGATCACCCACCCAGCACTTCTGGCTGAAGACTGCAGCAATTGCTTCAGCCATATCTTCTGTATTCATGTGCTGGGATCCCTATAATTGAGAATGGGGATATTTGTGGAGCTTCCTCCTGCGGTGAGCTGTTCAATTACCCAGGGTTTGAGGGGAGTGAAGGAAATAAATCAATTGGCTGGATGTACAAACATATGAACAAGGAGCAGAAGGCCATTCAGCCCCTCGAGCCTGTTCTGCCATTTAATAAATCATGGCTGATCTTGTGGTAACCTCAAATCCACACCGTCTTACCCCTAATAACCAATTGCCCTTTGCTTACCAAGAATCTATCCACCATTGCCATAAAAATATTCAAAGACTGTGCTTCCACTGCCTTTTCAGGAAGAGTTCCAAAGACTCACGACACTCAAGAGAAAAAGATTTTGCTTCATCTCCACTTTAAATGGGTGACCCCTTTTCTAGAGTCCCCCACAAGAGGAAACACGCTCTCTATATCCACCCTGTCAAGGTCCCTCAGGATCTTGTATGTTTTAATAAAGTCACCTCTTACTCTTCTGAACTTCAGCAGATACAACTTTTCCTCTTAAGACACAGAAATCTTCTATGATTTCTATGACAACTCATTCATTCCAAGGTATTAGCCTGGTAAACCTCTGAACTGCTCCCAATGTATTTACATCCTTCCTTAAATAAAGTGACCAATACTGTACACAGTATTCCAAATATGGTCTCACTAGTGCCCTGTATAACTAAATTATAACCTCCCTACTTTTGCATATTGTATGGTTGGCACAGTGGTTAGCATTGCTGCCTCACAGTGCCAGGGACCCGGGTTCGATTCCCGGCTTGGGTCTCTGTTTGCGTGGAGTCTGCATATTCTTCCTGTGTCTGCGTGGGTTTCCTCCCACAGTCTGAAAGATGAGCCAGTTAGGTGCATTGGCCATGTTAAATTCTCCCTCAGCGTACCCAAACAGATGTCGCAGTGTGGCAACTAGGGGATTTTCACAGTAAATTCATTGCAGTGTTAATGTTAGTCTACTTGTGATACTAACAAACTTGAAACTTTTTTTAAAACCTTTAAAACTTCAATTCCCCTCACAATAAGTGACAGCATTCAATTAGGTTTCCTAATTACTTGCTGTTCCTGCATACTAGCCTTTTATGATTCACGCACTACAATACCCAGATCCTTCTGCATCTCAGAGCTCTGCAATCTTTCATCATTTGGATAATACGCTTCTCTTTTATTCTTGGGACATTATACTCCTTATGCCAGATTTTTGCCCACTTACTTAACTTAACTATATCTTTGTATAGCCTTCTTATATCCTTTGGGGCTTTGTCTTCACAAGGGCTGTGCGGTGCTCGCTCCTGCCAACACTGTCATGGAGAGATGCACCTGCAGAAGGTGGTGAGCAGGAGGTCACGAATACTTTTCCCTCTTGATGGTTCCCTCACCACCTATCACTGACGCAGGTTGGCAGTTATGTCCTTTAGAACTCGACCAGTTGTGTCAGTAGCTGTGCTACTGAGCTACCCTTGGTGATGGATGTTGAAGACCCACAGTACATTCTGTGCCCTTGCTACACTCAGTGCTTCCTTCAAGTGGTGTTCGACACTGACTCATCAGCTGGGGGATCTGTGGGGTGGTATGCCTCAGGATTACTAGTCCAGCAACAATACCACCAGACGACTGCCTCCTCTAATCAGGGTGAGACTTCTTGATTCTGTTTTATATTCATTCATGGAATAGGGATCACTGTCACAGGCAAGGCTAACATTTATCACCCATCCCGAATTGGCTTTATTAAACCGTTGCATTCCTTGCAGTGTAGTTATACCCACAGTGCTGTTAGGTAGGGAATTTTCAGATTTTGGCCCAGCAGCGATTAACGAATGGTGATGTATTTTCAAGTCAGCACAGTGTGACTTAGAGAGGCATTTGTCCTCCTACCTTCTGGGGATGCATTTGCCTTCTTCACCCACTGCCTCCCTATCATAGCCTGATAGGACACATGGCACAGAAATAGGGCATTCGATCTAAGCAGTCTGAACCGGTATTTATGCTCCACTCGAGCCTCCTCTCATCTTTTGTGATCTAAATCTACCACTGCAACCAAGTATTCCAGTCTCCCTTTCTCTTAAATGGGTCTATACTATTCACTTAAGCCACTGCCTGCGGTAATGAATTCCACATTCTGACCACTCTTAGGGTGAAATTTCTTCTGAAATCCTTATTGGATTTCTTGATGACTATCTTATATTGGTGTCCATTAGATATGCTTTTCCCCACTCTATCAAAACTGTGATGATTTTGAAGACCTATTAAGCTGGGAACACCCGAAGCAAGTGTGGAATACAAGGAAAGTAGAAAGAAACTTAAACAAGGAGTAAGGAGGGCTAAAAGAGGTCACAAAAAAGCATTGGCCAGCAGGATTAAGGAAAATCCCAAGGCTTTTTATACATATGTAAAGAGCAAGGGAGAGGGTTGGCCCACTCAAGGACAAGGGAGGGAATCTATGCGCGGAGCCAGAGAAAATGGGCGAGGTATTAAATGAGTACTTGGCGTCAGTATTCACCAAAGAGAAGGACTTGGTGGATGTGAGTCTGGGAAAGGATGTGTAAATAGTTCGAGTCATTTTGAGATCAAAAAGGAGGAGGTATTGGGGTTCTTGAGAAACATTAAGGTAGACAAGTCCCCAGGTCTGATGGAATATACCCCAGAATACTGAGAGGGGCAAGAGAGGAAATTGCTGGGGCCTTGAGAGAAATCTTTGTATCCTCACTGGCCACAGGGGAGGTCCCAGAGGATTGGAAAATAGCCAATGTTGTTCCTTTGTTTAAGAAGGGTAGCAAGAATAATCCAGGTAATTACAGGCCGGTGAGCCTTACCTCAGTGGTAGGGAAATTATTGGAGAGGATTCTTCGAGACAGGATTTATTCCCGCTTGGAAATAAGTGGACGTATTAGTGAGAGGCAACATGGTTTTGTGAAGGGGAGGTCATGTCTCACGAACTTGATCGAGTTTTTCAAGGAAGTGACCAAGATGATTGATGATGGTAGGGCAGTGGATGATGTCTACATGGACTTCAATAAGGCCTTTGACAAGGTCCCTCATGGCAGACTGGTGCAAAAGGTGAAGTCGCATGGGATCAGAGGTGAGCTGGCAAGGTGGATACAAAACTGGCTCGGTCAAAGAAGACAGAGGGTAGCAGTGGAAGGGTGCGTTTCCGAATGGAGGGTGGTGACAAGTGGCATTCCTCAGGGATCAGTGCTGGAACCTTTGCTGTTTGTATATAAATAAATGATTTGGAGGAAAATGTAACTGGTTTGATTAGTAAGTTTGCGGACGACACAAAGGTTGGTGGATTTGCAGATAGCGATGAGGACCATCAGAGGATACAGCAGGATGTAGATCTGTTGGAGACTTGGGTGGAGAGGTGGCAGATGGAGTTTAATCCGGACAAATGTGAGGTAATGCATTTTGGAAGGTCTAATACAGATAGGAAATATACACTAAATGGCAGAACCCTTAAGAGTATTGATAGGCAAAGGGATCTGGGTGTACAGGTACACGGTCACAAAGTGGCAATGCAGGTGGAGAAGGTAGTCAAAGAGGCATACGACATGCTCGCCTTCATTGGCCAAGGCATTGAGTTTAAAAATTGGCAAGTCATGTTGCAGCTTTATAGAACCTTAGTGAGGCCGCACTTGAAATATAGTGTTCAATTCTGGTCGCCACACTACCAGAAGGATGTGGAGGCTTTGGAGAGGGTACAGAAAAGATTTACCAGGATGTTGCCTGGTATGGAGGGCATTAGCTATGAGGAGAGGTTGGAGAAATTTGGTTTGTTCTCACTGGAACGACGGAGGTTGAGGGGCGACCTGATAGAAGTCTACAAGATTATGAGAGGCATGGACAGAGTGGACAGTTAGAAGCTTTTTCCCAGGGTGGAAGAGTCAATTACTAGGGGACACAGGTTTAAACGAGATGTACGAGGCAGATTTTTTACACAGAGTGTGGTGGGTGCCTGGAACTCGTTGCCGGGGGAGGTAGTGGAAGCAGATACGGTAGTTACTTTTGAGAGACGTCTTGACAAATACATGAATAGGATGGGAATAGAGGGATATGGTCCCCGGAAGGGTAGGGGGTTTTAGTTCAGTCGGGCAGCATGGTCGGTGCAGGCTTGGAGGGCCGAAGGGCCTGTTCCAGTGCTGTAATTTTCTTTGTTCTTTGTCACCACTCAGCCTTTTTTCAAGAGAAAGAGACCCAGTTTTTCAATCTTTTTATGATACGGATCCCCACACATTTCTGGTATCATCCTTGTAAAGCTTCTCTGCACATCTTCCAGTGCCTTTATATGCTTTTCATAATGTGGTGACCAGAACTGCATGCAGTAATCTAAATCTGGTCTAACCACGGTCAATATAGAGTTAGCATAACTTCCCTACTTTTCAATTCCATCCCTCTAGAAATAAAGCCTACTGCTTTATTTGTTTTCTTAAATTAAATTTGTTACCGTGGTGCAACTTTTAGTGATTGGTACATTTGTATTCTGAGATTCCGTTATTCTTCTACCCCACCTAGACTGCACCTCCCAAGTATTTAGCAGCCTCCCTAGTCTTATCTGTGATAGACCACAAGACATAGGGGCAAAAGTAGGCCATTCAGCTCGAGTCCGCTTCGCCATTCAATGAGATTGAACTTAATTTGTTAATTCTTTGCCATTCAGCAAGTTTATTAATGTCCTGCCATAATTTGTTGCAGTCCTCCCCAGTATTGACCACCCCCACCATTTTGGTGTCATCCACAAATTTAGAAACTGCATTTTTGATTCCAAATTGTTACATGGTGAATTGTAAACAGATGTGGTCCCAGGACTGAACCTTGTGGAACACCATTTCCTAATTTCTGCCATTCTGAATAACTACCCCCAGTTCCCACTCTCTGCTTTCTGTCTTTCAGCCAGCCATTAATCCATTCTGCCACTTCTCCCGACTCCACATTCTCTGAGTTTATTCCTTATGGGGCATCTCGTCGTAGCCCTTTTGAAAATCTAGATGAATTACATCTACTGCATTACCAGTGTCTATTTGTGCTGTTACCCCCCTCAAAACATTCAATTAGACCGGTCAAGCACGATTTTCTCTTTTGAAGTCAATGCTGACGACTCATTATTATTTTTCTCATTTCCAGATTTTCTTCTATTCTCTCCTTTTAGTGAGGATTCCATTATTTTTCCCACACTGATGTTAACCTGACTGGTTTATAATTTCCTGGACATGTTCTGTCCTCATTAATTATAAGAACTGAGAGATGAATATGGGGATAATTGTAAATGAAAATTAATCATACTACTCCATGGCAACATATGAAGTGAGGCATTGTATTACTTGTGTGTTGTCATTTTGAATAATAAATCAATCATCTTAAAACATTATTGAGTGACGAATGGTGAATGTTAAGCTTCCAAACAACTTTTTTTTTAAAGTAGTAAACATATCCTATTTACCATGAGTGAAAATAAATTGAAAATCTGTGTTTAGAATTGGCATTTTTTCTGATTAAAAAAAAGTTGATTACAGGCACAGACTAACAGAATATGCATGAAGACAGCAAGCCATGATGTCACCGAGGTACCCTCAGCTACGAGCCAAACTGACAGCTTAATTGGACAACTGATACCAGACACTAAATTTCTGTATTCAAATAAGATGGTATTAAATTGCAACATTAAAACTATCTAGGAGCAACAACACATCATCATGGAACGGATTCCCAATGAATTTACTCACCTCTGCATGACCAGGAAAGTATTAGTCATGTATTCTTCATCGCTCTTTGATTTCTGCAGTTCCTCTGCCAAAACATCACTCATGGTGCACTGCAGGAGGTAGGGCACTTCTACATTCCGGTCACCATCAAATACTCCATACAGAGCCTCTCTGTTGTCACAAAAATTATTCACTGACAAGGCAGCCACGCACAACCTGGGTTTCAAATAAAGCAAGCAAATTTACCATTATTTTCCTCCCACAATCTTTTTCTTTAAAAAAAAATCCACATTCTCTGCTTGGCTTATTGAGGCTTCAAGGATGTGTTTCAAATCTCTTCACATTAAAATTTACATTGCACAGTTTTATAAAAACAGCTGCAGCATCTCAATATATTGACTCAGGTCATCTGTAAAAAAGTTTAAGGCACGTTTTAATTGCAATATATTAAAAACTTGATATAAAATCTTTGGAAAAGACTGAATACAACTCTCCATCACTGCACAGTAAATTTAAGGCAACTTGATGATTTAGAAATGCTAACTACATTTAGTTTTAGCCAAGAGAAGGCAGACATTTCTTAGGAATGGCCATGGTCACTTAAATTCTATTCTATGAACTGAATTTGAGTATTCATTTTCTGAGGTTGGGCTGATTTTTGTCATTCTCCTTTTCAATTCTTCTGCGAACTTGCTTCAATGGATGATAAAGACGCCTTTGAATTTGCAAAGGTCCATTAAGACACTAGCTCTTTACTTCTGAAGACACAAGGATCTTATATAGATGTAACGTGTCAGTTACTTTCTGCATCCTAGCAACTGCACAAAGGAAAGAATCTTCTGCAAAGAGCAGAACAGATCACAACAGACAAACCTAGCTTCCAGGATTGATTTTTTCAGTAATAGGCAAACTTCAATTAACTGACTTTCAGATGAGAACTTCTCAGAACAGATGAAGAACACACTTTACATGGCACAAATTACTTTTTTCCTGCAATTATCACAACATAAACACACCTGTTTTTCACTCCAGAAGCTTCTGTATAACCGTGACTCCACACAGCAGGTGCACCGGAAGCCTCACCGACTGCAAAAGATGTGGAGGATTGATCTATCTTAAAGCAACGGATGTTACTGGGATGAATAAGTGGAGCAGGAGGAGGGGCATGGTGGGAAGAGAAGAGAACAAATCAATTATTCAACATTGTACATTTAAAATACTTAAGCAGTATAAAAATATGAACAAGCTTTTCATAGTATTTCATTAAAAAAAAATATCTGTATAAAAGCTCTGTGCTTCTAGTGCAAGTATTCACTTTGGGTTCAGTGATTCTGTACACAGAGTGCATGCTGAACGATTAACCATGGAAGCGCAAGAGCTATCCAGCCTCATATTTTCAACTTCAAGATGGGTAGCTAGAGTTGGGAAATTTCCCAACTTGGCAGAACAGTCCTAGCAGAAATCACCATCAGTTCCAATTTTCACCCGTGGAAGCAGAATGGAGGTGACTGCAGGAGTAACAGAATGCGGAGGGGCTGTTCAAAAGGCCCGCCTTCTTTCTATGGGACTCAGTCCCAGATAATGCTTATATTTTGGGTCCTCTAGCCCTTTAGCCATCTGCATGACTTTGCACTCATGAAGAAATGTCTTTCAATGATAACACGGTTGGTACAATCCTCGCTTCTGTATCTTTTTCCCGATGGAAGAATGTGGAAGAGAGTATGTCCGGTGTGCGTGGAGTCCTTAATTATGCTGGCTGCTTTTCGGATGCAGCGGGAAGTGGAGACAGTGTCAATGGGTAGGAGGCTGGTTTGAGTGATGGACTGGGCTTCGTTCACAAAACCTTTGTCATTTCTTGCGATCTTGGGCAGAGCAGGAGCCATACCAAGCTGTGGTACAATCAGAAAGAATGCTATGTTGCATCTGTAAAAGTTAGTGAGGGTCGTAGCGGACATGCCAAATTTCCTTAGTCTTCTGAGCAAATAGAGACGTTGGTGGGCTTTCTTAACTATAGTGTCGGCATGGGGGGGCGGACCAGGACAAGCTGCTGGTGACCTGGACACCTAAAAGCTTGAAGCTCTCGACCCTTTCTACTTCGTCCCCGCTGATGTAGACAGGGGCATGTCCTCCACTACACTTCCTGAAGTCGATGACTATCTCCTTCGTTTTGTTGACATTGAGGGAGAAATTATTGTTGTTGCATCAGTTCACCGGATTCTCTATCTCTTTCCTGTACTCTGTCTCGTTTGAGATCCGACCCACTATGGTGCTGTTATCAGCAAACTTGAAAATCGAGTTGGAGAGGAATTTAGCCACTCAGTCATAAGTGTACAAGGAGTATAGTAAAAGGCTAAGGACACAGCCTTGTGGGGCACCGGTGATGAGGATGATTGTGGAGGTGGTGGTGTTGCCTATTCTTACTGATTGCGGTTTGTGAGTTAGGAAGTTCAGGATCTAGTCACAAAGGGAGGAGCCCAGTCCCAGGCCACGGAGTTTGGAGATCAGTTTTGTAGGAATAATGGTGTTGAAGGCTGAGCTGTAGTCGATAAATAGGAGTCTGACATAGGTGCCTTTGTTATCTACCTGTTCCAGGGTTGAATGCAGGGTCAGGGAGATGGCGTCTGCTGTGGACCTGTTGCGGCTTAGGTGAACTATAGTGGATCCAGGCAACCTGGGAGGCTGGAATTGATTCATGCCATGACTAACCTTTCGAAGCACTTCAGAGCCACCGGATGATAGTCATTAAGGCACGCTGCTTGGCTTTTCTTTGGTACCGGATGATGGTTGTCTTCTTGAAGCAGATAGAGATCTCATATTGTTGTAAAGAGAGGTTGAAGGTGTCTGCGAATACCCCCGCCAGCTGGTCTGCGCAGAATCGGAGTACTTGGCTGGGTACCCCATCCGGGCCAGTCGCTTTCCGTGGGTTAACCTTCAAGAAGGTGTCATGTATGGAATATGGGAGGCATAGATAAGGCTTTTTGACTTATTTTTCAAAACATTCCTGAAGCCAAACCATTATTCATGACTCTTCGGAGGGACTGTGAACCACATGTCATGGAGAAGTTGGCCCAATTCTATGAAAATTGCTGCTCAGAGTACTAGGAGATACCTACTCCTGCAATGGGGCCATCAGGTCAGAAGCCAGGGTGCAAACTTGCTACGTATCGTATGGCAATGAAACCAGGAATGGAGGAAGAAATTGGGTTCTGTCTGCCATTTGTAAATCCCCCACCTCTAGAGGCAAGAAAATCCATGCCTTAGTGTTTAAAAGGATAGTTTTTTTTGAAACAATTCAGATGTTTGTTAATTGCACGAAGTTCTGCTTATCTATAAAGTTGATTAATTCACCTTTGATATATCATATGTACGTGCAAATATATAAAGTATAACATTTCAACCAAGCATTCTGTCCTGGGAAAGTGCATTCTTTTCTCATGCTTGAGTGAGAATAAGTAATTTAAATACTCAGTAAAATCTAAAGTTCAAACACAGCATTCACCACAGGCCACAGAAAGTGCACAGAAGAACAAGACTGATTGCTGACACAATATTAAAGGGAATGGTGATTGCCTACTTCAGCAACTCCAGAGTTTTGTGATCCAGGACCAGCCTGGGGTTTCCAGTCAGATCTAGTTCCTGCAGTTTCAGTGGCAGATTTTCAGGCAATGTGATCTCGTTCAGCTCATTACAGCTCAGGTCAACGCACTACAGAAAGAAGAACACAGGCAATGGGTTTGGCTGGATTCCAGTTCATCAACCTCCTGCTTCCCATACTTACTGAGTTATGCAAGATTCTGTTAGCTACTGCCTAGGCAAGAATCCAGGGGATTTATGAATTGTACTCTTGCACTAACTGTGAATGCAGCTAAGCATTCTTTCCCTCTTTTTCTTCCAATTGTACAGACACGGTAACAAATTTAATTCTAGTTGAATAGACTTGTAAAATGGCATTTATCAGAAAAAAGGAAGTGTACAGCACATTACTGAGTTAAAGCTTTTAATTGTACCTGCCAATTTCCTCAATGGAAATAATTGGTTTTGATCTAGTTCCTGGGTATCGTCTTACTATAACATTTGTAAAGAAAATTTCTACCACTGTGTAAGTTACAAAGTCCTGATCCCGTGGTTTAAAGACAGGGAACTAGAAATATGATTCAATTTGTGGAATTAAACGAAGGTTTGTAAAGTTTAAATAAAGAAATCTATAATGAACTTGATCCTTGGTTTAATTCTACTAAGCAACAAGATTGTTTTGTTTAAAGAGGGTATCTGATTTAAATGAAACATGAACTTATTAATGGTCTTTCTGGCAGCTACTAAAGAATAACATTCTTATAAACGCTGGTTTTGTTTCATTTGAAATATGCAAATCTCTGTTTCTAATCCTATGAGTTGACCTAAATCAGCTTCAACCATAGCTATGATTGCTGGATGCAGAGATTATAGAAATATAAACAATGAGGACTTCGATGAAATTAAGAATATCCAACTCCATTCACGTTCTTTATACATTGATACAGCATATTTAAAAAATAATTTAAGCAAAATTGTTGAGATAAAAAACTCTCAATTTCTGATTGCAATTGAGGCTAAGAATTGATTCTTAGATCTATAACCACTTAACATGAGGCAATAGTCAATTCATTATGCTGAGACCCTATGATATAATCCAGGCTCAATATTTCAAATCTGTGTTGACAGCTTGAACTGAACTGTCCAAATTATACTCTCAATATAGCAGACATTATTGCTTTCTATAGACATGTATACACATGGCTAGGTTTCTTTTTCTTTTGTCTCTCTGCCTAAATTGAAACAACAACAAAAGAAAATGGCAAATACAACAGCGAAGCAGTACTTGAAATAGTGCGTCGTGGTGTTATGAAATAAATTTAGGGGAGTAACAGTTAATCCCCAAAGATGGCCACTAATGCGGACATTATGCACAGATTCAATGCACAATTTGAAGTGTTGACAAAGGATTGAAGGAAATGGTGAGGAGGAAAGTAAAGTCAATAGAAAAGGATAGGCTCAATATTTTTTCTCCATTCCTAAAATTTGTCACATTTTATCTTCTAGCTATGTTATACTGGCATGGACCAGGGTCAGCACTTCAGAATTCATACAAAAATAATGGAATACATAAAACATCCAAAATTATTTTGATTAATGTCAGCTTTTCTCTGACTTCATACCTCAGAGTAAAGAGGCATTGGTTATTAAATAAATATTTTTATTGCTGCTATAGTTATATTGATTATGTTTTGCTTTGTAGATAATAGGAGTTGGGCATATTTTCTTGCCTTAATTTCGGGTAGCTGCATCACTTCAGGGAAGACTTCAATACAGTTAGAATGTGCAATAACAGTGTGCATCCTCTTGCAATTCATAATGGTGGTTGGAATGGTTTTCAGTTTGTTCCCACTTAGATCAATTTCTTCCAATTCTTCAAGTTTTGCCATTTTACTGCAAAGAGATGAGAAATAATAAATAAACTTCATTTCTAATAAGATGAAAAACAACATCTCTCTTACAACCAGCAGTCCACTCACTGAGCTGAAAGAGAAGCATCATCAGAAACATTGCTCATTATGTGATCCACTTGCTCAAGGAAGCTACATGGAGGAAGACGATTGCAGGAACTATTCATCTCCAACGGTGGGCAGGGGAATAAATTGTTACTCACACTCCCTTAATATGTCCCATACCCACATCTAGGCAATTTGCTTTGTTCACACAAATATCCATTGCGAGAAAGTCTGCAGCACTTTCCTAAGCCAGTGGGGGTGGTTTAACACCTTCATTGGCTGTATGGGTTGAATAAACCTATTAATGTCCAGAAAAAAAAGACTTGCTCTTATGTAGCACCTTTCACAGTAAAGTGCTTTACTGCCAATATGTACTTTTGGAAGTGTAGTCACTGTTGTAATGTAGGAAACACAGCAGTGAATTTGTGCACAGCAAACTCCCAGAAACAGCAAGGTGATAATGACCACATTGTCTGTTTTTATGATGTCAATTGGAGGGTAAATATTGGTTTGGACACAAGGAATGACTCCTGTGTTCTTCTTCAAAATAGTGCCATACAATATTTTACTTCCACCAAGAGGGCAGATGAGGCCTTGGTTAAATGTTTCATCCAAACGATGGCACCTCCAATAGTGCAGCACTCCCTCAGTACTGCATTGGAGTGTCAGTCTTGAATTTTGTGCTCAGATTTACAAATGAGATAAACAAATGTGAGCAGAGTAAATTACATTCTCAACAACAGAAAACTTTTCATCCATGAATCCATTACCTCCTAGCATCGCTCTGTGTGGTTTGGTTTTACAAGGATTATAGAATCACAGAATGGTTACAGCACAGAAGGTGGTCATTCAGTCTATCAAGTTCATGACAGCCCTCTGCAAGAGCCACTCACCTGGTCCCCCTACCCACCCTTTCCCCATAGTCCTGCAATTTTCTTTTCTCTTTAGATAAGTACCCAACTCTCTTTTGAAAGCAACCACTGACTTTGCCTCCACCACACTCTTAAGGCTGTACTTTCCAGATTCTAATCACATGCCACACAAAAATGCTTTTCCTCATGTTATCTTTGGTTCTTTTGTTAGTCACCTTAAAATAGTGTTATCGACCCTTCCAACAATGGGAACAGGTTCCCCATAACTATTCTGTCTAGGTCCTTTATGATTTTTGAACATTTTTATCAAATCTCCTCTCAATCTTTTCTTCTCTGAAAATCACAGCTCCGTTTCTCCAATTTATACATGTAATTGAAGTCCCTCATTCCTGGAACCATTCTTGTAAATCTTTTCTGCACCTTCTCTAACACCTTCATATATTTTGCTGCAATATCAAATTACGCCATCACATTTACTTCAGTCAGCTATTGTATTCCTGAAAATTACTATAATCTCGAGATACTTAGTGCAACAATATAACCAAAACCTTAGTTATGTCCATAAATCAACTATTGCTGTCTCTAGCAGAATTCAGAAAAGATAGAACCACACGGAGGGTTTTTTTGTATTGCTGTTGTTTGGTATAGGGATGGCTGGATAATCTCACCTGGCTGGAAAGCTCTGTAGTCGGTTGTATGCCAGATGTAAAACCTTAAGACAAGTGTGACCTGTAAGCAATGGCACACATTTATCTGTGAGATAATTATTTGTTAGGTACAACTCTTGTAGTACACTGTTGTTTTCCTCAGACAGGCAAGAGGGAGGAAGTATCTCCAACTTATTTGCTGAAACGTTGAGACACCGTAAACTGTTGGGAAGAAAAAAAATGATTCCGATTAGTTGTTGAATTTTAATTATTGAATAATAAATAGGATTTGACCAATACACTGTACAGCTGAAGCATAATTTCTTCATTCTGAGTTCCAACTCCTGAGATAATGGCCAATTTTCTATCAGCCTTTTTGAAATACTTTTTGTACTATTGCGTTAGTACTTTCTACACAATCCGTTTGCTGCTTCACAATTCCTAGTCTCTCACCATTAAGAAACTATGATGATGGCTTTCTCAGATCCAAAGCAGATGACTTCACATTTCCCTGTATTGAATTTGATCTGCTATAGTTATTCCACTTGCTGAGTCTATTGATATCCCTTTGGAACTTCCTGTCCCCATCCATACAACTCACTCTGCAATTTGGCCATTCAACTCTACTTCTTCATCCAAGAATGATACCCACTTGCATTTATATGGTTCCTTTCATATCTTCAAGATATCCCACAGCATTTCACATCCAGTTAAATGCTTACAAATTATCATTATGGTTATAATATATGTAGAGGTTGCACATAGCAAGGTCCCGTACAACAGCAACAAGATAAATGACCAGATAATCCAATTTAATGTTTGCCTAAAAATATGGCAGTCAGGCCAGCCTCTCTCTCTCCTTCAAATAGTGCCATGGGTTTGATTACGCCTACATGAATAAATTCAGCATCTCATTCAAAATTGCTTCTCTGGTAATGCAGTATTGTGTCAGTTCCACATTGAGGGTTACATGTGCTCAAGTCTTGTCTGAGACTTGAACCCATGACTTTGACTCAGAAGCAAGAGCACTACCACTATGTTGAGATTAACATTCAACAATACTTTAGAATTCATCAAGATGGCTTCTGATCATTAGTCTTAGTCATTTATCATGGATAGTAGCAACATGAAAATTGTCAGATGTAATAAGGTACAAAATTATTTTGTTATAGTTTAGAATTCTTTACCAGTCAGCTTTTAAGAAAAGGTTTGAGGGCAACTCAGTTAGGTGATTGTGCTGGAAGTCAAGAACCTCTGCTTGTGTCCGCTCAAATCGTTCTGGAAGTCTCCGGAGCTGGTTG
The DNA here is from genome assembly GCF_964213995.1 of Mustelus asterias. Lineage (NCBI taxonomy): Eukaryota > Metazoa > Chordata > Chondrichthyes > Carcharhiniformes > Triakidae > Mustelus > Mustelus asterias. The sequence goes on from NC_135802.1 coordinate 160,244,997, forward strand.
TGACCTGCCAGCAGTTTGCGTAAACTACCACTGCAGAATAACCTGACAAGAAAATGGACAATATTGAATTCTATATTTCTCATCAGTGAAATCATCATCTGTCAAAAGTAGTCAAGAAAATACAACAACTGCAGAAAACTCAACACATGCAAATAAACTTGTTCAGTAACCACCTCATACCAAGAGGTGGGGAACATCACTCCTAAATCAAATACTGTAGATGGTGGAAACCTAAAAATAAAAACAGAAAATGCTGGAAATGCTCAGTAGGCCAGGCAGCATCTGTGCAGAGAGAAACAGAGTTAACATTTCAGATTGATGACTCTTCATTAGAGCGGAGGAAAGATAGAAATGTAATAGATTTTGAACAAATGAAAGGAATTGAAAGTTGACATTTAATCTCTCCTGCTCTCTACCCTTCATAGACCTTTCCCTTCTGTTCTTCCTCCCTCCCTCCTTCACTTCTATCTTTCCTCAATTCTAATGAAGGGTCATTGACCTGAAACATTTCCCGCTGCAGAGGTCAGCGGGAAAACATGCCAAATCTTCTGGCCCTACCCTTCTTAATTATGCAGCTGGGTGTTTTGCGCTGTATTCTGCGGTGGGGCAGACCTGATGGCATGTAGTCCACTGAACTATCCGGGTGACATATTGAAAAGGTGCCCAAAATCACTGAACCACTGTTGAAGAAAGAAAGTGGATCTCTGGGAGTTCTCTGAGGCTGGAGGATGGACCCCCTCCAGGACACTGAATCTAGATGCTCTCCACCACCCACTACTGTGGTGATGAGGTCCAGGGATGCCAACAGCATCCCTCCCAAACGCCAGAGACAGCCCCATGAATTATTCAGGTGAGTTCCAACATCTGCCACCATGTTATTCCCGTCGTGTTTTGCACCGGTGTGTTTTTCTGCCGGCACCGTGGAGAATTGGGGGAGAGTGGTCGGGCCTTCAGCTGAATCCAATTATTGGGATGCAAATAAGTTTCACAGTGGCCTCAAGCAGGTTTCCCAATCCGCCATGGCAGGCACCAGCGAAAGACTCCGCCGTAAATTCACACTGGTGTAAAACCTATTTCTGGACCTGTCACCATATTCTCCCCCGACACCTGCCTCTGAACCTGTCAGTAGGGACTTGGGAGAATTCAACCCTCTTCCCCAGATAGTGCCTAACCTGCTTTACATTTCCAGAATTACAAACCACCTTTGTAATCTCAGCAGGGCTGACAGCATCTGTGGGGAGAGAATGATGCTTAGGGTTTTCTAGACTCGAAATGTTGACTCTATTCTTTCCCCACAGATGCTGTCAAGCCTGCTGAGATTTTTCAGCATTTTCTGTTTCAGGTTCCAGCGTCTGCAGTATTTTGCTTTTCCCTTTGTAATGTGCTTTGTTTGCTCCAATACCTCTCTCCGTTACTGGTAAACCCATAATCCACACGTTTATGACACATGATGAATGAACTTCAAGTTAAGTATGCCTTTCACATCCTTTGGAAATTGCAAAGAGCTTTGTGATTTCTAGTGGATTATTTTTGTAGTGCAAGGTCATTCATCATGGCAAAAAAAAACTTTACCCAAAGCTAAAATGCCATCCATTAAAAAAAAATTAGTTCACTGCAACATTTCACGCATATAGCAGCACATTTCAGTTGTAAAGGGACTGTGTATTATATATTTTGTTTCGTGATTTCGGCTTATTGATATTACTGATCAGAGTTAAATGGGTTAATGAATGGATTGCAGCGGTTCAAGATGGCGGCTCATCACAACCTTCTTAAGGGAAATTAGGAATGAGTAATAAATGCTGGCCTATCTAATGGCTCCCAGTTCCTGTGAAGGATTAATATTTTAAAATTCAAGAAAATTATTGACCAGGTGGTTAGCAATCAAATATATAGGTGGATTGCAAGTTGTTCTTGATTAATTTTCCCTTTGCAGATTTCCTTACAAGAACAAATACTTACTTTGCAGGGAGCTCACAGATCTGATTGTGACTGATGTCCAAGACCTCCAGCTTCTTACCTTCACTTACCCATTCAGGTAAACTATCCAATCTATTTCTGCAAGAACAAAACAATGCAAATACAGGAAGTGAAAAATGTTTAAAAACTGACATTCACACATTCAATAACACCTCACTTGCATATGCTGTGTTATTATTAGACAGTACTATAGCTTTCTTTGAAACTTTGCTCATTTCTGTGCAAGGGTTACGTTCTAAACCTAGACAAGTGCAGATGCGCTCAGAGTTTGGGAAAACCAGAGCACTATCTCCCATTCCGCTAACTGCATATTCAGCGAAAATATCCGACTCAGTTGAACTGAGGTTCATCTGCATTATACTAGCTCTCGCCATTAAACTGGAGCTAATACAACATGAATATTCACTCAGATCATTGTTTTTGGAAAATTGAAGGAACTGCAACAAAGGTCCTAATGCGCCACTACTATTTTGGTGCAAGGTATACTTTGCACTGATTTTGCACCAGCTTCTAAGGTAGAATAGCTGCAACATGAAATATAGCTTCTCTCCTCCCCTTTTACACCCCCCACCACCTCAAAAAAACACCAAAACTCCCTTTTTATAGGCTTAACTCAATAGAAATGCTTTCCAGAAGCTAACCTGCTACAAGTTACCTACCTTGATACATCCATAAAAGTGAGATTGTTGGGGACTGGATAAGCATCAATGTATACAAGTTCTGAAATGAAGAGGAGTTCAATTAGCTTCTTAAATTGACTTGAGAGGAAGATCACTGCATGATTTTTTTTTAATGTTTAATATTCTCTTCTCATGCCTCATTCAGATCACCCCCACTTTCCAGGGTCCTGTAAATATCAGTCTGGAACTGGCCACTGAGCGATCAGGAATTACAACACTCAATGTCATCATGCTGGTGATCCAACTCGCTGCACTGCCCTTTCCTCAAAAGAGAGAGATATATATTTTTAGCTCATCCTTTACTCAATATTTAGCCAACTTTAGTCTTCTTCTTCCATCTTAATCATTGCATAGGGTCGCCAAGTTTGGTAAGAGAGGTCAGAATAAATAATAACTGTCATCATCTTTACTGGCATTGCAAGCTACATTGTACTTCCTTCCGAATTATGGATAAACTGAGATTTGATACACAAATCTACTGGAGGTTGGGGTGGGTGAGATTATAGATAATTGACTTGTTTCTACCAAGTTGATGCAGAATACTGGAAAGTGAATGCTAAACTTTGTCTTGTTCGATTGTCCTATTCCATTACACTAACGTCACCATCCACTTATTAATAAACAACAAAAAAAGGGGAAGTGACAAATCAAGTACAAGGGCCAATTTATAAAACTTACCCCAATGTTCTAAATTTCAGCACATCAGTGAGTCCAAAGTTTACTGCAAAATGATCCCTCTGTGCAAAACAATTTGTTCACACTATCCTGTTCACCATTCTCTTCACATGCTGTAATTCTCCATTACTTATCTCAGCAAGTCTCAAGGTGCAGTCTGTCGACAGTTCCTCCATGTGGTCTGGGCTAGTCTAAAATGCAAGCCACTGATGGAAAACACCACAGCAGAGGCCATGCGAGAGAACAAGCCAAAACCCTCGTCCCCATTATCTGTGTGACGTACACTGCTGTACTATGCCTTTAAAGGAGAGCATCATGCCATTACTAGGAGGGCATGCCAGTACAAGGAAAATGTGTCATGTGATCCAGTCTTCATTTCACTTTGGTCTGTGAACAGAACACAGTAAGAGTTTTAACAACACCAGGTTAAAGTCCAACAGGTTTACTTGGTAGCAAATTTGCTACCAAATAAACCTGTTGGACTTTAACCTGGTGTTAAAACTCTTACTGTGTTCACCCCAGTCCAACGCCAGCATCTCCACAACAGAACACAGCACAGTTCTGCTGCTGATATCTTCAAGCTTTCTACCTTTGTTTGGTAATAAATACCTATTCTAAATAAATTAACCCACAATGTGTTTACCCAATCACTTCCCAGTGTTTGGTGCCCTTATATCATTAAAGCAACATAACATGGTTTGGTGGTGGTCAAACAGCGTGGCAGCAAGATTAATACTAGTGTGACATGGTAAGCAGCCTTAGATTGTGCCACATGTCATGAGATGACCCTCGACTTCTTGGTCAGATTGCAATGAGCTTGCAGTGCCAGAGAGCTCTGAAACCGCAGCTTGCTGACTGCACAGAAAAGCTTTGGTGAAACAGGGAGATAGTGTTCAAGTGAAAAGCTGCTAAGCAGACGGAGCCCACGTGGGGAGAATGCAGCGCATAGCTTGTCAGTTTAGTGAGTGGGACAGCACACAGAGGACCAGCACTGGGTTAGTTCAGTCAGGAAGAACGAGTGGCCAGGGTGTAGGCCAGATCACCAGCAATTGAAGCAGTGTCAAACAAATAAAAACAAAAAAAAAAGTATCATAAAAATCGAGCCAGGGAAAGGTGCAATTATAACAGGGGGCTTTGGGAATTGAATTGAATAAAACAAAGAGAAAAAGTCAAAGAGATATCAGAATTTCCACAAAGTTCCTCATTTTGAATTGGAATACTATGGTAGCTAAATTTTCCAATAACACAAGGAAGTAGAGAGTCTGCAAAAGGATATAGACAGGTCAAGTGAATGGGCAGAAAATTGGCCATTGGAGTATAACATGGGTAAATGTGAACTTGTGAAATGTAAAAAAGTATACTATTTAAATGGGGAAAGAACTCACTGGTACAGAGGAATCGAGGTATGATTGTACATGAATCACAAAGTTAGTATATGCAGCTGCAACAAGTAATTAGGAAAGCAAATGGAATGTTGTCATCTATTGCTACAGGAATGGAATATATAAGTAGGAAAGTTATATCTCAGCTGTATAGGGCCTTGATAAGACCACATCGGCAGTACTGTGTGCAGTTTTGGTCTCCTTATTTAAAAAAAACTATAATTTCTTTAAAAGCTTTTCAGAGATGGTTCACAGGATTCATTTCTGGGAAGGGAATGCCAACCCCCAGTATATTGGTTAAGTGTGGGGGGGGAGAATTCAGGGATGGTGGTGCCATTGAATATAAAGGTCTGAGGGTTAGGTGGAATTCCATGAGAGATACAGTGAAGAAGAATATGCATGAAGTGGATCAAATTAATGGAAATCTTATGAAAGCTGCAAAATACACAAGCCATAATTCTGTGCCTACGAAAAATAGTTATGCAAGCTAAACTGAAGACTTGCCTTTAGGCACAGTGTTAGAAAGTATAAACATACCATTTGAAGCAGCATAAAGATTCTTCAGGAAATATCCACTGACTTTAAGACTGGTCAGGTGGTTTCGTTCACAGTGTACAACCTCTATATTCTCAAATATTGTGGCATCAAGGGCAATCAGTTTGTTGTCGCGCAGATCTAGATGTGTTACGTGCTGTAGGAAATCCACATCATCTACTTCCAACTTGCTGATGCGATTGAGTCTAAATTCAGTTGGACAAAATTGAAAAAAAAACATTTCCAAAGAGTTTTGATTTGTCATGCTTAGTCCTACATTTTAAACATTTGTTTAATAAAAAGCTACTCTTTAAACTAAGAAATATTTTTCCATTGGAGAAGTATGAGCTGAACACACACAAATATTTTATGAATAAATAAAGAAAATCATAAAATGAACTGAATGAGCAAGGTTAAGTAAATAACAGTGGATTCTAAATTTAGAATGACAAATAAAGAAAGAACATTGCTCTGAAGTGCAGAAACACTGGGCTGGGTTCTGCCGCTATGGATGAAGTGGAAGGCAACCCTGCTGGGGCAGGTAGCAGGACCCAGTCAATTAACAGGGCACAGTCCGATTATGGACCCGTCATGCCCCAAGAGCTGCTCAGTAGCTGGCAATTCAGTAATACCAAAGCTTGCAATGGTCATTGCTGAGGCCGCAATTGTAGGGAGTTAACACTAACATGTCCACAATGCATCTTCCGCATGCTCCGGTTTCCTCCCAGTCCAAAGATGTGCGGGTTAGGTGGATTGGGAATGCTAAATTGCCCGTGAGGGGGACTAGCTAGGGTAAATGCATGGGGTTATGGGGAATGGGCCTGGATGGGATTGTGGTCAGTGCAGACCCAATGGGCCAAATGGCCTCTTTCTGCACTGTAGGATTCTATGATTCTATGTCAGATCATTCTAATGATTTGGAGGCAGGCAAACAGATGAGCTGTTAGTTGCCTTTGTTTTACTCAGGTGAATCCTGAGTATGGTGAATCCTGGAAATTTGTCAATCCAGTTGAATTTGCAAACTAAACTACCTTAAATCCACTTGTTTGATGTGGGATAGTCTGCTCAAACTTTGCAGGCATAATGTCTCTAAGTAGTTGCCCGACATACAAAGTTTTTCCATAGATGTCAAATTCTCCAGAACCATTGGAATGTGTTTGAATTCATTGAAGGAAAGGCCCAAGTAGCTCAGCTGCTGTAGATTCCCAAGCTCCAGTGGAAGAGAACTAAGACAGTTGCCATCCAGTAAAAATGTCTGTAGGCTGAATTTCAGAAGGAAGGAGAAAGAAGGGAACAACATCAGTCGTTTTGCTCATCATCAAAGTTTATTTGGAAGTTCTTGCTTTCTTTCCCCCCTTTAAGAATAAAATGATGCAGGCAATGTATAACAAATTAATGATAAAATAAAAATGCTTTCTTACATTGGACTCCAGTACTTACTTATCCATGTTGCTAACTGCTGAAGGGACAGATCGTAGGGCATTGCAGGAAAGGTTGAGTTCAGAAAGGGTTGGAATATCACAAACACCAAGTGGAAATTCTCCCATGTGATTATTGGACAGATTTAGACTTTTCAGTTTCATGAACCTGCAGCATAAATTTGAGGAAAAGGTGAAAAATGTAAAATTGAAACAACAGCTTGAAACAGTACGGCACTGTGCTGAATATTACACACAATCTTTTTTGTTTTGCAACTGTCATTTTCAAAATGTTGCCTTTCCCTTATTTTAGGTGTCCATACAATACTCACCTTTCCTCAGTTAAGAAGGCTGCAAGTTGACCTATCTCAAACCCCTCTTGGGAGGTGCAGGTGCATTGCCTGTTCATTGAAATGCCAGCATTAGAAACCTGGCTATATATTATTGACTGGCTTTCTGCATAAAACTTATTGATAATGGAAATGATCTAACTGTAGCAACAAAGAAATTGTTGCAATCTGGAGCACTCTGGCAAACATTCTGCACAGCCAGGCTCATTTGGGCTGTACATTCTGGTAGGAAAACCTGGTTTAGCTAAGGCAAATAAATCAAAGGTAAAAACTAAACCTCCCATTAAAAAGATCAGACGTGAAGGAGCCACTCTATGGATACTGATCATTAAAATTACCTTTCGTTTTTAGGTATACATACAGATTCTCTTGCACTTTGCATCAGTTAAAGGTTACAAAAAGTGTCTTGCACATTAAAAAAAATATCCAAATACACATAAAGAGTTTTGTTTTTATTTCTAGAAATGTCAGCATCACAATTTCACAGGATTTCTGAGGGCATGCCCTTAGCAGCCAAGTACAAATTAAGTTGGTACCAAAAGCTATCCTTTTGTGAGAGATGAAGAAAACCACATTATTATACTTGATGGAAAAAACGTGTTTAAAAATCTCTACTGTAGATAATTTCAAAATGGCAGGGGGATTCTGTGGCAATAAGAAAAACAATAAATCTAGCCACCCATCTCAATCCAAGAATGACTGATGCTCACCCTGACCTCCTGATGAGATGGCTGATTATAACACAGCTGGAGTAGCATATAGACAACCTTGAAGTCTGAAACCATTAACAGATAATGAATAACAATTCCTGAACAAATTGAATTGAATCAATGAACCTATGACAACAGTAGAACAGCAGTATTACACAAACAAAGCCATGGAGCTCTCATGTAAATATAAAATGTGCAAAATAGAATTCTGTCTCATTCAGGAAATGCAATCCCACAATAAAGGATTGTTAAAATAGGTTAAGAGAATATACATATCTAATTAACATTACAGAAAGTCTTCACACAAGCAGTTAAGAAAAAAAACACTTTCTGCAATACAGCATAGTTTATTATTAAATCAATAAGGGTAGCAGGTCAATCCTTAAAGCCTAGTTTTGCCCAAGCTTTTGGTCACGTCACAATAGCTCTGTGTGGTTTTGCGTCAAATTCTGTCTGATAATACTCCTATTGAGCTTATTGGGTGTGTTTATTATGCTTGACATGCTATACACAGTTAAATGAAAGTTATTATTGCTGCTACTCATGAGATAAATTATCAGATGACCAACATTTCTGACTGAGTGAGCAATATATTGTTATGGAGTTACATCTATTCATTTTTTTAAAAGATGAATTGCATGTAATTGGAAACTTTTGAAAAGATGCCAGGAAATGTAGGTGAATGGTTTATTTCACTTCAAAAATAAGCCCCTGTGGAAAACCTCCAAAGCCCGAACAATACAGATGCATTTCAATCAATTCTTCAATTTCAAAATGTTGTAGAATGCTGAGAGATTTCTAAACACCCTAATACATGGTGGTATGTTATCAAAAACATAAATTCATCATTCTTTATGCCCAAGGCATGGAAAGCATGAATATCCTCAGCAGCAAACTGATGCAATTTTACAGCAATTTAGACTGAATGCATAAACAAATTTGAAAAGGTCACTGATAAATATTTCACAGCAGGTAAAATTGCTCAGGCCAAACATGGTGTTACAGCAACACTCAGAAAGAGCACCCTAGTGAAGCAAATACAAAATTAACTGGAATTCCACTTGACTCACTTACTGTTTCATCCTGTTCAAGGTCCTCAATAGCAGATGGCAGGAGATTTTCTCTTCCCTCGACCCATGGCATATCATGTCATGAAGCAAATTAACCTTCTCTCCTTACAATTTCTTAAAACATCCAGCACATAATTCCACACTGCTGATTTGGACGAGTCTTCTTTAATGTTGGAATCTATTTCTAAACTTGAACCTGTATATATAAATCTTAAACCCAGCTCAAAGGTGCAGCTTTGTTATTTTAATGCCCTGAAATCATTTGGAATCTGTTTCTTTATTTAATACTGTTGTGGTGTGGAGCAAGGTAAAATAATTCTGTGAAGGTAGGAGACTAGATTAGAATATAATTCAGTGAAAAAGAGTGTAACATTTATAAATGAAGATCGATAAGAAGCATTTTTGAATGGGGAAAATCTAAAAATACATTCACTCCAAGCCAATCAAAATCCAAAAATCCTAATAATCCACAAGTCTACACACTGCCCAAAATGAAAATAGAAATATTTTAATCCATCTTTCTCCCTTCCTCAAATAAATGAAACAAATTAATACCAACATTGCAGAGACTCTGAATTATTCAACTTCTCAGCTTTCATTTAATTAGTACTACAGCAAGAATTTTAAATGCCAACTCCAAATTATCTGTTCCAATAGGACTAATAAAATATTTACGGAGATTTACAAGGGAACAGAGCTTAGACTTTCATTCTAATCAGTGCCATGACATGGTTATGCCTAGCCTGAAAATGTTTGTCAACGCTCACCATTTAGGGGATTACAGAAAGAATGGACACTTGCAGAGGGTACTGGAGGATGCAGGTGGAACATGCTTTCATGAGAACACAATTGAAGAAAGAGCTTAAATTTACATATAGCCTTTTATGATCTCAGGATGAGATTGCCAATTAAGCACTTTTGAAGTATAGATGACCATAGCAGCTAATTTGTGGATAGTAAGCTCCCACAAAACAGCAATGAAATCAGTGATCAGATCATGCTTTAGGTGTTGATTATGGGATGAATATTGACCAGGGCACTGGGGGGAACATCACTGCTCTTTTTCAAAATGTGCAATGGGATTTTTAAAGCCACAATAGAACAGACAGAGCCTAAACACCTCTTATGAAAAATGACATCTAAGCTAATGCAGCACTCCCTCAGTGCTTCACTGGACTGCCAGCCTACATTTTTTTACTCAAGTCTTAGGAGCAATTTTATATCTCAGAAATCAGAATGATATCACTGAGCTATGACTGACAGCTCTAAGGTGACAATTGGAAGGAAATTGAGGGGGGGGGAAATCAATCGCATCCACCAGTCAGTCTATGATGATGCAATTTCTACTGAAGTTATCAAAAAAATCTTTAGCTATACACCAAAATTTGATTGGAGTGAACAGAATATCTATTAATAATTCTGATTAACTTAAAAGTCTATGCATGGATATAAAAGGTGGCTGGGGAAAATTTAAGATCAAAATGCAATTGACAAGCTTTGATCATAACCATATCAGAAAAAAATCTGCTTTTAATTCAGCCCAGTACTGAATTTATTCTTTTGTACAGATCAGTCAACATTCTCCATTTTGGGGGCTAAATACTATTTTCCTGAAGCACAGCTGCAATCTGCTGTCACAGAAGAAATTAATGAAGAGAATATACAAAAAGCAAAGTAATTTTCAAAACTGATTAAAATATTGGGATTTTAAATATGGAAGCTACTGTTTGCCACCTTTTATCAGAAGATCCTAGAGCTAAAGCAAACCAAGCGAAAAGCTGCCCCTGAAAGTAAACAGTGACCATAACTGAGCAAGACGAATGTGCAGAGTTCAGTGAATCCATAAACCTTCAGGAAGGAAGGAAAACATTGCCTCTATCGCAGAGATAATGTTAAACATTTGTGCGCTTATATGAAACAGCTCAACAAAGTGAAAATCTTCCCCTCCTACAATTTATCTTAACCAATTCGATAAGACTGTATCTCTTGAACAATTCACTTTGCTGTAAATCTGTATGGCTTGACTTTTTTTTCCCCTCCCCAGAGTGAAGATTCTATCACATCTTAACCACATAATCAATCATCACGCAGGTTGCTTGTCAAAGCCAGGATTTTTAATTTTCATCTCCATTGACTTTTTCTTGTTCTTCCTCTTCCTTCTCCAAATGTTCATCCTTATTTTATACAAGAGCTGCCTTTCCTCCGGTTGCATTCAAGCATGATCGATTGATTTGAAGTCACAAAGGTGGGGCTTAGCATGAAAGAAGCTTGTGAGAGATTGCAAGGTACACAAGTTTCAGGAGGGGAGGAGAGAAAATCCTGGTATCTTTGAGGTATCAAATACTTTCTAAGGTATATCATATTTTCATAACTAAGTTTTTCATAGAGAAGTAAAGGATACTTTAAGCATTGCATTAGATTTCTTTCTTCATTAACAGTTTTTCTCCTTTCTTCAATAATATTGATTAATTTCATTTGTCAAGGTGTAAATGAAACAAAACTCAAGCTGATAATTGTTTTTTTTAAACCTGTTCCTGTCAGTGTCCAAATTCTGACTCACTCCACCAACGGGACAATGCAAATCAAAGCTGTTACATTTAAAGGAGGTGCTTAACTAGCTGCAATGGAGATCATTCACTTTAATGGAGACTTTGCACTTTGGACTAGCCTGGGAGTGATTCCAGACTCAGAATCACCTAAAGGCTCTGCCAGTTAGCTCCTACAAACCACCAAGTGCCCATTGCAGTGAATAGTGCTACTTCTGGATACATACTGTGGTGATATAAACAGGGCATAGTTTTAAGGCTGATAAAATTGGATATCCCAAATTAAAGAATTGGGCATATTAAAATCAAACACAGTCAAACCTCAGGCAAGCCAATTGTACAAATACACAAACATGTCTGGGCCGGACCCATCAATCACCCATCAAAGGTCGTTGCACTCTACTGATACTTAGCAGGAGATCATTGGACCTCATTGAAATGCACCGGCCTATTGTTAGAAGCCCAGATCGGGCCAGACTCTGTCACCGAAAGTTCCTGCAGTTACATGTAAGCAACAGCGTGGAGATGGGACACCTGGGGGCGGACCCTGGTGTCCTGTCAGGCAGACATCAAGAAACCCACTGGGTATTGGAACCCCCTCCTGGGAACTCATTGGCCGGAAGCCAGAGAAGTTTCTGGAAAGGCAAGCAGGCTGGGGGGATAAAGGAACACATTTTCAGACAGTGAAGACGCGACGAAGGAGGTGACCTTGACCATCCGGAAGACTGACCAAAGGAAGGAAGGGAGGAAGGAAGAAGCTGCCACCGAGATTCACCTTCGTGACGATGGACCTGAGGGACTCAGAGAATCGAGCCTGCAGTTTAACCAAACCATCTTTCAGGTAGTACACTTGAATCTGGGCTCTCTTGTTTTATGTGGGTAATTTAAGGGTTAATAGTGTTGTTATTAATAAACTTGTTGAATGTTTACTTGTGTTTGTCCTTTGTCCATCTTGCAAATAAGGGCACCGGGGTAAAACCTTGGAGTACGTAAACTGGTCGAAAGTATCTGAGAATTAATAGGTACAACAATACCATTGGAGGGGCTAAGGAGAAGATGACATTCCAAAATTTGCCTGGGGAGAAAATGTTTTGAAATTAAGAATCATACATTTTTATAACTATTCATTGCAGAGATAGGTTGAGTATTTTAAATCAAAAGAATTCCTTCTAGACTTTCTTATCCCCCTTAAGCACAATAAGTAAATATTTTAAAATGACTAAAATTTAAAACATTAACAAAATCATTGGATTTTTAAAAAATAGAAGTTGTTACCTTTGAAGGTCATTCAGACTTCCACTTGCTCCAGGCCCAGGATTCTGTTTGAGGAAATTCTGCTTGAGGTTCAGGTGAGTCAGGTCCTGGCTATAGAAGAGGTTACTTGGGAGATTCTCCAAGCTGCAACACGATAAATCCACTGAACTAATTCTCTGGGACACAATCTGAGAGAGAACATATTGGCATATAAAGTTTCCCCAATTTTTAAACGATGCCTCTTTATCCAAACACATGGTATCATCTAAAATCAAATGCTGTAGGAAAATCCTCAACTGGATGAGGACTGTAGCGGGTAGGGCTTTTAAACAGAGACTCAACAATATAAGGGTGCAATCAGTTTAAACAAAAGGAATGATCACTGGACCTTATGGAAATTTTTGTTACCAAATAAGCTAAGAATGACAGTGAATCATAGAATCCCTACAGTGCAGAAGGAGGCCATTCGGCCCTCGAGTCTGCACTGACTCTCTGATACAGCATACCAACCAGAACCTATTTCTGTAACCCTATGTATTTTCCCCGCTAATCCCCCTAACCTACACATCTTGGGCCACAATGAGACAATTTAGCATGGCCAATCCACCTAACCTTTGGACTGTGGAGGAAACCAGAGCACTCGGAGGAAACCCACGCATACACGGGAAGAACATGAAAACTCCACACAGTCACCTGAAGCCAGAATTGAACCCGGGTGTCTGGCGCTGTAAGGCAGCAATGCTAACTACTGTGCCACCATGACCACCCCATTATCAAAGCTCAAACATGAACCACCGCCAAACTGGCAAGGTACCAGAGAATACCAGTACCCATGGACCTCCACCATAGGATAGAGTCATTGAGAGAGGAGAATATTTGCAGAGAAAATTGGTTAACTTTGTCCTGAAGGCTCTGTAGATACAATTATTGCCAATTATTAGCGGGAAAAAAAGGGTCCAATGACATCATCGCGTTATATCCGAATTCGCGCTAAATCGGGGCGCGTTAAAATCGGGGTTCCACTGTAATTGCAACACGATAGCCAAAAAAAGGACAAAGCTCTCAGCACAGATTTGGGACATAAAACTGGCTGTCGTTTGAGGCTAGTGGACCATGTTGGAAACTCAAGACAGGTTCTGCCATAAATTATTATTCAGTGGCTCTGGCTGAAAGCACATGCTGACATTGAATGAGAACACTCCGTAATGGTTCAATGGATAAATGAGCCAACAGTGGAATAGGAGGTTTAGAAATGAACTCTGCTTTAGGCGAGTTACCACAGGCCTGCTGGTGCCCAAAGCATTGAGTTACACCTATCATCACTTAAGCAAGAGGACAGGAGAAATGGGTAACAAAACAAAAGCCAAATCTGCATTCAGGCAGGATTGTTATGCATTCCAGTCAATTTTGAAGACTTCCTTTGAAATCTTGATGTCAGATTTAGAGATTTCTCCCTCTCTTGTCCCTCCCAAAATCACCCATTATCATCATATTTAAAATGTTGCATGAGTGAGATTGATAATATGAAAATACAGCTCAAGAATATCTATGAAATGCCAAGGATTCAAGAGATTTTAAATTCATTTAATATGCATTTATTTTTAGAATGAGAGAACATTTTATGAACAGTTAGTTCTGGAACGTAAACCCCTAAATGGAAAAACTATCACAGAATTGTTACAGAGCAGGTGATGGCCAATCAGCTCATTGTATCAGCACTGGCTCTTTAAATGAGCAATTCCCCTAGTGCCATTCTCCCACCTTCTCCACGAAACCCTGCATATTCTTCCTTTTCAGGCAACAGTCTATTTCCCTGTTGCCATGATTGAACCTGCTTCCACAACATTCTCAGGCAGTGCATTCCAGACCCCAACCACTCAATGAAAAATCTTTTCCTCATATCACTTTTGCTTCTGTTGCCACTTGCCATAAATCTGTGCCTTCTCATTCTCAATCCTCATATGATTGGGAACAATTTCTCCCTACCTCCTCTTTCCAGACCCTCACAATTTTGAATACCTTTATCAAATCACCTCTCAGCCTTCTCTTCTCCAAGGAAAACATTCTCCAATCTATCTTCAGAACTGAAGTTCCTCATCTCTGAAACCATTCTTGTTTCTTTTCTGCAGTCTCTCCAATACCTTCACATCTGTCCCAAAGTACAGTGCCCAGAACTGAACACAATACTCCAAATGAGGTTGAACTACTGTCTAATACAAGATCAACATAACCCCCTTGTTCTTGTACTCTAAAGGGCATAGTCCAGGATGCTGCATGCCTTATTAACCACTCTCTAACCTGTCCTGCCACCTTCAATGATTTATGCACATATACACCTAGTCCCTCTGCTCCTGTACCCTCTTAAAAGTTGTATTCTTGATTTTAGGTTGTCTATCCTTGTTCTTTCTACCAAAATTAATCACTTCATGTGACTCCTCGTTGAACTTAATCTTCTTCAGTATATTTACAAATACCTGTAGGATCAGTTTCTATTTTTTGAATGACTTGCAAAAATTAAAAAGTCAGGTCATGACCATTAAGAGCTGTACATTTTTTAAAGAATCTTCTGATGATTGCATATTCAAATTTTCCTTTGTCCCAATTGCAAATCATGTTTCATAGAAGAAGCGGATAGAATTGGAATTTTAGTTCACAATAATTAAAATTGAGAAATCTCCATCTATAGTGTGTTACGAATTTGCAAATTTTCATTAGAAAGAATAAAAATTAGGAAAAATTCAGAATTATAGCTCAACTGCAGCATAAATGCATAAAACCTGAAAAAAGTATTTTGATCCCCACTTGCTTTGAAGAATCATCTTGTCGTACTTTATTGCAAAAACAAGGCATAACCTACAGTAATTGGAAACGCACCAAGTAGACCTCTGTTTTTGAACAAGGAAATGACGAGAACGTAGTACAAAGCAATTTTGGAATCAAAGAACAAAGGCACATTATGCAAACTGTTCTTTCAAATTAATCAAGAGCAGTGTATTTACTCTATTGCCTAACGGCTTAAAACTCAGATGCAATTAAATGTTTCATTAGCATTCCCTACAATTGTTGCAATTGACTGCTTACCAGCATTGGAGAAGATTGGAGTTAAAAGTATGCAAAATCTTTTACCTGCTTCTCTCTCTTCACACGATCCCCCTGAACAATTTTTCAATTTAGTGCTTTGATACAGAACAAGCTAAATAACCAGCTAAATGGATTTGTCCTTAAGAAGTTCACATTTAATTTTTTTCAGGCCAGAGTTTTTGGGTTAAGTCAAAATAAACAATATGATGACTAAACCTGGAGGTGTACCGGGGATACAGGAATATACTCAAGGAGGAGATTAGGAGGGCAAAAAGGGGGCATGAGGTAGCTTTAGCTGACAGGATTAAGGTGAATCCGAAGAGATTCTTTAAGTATATTAAAGGAAAAAGATAACTGGAGAGAGAATAGGACCCTTCAAGGACCAAAGTGGACACGTGTGGAACCGCGAGATGGGCGAGGTTCTCAATGAATATTTTTCTTCTGTGTTTACCGTGAAGAAAGACATGAAGACTTGGGAACCTGGGAAAGTTAGTGGCAATATATTGGGGACAGTTCGTAGAGGTGATGGACTTATTAAAATGTATGAAGGTGGATAAATTGCCTGGCCTAGACCAGGTATATCCAAGAACATTGCGTCAGGCTAGAGAAGAAATTACGGGAGCCCTGGCTGAGATATTTGCATCATCTTTAGCCCTGGGGAGGAACCAGAAGACTAGAGGGTAGCAAACATTGTGCCCTTATTTAAGAAGGGCTGCAAAGAAAAACCTTGGAATTATAGACCAGTAAGCCTAACATCTGTTGTGGGTAAGTTACTAGAGAGCATTCTGAGGGATAAGATACACAGGCATTTGGAAAGACAGGGTTTGATTCGGAGTAGTCAGCATGGCTTTGCACATGGAAGATCATGTCTTACAAATTTGTTAGAGTTCTTTGAAGTGACTAGGAAGGTTGATGAGGACAGGACGGTAAAAGTAGTCTATATGGACTTCAGTAAGGCCTTTGATAAAGTTCCACATGGTAGGCTGCTCTGGAAGGTTAGATTACATGGAATCCAGGGAGAGCTGGCAAACTGGATATACAATTGGCTTGATGGTAGGAAGCAGAGGTAATGGTGGAAGGATGCTTGTTGGACTGGAGGCCTGTGACTAGCGGTGTATCTCAGGGGTCAGTGCTGGGCCCATTGCTATTTGTTATCTATATCAACGATTTGGATGAGAACATCCAAGACATGATCAGTAAGTTTGCAGATGACACTAAAATAGGTGCTACTGTAGACAGTGAGGAAGATCAAAAATTGCAGCAGGATCATGTTCAACTGGGGAAGTGGGGGGGAGAAATGGCAAATGGAGTTCAATACAGATAAGTGTGAGGTGTTACATTTTGGAAAGTCAAATTCAGGTAGGACTTTCATGGTGAATAGTGGGACCTTAGGGAGTATCGTGGAACAGAGCGACCTTAGAGTTCAGTGCACAGTTGTCTAAAGATGGAATCACAGGTAAATAGGGTAGTGAAGGCTTTTGGCATGCTGGCCTTCACCAGTCAGGGCATTGAGCAGAGAAGTTGGGAAGTTATGTTGCAGTTGTACAGGACATTGGTGAGGCCATACCTGGAGTATTATGTTCAGTTTTGGTCATCTTGCTATAGGAAAGATGTTATTAAACTGGAGAGAGTGCAGAAGAGATTTACAAGGACATTGCCAAGACTCAAGGGACCGAATTATAGGGAGAGATTGGACAGGTTAGGACATTTTTCTTTGCAGCGTCGGAGATTGAGGGGTGATCTTATGGAGGTGTATAAGATCATGAGGGGCATGGATAGGGTGAATGCACTCAGTCTTTTTCTGGGGAATCAAGAACTAGAGGGTTTAAGTTAAGAGGGGAAAGAATTAATGGGAACGAGGAGCAACTTTTTTTTTTTACACAGAGGGTGGTGCGTATGTGGAATGAGCTGCTGGAAGAAGTGGTTGAGGCAGGGACATTGACAACATTTAAAAGGCATTTGGACAGATACGTGGATAGGAAAGATTTAGAGGGATATGGGCCAAATGCAGGCAAAAGGGGTTAGCTTAGATTGCCATTTAGGTCAGCATGGACTAGTTTGGGCCAAAGGGCCTGTCTCCATGCTGTAGATTCTATGACTTTATGATAAACCAAAATTATTTACAAACAATGCAAGTGTTTTTCTGTTTTCAAGGAAAATAATCCAAATTGATTTGTGGTACAGAAACGCACTATAATATTTTCTTTTTCCCCATCTTTTCTGAAGATGTTGGCTTATATAATCCCACAGGTTCTGCCTGTCCTCTGGCATTTCACCTATGTAGTCACCTTTAGTGTCAGTTTCCATTAGAGCGTTTACAGACAGTTCGACAACATAAGACATCAGAGGACAGTCTAATCTAATTATCACTGACAATTCATGCAAGTTAGTACAAATCACTGTTACCCTTCATACTTCAGAGTGCTTACAGATAAAGCACCTCTGATTGCTTCCTTGTATCACTCACCACATACATTCTCCTCCTATATCTATCCTTGGAAAACACTATCCTCAATTCATTTACAACTGCAATTTCAAAACCCCAACTATCTACCCTTTGGCTATTAATTTGCCACAGCATTTCCGCAGTTACTGGTTTATTCAGCCACAACCTCACCTCAATCTTTAATGTCTCAGTTCCCAATAAAGCCATTACTTGCCCTCACATTGGTCCTTCCCCCTGGTAAGGTCCTGGTCACCACTCCTTTATGTCCAAGGGACATAGACGTGGAAGGATATGGTGGACAAGTATTTTAGCCATCCATCGCCAGATCTGGTTAGACTACTTAAAACACTTTTGGTCCTGCTTTCATCTGTTAAAATTGCTTACTATTCCAGTATCATCTTTGAGTGCAAAGATAACCCCTGGCCTCTTTTTTCTCCTGTAAATCGTCTTCTTAAACCTTACCCCCTGTCCCCTCCACCCTCACTTCAAACAAGAAGTCTGCTCGTTACTGCTCTACCATAAACACACCTGACCAAACTTTCTCAAATGGTCCCATATGTCCCAACTCTGATCACAAATCTTTCTCTAATCTCCCTTCATGACCTTTTTGAGCTAACCTTGAACATAGGGCACACCTATTCCCACTAAATTGAATACCCAACTTCCCCTCCAGGTCATGTTATCTGATAATCATCACCGTCATCACCACTCACTTCAAATAAAAACTAACTCTTGGTCCCACCGCCCTTGCAAACTATCAACCCATCTCCAACTTTCCTTTCTTCTCCAAAGTCCTTGAACATATTGTCACCTCCCAAACTCATTCTTATCTTTCCCAGAATTGCACGCTTGAATCCCTCCAATCAGGCTTCAGCTCTATCATCATACCGAAACAGTTCTTATCAAAGTCACAAATGACATCTTGGTGACTTTATCAAACATAGATTTTTACCTCTATGGTCTTCTTAACCTATCAGCAGTGTTTGATAAGATTGAGCACATTTGATAAGATTGAGCACTGTTGCCAGCACTAAGACTAAGATTTCCATCACCTGGCTTTGCCCATCTCAGCTCCTTTTTTATTCATTCATGGAATGTGAGCATCACTAGCAAGGCCAGCATATGTTGTTCATCCCTAATGTCCCTCAAGAAAGTGATGATGAGTCATCTTCCTGAATCACTGCAGTACATCTAGTGCAAGTACACCCACAGTGCTGTTAGCTCTGGCATCATCCTGAGTTTATACCCGATTTATATATTGATTCATCAGTGAACAGAATTATTCACTTTAGGAATTTAACAAAGACTTGAAAACTCCAACTGGTGCCCTCCACCCCTACATTCGGAGGCCTTTTTCACAGTAACTTTATTGCAGAGTTAATGTAATGATTCTATAAACATACCCTGACACTAATAAATAAATTTAAACTTTAGTTTTTCAAGCCTTTGGGAGTTAAGCTAGAAGAGGTAACAAAAACAGTGAAAGGGTTAAAGTTTTCAGAAGGTTTCTAAAAATGATAGCAAAGTAGTTTTAGGAAGAGTGTTCTAAGGTGTGATGTAAAACAAACTGAGGCTTTAAATGTAAAGATGGTGCAAAAAGGGGAGAGAGATTTGATCCAAAAGAGCAGAAGGGACAAAGGTATGTAGAACTGGAGAGAATATGTAGTGAAGAATGAGGTTTTGGAGAGACTCATGGACAAAAACAAGAGCTTTGAATTTGACAAATTGGAAAATAAGCAGCTAATTGAGGTTACTGTGTACTGGAAAGAGAGGAGGAACAGGACTAGGATTTGGGTATCAGAATTTTGGATGATTTACCGTGGAGTTGATGAGGCTGGACAATAGAATATTTGAGTAAACCAAAGGAATTAACAGCACAAGGGTTTCTTTGGCAGTGGAGACAATGTAACAGCTGGGATGGACAATGTTGATGAGTTAGATACAAGTTATATGCTATGACAGTCAGTTTCTGGATGTGGTTGCAGGAACATTTGAGCACAAGCCAATAATTCAGTTAAGAGTAGCATTTTATTTAAATTTAGAAAGAAATCCCACGTTTTGAATTTTACAGAACTACGTAACATTCGTTAAAAGGAGACAATTTTTCCTGCCTTAATGTTGCTGACCTACTACAAAAATAAGTCCAATGTTGCATCTTTCCACATAGGGTGGTTTACATTCTGACTCAACAAATAATTTTAAATGCATTTTACAAATCCCTCCTTGTTTAAACTTCTTCAGATCAGTTCTCCTAATCTATGTCTGGATAGTTAAAATCCCTCTTTATTACTTTGTTATTTCCACACACCTCTGAAATGTCTACAAGCATTCCAAACAATTTGTCTGTCTGTAAAGGACACCCAATATTGTCTGACACACACATGCGCACACGCACGCCCCCACCCCCGCCCCCCCCCCTTTAATTCATGCATGTTATTATGTGCAATAGATTTAAGAAAATTGCCAAGAGGCAGAGGAGAGGAAAACATTTTTATGAACATAGTAGGATGATACAAACACACTACCCAAGAGGATGGTGCAAGAAAATTCAATAGTAATTTACAAAAAGGAATTGGATACGTATTTGAGCAAGTTTGCCGGGCTATGGGGAAAGAGCTGGGGTGTGGGACTAATAACACAGCGCTTACGAAGGATAGGTCCAGGTACTCTGGAATGAATGGTCTCCTTCCATGCTGCAAGATTCTATAAACATTTTTCCCCTTATATTGAAACAAAGGGGGCGATTCTCCCAGCCGGCTCAGCGGACCAGCAGACTCGAGCGGAGGCCGTGTAGCGAGCTCTCCACTGGGTGCCATGATCTCTGAGAGTCTCCAGCTGCCAGATTTCCGGGCCCATTTGAGTACCCCCCTCCCCACTCTAGCAGGGTTTACAATAGCTCCCCACTTACAGGGAGCTGGCGGCCCAACCCTGCTGGAGTGAAGGGGGCCATGGAGACCCCCCAGGAGGTCACAGGTAAGGGGTGATGCCCCCTGGGCATTGTATTGCCAGCTCAGCAGTGCCAGCCTTGCTCCCTGGCACTGCCCAAGGTGCAAAGTGTCAATACCCAAGAGGGCAACATGGCACTGCCCACTGGGCATCTGGCAGTGCCAAAGGGTAAAGGCCTAATGGGGCAGGGCCTATAGGGGTGGGGCATCAGCTGCCACTCTGCACTGGGATCAGTGACAGAGGGTTAGGAGACCAGTGATCGGAGCTGGCTATCGGGTGGGGGTGTGAAGAGAGGAAATTGGGGGTGAGGGGGTGTCGCACGGCAGTGATGCAAGGTCGCAAGGCTGGCCAGTGATCGAACGGGTCAGTGCTTGGGAGGCCAGCAGTGCAGGGCTACTGCGCATGCGCCGATCCCGGCACTGACAGATCAGCGCATGTGCAGTGGCCCGCTGAACACTATGCTGCCGGCCTCTCCAGCATGAATAGGCCCAACTCCCTGATTTTTAATGATATTCACGCTAGTGCACTCTACAGTGCAGTGTGGGAGATTCAGTTTGAAAATCCCACTGAAAAAAAAAGTGGGATTCACTCAGCGAATTCGACACTTGGAATATTTTGGGGAGAATCCCACCCAAATATTACATCTTCCCTTTTGCATCCCTGATCTCTACTAAAATGCTGTAACCCAGAATGTTTGGGACCCACCCAGGACTCATATCAACCCGAGTGTAGCTCATTTAACAGTCATGATTTGTCAATTGAAACTACTGGTGCCTCAATTATTTTTCTTATGTTTTGCCCCTTTCCTCATTGTTATTAGTGGCCACCACTCTCTGACTTTTCTTTTTCTCACTGCTATTTTTTTTCATTTCTCCCTCTCTTGTTCCCGTCAGGCAAGTCTCACTGCCTTTCCTTCTCAAGTTGTCCTACTCCTATATCTGATCCAGTGTTATTTTTCTCACCTGCCAGTGTTAATTTGGGTTTCAAGAGCTCTATTAACAAAGAGAGTTAATACCTTGGGACTGTGAGGCAAGTCAGCTTTGACATGCTTTGCTTTTCCCTCCCTTCCAATGGAGAACCAAGAGATGTGTGTACAATTTGAATTATCTACAAGAGGAGATCCTAGATTCAGATTTAGTATCAAGAAAATCTCCCTGAGGCCGAGGGCTTCCTCACAGAAGAGGGATAGAAAATATTCGAAGAACAGGCTGTTCTGGGTCTTTGCCCAACATCTGATTATACAGCAGCATTGTGGAGGCTTGAAAATACCTGGTGCCCTATTTTACCATTGTGTCACGCCCAAAACGTGGTAAAGTCGGGTGTGAGGCCATTAACGCAATCTGCACCCGCGTCCGCTCAGATGGCCACTTTACCGAAACCCGGGAATGGCGGCGATCCGCTTCGCACCCAGAACGGGCGCAACGGCGATTTAAATGCATTTGCATGCATTTAAATTGAATTAATGAACTGTCCGCCCAACTTTATCAGCATTTCCCCTTTACCGCCGCGTTCGCCGATCCGGAATCGCGCCAAAATGAACTTGCCAAATAAAAGTCTGAATTGGGCGCTCCAGCTGCTGAAACGCGAGTTCAGCGCTTCCAACGGCTCTCTGACTTAGATCAGTGGTGGTGGTGGGGGGGGGGGGGGGGGGGGAGGAGGAGGGAGAGAGAGAAAGGGAAGGCGGCCCGAGAGCGATCTGACACGGGTGCGCTTTTTCAAATTTTTTTCCAACTGTGCATGCGCAGTTCAGAGCTCCGGTCGTTTCGGACGCGCTAAGCCCCGCCCACAGCGCAAATGCGACTGCCGATTTTTTTTTCAGGCTGAGTGCGTATGGGGGGCGCCTGAGAACAGATTTCTAAGTCGGATCTGATTTACGCCCAGATTCAGCACTTAGAATGAAAATGGTAAAATCAGGCCCCTGGTCTGTCTGAATGGTGCAAGACCAAGGGAGATATTTGCAAAACAAGAGAAAGGAGGAAAGGCTCGAAGACATGGTACACATTTTACAAAGGGAGCAAGATTTTCCTCTGAGCACCACCCCGAACCCTTACATCCTCATTGGCTGATCAACTGTGTACCTTACACGACACACAGGAGGAGCAACTGGAAAACTGACCTGCCAGTTGTGAAGTAAAAACTTCCAAACAAAAATTGTTGTAAAATAAATTAAAGGCTACTCTATCATCACACAGTACACTAGCAAATATAGACTGGTGAGTGAACTTTGCTAATCTTTTACAAAAAACTGAGTAAACACATCAGTGGAATTTGCCAGAAGCAAACAAACAAGCTTTGAGAAACAGCTCTCCTGGTTCTCCACTATGCACAAATAACTATCCAATCTTGAATCACAGCATGCAAAAGGTGGCTTGCTGTCTTGCCAGAAGCAATAATTAGAAACATAACACTTATGGCTAGAAGCATAGTCCCCGCAGCCTCACCTTTGAAGCTTGCCGAAGCCAGCGTAAATACTCCGGGAAAGTGTCAAAACTGACGTAGTAGGTCTGACTCTGTGGTCCTGATGAGGTGAAGGCCAAACAGTACTGGTGCTTTTTGACTTCTTCCACCTACGCAAAAAAAAACCTTTGCATTTATACAGTGTTTATGTCACAACATTTTAGAGTACTTCAAAATAATAATTAGTTCCGAATTGCAATGATTGTTTAGTACACCAATACAAGCATTTTATGCTCGAACATCCCAAAGGCTGCAATAAAAAGACTAATTTGCCTGTGCTTTGGAGGAATGTTGGTGGAATAACCAGGACACCACCCTGCTCTTGTCTAAAACTATTTTATGGTCTTCAATGCCAATATGAAGTACTAGAAGAGGGAATGTGATCTTGGTTCAATATTTAACTGAAGGATCCATTTGCAATATTTTCCACTTGCTCAGGACTAGAAATTCAGCTTAGATCATCTGCTCAATTCTGGAATGGGGTTTGAATCAACGAACTCTGACTCAGAGGCACAAGTGTTGAGAGTGTTGAGATTTAAGAACATGAAGTAGGAGCAGAATTAGACCATACAATCCATTGAGCCTGCTCCACCATTCGATAAGATTATGGCTGATCATCAGCCTTAATTCCACTTTTCCACTACCCAGATCCCTTTATTCCAAGGGGCTAAAAGTCTGTCTATCTCTGCCTTAAATAAATTCAACAATGGGGGATCTACAAACTTCTGGACAACTCCCAAAGATTCACAGCCCTTCAAATTAAGAAATTTCTCCATACCTATGTTCTAAATGATCATCCCCTTAACCTGAAACTGTGCTCATGTTCTAGATTCCTCAACCAGAGAAAACAACTTCTCAATGTTTGCCCAATCAAGTCCTTTCAGGAACTTGTATGTTTCAATGTCACCTCTCATCCTTCCAAGCTCCAGAGAGTAGATACCCAATTTACTCAGCCTCTTATGATAGGTCAATCCTCTTGTCCTAGGGATCAATCTGGTAAACCTTGACTGCACAGCTTCCAATGCAAGTGTATCCTTCCTCAATTATGAAGGTCAAAACTGCACATACTCCAGGTGTAGTCTTGCCAAAGCCCTGTAAAATTGTAGCAAGACTTCTTTATCGTTGCAGTCTGATCCCTTTACAAAAGATCAACATCTACCTTCCTGATTGCTTGCTATGTCTGAATGTTACCTTTCTGCGCTCCTTGTACTTGCACACTTAAGTCCCTTTAAATATCAGCATTTGTAAGTTTCACGTCTTTTAAAGAATATTCCACTTTTCTACTCTTACCAGTAAAGTGAATGACCTCATCATTTCCCACATTCTACCCCATCTGCCATTGTGTTGTCCACACACTTAACCTGTCCATACCTCTTTGCGTCCTCTTCATAGCTACATTCCAGCTGGTTTTGTATCAGCAGCAAACTAAAGTAGTGACTCTTGTCTCTCTGTAAATAAATGTGACCTAGCACTGACCCTTACCGCACTCCACTTGTCACAGCCTGTCAACTTAAAAATGCACTGTTTATTCCGATGCTCTGGTTCCTGTCCAGTAACCAATTCTCTATCCATGCGAATATACGACCCCAAATCCATCAGTACCTAACCTGTGTATTTACTTTTTCAATGGCACTATCAGGTATCTTTGGGAAATCAAAGTATACTGAATCTACTAGTTCCCCTTTACCCACCCTGCTAGTTACATCTGTAAAAAAACCTCTAAATGTGTCAAACACTACTTCCCTTTCATATAATCATAAGGCTATAAGACGTAGGAACAAAAGTAGGCCTTTTGCCCATCATGTCTGCTCTGCCGTTCAATGAGTTCATGACTGATCTAATGTGAAAATCCTCATCTCTACTTTCCCGCCTTATCCCCATAACCCTCGATTCCCTTACTGGATTAAAAATCAGGTTAAAGTCCAACAGGTTTATTTGGTAGCACAAGCTTTTGGAGCGCTGCTCCTTCATCAGGTGAGTGAAGAGTTGGGTTCACAAGCAGGGCATATATAGGCACAGACCCAATTTACAACATAATGGTTGGAATGCAAGTCGTAACAGGTAATCAGGTCTTTACAAGTGCAGACAATGCTAGTGGAGAGAGGGTTAAGCACAGGTTAAAGAGATGTAAACAGCCTCAAGCCAGGGCAGTTAGAGAGATTTTGCAAGCCCAGGCAAGTCGTGAAGGTTACAGTCTGGGGGTGACTGAGACTATTTACATCTCTTTAACCTGTGCTTAACCCTCTCTCCACTAGCATTGTCTGCCCTGTAAAGACCCGATTACCTGTTAAGACTTGCATTCCAACCATTATCTTGTAAATTGGGTCTGTGCCTATATATGCCCTGTTTGTGAACTCAACTCTTCACTCACCTGATGAAGGAGCAGCGCTCCGAAAGTTTGTGCTACCAAATAAACCTGTTGGACTTTAACCTGGTGTTATGAGACTTCTTACTGTGCCTACCCCAGTCCGACACCGGCATCTCCACATCATGATCAAAATTCTGTCTATCTTAGTCTTGAAAATACTTAATGACCCAGCCTTTACAGCTATCTGCGGTAAATAATTGCACAGATTCACTACACTCAGAAGAAATTCCCCCACATCTGTCTTCAATGGGCAACCCCTTACTAAGGTTATGCCTTCTGGTCCTGAACTCTCTCACAAGGGGAAACAACCTCTCAGCATTTAACCTGGTAAGTCCCTGAGAATTCTGTATGTCTCAATAAGGTCACCTCTCATTCTTCTTCTAAGCTACAATGAGTACAGGCCCAAGCTAGTTAGCCTCTTCGCATAAGAAAATCCCTCTACAACTGGGATCAATCCAGAGAATCTTCAGTGTATCTCTCCTTAGATAAGGCAACCAAAACTGTTCACAGTATTCCAGGTATGGTCTAACTAGTGCCTTGTATTGTTTTAACAAGACTTCCCTATTTTTATATTCCATTCCCTTTGAAATAAAGGTCAGCTTTTCTTTCACCTTCCCCATTATCTGCTGATCTTGCATGCTCGCTTTTTGTGATTTATGCACGAGGACCCCCAAATCCCTCTGTGCTGCAGTTTTCTGCAGTCTTTCTTCATTTAAGTATTCAGCTCCTTTATTCTTAAAGGTTCATGATATCATTACCTAAATAGCTTTCTTGTAACGAATCACAGAATCAGAGAATCCTGCAGTGCAGAAGGTGGCCATTCGGCCCATCGAGTCTGCACCGACCACAATCCCACCCAGGCCCCAACGCCATAACCCCATGCATTTGCCCTAGCTAGTTCCCCTGACACTAAGGGGCAATTCAGCATGGCCAATCTACCTAACCCGCACATTTTTGGACTGTGGGAGGGAGGAAACCGGAGCACATGGAGGAAACCCACACAGACGGTGGGGACCGTGCAAAGTCCACACAGGCAGTGACCCAAGCTGGCAACCCAGGCGCTGTGAGGTAGCAGTGCTAACCACTGTGCCACCGGGCTGCCATATCTTTTTGCTTATCCCCTTTCTAGAACCATTCCCCCTTCTATTTAGTTTAAAGCCCTCTCTACTTCCCTAATTATGCAGTTTGCAAGAACATAGGTCCCAGCATGGTTCATATCTAGGCCGTCCCAATGGTACAGCCGCCAGTTCGGATGCCATACCCCACAAACCAAAACCCATTTGTCCCACATCAGTCTTTGAGCCACGTATTAATTTCTCTAACTTTATGTACCCTATGTCAATTTGCAAGCAGCTCAGGTAATAATCCAGAGCTTACAACCTTGGAGATTCTGTTTAATTTAGTGCCTAGCTCTTCAACTCTCTATGCAGAACCTCGTTCCTCATTCTACCTACGTTGTTGTTATCTACATGGACTACGGCAATGGGATCCTCCCCCTCCTACATAAGAACAAAAGAACTAGGAGCAGGAGTAGGCCATCTGGCCCCTCGAGCCTGCTCCACCATTCAATAAGATCATGGCTGATCTTTTTGTGGACTCAGCTCCACTTACCTGACCACTCACCATAATCCTTAATTCCTTTACTGTTCAAAAATTTATCTAACCTTGCCCTAAAAACATTCAATGAGGTAGCCTCAACTGCTGCACTGGGCAGGGAATTCCACAGATTCACAACCCTTTGTGTGAAGACGTTCCTCTTCAACTCAGTCCTAAATCTGCTTCCCCTTATTTTGAGGCTATGCCCCCTAGTTCTAGTTTCACCCGCCAGTGGAAACAACTTCCCTGCTTCTATCTTATCTATTCCCTTCATAATCTTATATGTTTCTATAAGATCTTCCCTCATTCTTCTGAATTCCAATGAGTATAGCCCCAGTCTATTCAGTCTCTCCTCATAAGCCAATCCTCTCAACTCCGGAATCAACCTAGTGAATCTCCTCTGCGCCCCCTCCAGTGCCAGTATATCCTTTCTCAAGTAAGGAGACCAAAACTGGACACAACTTCCTACTGCAAGTTCCTCTCCAGTCCAGAACAGATGTCCTGAACCTTGGCATTGACAATGGGTCATCTGGACTTGAAGCGTCAACTCTTTTCTCTCCTTACAGATGCTGCCAGACCTGTTGAGATTTTCCAGCTCTTTGGTTCCTGAACCCTGGCATCGAACAGGCAACATAGCCATCTGGACTCCTTTCTACAGAGAACAGGGAGTGTCAATCCCCCTCAATATACTATCCCCTACTACCACTACTTTCTTATGTGCTTCCCCCCCACTTGAATGACTTCCTATACCACAGCGCCCTGGTCAGTCAGCTCATCCACCCTGCAGCCCCCACTCATCCAAATAAGCTGAAAGAACCTAAAACCTGTTGGACAACTGCAGATGCTGACACTCCTGACACGAAGCCCAATCCATCACGCAAACCAGCCTCCCTTCCATTGACTCTGTTTACACTTCCCACTGCCTCGGAAAAGCAGCCAGCATAATCAAGGACCCCACGCACCCCGTCAGGAAAAATGTACGAAAGCATACCAACCGACTCAAGAACAGCTAATTCCCTGATGCCATCAGACTTTTGAATGGACCCATCTCGCACTAAGTTGATCTTTCTCTACACCCTAGCTATGACTGTAACACAACATTCTGCACCCACTCCTTTCCTTCTCTATGTATGGCATGCTTTGTCTGTGTCACGCACAAGAAACAATACTTTTCATTGTATACTATACATGGGACAATAATAAATCAAATAAATATTAGTACATAATAATGTTCACTCTGCACAAAGATAGCAATAGTATTTCAAAACATTCGTCACCGTCCAAATATATTAAACAAAGTCAAAAATATTTTGTGATAACATTGCTTCAAAATAGACTTTCAATAGCAGAATATATTGATAAATATTAAAATGCAGAGTTTATTTGTTATGAATAACTTTCATGCAGCTATATAACTCTCACACAATGAACAATGCCACTATACCTTTCCACCAATTAAAGGCAGAACGTGCATTTTTCCAGACTGGCTGTCTTTCACAGATGATACTATTAAACAAGTACCACACAGGATGACTTGACGCTTGGTCCATTTATGAAGCTGTATCTTCCCTTTCCGAACATTGAAGAACCCACACAACTGGATCCGCTCCAAGTGGTCAATACTATAAGGTTTCCCTAGAAGATAAAGAAAGCAATTAATCATTAGAGAGGGGGAAGAGGAAATCAGTGACCATTTACTATGGCAAAAGGTATCAACGTAATTCAGCTCTTTTTGAATATATATAGGGCAAGATTAGGTTCAGTTATGAAACCTCATGACTAAACAGCTTGCCAATAAAATGAACTTAGCTACTGGAAAGTGCAACAAATGAATTCTGGAGATGTAGAAAGAAGGGAGTCATTTTCTTGGTACCTTCAATTTTTGATTGTATAATTAGCATCTGGCAATATTTTAAGTCTGATTCCAAGAGACTGTCTCCTCCTAGTTGGCTACCTGTTCTAAATCTGGGTCACTTATTCAAATCAACATTTTTGTTTAAATGCTGGAGATACATAAATCTGTCAGCGACAGAGAAAATCAGGTTAATTTTTCAATGCATGAATGATCTGCACAAAACATTACTTTGATTTTTCTCAATACAGATAGACCCACATAGTTCTAATGCTTTTTACTTTTGTTTCAGATTTCTAATATGGAACAGGTGTGACAGACCAAATGACCTCCTCCTGTGTTGTAATTTCTGTGGTTGTGTATGGGAATGAAATTTAGCAGTGCAAATGTCAAGCATGTCTGACGATTGCAGGTCTCACAGAACCTGAAGAAAAACAGCTATTAACAGACTTGTTTCAACTGGCACATCAGCCATTACAATTTAAACTATACTCAGACTGTGTGCTGTCTGATATATCACACCTGCATCAATTAAAGCTGTCTGTTCCCACATAATAGCCTTTCACATTGATCTGTGCTCCTAAAACAGTTACAACTTTTGACTGGATTTATTTCTTCCAGTTTATGGATGCAGACTGAAAGCGTTCCCTTAACATTCAATGGTATATCCATCACTAAATATCTCACCACCAACAACCTGGACATAACCAGTGGTCAGAATCTCAACTGGACCTGCCACATCAATGCTAAAATGACGAGAGCAGTTCAGAAGCTGGGTGGTATACAGCACGTGGCTCATCTCCTGACTCCCCAAAGCTGCTTCATCATCCAACAGATACAAGTTATATACGAGATTAAATATGCTCTGCTTATGTGGATGAGTACAGCAGCATCATTGAAAATTGCTGAAACCAGGGCAAAGCATTCTACTCGCTCATACCCTATCTACCAGCTTAAACATCCACCCATTCCACCACCAGGGTACTCTGGCTGCAGTGTATACAATCTATAGGATGCACTGCGACAAGCTGCAAAAGCTAATCAACAGCACACCAATACAGGAATACTCAATATCCCTACTGCAAACCATGTTATCAGCTATGGGAATTGACAATGTTAATATTTTTGAAGAATAAATGAAGAGTGCAAAATTTCATAGTTTGCACATACAATTGAAAGTAGAAAGTTGCAGAGCCTTAAATAAGAAAGCCGAACAGTTTCAGTCATTTCAGTTTGTTTTGAAGAGTCGTTTTCAACTCGAAACGTTAAAAGTTTCTCTTTCCATAAATGCTACCAGACCGACTGAGAATTTCCAGCTTCCAGCATCTTCTGTTTTTATTTCAATTTGTATGCTACTTTGTGAACTGGGCAACAATTCGGCATGGATGTACTGATTTATTTCCGTTAACAATTGTAAAATATTATATTTAATTTTATATTCTTGCCTTTTAATATACAGGCAAGTCAGAGAAGATGTTGAAAGTTCCAGAATCCTCCTCAGATACGAAGTCTTGCTCTTTAAATCAAAGAGCAATAGCCTTTAGAACTCTCCATTCAAAATCTCTCTCCAGTGACACAAGCTATTTCAACCTATAGAAATAACTGCGAACTCCAAAAATATTTTTGCACCCACGCACTATGCCGGATTGTTGATGGATGTCGTGAGCTGCCAATATAAATACTCCTGTTTTCATTCTTATTTCCATTCCTTCAGCGGAAAGACAAATGCTTTTAGGCCAACCAAATCTCTTGTGTTGGCCCAGCAGGCGGTACATCTATACAGGAAAGCGCAGCCACTTACTCATATTTCAAAAGTGATGTGCATAAAAGTCTATAGAAATATGTGCAATTGTAAGCCTAGGAAATCAGGGAAGGGAAAATGCTACTCTATTCAATAGACTGTAAACAATGTCCTCCCTTAACCACATGGTATGAATTTACTTACGTATTTATAGTTACTATGCAGCAAACAAAGCAAGAGCCACTATTAACTTAGGGTGTGGTACCAAATTGGTACCAGTAAGTTTATTTTAACAAGCATGATTATTTCCTTCCTTGTTGCACCTTACAACAAAAAAATTGCCTCCCCTTAGCAGTTCTGGAGGGATTCAACATCAACAACTTACATTTCTACAACAATTGTCAAATTCTGAGATGCCTCAGAACACATTTCAGGAAGCTGAGTGGCCTGGCTGGGCACAACAAGGAAATTTCATCTTGGAGAAAAGATAATTTACAGTAGGGAGGAGAGAACATAGAACAAAGTATCTCAGTGGGGGGGCAGCTGGATACAAAGCTGATTGGTGTAGGCTGGCAGGAAGCATATGAGAACAAGGAATAATAGGGTGAATGAGGAGTAGAGTGAAGATTAGGTTGGATACATAAAAGACTGGAATTTTGCATGCACAGTTAAGACAGGAACAAAGATTAAGACATGAAATAGAAATTAGAAATATCACTGACAAGCAAGAGAGGTTTTCTGCTCCTTATGAACACTATCAAGCAAGAGAGGTTTCAAGCTCCTGATAACAAACTATTAGTAAAACACATACTAGAAGCACAAGATAATAAAAGACAACCAGCAGAGATTTGTTAAAGGTAAATTGTGTCCAACTAACTTGATTGAGTTCTTTAATGTGGCAGAGGGGGTTCATGACTGTACATACAGACTCTCAAAAGGCACCCTTAACGTACCACGAAACAGATTTATTTAGAAATAGAAGCATATTGCAGTGATGAAACGATGATAAATTGGATATGTAATTGCCTAAGGAATGAAGCAGAATGAAGTGGTAAACAGATGTTTTTCTGAGTGGGGAAAAGTATGCAGTGGCTTCGCCCCGGAAGCAAGATTAGGACCATTGTTTTTTTTATATTCTACATAAACGATCTGGACTTCAATACGGTATAAGACATACACTTTCTAAGCTTGAGAATGTGACAAAACTTGTCAAAATGGTAAATAGTGTGCAGCCTTCAGGAGAACATAGATAAGCTGGTGAAATGTACAGCCATATGATGCAATTTAATACAGGCAAGTTTGAAGTATGCACTTTGAAAGGAACATTAATATAAATGGTACTTTTTGAGTGGGGGGGGGGATGTGCAAGAACAGAGAGACTTGGATGAGTATATTTACAAATCTTTAGAGATGACAGGGAAAGTTATTTTAAATTATTTGATGTATCCAAAGTTCCTCATTAGTTGCTCCATTTCTGCTGGGAGGGGAATCAGTAACCAAAGATCATAGATTTAAAGTAACTAGCAAAGAGCAAGAGGATTATTTTTCCATTCAAGAAGGTTGTCAAGATTTTGGGGAAGATGGTGGCATAGTAGTACTGTTAATGGATTAGTAATCCAGAGACCCAGGCTAATATTTTGGGGACAAGGGTTCAAATCCCATCAAGGCAGCTGGTGGAATTTAAATTCAATTAATATTTAAAATATAAAACTATCATTGATAGTGACCATAACCACTATCATCATATGTCGTAAAATCCATTTGTTTCTGTAATGTCCTTTAGGGGAGGAAAACTGCAGGCCCACATGCAACTCCAGACCCAGAGCAATGTGGTTGACTCTTACCAGTCCTCTGAAATGGCCTGACGAGCCATTAGTTCAAGGGCAAAAAATGCTGGCCATGCTAGTGACAACCACATCCCAGGAAAAAAATTAAAACATTGTTTATAAAGTATGTTCACTCAGCAGTAATTAAGTCACTTACTAATGCTTAGATAATCTGAAAATAATCTAACAGACACATGGTTTAATTTATAAATGGGTTATATACAAGGCAATGGTGTAATTGTCTACTCAATTTCATTTCGTTCTTCTGGCTGCTACTGATTCTCTGTAGGAAAAGGTGTGTGTTTTGAGTATGGCTGAGGCCAAGAAGGGGGATAGCTTTGATGTGTTTCACAGCCAAATACGTCACCACCAACCATTGTTTAGGGTGACACATGAAGAAAGTCCACGTGGCTTCCAATAAAAATGCAAATTGCATTCAAAAATCAAATTCTTGAGACCCATTGTCATACTGAGAGACCCATTTTCTGTTATCGTGGTTATGCTGGTAACAGTTGTTTTATTAGTTTTTGTTGCTCTATATACATAGAGACATGACAAGTACAGAAAATAATAAAAAAGATAATTGCTTGGTAGTACAGAACCTGAATTTGCTGAAAACAGAGACCATACGACAAAGAAGCAGAAGTAAGCCATTCACCCCAACTAGTCTGGCTCTGCCAATCAATGAGATCATGACTGATCTGATGTGATAATCCTCAATTCTACTCTCCCACCTTATCCCCATAATCCTTGATTCCCTAACTGATTAAAATACTTGAACATACTTTTAATGACCCAGCCTCTATAGCCCTCTGTGTTAAAGAATTCCACAGATTCGCTAACTTCTGAGAGAAGAAATTCCTCCTCATCTCTGTATTAAACGGGTGGTTCCTTACTGAGATTATGCCCTCTGTTCCTAGATTCTCCCACAAGGGAAATCAACCTCTCAACATCTACCCTGTCAGGCACCCTAAAAATCCTACATGCCTCAATAAGATCACCTCTCTTTCTTCTAAATCCAATGAGTATAGGGCCAACCTACTCAACCTCTCTGCATAAGAAAATCCCTCCATACCCAGGATCAACCTAGTCATGTTGCAAAAGCTTTTCATCTTGCATTCATCAGAACAAATATAACAAGCCAAATTTGAAATGATTACAATCATTTAAACTACAGGAGAAAAGGATGCCGATTGGTTGGCAAGTTGACTCTGGTTGGCTGTCATGCAGTAGACTTTCAACTGCGCTGTCACTGATCATTCAACATCCTCTGAGAGGTTGATGAGATAAATCCAAAAATGAAAGAAGAGGTGGGAGTCTCTTCCAATAATAAGATTGGAGCATGGTATCTTTGTTCTCAACTCTATTCCATACAGTAGGCATGTTTGGGGAGGTAAAGCATGAGTGAGTGAGGGGAAGGGGTTTGGGAAGAGGGGCTATCAAGTGAGTGTGCAAGGGGGAGGCAGCTTCACCAAGTCTTCTGTAACCAGAGAATAGAGAGACCTTACCTGAAGCCTACAGACATACATTAAATAACATTTTAACAAGTACTTTATAAACACAAATTTTCATATTTATATGATGCATTATATGTTGATCTATAATATGCAAACTTTAATAACAACACACCAAATGTTCGTGGACTACTTTATTGCTGTTTTGATTTTACTGGCTTCTGGGATCAGGTTAATTTTTAAGAGGTTTTCGTATATTTGTTCACGAGGTATATGTGTCATTGGCAGGGCCAGCCTTTTTGCCCACCCTGAACTGCTCTTGAGAAGTTTGTGATGAGTTAAAATGGTGTCATTGTAAAGTAGTTTGAAACATTCTGCCATAGTCCTTTACATGTACATTATGCAACAAGATCATGTTACATGCACAAACTGCACTGAATGCTGAAATGCTGAGGTCACTTTGGAGATTATATACAAATGTATCGTTTGTCTTGATAGAAGGTAAATTAACCAAAAAATAATGTAACTACCCATGTGGAATCTAATAATTCTACATATTTTAAGTGGCCAAGAAGCATTTGCACTTAACTAAAGATCATAAAATCTGCTATAATTAAATGATTCCTCGTCCAAAAAATTTAGGTTTTGTTTTGGCCAGTTTTGGCCACTAATTTTCAGAACTTTTTGTCTTCAGCTACTCATACCCCTGGTTATCTCACATAATGGAGGATTATGCTTCATATGCTTTAAAAGCCAATGCAAAATTAGTCAGAAGTGAGGAAAAACATTAGTAATCCTAAATTCCACAGATATTTGAACAGTAAGAAGTTAATTTTGTTAACCAACCACCAAGCCCTTACAATCATAATTTGGTTCAAAGAAGTGAGTCCCATCCCTAGCAGCAGCACAGTTTCAGAATTGGACATTGATTTAGATGTTATCAATACAATATTAATATCAATACAATATCAATGTTGCAACTAATCAGATCATGCAAATACAGAATTTTTTGAGGTTTCCATGAAGACTGTTTCATTTCTGGTCACTGAGTTACCTTCGAATTGCTTTACATACACAAATGAGATGCTAGTGTCTGCCAGAAAAATTAATGAAGAAACTTGCAAGGATGTGGCGCTCAGTAAAGTGCTCAATTATGTCAAGAATGACAGGCCGAAAGTGTGTGATGATGCAAAATTGCAGGAATATTTCACATATAGAAATTAACTGAGGGTAGATCAAAGTTGTCTCCATGGGGCTGTAGTCAGTATTCCACCAAGGTTTAGAGATTGTTGGAGGAACTTCATCAAGAGCACATAGTCCATATGAAAGCAGCTGCAAGAAGTCATTTTGCTATCCAAATATAGATAGAGATATTGAAAAGTTATGAAGTTCCAGAATGAGAAATGATCCAACCAAGGTTCCTTTCATTCCATGGTCAAACACAAGAAAACTGTGGGAACAAGTATATGTTGATTTCTTTGAACTGGAAAGGAAAGAGCATCTTGTTTTGGTCGACAGCTATCGCAAGTAAATAAATATTGAGTCCATGTCCAGTACCAAAATGCCAAAACTATTGAGCTTTTGAGAAGTTGGTTTGCAACTTATGCATTGCAAGATGTGATGATGTTACATAATTGGCACCATTTATGATAGAAACGTTTGAAATATTCCTGAATGAGAATGCAATCAAACACACTAGTATCATATCACCCAGTATTGACGGTTGCTGCAGAAAAAAATGTATGGATTGTGAACAGCTCTTTGCAGTATTTGCTAGGTGTCAAACTAGGGAATAATTTCCATGCTTCCCTTTGACACAGGCTAGACACTTTTTGTCCTCTTAACGGAGTAACTAAACAGTCTACAACAGATTATTCACCTTATGAATTAGTGTTTAAACATACTCCTAGGGCAAGGTTTAATTTGCTTAAGTCTAGCGTCAAAGTAAAGCAAGAGAAAAGTAAAGTGAAGATGAGTCATGATGCAAGAGACATGAAATAGAGTTCAGTGCTGGTTAGCAGATCATAAGGAAAAACCAAGGTGATGAAGAGAAGTAAGTGATTAGAGTAGGTGTAAAGGGACTAGGTACATTCACATATCTAGTGAATACTGCAGAACTGAAAGTTGTTCAATAACAACTGTTGCTGGGAGTTCACATGGTGTGTTCTTCTCAATACAATACATAACCTTAGGGATTAAGGGTAAAGCCATGATCTCACTGAAGATGCTCAAAGGCCAATTACTGTCTCTGAGATAACACTTTAATGCTTACTATTCCTCCTACTATTGATGGCACTGCAGTGCAAGTCACCCAGACCTTTCCACTATTTAACAAGTTTCAATAGTCACAGCTAAACATGTATCTTTCCTCTGACAAAATGCCTGCTATACCACAGGAGATTCAATTGTTTGTGTAGATATTTTTAAAAAAGACCTGTGCATAAAATTCAAAAGGAACTGGATACACAATCTTTGATCACACATTACTTTCAAGGGAACAGTGCCAACTGATGGACTGATTTATATACTAGTCATAAACAATGCAGTCAAAATCTAAATATAGGAAAAAGTTAAATGATTCTCTTCTGTGTTCTATATCTGAAACAATGTAGTCAGTGAGAAGAACAAATGAAAGTGGAATATGCCGCAGTATGTAGTTAAAAAGTTAATATCCATTCAGACAGAGCTTGAACAATCTGTTTGAACAAACAATATGGTTTCCAAAAAATATATGCCGAAATCTTGCTCCCGTTCATGCCAGCAGGATTTTACAATCCGGCTGACCACGCACCCCTGCCGCGGATTTCCCGACGGTGAGGAATGCATTCAACGGGAAAACCCGTTGAAAATGGCGGGTCGATAAGATCCCACCACCAATGAGCGTGCACCGCCTTGACATGCCACTGAGTGGGAGAAAAATCCCACCCATAATGTATCAGCAACTAGAATTTCAACTTGTCCAAATAAAAAATATACATGGGGCTAAAATCGGCAATTTAAAAAAATCTGCTGATACTTATGTTTATTAATTGAATTGAAATAGGTCATTTAAAAAACTGCAACATCACTTGCATCCTCAAACATGACAAGTTACTTATCTCAACTATCCCATCAGGAAAAATGCCAAGTGACAGCGAAGCAGCTCACCACTGGAATAAATTGGAAAAATAGAACTCTTTAAAAAATTGGATGTGGCTGCCTGGGCCAGCCTTTATTGCCCATCCGTAATTGCCCAAGCACAGTGGCTGGGTAGCCCATTTCAAAGGGAATTTAAGTGTCAACTACACTGCTGTGGCTCTGGAGCCACATGTAGGTCAGACTAGGTAAGGACGTCAGATGAGTTTTTACGACAAACAACAACGGTTTCATAGTCATCATTAGACTATTAATTCCTGATTTTTACCGAATTCAAATCTCACCAAAATGTTAGATAGAAACATAGAAAAACTACAGCACCCACAAGTTGTGCCGAACACATCCCTACCTTCTAGACTTACCTATAACCCTCCATCCTATTAAGCTCCATGTACTCATCCAGGAGTCTCTTAAAAGACCCTATTGAGTTCGCCTCCACCACCACTGACGGCAGCCGATTCCACTCGCCCACCACCCTCTGTGAAAAACTTCCCCCTAACATCTCCCCTGTACCTACCCCCCAGCACCTTAAACCTGTGTCCTCTCGTAGCAGACATTTCCACCCTGGGAAAAAGCCTCTGAGAGTCCACCCGATCTATGCCTCTCAACATCTTATACACCTCTATTAGGTCTCCTCTCATCCTTCGTCTCTCCAAGGAGAAAAGACCGAGCTCCCTCAGCCTATTCTCATAAGCCATGCCACTCAATCCAGGCAACATCCTTGTGTGGTGAACCATCGTTGGTTCCCACTAGGTAGTACTGAGCCAGGGTCTGGCCAGTACTACGAGTATGTATATATGTTGCTGTTGGGGTTAGGGATGGGTTGTTCTACTTGTTGCTGTTGGGATTAGGGTTGGGCTGTTACACCTGTATTATAGTTATTATGGTACATCCCAGTCGGGCTCCGCCTCCTGGGAGAGGTATAAAGGTCACTGCTCTGTCTGGGACCCCTCAGTCTGGGATCGTGTACTATACATGGTAGCTTCGTTGTAATAGTAAATAAAAGCCTTTATTTCCTTGAGCATCTCAAGCCTCGTGTGTGATAACGCGCATCACCTTGTAAATCTCCTCTGCACCCCCTTTCAATCCTTTCCACATCCTTCCTATAGTGAGGCGACCAGAACTGAGCACAGTACTCCAAGTGGGGTCTGACGAGGGTCTTATATAGCTGCATCATTATCCCCGGACTCCAAAACTCAATCCCTCGATTGATAAAGGCCAGCACACCATACGCCTTCTTAACCACCTCCTCCACCTGCGGAGGAGGTTCAAGCTCTGTCTGAAATGATATTCACTCTTTGACTACATACTGTGACATATTCCACTTTCACTGTACTTCTCACTTACTACATTTAGATTTAAAACAGAGTCATTTAACTTTTTCCTATATTTAGATTTTGACTGCATTGTTTATGACTGCTATAAATCAGTCCATCAGATCACCATCTCCCAGTCTCTGGATTACTAATCCAGTGACAATACCACTATGGCATCGCCAACCCCTATTCCACATGGTATCCTCGTCATGTTCTCCACGAAATTTATATCATCTCAAACATACACAACTTCTCTTTTTTTTCCACTTTGGTACAAGTACAGACAAGACAGAATCCAATACAATTATTGAACTGAATTTCTTGGGAATCGCTGGTCAATATAAAAGAGTGCACAAGAATAGATTCAAACATGACCTGTGAAAAAGCAGGATGAACATTATCAAGGATCTGACATTTCTGCTTGCAACAAGTTAATATCCTCTATACATAGTCAAAACATTTAAACAGTTTTCACATCAGTGTCCTCTTATACAAATACGCTTATGAAAAAAAGGCTAATTTCAGTGCTCACAGATTGCACAGGCACTTGCACAATTTTATTTGAGGTATTTGGTGCACTTTCCCCATTTGGACTGGCTTTGATTTTCTGCAGTGTCCTCACCACCAACTTACGCTGTCTTTGTCCTATTCTCTTACATGCTGGTTTATCAGGAGACTAATCTATGCATATTTCAGAACCAAGTTTGATTTTTGTTTGGTACGGGTGGAAAGAGAATAGTGAACTAATTAGTCTCCAGGTTAGTTCTTTACACAAGAATGGTCAGTTGAGTGAGGCACTAAGGAGCAGCCAGAAAGAAAATAAAAGCTACCACAATGAAAATGCTTGCACTTGACAAAAATGAAAATGATCTGCAGTATTTCCCAGTTGAAACAACTCTGGTTATTATAGTTACTGATGAATCTACTACCTACAACACTCATTTACTAATATGCAAATACAATTCTGTGCAAGTGATAACTCAGCAATCAGGTTTTTCAACCGATATTAAATAATGATTTTTTTAAAAAAATGAATTCATGGAATGTGGGAGCTGCTGGCAAGGTCAGGATTTATTGCCCAGCCCCAATATTGTCCTCAAAAAGGTTGTGGTGAGGCACCATCTTGAATCCATGCAGTGCATGTGATAAAGCGGTACTGTACACAACTCCATAGTTGGGTAATTGGCAGCCTCCATTGCTGGGGTTATTTTCTGGCTAATTTATGTACATTCATTGGCGAAACATTTTGGATCAGTTATCTCAAATAAACTAAGAATACACTACAGAGATGAGTACTGCTCCATGAGGTTCAAGTTCACAGGCAGAGAATTACAGACTTTTGGTTGAAAGTAACGTTAACAACCATGGATTGTACAGGAAAGAAGCTGTTAGATAAACAGGTTCAAGTCAGCCGAGACACCCATAAACAGTCCCAGCAAAGTCCGAATGCCATTTCCAGCATGGTGTACAAGAACCTGTTCGAGCAGGCATTGCAGACTCCTGGAGGATAGCCAAGTAAAAGGCGGCTACAATCGTCCACAATCCAAAGTACAACCTGGTTCAGTTGATAATACTCTTATCTCCAAATGAAACGATTGTGGGTTCAAACCCTGCCCTTGGACATAATCTAGGCAATTCACTGCAGTACTGGGAATGCTACACGGTTGGAGGTGATCTTATTGTAAGTATTGGAACACATCGAGCTTTCCCAGGTGTCCTTTCAAAATACCTGTCTCACCTTTACAAACATGCTCATCTCATTGTAGTGTACCAAGTGTATTGCTTGGTGGATTTTACGTTAGTGCTCCTTTCCAGAATCTAAATCTATGGCTGCATCAAAATAATCTGGAATCATCGAACAATAATATCATAGACTGAAACCAGAGTTAACTGGAAATTCTTCCAATTCTCACTGAGCTGATAGTGCCAGAATATAAAGACAAGTGTATGAATATACCAGGGATCCCAAGAACACGATGTTGGCCAAAGGAGAGGCTGACAAATGCTGACTAGAGATCAACATCGGTTGCAGCTCCTGGATGATGCTTTACTCTACCTGTTCTATGCAAGAAGGTTTTCATAGAATCCCTACAATGCAGAAAGAGGCCATTCGGCCCATGAAGTCTGCACCAACTTTCAGACAGCGAATCTTTCCCAGGCTCACACCCCACCCTATCCTTTTAACCCCACGTATTTACCCTGCTAATCCCTCTAACCGACACATCTTTGGACACTAAGGGGCAATTTAGCATGGCCAATCCACAGGGAGAACGTGCAAACTCCACACAGCCAGTCACCCAAACTGGAATTGCATCCGGTCCCTGGCACTTTAAAGCAGCAGTGGTAACCACTGTGCCACCATGCTGCCCCTTGCAGATCACATGATGTGTGCTCTCATACTTTTCAGCAGATTAGAACCTCTTCAATACAGGAAGTGAAGACAATAGTAAAAGGTTTCAGCTTTGGTAGTTCGATATTCAGTCAAATACTGACAACTATGCTAACTGGCTGTTTATCTGTTTTGCTGGCTATGGAACTTTGCTGTATGTAATTTGGCTTTAACATTTATCCACTGAACAGTGACTGCATTTCAAAAAATAATTAACAGGATGTGAGGTACTTTAGAATAAGTTGATAGATGTGATAAAGCAGAGGATCAATCCTAAGATTTTTCTTTGCTATGCCAGAGTGAGGAGGATAGGTTTCTGTGTATACTCAAGTAATATACTGGAAGTACCCTATACACCTCAAG
Source organism: Mustelus asterias (assembly GCF_964213995.1). Classification (NCBI taxonomy): domain Eukaryota; kingdom Metazoa; phylum Chordata; class Chondrichthyes; order Carcharhiniformes; family Triakidae; genus Mustelus; species Mustelus asterias. The sequence goes on from NC_135802.1 coordinate 160,286,566, forward strand.
TAAAAGTCAACCCCCAATTTTTGGTTAAAAAAAATCATTAATCTTTCATGCATCTCGTGTATAAATTGACATCCAACATTGGGCAAAACTCCCGACTCTGTGCTTACCACCTACTCACCACTGAAGTCACATTTGCCTGATGTAAAGCTACTTGTTAATAGAATGGCACACCATCAAATGTGGCTGCTCAGCTCCTCGTATCTGCACATGTCAACTCGTGACATGAAGCTATCATCTCACTAATGCATGCTGCATTCTCATCAATCTCACTCTCTAATACGGCATGCTATCAAGAAGCAGATATGCATCCTAGTTCAAACTCAAAGTCACTGAGATGGAAGAGCAGGCAAATAATTGTGCAGCAGCTAGAGAATTCAAGATATCGAAGAAAGATGCTAGAGATTGGAGAAAGCTCTCTACACAGCTTGAGTAGATGCCTAAGATAAGTGTGCAAACAGAGGAATGTCTAGCACGTGGCTAAAGTGGGAAAAAGTTGTGAAATGAAAATCACCAGAATGAACTTTCAGTTGCCTGTGAATTTATCAAAATCTTCACCCTGAAACAAGCAAGAAAATTAGGTATTGTACATTTCAATGCCAGTCTTGGAAGGTGCATCAGGTTTCTGAAGAGAAACAATTTTGTACCGTGACAGGAAACAAACATATCAACATTTCCCAGCAGAGCTTGGTGACAAGCCATCACATTTCAGTGGTTTATAATCAAACATCAACACGGCACAGTGGCACAATGGTTAGCACTGCTGTCTCACAGCACCAGGGACCCAGCTTCAATTCTGACCTCAGATCACTGTCTGTGTGTAGTTTGCACATTCTCAACCGTGTCTGCGTGGATTTCCCCCGGGTGCTCCGGTTTCCTCCCATAATCCAAAGATGTGCAGGTTAGGTTGATTGGCCATGCTAAATTGCCCCTTAATGTCCCAAGGTGTGTAGATTTAAGGGATTAGCAGATAAATACGTGAGGTTACTGGAATAGGGGCTGGGTGGGATTGAATCAGTGCAGGCTCAATGGGCCAAATTGCCTCCTTCTGCACTGTAGGGATTCAATGATTCTAAAAGAATAAATGCAGGTTGGTTTGCATTGGGAATGTGAATAAAACTCCAGTGAACTTTGACACACCAGCCAGTGAAACAGCGAGCATAGTTGGAGGAAAATAGTGAAGACAACTGGCTATGAAAAAACTTCATAAATATGTATACATTTTCATATGTGGCTTTTTTAGTGATAAATTTGATAAATGTAGTTAATTAATTAATAAATTAATGTCCATGCCCATGGAAGCTATTAATTTATAAAAATACAATAGTACAAAAAATACATCTACTGCATTCCCATTAGAAAGTCTTTCACAATCTTTTCTCCATTAGAAAAATACTAGATTTTATCTGAAAAGCTTTATAGTAGAGTTGCCGACCTCCAGGATTGACCTACTGTCTCCAGGAGTTGAAGATCAATCTCCAGGAAACTATTGCATGCAATTCTGGAGAAAAATCATAGGAGCATTTTTAAAAGTTTCTTAAAAAAAACACGAACATTTCTCTTTACCGGATCAAGAAGCTTGAATAAAAAAGATTTATGAATTGGATAAAGATTTAAAGAAGCTTGGATACAATAAAGTTTAAAGAAATGGATGAAAGGGAATTTATAAGAGTGCAACTGCCTTGAGGGTTTTAGATCTGCGAATTAGCTTAGCAACAGGGTAAACAGACATTTATTTAAGTAAAGTAGAAAACAATGGAGTATAGAATTGTAGGTGTTAAAACTACAGAAGATAGGAATTTAAAGTGGAGACATAAGAATACATGCCACAATTACATGCTAAAAGTATGATTACTAGGGCAAGTTACTTAGATAGAATGAGATCAAAAGGGATAAACGATATATCAGTAACAGGGTTAGCTTTGTACTGCAGGAGAAAGACAGCTGATGTGCAACTAAGATCATAGCCACGCCCAGCTAGAAATAGAATTTCTCCCAAAAGCAGGATTTTATGCTCAAAGCTGCTATTCAAAAACCTCAGTCGACGCTGAAACAAAGTCTTCCCAAAATAAAGGTAACTTGTGGACGGTGATTATTTATTGCATTTGGCTCAGTTAAACTGCATGTGATGTTGTTTTGAGATAAGGGTCATTATCAGAGTTTAGAAATGTAGATAGATATGAATCGGCATTGATTCAAGTGTACTGTGCATGTATAGTCATTATTGTATTTAAGTATACATTTGTTTCTATTTGGGGCCTTTCCTGTGTCAATTTAAGAAGCATTCTTTTATTTGAATGATTACAACAAGACTCTACCTTTCCTCACCACTTTTCATATCTTTCCTTACATTATAACAAATTGTAAAAGAAACAATTAAGAACCGGCATTCTAAATTACCGTCTGGGTTTTGGAATACCCTCGTGTCAGACATCAGCAGGGTTCTTAACACAGATGTAAAAATATTGAAAATAGGCAGGGGGGAAATAGCTTTTTGGCTGATTTTCAAGCAGCATCCAATTGGGTAATAAATATTTTTTGCTTTCCAATTGACACAGGAAGGTGGTACATCACAAAGGTGGATGCGTTGGCTGATGAATGGCTGGAGCATGGGAGAAAGTCATGTGATGAAATTTCCAGTAATACATTTAATCACAGTTGGTAAATCTGATCACGACACACAAATTATTAGATCCTGTGACTCTTCAATCCAGGTGAATCAGACAAGTACCCTGTGATAATAACTGAACTATTCCTGTCAACAGGCTTTCTGAGATTGCACATCAGCAATTTTAAGCACAGACACTGCTGACATTTCACTTACAAGTATGTGCGCTTTATAGATGTAATTTGCATCCAAGGTGTTTAACATTAAACAGCATTCTAAAGAGGATAATTACCAAACACTGCCAGAGATGCAGCATTTAGACAGAACATATACTTTAACATTTTAAATGTCCATGAACAGAAATATTATCTACATGGCAACAGATCAGCATCTTTAGGATATTCCAAAGTGTTTCAGTCAATTAAGTACCTTTTCCAAGTCTCGCCACTCTTGGAATTTAGGAAACATAGCAGCCAACTTGCACACAGCAAGGTCCCACAAGGAGCACTGAGAAAATGACCAGATAGTCTGTTTTTCCAGAACTTTAGTTTTTTTCATAGAATCAACTGTGCAGAAGGAGGCCATTTGGCCCATCGAACCTGCACCGACAACAATCCCATCCAGGTCCTGTCCTATCCCCATAACCCCACATATATTTACCCTCCTAATCCCCCTGACATTAAGGGGCAATTTATCATGGCCAACCAGCCTAACTCGCACATATTTGGACAGGGAGGAAGCCGGAGGAAACCCACGCAGACATGGGGAGAATGTGCAAACCTCACAGTGACCCGAGGCTGGAATTGAACCCGGGTCCCTGGCGCTGTGAGGCAGCAGTGCTAACCACTGTACCACCGTGCTACCCCACAGTACAAATAATGACCAAGACACCAGGGATAAATGCTGAGGTGTAAATGGGGTGTAATGCCTCATCCGGAAAACAGTGCATTACTTCCTTAGTAGTGCACTGGAGTAGATCTAGACTTTTGTATTCAAGTCACTGGAGTGGGACATGAACCCACAACCTTCAGAATCAGAGGTGAGCATGTTACCATATCGCACTATTGATTTAATCAAAGAGAACTGCGACAAACTTGGGTTTCAAACAATAGACACACAGATTAGGCCTGCCTGAAATTCCTCTTAACTAACTCAAAGGAACTATAGAATAAAGTTAAAAAGTTTATTTATTAGTCACAAGTAGGCTTACATTCACACTGTAATGAAGTTACTGTGAAAATCCCCTAGTAGCCACAGTCTGGCACCTGTTCGGGTACACTGAGGGAGAATTTAGCATGGCCAATGCACCTAACCTGCACACTGGGAGGAAACCAGAGAACCTGGAGGAAACCCACACAAACATGGGGAAAATGTGCAAACTCTGGAACACCAGGAGGAAACCCAGAGAGACTTGGGGAGAATGCACAAACCCCAGAGTCACCCACAGCTGGAATCAAACAACGGTCCCTGGTGCTGTGAGGCAGCAGGTGCTAACCACTGTGCCACCCTATGTATTTGGTCAGTTCCCTTACATATACAATATAGAGCAATCAGTGACATCTCAATAATGGATCACAATCCCTCTCTCTTCTGCTAAGCAAAATCATTGCACCTAATAACGTATCTTTCTCATTACCCACATTACCCACATGTTCTTTTAGGTAAAGGCAGTTTTCAAACCCAGACAAATGTAAAAATTAGCCTCAGCATTCCAAAAGTAGATGTGTTGAACACTGAGCAAAGATGGAATTGGACTCCTACTCGTTCCTTGAAAAATTGCTAACTGGATTGATTTGATTTGTCACATGCATTAGTGTGCAGTGAAAAGTATCGTTTCTTGCGAGCTATACAGACAAAGCATACCGTTCATTGAGAAGGAAAGGCGAGAGTGCAGAATGTAGCGTTACAGTCATAGCTAGGGTGCAGAGAAAGATCAACTTAGTGCAAGGTAGATGCATTCAAAAGTCTGATGGCAGCAGGGAAGACGCTGTTCTTGAGTTGGTTGGTACGTGACCTCAGACTTCTGTATCTTTTTCCCGACAGGAGAAGGTGGAAGAGAGAATGTCTGGGTTGCGTGGGGTCCTTAATTATGCTGGCTGCTTTTCCAAGACAGCAGGAAGTGCAGACAGAGTCAATTGATGGGAGGCTGGTTTGTGTGATGGATTGGGCTACATACTCCTTTTATAGTTTCTTGCGGCCTTGGGGAGAGCAGGAGCCATACCAAGCTGTGATACAACCAGAAATAATGCTTTCTATGGTGAATCTGTAAAAGCTGGTGAGAGTCGCAGCTGACATGCCAAATTTCCTTAGTCTTCTGAGAAAGTGGGCTTTCTTAACTATAGTGTCGGCATGGGGGGATGAGGACAGGTTGTTGGGTGATCTGGACACCTAAAAACTTGAAGCTCTCAACCATTTCTACTTCGTCCCCATTGACGTAGCCAGGGGTATGTTCTCCACTACGCTTCCTCAGTTGCTGAGACTTGTCGAGGTTACGCCATGGAATCAGGACCTTCATAATAATCTTATCTCTGAAAATTTACAGCAACAGGAAGAAGTTCATCAGATGCAGTTCATAACTGCTCTTCAAACTGATTATAAAACACCTGGAAATTCAGTGATTGAAGCCTGCCAGATTTCGACAAATGATTTAAATATAGTGCCAAATAATTAAGCGCAAGGATTAATGAAATGTCAGATTTAGAGTGTGAATTTAAGAGAGAAAATCATGATGTACCTTACACAGAAAACAAACAACACTACAGGCAGAAACAGTAAAGTTACAGACCCAAGCTTTTGCTGCAAAGCCCTACCAAAGTCTCAGTAGAGACTAGAAAACAGCAAGGCTTACAATGAGCAATCCATCACTTTAATACAAGCACTAGCTATTTCCCAGCAATCTTTTCTTCTTTTTTGTATATTTGTTGACTATTTTCAGTCCCAGATCTGGCCTTCAGTTGGCACTTGTTGCAACTGAATCAGGAAAGACACCATGGTACAGCACATACAAATGCACCATATAAGTCATGGATCGAGGAGAACAGATTGTAGAACAAACATTAATGGAGTCAAAAATCAAATACTACATTTCTTTTTAACCCATTGCCATGAAGTTAGAGGTATATATTAATAATGGTATGATGATGTATATACATTAGAGCACAGTTATGCTCTGCTTCAAAGGCTAGCATACAGGTTGAACACAATTATAATGACACCTTATGGTAAGATGTTTGAGAGAGTAGGCATGACTTCAGATGAGGCTACACTTGCCCCAGCATTACATTGCTTGCTCAGGCCTGGAAGCAGGTTGTCGGTTGGCCTTCTTTGATTTTAGATGGTACGGGGTTCAGGAAACAGGTGGTGATGAAAACAGTTCCAAAACGTTTAATGCATATGGCAGTATCAATCAATACTTTTTAGTGCAATTTTCTCACGATAATTGAAATATTGAACCCTTCAGATGAGAATATTCTCTTTAAAGAGCTTAACTCTAAGATTACATTAACTTCCTCCAGTTAAATTGTGCTCCAAATAGAGATTTGGAAGCAACTAACAAGTTGTATTAGAGGAAACAAAAAATAGGATTTTGAGAAAAAACAAGTCAAATATACCCATTCTGAGCATATTAATTCAGTGAAGCCAGAGGTTTTTAAAAACTTGCAAAACGGTGTTGGAAAAAAAACACCTGATGAACTTCAAATGATAGAAAATGCAAAAATCTCAAGGTGCTGGCATCACAGAAGGGGAAAATTCCAAATCTGAGTCGCACTGGAAATTGCCCTGTGCCATACAACCATCAGTATAGTAGAACATACATAGCTTCAGATCAATTTAAGTGAAACATAAGCTAGCAGATAGAGTCAGGCTTGCTCATGGGTGACTGTATAGTGGAATCAATTTGGCAAAAATGCTCTGAAGTCCTTTTGAGATAGGACTGCCATCAGTATCATGGAATCTGACAAATGCTAATTCCTTATTACCCTGCTTACGCAGTACACAATGGATATTGTTCCCTACACCCAAAGAGATATGAAAAATTGCACCACTCTTTGGAAGAACATTTTTATGAAGGGTGAAAATCTGGATCGCAATCAAAGACATGCAGTTTTTTTTTAGGTCTCAAATTTTGAAATATTTTATCAAACTCATTTAAATAAAACTCAATTTATCATAGAATCCCTACAGTGCAGGAGGCTGCCATTCGGCCCATCAAGTCTGCTCCGACACTCAAAGAGCATCTTACCCAAGCCCACCCCATCACTGATATCCTCTCTTAAGTTGTGCAAGTGCACAAGGTTACAAGCAGGTCACACAGAAGCAGTTCAATTAAAGGCGTGTGCACAGCCATGTGGCAGTCTTAAAGTGATCGTGCAGTGCAACAAACTCACTGCAAATAGCAAAAAGGTATTTCGATGTAACACTGCAGCACACTAATCAATACTTTTTAAAAAATTCTTAGCTACCAAATTCAGTTATTTTTCCCAGCATACATCCTTTCCCAAGTATTCACACTCACAGCAAATGGCAATTTCCTTACACACGGACTCTTGTTATAAACTGAAACTGCCACATCTCGTGAATGGCTGCAGAGTTAACAATTACACAGTTATCTTGTATTCTGCAGTGGAGACTATGAATTGTAAACTATAATATCTTGTTCATGCTGAAAATAAAGGCTGCACAAAATCAGACTGCTGCTTTCAGGCTACAACTTAGTTTGTGTGCAAATAAGTTTGACTAATTACACAGCAGAAACAAATAAGAGGCAAAGCAATAAATTTAGCTGCCTTGCACACTGAAGTTGCTCCAAAATTGAGCATTCAGAAGACTACAGTTACCTTAACTCCATCTTACTTCCTAATATATCTGACTGAGATCATTTAGAAATATGGTATTGGTATGTCAATTTGAAGTAGAACAAAGTTCCATGCAACTATTATTCTTTACCCTGGTATTGGTTTCACTGGTATTCACATTAGTATTATGAGTTAAGCACTAAAACTAATGCAAAGATCACTAACCTGTTTGTTACCTTCAGAAGTTATAATTTGTGTGGCAGGGTAAGCCATTAACTTTCAAATTCATCTGATGCAATCTACACAACTATAATCTCTGAGGTTTGAGAGAATTAATTGCAGGGCAGATTAGGGAAGAATATGAATGTCAGAGGCCTTTGGATCTGAAAACACTAATTTGGTTTGTGGAAACCAATTCCTGTAGCATAAGCATACATCAGACAACAAAACATAGGAGCATAAGTAGACCATATGGTCTGTTGAGCATGCTCTGCCATTTAATATCATGGCTGATCTTGAGCTTCAACTTCATTTTCCCACCCTCTCCCCATGTCCTTAATTCCCTGAAAGAGTAAAATCTTTCAATTCCAGCCTTAGATGTTTTCATAAAAGAAGCACGCACAACTCTCTGGGATATAGAATTCCAAAGATTCACAACCCTTTCAGTGAAGAAATTTCTCCTCATTTTAGTCCTAATGATTGGCCTCTTATTGTGAGGCTGCATCCCTGTGTTTTAGACTCCCAAACCAGCAGGACGATCTCTCATCATCTATCTTACTAAGCTCTTTCAGAATTTAGTAGGTTTTAATGAGATCGCCCCTCATACTTTTAAACTCCAGAGAATACAAGCTCAATTTACTTAGCCTCTCATCATAAGGCAAACCTTTGCCCAGGAACCAATCTAGTGAACATTCATTATACTACCTCCAATGCAAGGAATTGGATATAAACTCCTTTTTTTAAAAATGAGATTACAAAACTGCATACATATTCCAGACGTGGTCTCACCAAAACCTTGTGCAATTGCAAAATACTTATTTATTCTGGTACTTTTTAAATATAAAAAACACAATATTTTCAGTAAAATTAATCCATTCTGGAACTGTACCTATTGACATTTGCTATGCTTTGGTTTAAAGCAGGTTGAAAGAACCACTAACTAAAATAAAATATATATTAAAGGGTTAAACCCAAGGGATATCCTGAGTATTAAAGAGGAGATAGCAGGGCATCTGGATAGAAATGGTTCGATCAATCAGACGCAGCATGGATTCATGAGGGGAAAGTCGTGCTTGACGAACATGTTGGATTTTTATGAAGATGTGACTAGGGCGGTTGATGGAGGAGAACCGGTGGATGCGGTGTTTTTGGATTTCCAAAAGGAGTTTGATAAGGCGCCCCATAAAAGGCTGCTGAAGAAGATTAGGGCACACGGAGTTGGGGGTAGTGTGTTAAAGTGGATTGGGGACTGGCTATCCGACAGGAAGCAAAGAGTCGGAATAAATGGGTGTTTTTCCGGTTGGAGGAAGGTAACTAGTGGCGTGCCGCAGGGATCGGTACTCGGGCCGCAACTATTTACCATTTATATAGATGATCTGGAGGAGGGGACGGAGTGTAGGGTAACAAAGTTTGCAGACGACACAAAGATAAGTGGAAAAGTGAATCGTGTGGAGGACGGAGAAGATCTGCAGAGAGATTTGGACAGGCTGAGTGAGTGAGCGAGGATATGGCAAATGGAGTATAACGTTGATAAATGCGAGGTTATACACTTTGGAGGAAATAATAACAAATGGGATTACTATCTCAATGGAAACAAATTAAAACATGCTACCGTGCAAAGGGACCTGGGGGTCCTTGTGCATGAGACGCAAAAGCCCAGTCTGCAGGTACAACAGGTGATCAAGAAGGCAAATGGGATGTTGGCCTATATCGCGAGGGGGATAGAATATAAAAGCAGGGATGTCTTGATGCACCTGTACAGGGCATTGGTGAGGCCGCAGCTGGAATACTGTGTGCAGTATTGGTCCCCTTATATGAGGAAGAATATATTGGCATTGGAGGGAGTGCAGAGAAGGTTCACCAGGTTGATACCGGAGATGAGGGGTTTGGATTATGAGGAGAGGCTGAGGAGATTGGGTTTGTACTCGTTGGAGTTTAGAAGGATGAGGGGGGATCTTATGGAGACTTATAAGATAATGCGGGGGCTGGATTGGGTGGAGGCGGAGAGATTCTTTCCACTTAGTAAGGAAGTTAAAACTAGAGGACACAGCCTCAAAATAAAGGGGGGTCGGTTTAAGACAGAGTTGAGGAGGAACTTCTTCTCCCAGAGGGTGGTGAATCTCTGGAATTCTCTGCCCACTGAGGTGGTGGAGGCTACCTCGTTGAATATGTTTAAAGCGTGGATGGATGGATTCCTGATCGGTAAGGGAATTAAGGGTTATGGGGATCAGGCGGGTAAGTGGTACTGATCCACGTCAGATCAGCCATGATCTTATTGAATGGCGGGGCAGGCTCGAGGGGCTAGATGGCCTACTCCTGCTCCTATTTCTTATGTTCTTATCAGTACATACCTGTACAAGAAAAGCTGGAAGCTTCCTCAAAATTAGATTATATTTGTTCTCTATGATCAACCCTCAATGAAAATTTCTGTAATAGTGCTGGACATGTCAGGTCCACGCCAAATCAGACACCTGCCCAGTGGAAAGTGGTAGATGGAATCGCAATTTGTATACATTTCACACTGTGGCCACTGTAACAACTATCATTACTTTTCCTGGCCTCCCAAACACCAATGGTGAAAATAAAGCGCAAATGCAAAAGGTCACACATCCAATGGCAAACAAATATTTCATTTTTACGAACAAGTAATCAAAATGAATGAGGACAGTTCAACTGAGCACACACAAATGCCTTCTTCTAGTTTTTCCAAGATATCCTAGTTTCTCCTTTACAATATGACTAAGCCTCCTTTAGCCAAACACAACTTGCATATAGAAACTGTTTCATCAATAAAAGGTAACTGTTCCTTTTTCTTGGAGTTAACGGAATCTGTAATTTGGAAGTAGTTATTCCCATTCTTTGGTTTGTGATGTAAAAAAAACACAATTAACACGTCGATATTGGTCCCATTTAATGTTGGATTAAAAAGTTAAAGTTTATGTATTAGTCACAAGTAAGGCTTACATTAACACGGCAATAAAATTACTGTGAAATTTCCCTAGTCACCACATTCCAGTGCCTGTTCGGTTCAATGCACCTGACCAGCACATCTTTCAGAATGTGGGAGGAAACCCACGCAGACACGGAGAAAGTGCAAACTCCGCACAGACAGTGACCCAAGCTGGGAATCGAACTCGGGTCCCTGGCGCTGTGAAGCGGAGATGCCGGCGTTGGGGTGAACACAGTAAGAAGTCTCACAACACCAGGTTAAAGTCCAACAGGTTTATTTGGTAGCAAATACCATAAGCTTTTGGAGCACTGCTCCTTCGTCAGATTTTCCACTCCATCTGACGAAGGAGCAGTGCTCCGAAAGCTTATGGTATTTGCTACCAAATAAACCTGTTGGACTTTAACCTGGTGTTGTGAGACTTCTTGCTGTGAAGCAGCAGTGCTAATCACTATGCCACTGTGCAAAAAGACCCAATATATTGTTATTGGCTGTACCAATGTTGAAAGGAATCAGACCGATGTACTCGGGTAGGAAATAACCAATGGTGCCTCAAGTAATATAAATAGATGTACGTACATTTTCAAATTTAAACATAAAACAAAAAAATCCTGAAACCAATTATTCAAATGGGTTATTCACATTTTTCCAAGTTCTCACATTTAAAACTGCCCACTTTTAAATGTGAACTTTAATGAACAAATTTAAATCCTTTCACTTGAGATGTATCCCTTGCTTGTTGAATGCTCAATAATAGTCATGTCAAGCTGCCTGATAACCAGACACCAGAGGCTGAATTAATTTGGTCTTACAAATCCCTCATTTGTAGCACAAACCAAAGTTGCACAATTCCTAACTTTTCAGGAGGGAAAGGGTAATGAGAACATCTGCTCAGTAGTCTAAACTGTTCATTTAAAAATAAGTAGAGTACAATTCATAAACATCAGACCTTATGCAATGACAGGATTCAGTATTAACATAACTAATCCATTTTGACAATTGGGAATGTACTACTCAACAGCTCATTATGAAATGCTTCACTGATTCAGCTGGTTAGAAACAACATCCTTTGTCTGAACCTCAGTGGCCTCTTTTTTTTGTCTTGGGGAGTATGACTTCTGATAGCAGATTTTGTTTCTGAGCAGTTGGACGTGGGACCCTGTGGTTTTTATAAAAGGGTCATTAAGCTCTCAGGCTGAAAATGCCAATTGAAGCTATTTCTGCTGCAGAAAATTTGGTTTTCCAGTGTACTTACACCTGATGATTTAAAGTACCTTTATATCTGTTAGACATATTCATCAAATTTGTATGGGTCTAACATCCCGATGGAATAAAGGAGCTGGATCTGTTTACATTATGGACTGCAACTGCTGGATAGAGGCCAGCTCTTTCAAACAACTAGATAGTGAACTGGAACAGGAACTCCAGGCAAGCAGCTGAGGTGAACTATAAGGACCCAGTATTGTTGCATCAGAGGTCAACTGTTAGCGCAGACCATAAACTGAACCTGGAACATTTTTTTGTCCACAAGGCTCAACGCCACATTCTGCAATGAATTTAGCGACTGAGACATTTAACATCCTTCTTAAGTTTCAGTCCATTATACTTGTGCCTATACCAAATTGTGTGGGTGTAGTAGAGGAAAAAAAATACTTTCTTTTTGAAGCAGCACCAATTTAAATCACTTGGGCTTTCAAGCACAAAGTTCATGATTAATGCATCGGGTCCATCTTTTTAGAAATTAAAGAAAGACTTGCATTTATGTAATACCTTTTCACCATGTCAGGACAAACCAAGACACATTACGGCCAATGAAGCACTTTGGAAGAATAGTCATTGTTGTAATGTAGGAATTAATGTCCAAAATTAGCTCAAATTTATTGAAGTTTCAATTTTCTGACTAAAGTTCAGCCCTCATATTTTCCAAATTCAAATTGTTATTTTTCCCATGATTAGACAGATTCTGTGCTTTGTATTCTTCTGTTACCTTCTGGAAATTACTAAGATACAAAAATGACGACTTGCCAGTTTGCATTTACAACATCAGCCTTTCTGTCCAGTCACTGTATACATCCATTCTCCAGGTGCCACCTTAATCAAGCAACAAAAATCTACAAAGTGGTTTTAAAGAATATAATTTTTAACAGTACATTCTGCAAACTAGGCAAATAATTAATTTCAGATTTAAATATAAATCAATTAAATGTTGTTTGCAGGGTAAAATTATTGTTGACTGTATCCATTGTAGTGGTCAAAAATGAGCTCCAATATCCTTACTTGATGGACTTTAGTAGGATGCATACTTTCATTTTATAGATTTCTTCACACCAACGCAGCTACTTTCATGTTCAGAAACAAATAACTTCTGAAACACTACACATAATCCAAATATTTCATTTCATATCCATTTAATTTAAATAGTACTTTTGTTTCAAAATAGTCAAGTCTCACGTTTTCATTAATGCACACAAGTGCATAATGAAAATGAAGATGCATTAAAAGATTGAGAGATGAAATTTATTTGCACATCATTATTCCTCCACTATCACTCAGTGACATGAAAATATTTATTTTTCTGCTGGGATGATATGATGCTCTTGTTATGGTGCTCCGGTTCATGCCAAAGCATTGTTCCACAGGCACTGAAAGCCATCCAATACACTCTTATGGTTCTCTGTCATTGGTGTAGCAGAGAGAGCAGAAGGCCTAAAAAGCCTGATCCTGACATTCACAGATACACCTTCCAGCAGGGCAGCAATCAAAAGCAGAATCCTGGTTGTTTTATTTTCCCCCTCTTCCTATACCACAGTGACGATGGCTAATTCAGAATAGACTGAAGGTTGAATCGGAGATCCTCCTAGTCCATATGGCGATATTCTTAACATAACCTAACTCAGTTATCATACAATTTTTTGTATTTTAATCCCAAAGTTAATTTAAAAGTAGCATTAAATATTAATGAAGTGTAGCAGCTGACATGTCCATGAAGATTTTCTTTTAATCATTCTCAGATTGACCGGACATCCTCATCCAGTAGAATAGTTCAATTGAGAACTGGGACCAGAATTCAACCTAGATGTGAAGCTGCGATTGGCCACACTTTATTTTGCAGGAAATTCAATTTTCTGCTGTATTCCCAATCCCATGCCATTTTCCTTTGGCCCTTTTGCTGGTCAGGAATGCTACCATTGCAAAACATACCCCTACTCAGGTTGCGTTCTTCATTCTAAACGGAGGACAAAAATCAGATTTCCTTCCACACATCATTTTCATCTGATGGCATAGGACTTTGGAAGCTCAGTAAAAGCACATGAGGATTGAGAGTTTTTGAAAAAAAAAACGGAAAGCCTGCAGAGGAGTCGGAAACATTCTGAAAGGTAAGTGCAAGCGTTTTCACACCTTGAACTGCCACTAATAGGCACTATTATAAATGTCAATGTGTTTTAATGTAGTGATACAGCACTGGATCTATTAAGGTAATCCATACATTGATCAGACTGGTGTATTTATTCAAATGCATTACAGTGCTTTTCCATTGGAGAAAGCACCATAATGCAATGAAAAATGTTACAAAATGTTCTGTCAGCAGGTGCTGCCATCTTTCAATTGTAATTTAAACATTCTGGTTTTGACACTTGAAAAAAAACTAATCACCTTACATTGACTGATAAGCATTTAAAATTGAAATGAGAACCTTCTGTTCTTTACTTCCCAGAGAGCATGGTGGTCTGTTGTTTGGACAACTGTGGCCATTATCAATGCTTGGCTGAGTTTCAAGCTCTAATGGAATTTCAGCACAGTAGGTGTTCAATTCATCTAAGAATGAATGGCAATTTCAAGAAACTGTAATAACAGATCATCCCTTTAATGCAGCTTTTGATTTGTTGGCACAAGCTAATAGAATTATAAGGATTGCATGTTTTTTTCTCATGGCAGAATGCCTTGTTTTTCATTATCAATGATTGGAAGGGAGTTACACAATGTAAATGGAATTATGAATTTGGTGCGTTACAAGATTGAAACTGTTGTGACTTGCCACAGTGTGTTTTTAACCCTTATATGGTGGACGACGAACTGTGAGTCGACTTATTAATATAATAACGTTTATTCATTCACACAATTAATATTAGTTACTGTAGTTACTTTTATAGAACAATCAAGATTCAAACTTAACGCTGGATTTTGATTTAACTTTGAGTGACTGACAAGTACCCAAGCAGATATTGGCCTGTATCCAGGTGTTGGTCTCTGCAGTCTCCTCGGTATGGTCTGGCCTGATCCTCTTCTTCTGGGTCTGGCCTGTTCTTCCTTCTTCTTCTTTGGATGGTCCAGGGTCATCCTTCACGGTGGTTGGTTTCCAGAGTCGCCGTTGCTGGTAGTGTGTTGCATAGCACCTTTATCTTTTGATTATTTTCGCCCTTGAGGGCGGGCACTCGATCACTACCAATCAATCGATCACGGTTGAATCACCCTGATCGATGGGAATCCAGTTGGGTGCTACCACACTGATTTCGGGTTTATACCAAGCAGCATGTTTGTGGGTGCTGGAGGCACATAGGTCACATATCTCCCTCCCAAATAAGGGGTTAAGGCATCCCTTTGTCTGGTAAGCAAGCATGTTTGACCAGAGAGTGTCCATTTTCTTCAGGATGACCTATTTCCTGTCTATTCCCGATGTCTAAGGCTGCAGCCCGCTTGTCTCAGTCCAATATTCACTTAGGGCTACAGCCTGTTTGTCTCATTCTTTACACACACTTGGCCATCCTATCCCATTATGCTTTGCAATCACCATCTTTGGTGGTCCGTTTGGCCACAAAACCTATGCAGAAACAGGAAAGGGAGGAGAGAATCTAAATGCACAAACAAGAAAAATGACCTATCACCAAACAATCTATGTCAGTAGAAGGAATATGGTCCTACCATGTTTTTAAATATTATCTTATAGCAGATGCTTAAAAATCACACTTTGTAAATCACTAGAAATTCACTGTGTGTCTGTGCTCAGCAACAAGTACTCATTCACCCAGCATGAGGAAGTTTGCTGATCACCACTATTCACTTTTAAGCTAGTGCTCTAACAGCCTTGTATCTGATGTCAGCAGAACAACGTTTAACTTGAAATGAGCCTCTACTTGGAAGAAAAGTAAAACTCAATGTTACTGCTTGCATCTGATTGCTATTGTGTGACCTGATGATAGAAAATGCATGTATTTGGTAATGATCAGGTTCAGCTGCCTTGCCTTCCAAGGTTGAACAACCTGCCAACATTCATTGTCCAAACTAACATCAGGCGATACACTGGAGAGCAACTAGTGCCTTGAACCATACTAGAGAAAGAGCTATGCATTTAGATGAGGCAGGGAGAAAACGGCTTGGGAAACAACACAAAATCTTTTCTTCATTTTCAGGAGGTTGTATTCAGCAGCTTATTAAATTTACTTTATATACAGTGATAAATGACAGCATTGATAACTTGTGCTAATTAACAGATCATGACATACTGGATTAATTAAAAAAATTAACAATCACTGCTAACATTTGATGTGCAGCACCAAAGTATTGCAACTAAAAATAAAATGTGTTCCAAGAATTATTCAAACAGCTATTACACCAACCCTCATCTATTCAGTTGAGCTTTGTGCACTTTGATAAGAACAACAATTGTTGATGGCATAACTGAAGAAATCTTGTGATAAGAATTCCATGCTGCTAGAGTGATACAATAATACAGCACAGGAGGAGTCCATTTGACTCCTCATTTCTGTGCCTCTTTGGTAGACTAATTCAATTAGTAATGTTTTTCCGTCCTTTCCCACAGCCAACCCTTTTGAAAGTAACTATTTAATCTGTTTCTACCATCTTTTCAGGTAGTCCATTTAGATTGCAACAAATCGGTGCATTGAAAAATTCTCATCTCGACTCAGTTATCTTAAATTTATGATCTCTATTTACCAACACTGGAAACTTTCTCATTATATACCCTATTCTATCAAAACCATTCATGCTTTTTGAACAGCTCTATCAAATCACCCCTTAACCTGATGCACGCTATGGAAATTTTTTTTTAATTCATTTGTGGGGCATGGGATTACTGGCTGGTCAGCATTTATTGCCCATTCCTAGTTGCCCTTGGAGGGCAGTTGAAAATAAACCACATTGCTGTAGCTCTGGAGTCACATGTAGGCCAGACCGGGTAAGGACGGAAGATTTCCTTCCCTAAAGGGCATTAGTGAATCAGAAGGGTTTTTCCGACAATCGACAATGGTTTCATGGTCATCAGTAGATTCTTAATTCCAGATATTTTTATTGAATTCGAATTCCACCATCTGCCGTGGCAGGATTCGAACTGACGTCCCCAGAACATTAGCCGAGTTTCTGGATTAATAGTGTAACGAATAATGCCACTAGGCCATTGCCTCCCCACAATAGCCCTGGTTTCTCTAGTTTCTCCACACAGACTGATTTTTTTTTCATTTCCTAGTACACCTATCCTGCACCCTTTCTCAGGGCTTACCACCTGTGCCCAGAATTGACCTCAATACTTCATCTGAGACTAAACAGTGTTTCAAAAAGATTTAGCATAAGATTCTTATCTCTGTACTCTATGCTTTTATTTATAAAATCAAGGATCCTATGTGTCTTTGTAAACAACCTTCTCTATTTGTCCTGCTGCTTTCTATTAACCAAAGACGTACATCCCAGGACACACTGTTCCTGTAACCACTTTAAAATTAAAGACTATACCATCTTTCTTCCTACCACAATAAATCACTTCACACTTCTATTTGTTAAAATTTCACCCATGATGAGACTACCCATTTCACCAATCTGTCCATGTGCTCTTGAAGTCTGCTATCAACCTACTTATCATTTATACATTTCAGAATTTTGTTTCATCTTCAAATTTTGAACCCTTTATGCTCAAGTTAAGGTCATATATATATTGGTGCCAACATCAACTCGAGGGACACCATAGCATGTTCTATTCAGTGTGAAAACCAACCATTTACTTTCTGCTTATCTACACATTCAGTGAACCTCTAATTGCCATGGGTGTCTTTTGCATTGACAAATCTATTTTGTGATACTTTAACAAATGCCAATTGAAAGTCTATATATACACATTAGCTGCACTACCATCATCAACTCTCCCATTGCCAAGGAGAACTCCAATTAGTTGAACATGATCTGCCTTTAACAAATCCACATGGTCTTACATTTATTACTCAATATTTTACTGGGATCCAATTAAGTTAATCCTGAATTAGTGTCTCTAAATGTTTGCACACCACTGACATTAAGCTGACTGGTCTCCAAGAAGCATTGCAAGATTGAGGGCAGAACCTCAAATGCTGACCTTCCCTCAGCAACTTCAAAGGAATCCCATCTGGAAGGGCGACTTTTCGACTTCGGGTGCTGCCAATTTTCCCTCCACTTCCTTTTACTATTTGTACTTTTTTTTTTAAATTACCAGAGAATCTATTCAGATTCACTCTCTTTGCCCCTTTTTCAGTTTTCCTCTGTATTCTATTCGGTTCTCAACAGAATTTTTTTCTGTTGCATTTTAATTTCTCTATCAACGTGCCGGGATCTCTGAGTGCTTCTATTTTACTCTTCATGGAAATGCATCTTGCCCTTACCTGATCCATTTCCCCTTTGAATGCTTCTCATTGTTCATTTACCAATCTTTGAATTCAGTCTACTTCGGCCAAATGTCACTAAACCTATCCCTCCTCCACTTGAGTATTTTCACCTTTGATTGTTCCTTGCCCCTTTCCCATAACTACTCAAAGCTAATGATAGCGAACACCATTAATAAATGCTTCCCCCATTGAAACTGGCTCCACTTTTCTTGCTGTACTTCACTCATTAGTACCAGTTCCAACACTGCTCATTTCCCATTGGACTGGAAACATAATGATCGAGAGATAGTATTCTTGTACACATTTCAGGTATTTCTCTCCCTCTTTCACTGTTATTTTTGAATGTATGTTAGAATAATTGGTGTCCTCTCTTACCATTACTCTGAAATTCTTGCAACATTCTGAAATTTGCTTAGAAAGTTTCTCAAATTTGCACCGCTATCTCCTTTCCCTTTTTTGATTGCCAGAAGTGTACACTCAATAGTCTAATAATGTGTCTACAGATTCTTTGTAGCCTCATTATTCCAGTCTTAACAGCATTTTGGATCAATACTGCTAAGGCCCTCCCATTTCTTTTTCTATCTTTCCTGAATACATTTTA
Source organism: Mustelus asterias (assembly GCF_964213995.1). Lineage (NCBI taxonomy): Eukaryota > Metazoa > Chordata > Chondrichthyes > Carcharhiniformes > Triakidae > Mustelus > Mustelus asterias. The sequence goes on from NC_135802.1 coordinate 160,305,377, forward strand.
GCAAGGAATCTTAAGTGCTCATCTTCCCCTTGTTTGCACTAGGTCTCATTTCTTGGAACTATATCATAATTCGATGCAGCTACTTGTGACTGTAGAAAAGTAATTTTATTTACATTGCTCCATACATTTACAGATATGTAACCCAAACCTCAACCAACCTCACATTTATTTCCCTCATATTTCTGACCTACTCTTTAGTCCAATACTGTTCATCTCCCTAGTTCTCTGCACAACTCTCCAACAGTTCATTCTGGTGTCCTTAGCCCAGCCAAAGTAGTTGAAAATCCCCCTTGCAGCACTAGTTAACTTCTGCAAGAAGAGTTGTGCCTAGTCCAAGCTGCTGTTTATGCTCCTTATGAGCTTCATCCCACCCATTCTTCTTATATAGCCCCTTTAGTATAACAGAACATCCTAAGGTACTTCAGAGCCATTATAAAACAAGGTCTATGATCTGACATTGGGCCACATAAGGAGACATTGGGGCAAATTGGTACAGCTTAGTCAAAAAAGTAGGTTTTAAGGGGGGTATTAAAAGAGAGCAGTGAAGAGGTTTCAGGAGGGAATTTCAGAGATTAGGACCAAAGCAACTGAAGGATTAGCCACCAACAGTGGCACAATTAAAATCGGGGATCAAGAGGCAGAAATTACAGTAGGGCGGATTTCTCAAAGGGCTGTCGGACTGGAGGAGATTACAAAGTTAGGAATGGGCCAGTCCATAGCAGGACTTGAAAACAAAGATGAGAATTCTGGGTATTGCTTCATCAGAAACGCTGGGGTGATGGGTGAAGAACATTTAATGCAACTTAAAACACAGCAGAGATTTGGATGACCTCAAGTTTATGGAAGGTAGAATACGAGGGACTAGCCAGAAGCTCTTGAAAATAATTAACTTTCTATTAGTTGACTCTTAGGTTCCCTTTGAAATGGCCCAGCAAGCCACTCAGTTCAAGAGTAGTTTGGGATGGGAATCAAATGTTAGCCTAGCCAGCAACAATCACATCTCAGAAATGATTTTTTTTAAAATCCTTTCTTGCTCATGTACATTAAGTCCTTGCTCTAAGTAACCCCAATTTGAGTAATTTTGATTTAATAGCGATCAATTAATGGGGCATGTTTTCACATTTAGCATTGAGTGTTTAATTTTAATGTCATTTTGCACAAGATACAATTTAGGGTCACAGGACTACTTTGGCACGGCCTCTTTTGCTCTCTGTGACCCAGTAACCTGAAGCTGCTCTATTTTAGTAGGTTGCCTCCCACCTCTCATTGCTCATCGCCTGAGCCATCATTCACTGCGAGCGTCAGGGAGCAGGAGAACTGGTGACCAGGAGACAGCAAGCAGGCAAGACAGTGAGCGGGAGGCAAGGAGAAACATCTTGGGTTTTGTATCACCCGTGTAAATTTTTTTGTATATTCTCAACTGTCTCTATATAACTTTAAGATATGGAGACCAAAACTGCAAGGGTTTTCAAATGTGTTTTAACCAAGGTTTTATACATGTTATGGACAGCAGGGGCAAGGGGTTAACTTAAAAAAACCTGATTTTTCCTCTCACCACCGATCCATAAACAGGTGTTTTGAATTTTATTTTCCCTCTTTATAATCAGTGGTGTATCTCCCAACCTCTCAATGTTGATGTGATCCAATTTCTATTAATAATCCTACAGCAAACTCGAGATAAGTTAACCATCTGAGTTTACTATATCTGCACATTTAAATGAAGCGAGGGTCGCAAAGTAACTTCCTTGTCACTCAATTTAAAAAAGGCAGATAGAGAAAGGAAGAGTTTACATGGCAAAGACCACAGAGAAAAAACTGCATTGCTTCACACGAGTTCTGGGTCCAAAATTAAAGTCCAATGGTGTATTCCTTCACAGAGATTAGCAGGTTAAAAATTGATGCAACATAATTCATTTTCAGAGATGATTTCCCCAATGAGATAGCTATGTTCAGTCATTTTAAAGTCTTTGTCCAATTTTTTAAAAGTTATAAATTAACCATGAGGATATAGAAACATAGAAGATAGGAGCAGGAGGCCATTTGGCCCTTCGACCCTGTTCCGCCATTCATTATGATCATGGCTGATCATCCAACTCAATAGCCTAATCTTGCTTTTTCCTCATAATCTTTGATCCCATTCACCCCAAGTGCTATATCCAGCCACCTGTTGAATATATTCAATGCTTTGGCATATATTATAACAGTATAGTATGAGGTCTTAACTCTGTTGCAATGTGCATACAACATGGGTCGCTACTTTAGTGACTTGTATATTTGCACTTCCAAGATCCCTTTGCTCCTTTACCCCATTTTGACTCTTAGTCTCCAAGGTATTTAGTCTCCTTCTTTCTCTTTCTACTAAAATGCACCACATTACAATTATCTATCCTGAAATTAATGTGCCAATTACATAATCATTCTATATGCTCATTAAAGTTCTCTTGCATTTTATCACCACCCTTCTTACTGTTATCTACACTCCTCAGTTTGGTGTTGTCTGCAAATTTTTAAATTCTACTTCCAATTCCAGAATCCAAAATAATTTATGTACATACATATGTAAACACAGATCAGAAGCAGGAGTAGGCCACTCGGTCCCTTGAGCCTGCCCCACCATTCAATAAGATCATGGTTGATCTAAATTTAATCTCAACTTCACATCCCTGTTTACCCAGATAACATTTCACCTATTTTGTTCATCAAAAGACTATCTACTTCTGCCTTGAATATTTAAAGACTTTGCCTCAACCACCTTGTGAGGAAGAGAATTCCAAATTCTCACAACCCTCAGAGAAAAAGTATTTCCTCATCTGTCTTAAATGGGTGACTGCTTATTTTTAAATTGTGGCCCCTAGGTCTAGATTCTCCTACAAGGGTAAACATCCTTCCCACATCCACCCTGTCAAGATCCTTCAGGGTTTTATATGTTTCAATCAAGTCACCTCGACCTCTGCTAACTCCAGTGGATACAAGCCCAGCCTATCCAACCTTTCCTCAGAAGATAAACTGCCCATTCGAGGTTATTAATCAAATAAACTTTCTCTGAATTGCTTCCAATGTATTTACATATTTCCTTAAATAAGGAGACCAGTACTCCAGATGTGATCTCAGCAATGCCTTGTGCAACTGAAGCATGACCTTAGAATCCCTACCGTGCAGAAGGAGGCCATTCGGCCCATCGAGTCTGCACCGACCACAATCCCACCCAGGCTCTATTCCCATAACCCCACATATTCCCTAATCCCCTAACACTAGAGTCAACTTAGCATGGCCAATCAACTTAACTTGCACACCTTTGGACTGTGGGAGGAAACCGGAGCACCCAGAGGAAACCACGCAGACACAGGGAGAACCTTCCTACTCTTGTATTCAATTCCCCTTGCAAAAACAATAGCATTTTATTAGCTTTGCTAATCACTTGCTTCACCTGCATACTAACGTTTTGCAATTCATGCACTAGGATATCCAGATCCCGCTGCATCTCAGAGCTCCGCAATCTCTCACCATTTTGATAATATGCTGTATAAATTGTGAACAACATTGGGTTCAGTACAACTTCAAGAAATAACGAATAACCTTTTCTCTGTCCACACACCACCATCCCCCCCTCCCCCCCCAAGCCCCCCACCCACCCCAATAATTGCCACAGACTTCTGTATATACAGTTCATGCTTCCTGTACACAGCCAAGTATTGAAGAGATGTGCTTCAGTGAGCTGGAAGGCCTTTTTGCACCTCATGTGTTCTTGATAGCCTTCATCTGCTAATTTAATTCACCTCCCCAAAGAATTCCAGCAGATTTGTGAAGCATGACTTATTGCATTTAAAATCATTCTGACTGCTTCTTACAGTCTCCCCTCTCCATTGAGCATTAATGATCTTTGATAATTTGCTTCTTTGCATTTTCCTTTTGTCAATATAAAACAACTCCACTTATAATTATTTTCTTTTTTGCTCATTCAAATGAAGCCACAGATCAAATGTCCAACGAATGTTGACCTGGTCCCATTCTCCTGGGTTCTTGCCTTCAAGGGGACTGCACTTGTAATACAATGTAGTACATATATTCATAAACATATCATATCATTGTTGGGATAGTTTCCTACTACAGACACAGCACTAGTATGCTAGTAGCTTGCTCTCCTCTGAATCCCAGTCAATAGGAGACCAGAAATCAGAACAGTTAGTGTAATTGTTAATAGAGCAATTTCTGAAGTCTTCAATTGCTGGGTGGGTATATTCAAGGTTAAAATTAATATATTTTTGCATTCTAGGGGAATCAAGGGATGAGAGAATTGACAGGAAACTGTTGAAGACAAAGATCAGCAATGATCTTACCGAATGATGGAACACGCTTGAGGGGCCACATGACCTAATCCTGTTCCAATACCTTATGTTAATCCACCAGGTTTATCTTTTTCAATTTAGCAAGCCCAACAACATGAGAAACATTTATTCTAAGTACTGTCCTTTGACTTTGTGCATTTAGAATTTTATCCACCACTGAGGATACATATGTCCTGTGCTGCTGGGCAATCACTACAGATATCAGTGACAGTTGCACATGTTGAAAGGGGGGCTCATTCTTTAGTGTGCAAGACCAGCATGCATAGACTTGGATCCACAGGGATTTTGAGATCAGTCATGTTTTTGTTATGCTTCTGGATTTCTATTACCCAGGAGGTATCTGAAGCTGGATCTTGGCCATGCAATGGTCATATGCATATGTTTGGGGATGTTCTGCATGAGAGATGATCCCTCAGTTTTGGACAAATTAAGCTTTCAACCTGACAAATTTAGAGGTAATTGAGAAGGTTTAGTTACATAAAATAAGACAGCAGCAGAGCTGCATATAAAAATGCTTTGTGTTAATTTCCCCCTACTGTATGGATGTCTATGGCCAGCATAATGAGAAGAAAATGGGCACTTTTATTTGATCTCCTTTAGAGAGGGAAATGCTAAGGAGTTCAGCCCTCTAGGATGGAGATTTTCAAAGTTCATCACACTCTAAGTAAATAAATTCATCCTCGGCAGCAGTCTATGTCAAAATGCAACATGCAAGGGATGGGCAATAAAACACCCACATCCCGCAAATGAATAAAAAAATCTCAGTGCTAAATGGCCTACCTTTTATTCTGAGTCTGTCCACTGTTTATAGACTCTCCACCTGCATTACCTTTCATTATTCTAAATTCTAGAGAATATAGCTTAAGTTTTAAGTTTATTTATTAGTGTCACAAGTAGGCTTACATTAACACTGCAATGAAGTTACTGTGAAAATCCCCTAGTCGCCACACTCTGGCGCCTGTTTGGGTACACTGAGGGAGAATTTAGCATGGCCAATGCACCTAACCAGCACGTCTTTTGGACTGAGAGAGGAAACTGGAGCACCATGAGGAAACTCATGCAAACACTGGGAGAACGTACAGACTCCGCAGAGTGATTTGAGCCGGGAATCGAACTTGGGTCCCTGGCGCTGTGAAGCAGTAGTGCCACTGTCTCTCCTCAATCTCTCCTCATAGGAAATGAAAATTGGATTTCCTCATGCAAGGTAAACACACTTTAGAAAAAGTGTGGACTTCTTTATAAAAGCAAAATACAACAGGGATGATAAAAATCTGAAATAGAAACAGAAAATACTGGAAATGTTCAGCAGGTCTGACAGCATCTGTGCAGAATGAAACAACTAACTTTTCAAGTCAATGGTCTTTCATCAGAGTTGGCAAAGGTTAGTGATTGACAGGTTTTAAGTTTAAGAGTGTGGGGCTGCGCATCTTGTAGCAAGAGCTGAATTTGGCAGGTGACACGATTTGAAATTGACATTTTTTCATCCATACTGCAAGTGAAGAGGTGGGGGAAGAGGGAAAGCATTGCCTGTCAGAAGCACAGTGATAAACTGGGTGTAGACTGCACAATTTTTCTGACCACTAACATTGTGTGACTCACAATGAATTTTTGACTTATGATCTCAGCAAGCACAGCTCCAGGATAGGAGCTTGAAGTTGGAAAATTATTCCTTTACATTCCATACATTTGGCTCCAGGGTAAATGTGCATTATTGACATAGCAGATTTGTCATTGCAGAAAATACACATTGATGTGTGTATTGTGAAGTTGCACGTGTAAGGTTAAAAATGTGTTGTTGACAAATGTAAATAGTGAAAAGAAATGCTAAAACCAAGAAGAAATCATATAGCATTGTCTCTTTTAAAAAATCAGATGTCTTTGTACGTGTATTTTAAATTGAGGAGAGCAGGCTACAGAAACCAACTTTGCAACATTGTATCAAAGCCAAGCAATCAGCGTTTCCAACCTAACCAAAACAGGCTTTTGAATTGGACCAATAAGTTTAAAGCCAGCACACCAATGGAATTCAAACATGAGGGTTGTTGACAGCCTCAAGCCACTCAGATCGTAGGAATACTGTGGGGTAATTCTAGATATATAAACCCAGGCAAGAGGGGGTAATGCTTGCCACCTCTTGTGTCAGAAGGAGGGTAGGCGAGGCTCATGTAAACCCTGCAGTTTCATGTATGTCTTCATAAAACCACCCTCAGAATAGAGAGAGATACCAACCCAGAAAAAGTGTACCAGATGTGTGCATCATTGAAGAAAGATCATATTTCCAAAGACACTTGTTTGTATTCTACTTGAGAGTGACTGAATTCTGTAATGATTTATTCTATTATTCCTGAATGAGTTTTGTAGTATTTGAACAGCATTCTATTGGGGTTTTATTCAGTTTAATTGTTTTAATAAGGTTGTCACCAGTTAAAAGATAAAGTTCTGTTAATTGTTCATGATAGAGTGTGTCAGATCCTGCTTTAATTTACTAAAACCAATAACTTCCTACTACCTCACACACTCATACAAGATTACGAGGCAAGATATATCCCTTTGAGTGGTTCCAAAATCGTTTAATCCAACTGCCATAATGTGTCTACACTTGTATCTATACAGAAATTTTACAATAAAATAATGTGAAATTTAATAAACTGTGCACACGTGTGTGTGTGTGTGTGTGTATATATATGGAGAGAATGACAGGAGGAGGGGAGAATAAGCAAAGTTCAAAAGGAGAGAGGCTGTTTTGGTAAGAAAGGTCACAATCAAAACAAGTTGCTCTCTTTGTAAATACTTTGCCATAGGTATATTTAATGTCATGGCATGGAATATAAATATTGCAATAACAATTGTTATGAAGTAATAATTCCTGGCTTGGGTCACTGTCTGTGTGGAGTTTGCACGTTCTCCCCGTATCTGCGTGGGTTTCCTCCAGGTGCTCAGGTTTCCTCTCAGTCCAAAGATGTGCGGGTTAGGTGCATTGGCCATGCTAAATTGCCCCTTAGTGTCAGGGAGACTAGCGAGGGTAAACGCATGGGATTATGGGGTTAGGGCCTGGGTGGGATTGTGGTTGGTGCAGAGTTGATGGGCTGAATGGCCTCCTTCTGCACTACAGAATTCTATGTCTATGTCTAAGTACACTGTGGTCACAGTTTTTCCCTTGTTATTTTAAACATTTGCAGTTAACATGCAGATGTCTTTATCAGACTTTAAAACACTTGAAATATAAAGCACACTCAGGAAATTACTTGTTTAAAGAATAGCAGAGTGCCTTCTAAATTCTCAATTTAGCTTGATTAAATTTTTATCTCACGGAACAAAGCTAGGTCTGGTCAAAATTGAAACATTCAACTTTGGCAAATCAAATGACACACCAAGAGAAAAATCAATTTAAAGCAACAAATTTACTTCCAACATTGAGGACTATAATCAAGGCAACACAATATCCATCATTATTCCACATCCAATCTCAGTTCTTTTATTCATTTCCAAGGGGTAGATAAATTATTTTGCAATTCAAGAAAATATTTTTGAATATTGCCTTTTTTTGCTGATACTTCTCCTCCCCAGCCCCCACTAGCCTTTACGGTTTCCTCCTGAAGTTAGCAAAAGACATCAAGCACTTGATTAGACACAATAGATATCCACTGGGATCAAGAATGGACATTAATTCAGCAAAACTTCTTCAGGTCTCATACACTCAACAATAAATCATCTGCTTTAAAGCTTTATACAATTCTATATCAGGAAACCCAAGAACCACAACAAATCCTTTCACATTAATGAAATTTCTAGGTAATAAAAATTAGCACCAAAACACATACCAAAATGAATAGACAGCAAGCACTTCAAAAGTGAAAAGACATACAAATCTATGGTGACAAATGATGCACAGATAAACATGTTTCAAGGACAATTATTTGTGCTGCATTAGGTTACTGTCAATAGATTTCAAAAGTATTGTGGATTTTAATTAAAATAATTTAATTCTCTCTGTGACTGGATAGTCGTATTCATTAAATCCAAAAGTGTCAGGGTTTTAAAAGTGTTCTGCCTCCCCTGAATTATTGCTCATTCCGAGCTCCATGTCAGCTGAAATTATAGCAGTTTATCACATAACATACATCCCTGGAGACAGACCAAAATGAACTGGAATCATCCGGAAAACACACACCACAATATCAGCTGGTTAATCTACTGAAGAAGCACTTAACAGGGGTTGGGGGGGTGAAGTGGAATGAAAAACATTGAAGGCTTTAGAGGGCACTCCTCACTTATATTAAATGAGCCATAACATTTGTGAACAACTTCTCACACATTTTTGCTCAAAAAATGTAACCACCAAATGCTAACCGTACTCTTTTCAGGTACTGACAGATTTGCTGTATATTCCTGTCATAAAACTATGCCACTTAGGTTTGTGAATGTTCAATTTAAAACACCAAGTGCTCTCCAAAAACTCAACTGCTAACCGTTTACCTATTATTGTTCTGAATCTTACAGATTGGAAAAATGTCAGGATATTTACTTCTCAGCCCCAAGGGGATGCTCTCTTTCTGATCGGTCAACATTCTATGCACAAGCTATAAGCGTGCAAACACCGACAGAATGAAACGCAAAGAATCTACCCGAAATAATCAATTCCCTCAACCATGCACTGACAACTTTGAAACCAGCCACTAACAAATTTAAACCTGGCTAAAACATTTTTCATATTTCAACTGCTGAACCACTTGAGAGCTAGTTGCTTTTCTGCATAAAGACATAGGAAACATAGAAAATAGAAGCAGGAGTAGGCCATTCGGCCCTTCAAGCCTGCTCCACCATTCATTCTGATCATCAAATTCAATATCCTGATCCCCCCTTCCCCCATATCCCTTGATCCCCTTAGCCCCAAGAGCTATATCTAATTTCTTCTTGAAATCACACAACATTTTGGCCTCAACTACTTTCTGTGATAGTGAATTCCACACATTCACCACCCTCGAGGAGAAATTTATTCACCCAACCTCAGTCTTGAAAGGTTTACCCCTTATCCTCAAATTATGACCCCTAGTTCTGGGCTCCCCCACCATCGGGAACATTCTTTCTGAATCTACCCTGTCTAATCCTGTTAGAACTTTATAAGTTTCTGTGAGATCCCCTGTCACTCTTCTAAACTCCAATGAATAGAATTCGATACGACTTAGTCTCTCCTCATATGACAGACCTGCCATCCCAGGAATCAGCCTGGTAAACCTGCACTGCACTCCCTCTATAGCAAGGATATTCTTCATCAGATGAGGACAATACTCCATGCAATAGTCCAGGTGTGGCCTCACTAACAACCTGTACAATTGCAGTAAAACATGCCTATTCCTATATTCAAATCCTCTCGCTATGAAGGCCAACATACCATTTGCCTTTTTTACTGCCTGCTGTATCTGTGCACTTACTTTCAGCAATTGAAAATAAAAGCCTAACCGTGGGCACTAAAATTCACAGATCAGCAGCTTTCTAGGTTTCTAGGTCAGAAAAAATTCTAATTTGAGAAAATATGCATTAAGTTATGACTTTGACTGTATTCTGCATAAAGTTACACCTACTTCACTTAAATTTGTGTTGCACACATTCATGTTTTGAAATACTAAGACCGTAATTCAATGATTAAAATAACCCATTAATCCGGTAACTTAACATTAAACATGTGAAAGACTTCCACAGTCAGAACGCTAACAATCAAAAATCAAATGCATCTGCTCTGAACCTTGTTAAGCAAAGACCTGTTAAAAATTGTAAATCAATAATTTAAAGAAGTTTCCCTTCCCTCACGCTTTAAAATGCTGGCATTTTCATCCTGCCAAAATAATCAGTTATGCTATGTCACAGCTGAGAAGGATACCATCTATACTGTGCTCGATGGTACATTAGTTTTCATTATTACTGTATGGTTGCTCTCTGCACAGCAGCACAAATCCCGATGCTGTAACTCTCCTGGGTGATGGTTGTGCTAAACAAAGCAATAAATTACCCACTGCACTGCTTCCCCAGAGCAACAGCGAACATCTTTATGCAGAGAGGGAATGGAGGAGAAGCACAAATAGTCTCAAAATGACAACATTGTATCCACCAAAATACAGGTAATGTGAACAATTCAGGGTTTCAAGAATTATATTTCCTGTTAAAACAAGATGGTTCAATTGTAATCTGTAGCATGTAGCCTCTCTATTTCCGTGAGCAGCCATTTCACGAGTTTGACAAAAGGCAATATGCCTTTTCAGCACTGAATTATTCACTCCTGATTAACAAGGTTCTTTTTCCAAGGTTTTATTTCACATCACAATATGGTGACCAAATCTCACTGTTATGGTAGACGATGAGACAGGAGTGATGCTGGAGTGCCTTATGTGCCAACCAATTACAGATTTCAAATGAATTTTGTTTTCATCCAATACTTTTAACATATAGGAATTTGAATTCTGACATGCGGAAAATATGCCTGACTTCATAAAATGATGTTTTTGTTTGGAAAATATAGTTTTTAAAATATTAGTGGGTTACTAGCATCTAATGTTGCATGTATTCCACTGAAAGAGGCAGGTTACTCATACCTGAAAAATAAAGATTTTGTTTTGCAACTTTACAAAGAGCTGATTTAATAGAACTGCTGGCCAATGCTCTGCTACTGTTCTTCACAAAATGACTTCAAAATCTTATCAATGTGAGGAAATATATTTCTCATTGAAAGTAATGGATTTATCATTTCCTTTAATACCTTATAAGGTTACAGTTTAATCAAATAAGGTTAGTTTGTTCAATCAGGGATAGAAAGGAAGAACATGCTTACATTTTTTTTTAAAAGAGCGACCTTTAAGACAATGCACCAATAGCACACTCTCAAAATTTACATTCAATTGGTCAAACACAACTACCACAAAAGTTAGGTTCCACAAATCAACTGGAGTGATTGACACTATTTTATATGCATCATGTCTGGCATTTCATCACACACCATTGAGGAAATTGGGGGTGTGGGAAGGGAAGAAATGAGGGGGGTTATTACAGGTGGGAAGGTATGTCGAGCTAGAAACTAAATTATGATTCACCACTTCAGTCCAAATTCTCCTATTCCACAGATTATTTAGCATACATTTAAGAACGACAATATTTGGGATATTGGCCCAGGTCTTCCGGTCAGTGGCAGAGCAAGAGGGATTCTATGGGATCCTATGGATTTTATGAGACAAATTCCGGGACTTTATGGTATCACTTGCACAGGCATCAGCTGATCACGAAACCACGCTGACTCCCTTTGAAGTATAGGTCATGTCTTTGAGGAGACCACTAGCTTGCTGGATATGTGAACTGTTCGTAGTTGCTGTTGTAGTCTCAACAAATAACGATGATGTATACACAAATAAAGCAAAACCAATGTAATGTGAAATAATTACAAGTGAAATTTGAATGTGAAAACACCCACGCCACCTTTGTGTTCTCAGTGGGTTTTATGTTAATGTTAACAATGGAGTTGGACAGCAAAATTGTGACAGAGCGAACTGGCTCCCTGTTCACCCAGAAGGCTCTTTGATAATCCAACTGTCCTTGTTGTCAGCTAATGGTGGATTTCACCACTGGAAAGCTTGCTTCCCCATGAGATTGCACATCTCCTGTGCATGCCGCCAACACTTTAAATTTTATTTGGAATCGCATGGGAACCAGCAAAAAGAGAGAATGGAAGTGGCAGAGAATGGAAGTGGCAGAGAATGGAAGTGGCAGAGAATGGAAGTGGCAGAGAATGGAAGTGGCAGAGAATGGAAGTGGCAGAGAATGGAAGTGGCAGAGAATGGAAGTGGCAGAGAATGGAAGTGGCAACCACTTCTCGTTTTGCCATCAGCAACAACATGCCACGGTCACCCACCATGTCAAGTTCCCACATCATTTAAAAAATTATCAAGCTCGCAAAAGACAAATTTAAGATTTGGCCAGGGAGTTAATTTTTACATGCAGAAAATTCAATATGTGGAATGGATTTCTGGGTGAAGTAGTGAAGATGAGACCATTCAAGAAACAATTGGAGAAACAACTGTAAAAAGTTATTTGAGAGCCATTTTAAATGAACAAAAATAAAATAGACCTAATGGCTTTCTGCTGTTGTAATTTTCGATGATGCTCGTCAGCCACTGGTTGCTAAATATTCCATGTTCAACAATCTCTGGTATAAAAAAGATCTAACTTTGCCCTCGGTTGTACAAATGCTAACCCCGAATCTACCAATTCACCAACAAATGAAAATAATATTCCAACTTTCGCTTCAATTTTTAAAAAAGTTTTCAAAACAATTAGAGCCTCCTCTAATATTCTCTGTTCCAGTGAGAAAAGATCATTTTTGATGCCTAGCCCAGAGAAATATTTGGTAGAAGGAGAACATGTGGCATAAAAGGCAACGTGCCATAACTTAAAGACACAACTCCTACTGCAGCATTACTGCAAGAATGAAATGCTATTTGAACATAGACAAGCGACCAATTTTTATTTAAGGTTATGTTTGCAGATTTGCTTTCCTTAAATGTGAAGATATTCCAAAGCATTCCAGACAAAACATAACTGTGGTAATTGGTGTTATTGAAATAAATAAATTTAATTTTATAAATTAGAAAGGGATTAATAACCTAATCATTTACTAACACAGACAACTCAGCATTGACACAAATGAAGCCATAAGTAAACAGTCACTGGGCTTCTCAATTTTATTGATATATTAAGACAGATCCATTTAAAATAAGCAGGGGCTAGATGTAGTCTTGATTGTGTTTCAATAATATCGATACCTGCAGGAAAAGAGATAAATGCAATTTTGCTCCACCGTATGGATGGCAATTTCACTCCTGGATGAGTGTAGTGTTATAATTCAGTGGAATTGTGTCTAAAGAACAAACAATTTGAGACAGAAAAAAAAACAGGAGCAGTGAACTGGTCAAGGTGAGTAAAAAAGTAAAGTTTATTTATTAGTCACAAGTAGGCTTACATCAACACTGCAATGAAGTTACTGTGAAAATCCCCTAGTCGTCACATTCCAGTGCCTGTTCGGGTCAATGCACCTAACCAGCACATCTTTCAGACTGTGGGAGGAAACCGGAGCACCCAGAGTAAACCCACGCAGACACAGGGAGAACGTGCAGACTCCGCACAGTGACCCAAGCCAGGAATTGAACCCAGGTCCCTGGCACTGTGAGACAGCAGTGCTAACCACTGTGCCACCATGTCGCCCACAGTACAAGTGACCAGTTACATCTTTCTTGGGCAAGAAACTAGTCTGGCTGCTGGCACATCCATTTTCTTTTAATATAATGCACATTTTAAAAAGCAAAGTACTGAAATGAAGTGTGGTGTAATTAACATTAGAATAAGGTTGTATACGTAATTTTGTTACTCGTCACAATTGTGATAAAAATGCTTCAAATTAAAATCTTATATTTGGCATATTGGACTTGCAGCCATTTTCTACTTCCCGCACTCTATTTACAGTGTTTGACCATTGTTTGTGACACAGCTTTAATATGGTTTCACTTCGATCTAGCCCAAAAACAACAGTGCGTTCCCATGTAATAGTTTCTTGGCTGTCCCCAGCTCCACATGACCACCTCAGTTCGTTCCATGGCTCCAAAATCCCTCTGCTCTTCCTGGTCTACATGCTGCCCACAGCAATATCAGTCTGAGGCACTGAGTCAGTTTCCACATGTATGCTGGATTTCTCAACCCCTGATGTATAACAGCTTTGTCAATGTCAATTCCTGGATCAACAAGAACTTCCTGCACATCAAATTGAAGTGTCTCTGCTCAGGTCCCATGAAACATTTTGCATCTTGTCAAATTCTGGTCAGCTTCCAGGTTACTCACGCAGACAATCACAGTGACCCATTTGATCCGGACATAACTTTCAAACCTCACATCTTAGCCTCATCATGGAGGCTGCCTACTTCCACGACATCATCCATACATCACCTCCATTGTTGCTTCCACAAGCTTTTGCCCACCCTGAGACTCACTACCCTTTTAGATTCAATTGTTCTGATGCTGCTCTTGCTCATTCCAGCTTTCACAAATTGAAATATTTTGATTTGATTTATTGTCACATGTATTGGGATACAGTGAAAAGTATTGTTTCTTGCACTATACAGACATAGCATACTGTTTATAGAGTACATAAAGGAGAAGGCAAGGAGAGTGCGGAATATAATGTTGCAGTTACAGATAGTGTGTAGAGAAAGATCAATTTAATTAGCTTAATATAAGGTAGGTCCATTCAAAAATCTGATGGCAGCAGGGAAGAAGCTGTTCTTTAGTCGGTTCTTAGACTTTTGTATCTTTTTCCCGACAGAAGGTCGTGGAAGAGAATATGCCCAGGGTGCTTGGGATCCTTGGTTATGCTTTTCCGAGGCAGTGGGAAGTGTAGACAGAGTCAATGGATGGGAGGCTGGTTTGCGTGATGGACTGAGCTACGTTCACAACTCTTTGTAGTTCCTTGCAGTCTTGGTCAGAGCAGGAGCCATACCAAACTGTGATACATCCAGAAAGGATGCTTTCTATGATGCATCTGTAAAAATTGGAGAGAGCCATAGTGGACATACAGCGGATAAATATTTGGAAACTCAATCACACACATCCCTTTGTTAACCTTCAGTGGCTCCGATATCCTAAGGCAATAATTTCAAAATCTTTGTCCTCACTTACACATCCCTCAGAGCCATCTCTCCTCCGACCTCCACAACCTCTTTCAACCTTCTATCCTAACATGTACAGTATCTTCACTCTTCTAATTCTTTCCCCAGTCGCAACCCTGCTTCAGCTACAACTTCTGCACCATCCTCGAAAGCCCTCTAGCCCTAACTGCCTCTCTTCCTGTGAAAGCAGCCTCATAACCTTACCTTTAGTCAGTAATGCTAATTTTCTTCCCTCTTATTATTTGAAGTCCAGTTATTTTCATCTTTATCTGGTGCTTTGAAATGCTGTATATTATTTGAGCAGCACCAAGTAACTAAGATGTTATCATAAGATAAATACTACCGACAATAGCTGTGCTTTTCTTTCGTTTACTGTGTCAGTAAATGATTAGGTTATTAATCCTTACTTTTTAAATTTAATAAAATTAAATTTGCTTATTTGACATTAAAAATGATTAGTTCCTAAGAGGGGTCATATTTAAAAGTACCATTTCTCTCTCCATAGATGCTGCCAGACCTGAGTTTTTCCAGCACATCATTTTTAATTCCAGATTTCCTGCATCCACAGTATTTTACTTTAAAAATTTATTTGAACCATAGAATCACTACAGTACAGAAAGAAGCCATCCAGCCCATCTGCATTGACTCTCTGAAAGAGCATCCAAGCTAAGGCCTCTCTTCCGCCCTATCACCGTAACCACATGCATTTACCATGGCTAATCTACTTAACCTACACATCTTTGGACACAAACGGGCAATTTGGCATAGCTAGTATACCTAACCTGCACATCATTGGACTGTGGCAGGAAACCAAAGAAAAGCCACGGTGACATGGGGAGTACATGCAAACTCTTGAAGGTCAGGAAAGAGATAGCAGATGTTCTGAGGTTGACTTTCCAATCTCACTAGATACAGGAGAGGTAAAGGAGGACTGAAGAACTGCATATGTAGTTCCACCATTTAAAAAGGGATCGAAGGAAACAATTATAGGCAGTTAGTCTTTCATTGGTGGTGGGCAAATCAGTAGAATAGATCCTGAGAGATAAAAGATTAACTGTCACATGGAAAGGCATGTCCTGGTCAGGGATGGTTAGCATGGATTTGTTAAAGGAAGATCTTGTCTCTCAAACTTGATTGAATTCTTTGAGTAAGTGACAAGAAGGGTTGGTGAAGATAGTGTGTGGATGTTGTGTACATGGATTCTAGCAAGGTGTTTGACAAGGTCCCTCATGGCAGATTGGTCAAAAAAATAAAAGCATGGGATACAGGGCAATGTGGCAAACTGGATAAAAAGTTGGCTAATAACAGGAAACAAAGGGTAATGGTTGATGGATGCCCTTGCAAATTGAAAGATGTTTCAAGTAGTGTCCCACAGGGTTCGGTGTTGGGACTCTTACTGTTTGTGTTATATATTAATGATTTGGACATGAATGTGGGGGGTATGATTGGGAAATTTTCAGATGACATGGATTGGCCGAGTAGTGGATAGTGTAGAGAATATATTCTCCAAAACTATATAGATGGGTTTGTGAAGTGGGAAGTAAAGTGGCCGATGGATTTCAATATAGAGAAATGTGAGGTAATGCATTTAGGGAGGTCAGTTACATGGAGTACACAATAAGTGGGAATATACTAACAGGGGTAGATGAAATAAAGATCTTGGCATTCAAGTACACAGGTCCCTAAAGGCAACAGTTCAAGTAGACAGGTTGTAAAGAAGGCATATAGAACATAACAGCGCAGTACAGGCTCTTCGGCCCTCGATGTTGCGCCGACCTGTGAAACCAATCTAAAGCCTATCTAACCTTCACTATTCCAATATCATCCATATGTTTATCCAATGACCCTTTAAATGCCCTTAATGTTGACGAGTCCACTACTGTTGCAGGCAGGGCATTCCACGCCCTTACTACTCTGAGTAAAGAACCTACCTCTGACATGGAATGCTCTCCTTCATTTGGCAGAGGTACAGAATATAAAAATAAGGATATAATGTTGGAATTGCATGAAATACCAATGAGGCCACAACTGGAGTATTGTGTGCAGTTCTAGTCACCACATTACAGGAAGGACATAATTGCTCTGGAGAGAATGCAGAGGAGGTTGATAAGAATGTTGCCAGGGTGAGAAAAGTGTAGCTACGATGAGAGACTGGAGAGATTTTGATTATTTTCCATGGACCAAAGAAGGCTGAGGGGTAACTTGAGGTGTACAAAATTATGAGGGGAAGAGATAAAAAGGACAGGATAAAATTGTTTCCCTTGGTGGAGAATTCTAGAATCAGGGGACGTAGATTCAAGATAGGTGGCAGAAGATGTAGCGAAGACATGAGGAAGAACTTTTTAAAAAAAACACAGAGGGTAGTGGGTGTCTGGAATTCACTGTCTGAGTTGGTGGTGGAGGCTGAGACCCTAAACTCTTTTATAAAGTTCCTGGATCTCCAAGTGCTGTCAGCTACAGGACTATGGGCCAAGTGCAGGAAGGCGGGATTAGAAAGGGAACCTGGGTCTTCTCAGGCTGGCATGAAAAGACAGTCCGAATGTCCTCCTTCTGTGCTGTAATGTTTCTATGGTTCTACAGGTCCGTAAAGACACTCATCCAAGGCCAGAATCAAACCTGCTTTCCCTACAGAAGCCACTCCGGAAAAGAAAAACATTTTTAAATTACAAGGCTTTCTAACGCATTCAAATTCCTTCCTTAAGCAAAAACCTGTTGATAGACAGTTCTATGGAAGACATGGATGAATTCCAATTTGACATTGTTTGCTTATTAAACACTAATGCTATATCATGGCGTTACAAGGCTAACTGAATTAAATAACTTACAGCAATTGCCGAATGTTAAATTTTCTTCACTTTCAGAAAGGCGCCAATTGTCATTCTACAATAGCCCACACAGTGTAAACATTGGCAAAGTCAATGTATAGAAGCAAAGTTTTCTTGTAGGAAGGAAAAGTGGGGGAGAGGGGGGTTAAGATGACTGTCAAGATCTGAAAATCAAAAATGGGCATCAATATATCAGCGTATATGAATCACTTCTATTTTGCACCACAACAAGCGGAGAACAGAACTATCCTACACTGAGATTCTGCCGTCAAGGGAGGCAGTGGCATATTGGTTACATCACTGGATTAGTAATCCAGAGACCTACTCGTGGGACCAAGGGTTCAAATCCCACAGCTGTTAGTGGAATTTAAATGAATCTGGAATTTAAAAGAAGCTAGTCATGGCAGTTAACTAGTAATGGAAACTATCATTGATTGTCATAATGCCCTTTAGGGAACAAAATCAGCCATCCTGGTATGACTCCAAATCCATTGCAAAGTGGTTGTTTTTTTGAAAAAGGCCTAACAAGCCAGTCAAACCAAACTGCTATAAAGTCAAAAAGGAATGAAACCGGAAAGGCCATCCAGCACAAGATGAGGCACAGGAAACAATGACACACCCAATTCTTTTCATCCTGCATAGTCTTTTTGCGTCAAAATCGGTAGCGTTGTCTTAGGGACTAATCAAGCAACAGTCTGACATGGTCAGACACGTGGAATTTCCCTTGTGCATAATATCCCAAACATCACTATCGCTGTAGTACAAGGGCATATATAGGGTTAATGTGGGACTGAGTACATCACCACACAGTGATGTAAGAGGGCACAAGACCCACACCAGGGTTGATCTAGTACTAGACAGAGCTGGGTACATCAGCAAGCATGGAGACAGCTCCTAGCTTGTATCCTTTACTATATGTTTGTAAATAGTTCCAAGAGTCAATAATAAATTCAGTTAACCTTGGTATGACTACAAATACTTCTTCAGACGTACCAAATTGTACCCAACAACACAGTGGCAGCTTGTAGAACACCACCAAGACCTTGCAGAAAATGCAGAAAAAACTAAAATGCTGGAAAACAGAAGAAAATCAGCAAAGTAGTCTGACCTGATGATAAGCTCCAGGAGCAGAGGTGCGGAAACAAATTGCAGGAAAAAGCTCCAAAGAAAGGCTTGGAAGTTGGAGCCAGAAATTTAAAATTACTTATTGCAGCAGGAGACTCCATTGAATCTTCTTTCCAAATCCACCTTCTAAACCCAGAGTGTAGAGTCAGCAGGGGTGAGCCAAACCTTTTAAAACTCCAGGCCATAGCAAGTCCTGAGAAACCTTTAAATAATTCAGTCAGAAGTGAAAAAAGCTATCACTAAAACCCAATCCCCAAGTTGGAGTCTAAACATGTGGTGTTTGAGCTCGCTCAAAGAAAAAATTAATAAACCAAGAGAATCACAACCACAAAACTTGGACGAGAGAAAGCAAAAACCAGGATTCCACAAATTTGCGACTGCTGAGCAAGAGAACTTTGTAGACAGTCGATCCAGGCATCCATTGTTGAAACGTTTGGTTTTTTTTCAAGCTGAGTGTGATCACTATTGTAGCAGAATCTGCCAAAAGCACAAGTGCAAGAAATCCCATTGCCTCCAAGCAAATGGAGCCCTTAAAGCAGAACTTACACTTAAAAAAATTAACCGTGGATCTGAATACCATACTTTCAACCCAATTCAGACTAACCCAAGACCCAGGCCAATCACATATTGGGGACTTTGGGGGAAAAGATTCCTAAGATACAGCATCGTTTCAGGTTTAGACAAAAAGTCAAAAACAGATCAGGTTAATACACTGCTTTACCTGGTGGGCCCGCCTGCAGACAATATTATTACAAGACAGGAAATCAATAAGTCACTTGTTAAATTTAAAGTACTAAAATCTTTCAACGGTCATTTTAATCTCAAAAGCAATAAAATAGTTGAATGAACTAAATCTAGTCCAGGAGAACCCTTTGATTCATTCATCAATGATCTATACAGAATGGCAGAAGGTTGAGAATAGAGAGACTTGAAATCTGAATTCATTAGACAAAATGGAGCAAGGATTACCAGATGACACACTCTGACCTCATGCAAGCAAAGGAAGATCTAACCCTGAAAAAGGCAATTCAGATTGTTAGGCAGTCAGAAATTATTACGTAGCACGGACCATTTTAAGTGAGAAAATTAAATTCAGCTTGTTAACTGACAAAGCACAGGTTATTCCAATTTAGGGAAAGCAATACCCGAACTGGTTCATAGAAATCATAGAAACCCTACAGTACAGAAAGAGGCCATTCAGCCCATCGAGTCTGCACCGACAACAATCCCACCCCCATATCCCTACATATTTTACCCGCTAGTCCACGCATCCCAGGACACTAAGGGACAATTTTAGCATGGCCAATCAACCTAACCCGCACATCTTTGGACTGTGGGAGGAAACCGGAGCACCCGGAGGAAACCCACGCAGACACGAGGAGAATGTGCAAACTCCACACAGACAGTGACCCAAGCTGGGAATCGAACCCAGGTCCCTGGAGCTGTGAAGCAGCAGTGCTAACCACTGTGCTACCGTGCCGCCCCACGGGCGGTTCTCCAACAAGTGAGATTAATGTCCTGCAATTTCAACCCAATGCTTTCAGTCCAACAAGGATTGGACACCAAGGCAAATTATGCAAGGCAAAAGCTCTGAAAAGCACAGAAGGTCCCAAGATCATCTACGAGGTCAAAACTGCAAACCCAGAAGAGAGAGACAGCTGTGCTTCTTGAATGAGGTCAAAGATTTTGGTTTCTCATTTTGGAATGAAGATGTTTCAGTCAATGACCAGTTAACAAGTTTTAAATTAGATAGAAGAGTCAGTGCAACAGTCCTGTGAGACACAAAACCATGGGTAAATCTTCTGACTTTGAACAACAGACATCACTGTATGGGATGGGAGGAATCCAACTTCCAGCCATAAGCATGATTCTGGAATCACTAAACTATGGCAGCAAATAAATCATTGAGATGAAAACGGTAGCACAGTGGTTAGTGGCACGGTAGCACAGTGGTTAGCACTGCTGCTTCACAGCTCCAGGATCCCGGGTTCGATTCCCGGCTCGGGTCACTGTCTGTGTGGAGTTTGCACATTCTCCTCGTGTCTGCGTGGGTTTCCTCCGGGTGCTCCGGTTTCCTCCCACAGTCCAAAGATGTGCGGGTTAGGTTGATTGGCCAGGTTAAAAAAAAAAAAAATTGTCCCTTAGAGTCCTGGGATGCGTAGGTTAGAGGGATTAGCGGGTAAAATATGTGGGGGGAGGGCCTGGGTGGGATTGTGGTCGGTGCAGACTCGATGGGCCGAATGGCCTCCTTCTGCACTGTAGGGTTTCTATGTTTCTATGTTTCTAAAACAGAAAATATTGGAAAATCTCAGCAGGTCTGACATCTGTGGAGAGAGAATGCAGCCAACATTTTGAGTCTGGGTGACCATTCATCATCTTTGAGATGTTGTACATCACCTGTAATCAGCCTTTTTCCTCTCGAACAGGAATGCCTGAGTAGCTCTGACAGCAGAAAATGTCAAGACAATCAGTATGGTTAATCACAGAGAACTGCAAATATCCGAGTACACAAACAAAAAGAGGAGTATTCGGACCAGGACTTCAGCTTTGAATTGTCTTCTGTCTTTGCAGAGCAGGTTTGTCTACTCTCGTTACAGGTACCGGAAAACCTTCAATGATTGCACAATGTTCAGCATCATTTGTACAGAAGTAGTTCTTGTCCATTTGCAGCAAGACCTGGACAATATTTAGGTTTTGGCTGACAAATGATGAGCAACATTCATGCCATACAGAATGCAGCTCACCACCACCTTCAAGGGCAATTAGGGACGGGCAACAAATGCTGGCCTAGACAGCGACATCCACTTCCCATGAAATCATACAAAAATTATTGGACACAAGAACAGTCATCTGTTCCTGTGACAGTAAAGTAAGCAGGATGCATTAATCTTTTCAGCTTTTTATTTTGCATTCCAACCAAAATAAACACAGAAAAAGCAAAGAAAGTTCATTTTAACTTGCATTACAGCTCAGTAAAGTCAGTGTGTTGGTGCAAAAAGAAAAACAGTATATACTATTCCAATTCACTAAGAAACATAGAAAATCATCACTACTTTTGAGGACTGCACACACAACAGACTTTCAGTTTCCTTATGCTCCGAAAACCCTCACTGCTTTGTATTATCAGTATTTGCACTGCACCTTAATCATGTTGTCAAAATGTCTCAAAGCACTTTACACAATGCTTTCTGAAGTGCAGTCACTTGGGTAAGTAAATCTGACAATCAAGCTAAACCAGCATTATATTACTGTGTAGTTGCTGCGAAGTCATAAGAGTCACAAGAGCAATGAAATGCAAAAAGGACACCCTATTTTATCAAGGCTTAAAAACATCTGTTGTTAGACATCGGTTTACACTAATCAGCACATAAATATGAATTTTTATCTCCAATTTCAGGATTATGAGATACATTTTTTAAATCAGAAAGAAGCAAAGGAGGATTTTTAAAAAACTATTAAAGTATTTGTTACGGATATTAAACAAAGGCGACAAAAGGCTATACAATTAACCCCAAGAACAACTTATAGAATTATTGAATGGGCTGGGCACAAAAGGGGGCCATTCATCCCATCATGTCTGTGCTGGGTCTCTGAGGGAGCAATTCATCGAGCGCCACTCCCACTCCATCCCCCTGTAACTCTGCATGGTCTTTCTTTTCAGATAATCCAATTCAGTTTTGAATGCCTTGATTGACCCTGCCTCAATCACATTCTAAGGCTGTGCATTCCAGATCCTAATCACTCGTTGCATGAAAAAAAAAACTTTGTCTCATGTCATCATTGCTTCTTTTGCCAACTAACTTAAATCTGTGCTGTTTGATTCTCAACCCTTTGTATAGGAACAGTTTCTCTCTATTTACTTTGTCCAGATATCTGGTGATTTTGAATACCTCCATCAAATCTCCTCTGAACTTTCTCTTCAAGAAAAGTAGTTCTTCATCCCTGGAACCATCCTCGTGAATCTTTTCTGCACCCTCTCTAACATCTTCACATTCTTCCTAAAATGTGATGTCTAGAACTGGACGCAAAACTCAGGTTGAGGCCAAACCAGTATTTTATACAATTTTAACATAACATCTTTGCTTTTGTACCCTATGTCTCTACTGATAAAGCCTAGGATTCAGTAGGCTTTATTAATCATCCTCTGGGCAGCATAGTGGCACAGTGGTTAGCAATGCTGCCTCACAGCGCAGGGACCCGGGTTCGATTCCGGACTTGGGTAACTGTATGGAGAGTTCGCACATTCTCCTCATGTCTGTGTGGGTTTCCTCCGGGAGCTCTGGTTGTCCGCAGCAAACTACCCAGCCTTCAGGAGAACAGTGACCACGACACCACACAACCCTGCCACAGCAACCTCTGCAAGACGTGCCAGATCATCGACACGGATGCCATCATCTCACGTGAGAACACCATCTACCAGGTACATGGTACCTACTCTTGCAACTCGGCCAACGTTATCTACCTGATATGCTGCAGGAAAGGATGTCCCGAGGCATGGTACATTGGGGAAACCATGCAGACGCTACGACAACAGATGAATGAACACCGCTCGACAATCACCAGGCAAGACTGTTCTCTTCCTGTGGGGGAGCACTTCAGCGGTCACGGGCATTCGGCTTCTGATCTTCGGGTAAGCATTCTCCAAGGCGGCCTTCATGACACATGACAGCGCAAAGTCGCTGAGCAGAAACTGATAGCCAAGTTCCGCACACATGAGGACGGCCTAAACCGAGATGTTGGCTTTATGTCACACTATCAGTAACCCCCACAGCTTGCCTCCTGTCCTGTCTGGAGACAATACACATCTCTTTAACCTGTGCTTAATGCTCCCTCCTCCACTCACATTGTCTGTATCTTTAAGAACTGGTTGGCTGTAGAGATTTGCATTCTAATCAGTATTCTGTTACTTGATTTTGTGTCTCTGTGCCCTGTTTAAGAGCAGGTTTCCATTCCATCTGACGAAGGAGCAGTGCTCCGAAAGCTAATGGTATTTGCTACCAAATAAACCTGTTGGACTTTAACCTGGTGTTGTTAAAACTGTTACGGTGTTCCTCCCACAGTCCAAAATACATGCTGGTTAGGTGCACTGGCCATGCTATATGCCCTCAGTGTACCCAAACAGGCACCGGAGCATGGCAACTAGGGGATTTTCACAGTAACTTCATTGCAGTGTTAATGTAAGCCTACTTGTGACACTAATAAACTTAATATGGCCTGCTACCTTCAATGATTTGTGCACATATGTACTCAGGTGGCCTTACTCCTGCACCCTCTTTAGAATAGTTTCCTTTGTTTTATATTGTTTCTTCACATTCTACCAAAATGAATTACTTCACACTTCTTTGCAATAAATTTCATTTACCATTTATCTGCCCATTCCAACAAACTGCTATGTCCTTCTGAAGTTCTACACTATCTTCCTCACAGTATTTTACAAGTTTTGTGCAGTCTGCAATTTTTGCCTGGTACGCCAGGGTCTGGTTTATTAATATATATCAGAAAGAGCAGGGTGCTAACACGAACCCTTGGGGAAATCCATTATAAACCTTCTTCTACTCCTAGAAATAACTATTAAACAATACTCTCCATTTCCTGTGATTCAAACAGTTTTGCATCCATGTTGCTACTGTCACTTTTATTCCATGAGCTCTAACTCTGCTCAAGTCTGTGCAGCACTTAACCAAATCTCCTTTGGAAGTCCATGTTCACAACATCAACCCTTTTGTTACCTCAACAAACAAAGTATCAAATATTAACTCAAGCAAGTTTGTCAAACATGATTTTCCCTTAATAAATTTGTGCTGGTTTTATTTAATTAACCCAAATTTGCCTGAGTGAAAATTAATTTTGGCCCGAATTATCATTTCTAGAAGTTTCCCCAACACCAAAGTTAAACTGACTAGCCTGTAGTTGCTGCACTTATCTTTACATCCTTAACATCTGCAATTCTCCAGTCCTTTGGCACTATCCCGAATGTATTATTTCACTGATCTGATAAATTTACAGATTTTGAAAAAGCTGCTGTCTTTTATTAGATAGCGAAGACTTAATTAAAGTTGCATTCTCTCCTTGGAATGCAAGAAGATTTTGAACCATATGTCAAGTGACTCGATGCAAAGTAATTAAATGCCATCTTTTTGGTTGTGATGTAGGTCATCCAAGAACTTAATTTCTGTGCAAAGTAATCGCACATCAACAAGCTTGTTGGTTCAGAGTTCCATGAGCACCAGCTAGTTTAGTTCTGACAGGTACATAATTAAATTTACCAAGAAGCATTGTACTTGGATAGAAGCATACATTTTTAAAGACTTACTATACTGCACAACAGTGAATTGTATCTTTCCTGATTTAGAAGCAACAGTTATGGCTATGCTCCCATGAGAAATCACTGGACTCCAATTTAGATTTAATATGGTCAGGGATTAAAGGCTCTTTGCAAGAAGATGATCCACTTTCCTGAAATGTGTGGATTTTTAAAAAATCTTCACTCCAGCTGTTCTTCTGCTTAAATCAGCAGTTGAGTTGGTCAGTAGTTCTTTAAAAAAAGTCTCTCCCCATAACTGTGAATATTACTGTAAAGAACCACCTTGATCAAAATAAAATGCACAGATCTGACTTCAAGAGAGTTCATCAATTTAAAACAAGTTGCGCATGACAAGAAGTATCAAAGTTGAAAATGCTGTGCAGCCTTAGATTATCTGTGCATTTAAATAATGGCTTCCATGCAGAATTTTTGAAAATATATGTATATATTATCTGTGTTCACCACAATTGTTAGTGTAGAGCGAAATATCCCATCAAGCATCCACAACATTTCAGATGAGGCATTAGGGTAGAGAGAACTATGGGCTACTTCTTCCATCCCCCTCCAAGTCAGCCAACTTGCTACTTTCATCTTAGAGTTTTGGGTGGACATTATTTCTTACACATATGAACATGCCATAAAGGTAAGATACAATGTGCAGTCTTGAGTTTTCTTTGAAGCAGTAAAGATGATGTGGCATTTTATTATACTGGCAAAGTGCACAAAGACTAAGGGGTTGTGTGTCTCTGATTTTCCACAGATCAAGTTTCTAATCTCTCCAGCCATCAGGGAAAGACTGGATGTTTCCCCACATTAAAGGAAAAGTAGAAATGTACTTCCGAACTGCAACTACATAGCACTTTTTCAGATTCCTTTGTGACATAAAAAAGAGATGCACAGAAGGTCAAAAATAGCATGCTATCAAAAATATCACAAATAAAAAGTAGCCTGAATTTAATACAGTATGTGGAACTTTAAGTCTTTCTTAATGTTGTTTATTCTTCAAGTCATTTTGCTGATTTGTACCGCCATTTTCATTTTTTAATTACCTACACTTTGGCCCAGCACACTGGGCCAACCACTACCATGTTCTGAGGCTGAAGCTGCTGCCACCATCACCAGAGGCTGAGGCTGCAAGGAGGCTGCAAGGCAGAGATCCTAAAGGATGGCAGTGCAGGGAGCCTGACCCAGAGGCTCAGTCAAGACAACCACCGCCACTCAGGTGCCAGGGCAGCTCATGATGGAAAGCTCCAACTGCAGATTGGGAACAAAAATAGAAAGCTGGAAAAACTCAGCAAGTCTGGCAGCATTCGCAGGGAGAGAAAAGAGAGTTAACGTTGAGTCTGTATGACCCTTCTTCAGAACTAAAGAGAGGGGGAAAAATGATAAGAAGGGATCGATCAGTGATTAATGGGAGCTGGAAAAAATTGCAACAAAGATGTAGCAAAATGTAAGAACAAGTGACAGGGGCCTGATGGGGGAGGGGGAGGGAGGATTTTTGCATCGGAACAAAAAAAAACTGGTTGACAATGCACTTAACCAGGTTTGACCCATTTCCTGCACCTCTGCCCCAACCCCTTCGCCTCCTGCCCAGAACCCTACCCCAAACAATGGTAGGGCCCTCTTGTCCTCACTTTCCACCCCACCAGCCTCTGCTTTCAAAGGATCATCCTTCGCCAGTATTCTTCCTCCTAAATACATGACACTTCTAATTAGCAATTGTGAAGGGAAGCCCACCACAGCATCATACTCTTCTTTGGTTATTCATAACGTTTGGTTCACTCTGTCCCCAAAGTTCTTTCCAAAGTTACAGAACCGTAAGTACTGCATGAACTTCATTCTAACCTACAAACTAAGAATATTGCTGTGAACCACAGAAAGGCACAATGAATGGTCTTCTTTGGCATGTTTGTTCACCTCCTAACTTGAAGGCATCAAGCCTGCAGTTTCTTTTATGTCTCCACAAATACTGGAATCCCATCAATACCATGCCAAGTAGATGATTTATACATGAGCCTAAACTGCAGGGTGCAGGAACTGAAGCCTTCCAAACTGATCTTATTCTTCCCCAATGCCTCCAGGTGCAAATTTTCCAGGAGGAGCATTGTAGGTTTGTACCTGGCAAGTAACAGATTCCACAATGTGTATTTTGAGCTAGACAATCTTTGTTTCAACATAGCAGTCAGGACAACCAGTGGCATCAAATAGAAACATAGCTAACGTTCCCATCCTTTACCAGTAATCTCTGCGGGAAGGATTTTTGATTGGGTGGAACTCCCAACATTGTCTACTTTCACTTGGCCTACACCTACATATTCAAATCATGCTGCAGGCATAACAATCTAGCATGCATCAGAACACATTTTAAAATAACTAGCCTGTAAAACAGGCATTTTAGAAAGTAATGTGAAATGTGCCCACTAATCTTAAATCAGCTCCAGGACAGCACCTCATCCCAAAAAAATGGGGATCTGCCCTGCTGACACTGTTGTGAAGTTTTTCTATTCAATTTCTAAACAAATCTTAAAAGATGAGCATAAGGAGCATGTTAAATAACTGCAGATCACGGGTATGAGGTTATCCATTTTGGCAGGGAAAATAGAAAGAAAATGAGCTGAATGGAGATAAACTTCGGAGTGCTTCGGTGCAAAGGAATCTGGGTGCTCTTGTGCATGAATTGCAGAAAACTAGTATGCAGGTACAGCAGGTAATAAGGAAGACAAATGGGATCTTGGCATTTATTGTTAAACGAACAGAATATAAAAGTAGTGAAGTGTTACCGCTACTGTACAAAGCATTAGTAAGACCTCACATGGATGTCATTTGACATACAATGAACCAAAACATGTCTAAGATCTGCAACTGAATCTGAAGTGTGGGCATCATGAACCTTCACGAAAGAAAATATTACCAAATCACATAATTAAACATGATGTCACCACCTGATTTTTAAAAATATACTTATTAAAAATCAGTTTCTCTAACAAATATTTAAACTGCCACAGGGACATGGATAGAAAGGAGCACAGGGCATTCACAGAAGAATTTTTTTTATTATGGGCGCCATTGGTTATGTTAGCATTTATTGCCCATCCCTCATTGCCCTTGAAAAGATGGTGGTGAGCTGCCTTCTTGAAACACTGCAGTAGCAATTGATGCAACAGAGTAGCTTCCACAGTCATTTCAGAGGGCAGTTGAGAGGCAACCACATTGCTGTGGCTCTGAAGTCACACGTCGGCCAGACCAGATAAGGACAGCAGGTTTCCTTCCCCAAAGGACATTTGTGAACCAGATGTGTTTTCCCGACAATCGACAATGGTTTCATGGTCATCAGTAGATTCTTAATTCAGGATTTGTTTTTATTCAATTCGGCGGCATTCGAACCTGGGTCCCCAGAACATTAGCTGAGTTTCTGGATTAATAGTCTAGCGATAATACCACTAGGCCATCCTTACATAATCTGCTCATGAATCCTGTTGCTCCAATAATCTGGTGAAGAACACATATAATGCTGTTCCAGCTGCAGACATATTCCAAGAACAGATTAGTTCTTGATGGGGACTTAAAGGGCATATGAGATACTGGTGCTAACAATATAGAGCCTAAATCACTTCTACTGGAATAAACAATATATTCATAACCAATATATAATTCCTATCATTCTTTCAGTAAATAAACGCAATTTCACCTTTGTTTCACCCCTACGCAGATAAGGTGGTGACACCTGCTCCGCCCCATACCCTTAGTAAATCACATGTTCTATTTTGTCCTTCACACTTTAAAATGGGCTCAGTTCTCATTTCTGGGTCATTCACAAATCATTTTCTGTAAATTTCAGCTGTTGAATAACAAAGGCACAAATATCATTTCTTGGTTACTATTCTAAAACCACTCCAGAAGCTAATAAGGAAAATGTGTTCCATTTCATAGCCATTAACTTTTGCCATTTTTGTGTGCCAAAGTACATTATCTTTGAAAATACTTGTGCAAAGTGCTCCAGTAGTCACAATTCACAGTGAACATCCAAGGCCTGGATAAAACACCTTGACTATCTTTAAAATGGTAAAAACAGCTTTGCATGGAATCAAAGAATGACAACATCATGGGCAGCAGCCATTCAGTTTGTTGCATCGAGGCCATTTCTCCACAAAAGCAACTCATCTAGTATTCAAGTGTTTACCCAAGTTCCTTTTGAAAACCAGAATTGAATCTGCCTCCATCACATTTTCAGGTAGCGTATTCCAGACCCTAACCACACACTATTCACAGATTTTTTCCTGCAAAATAACTTTTCCTCATTTGATAATCAGTCATAAGTTTTAGGGGGACAATTGGGACTTACAAAATACGTTACTCATGTAAATATTTGTACCTTTAATAAGCACAGCTAGGGTTCAAAAATTACAGATATTGAACAAGGTATTGAAATGGAATCTTCAACCTACATTTAATAATGAGACTTCTATAGTGTGTGATGTATGCTTAACCTTTTGTAATTATAACGGGTACATTAACGTAGTAATGGTGTCAGAGTAATCAGGGCATCAGCAATTTAGGTACTTACTTTTTTGTCACTTCCTAGCCTAATGCATGGCATGTACTAGAGGACACATTTATGAAGCCAAATTTATTTCAATAAGAAATAGGAGGATTTTGACTTTGCAAAAGAGATAAAGTACATATTACTATTTAGAAATGCATATTAAATAATGAATCTATATGGGATACTTTAAAATCACCATTTTGTGCACATGGTCTCCAAGATTTCAAGTCAGTATGAGTCTGTGCAATGTCCAAACTATGTTGGGGATTGGGGGTTTTAAACAAAAAAGAAAAAAAACGTTCGCGCACGTAGATTCAAACTAACAACAGATTTATTCTTGGATTGCTTGCCTGTACAGAGTACAAACTAAAACTAAAAGCAGGACCCTCTGAAACACCCCAATGGCATCAGCATCAAATCATGTGACCTGCTCTTATAGCAATCCTGCAACTATTTAAATATAAAACAGTTGACAAGTTTCTTACACCTGCAGGCTCACTGGTTTCAAAAAAAGTGGATAGATGTACTGTAGTCCATGTTTGGACTT
The DNA here is from genome assembly GCF_964213995.1 of Mustelus asterias. Lineage (NCBI taxonomy): Eukaryota > Metazoa > Chordata > Chondrichthyes > Carcharhiniformes > Triakidae > Mustelus > Mustelus asterias. Next base: position 160,335,764 of record NC_135802.1, read on the forward strand.
GAAGACAAATTGATTCATAACTGTGCAATATTAAGTAAACCTTGTACTTTTTCATTAAGTAAATGACGTGAAGGTGAAGTTGCTCCCTATAAATTAGGCTTTAGACTAATGGCCAAATAAAACATGCACAAGTCTCATCAATAGCAAACAAAGAATTTTGCATAGAACTTGAATGTTTCTAATTGTAGGCTGGGGGCCAGCTGAGTTTCTAATTGAAATTAATGAAAATGAAAGTCAGGCAGTTACTGCCAGTCTGCAACAATGATTTTATGCCTGGTTGGTAATTTGAAAATCTACCCTGGAGTTTCTGGATTGCTTCGAACTGATGCACCAGCAACACATTTGATGGTTTCTTTGTAAGATGTGAAGTGAAACACAAGCACAGACTTCCATATTTGAGAAAACTCACTGCAGCATTAAAATCCACTGTTTTTGCAGTAAGACTGCAGTATTTCCAGGAAGCAATATTCCTGTACTTCTGCAGTGAGTTCATTGCTACTTCTCACTCAGATTAAGAGAGCAAGGCAGTCGTGGAAACCTACTGATCATTAAGTTTAACATTGCAGTTTAATTTTGAATGGTTTACAGCATTGATGTGGGTTCCATCAATGCAGTTTTATGTGTTTCCCATCTTACACTGTGACATCAATAGCAGCTTTCAGGTACTAAATTAGATTATAGATCATTTAACCAGTAGGTTATAATAGTCTTTCGCTCCCTTAATTCCGTTCAACCAGTTAAGAATGTGGAAGTAAGTGCTGATGTCTGAATTACCAGATAGCACTTTCACCATCACTTTCCCACTATTTCGATGGAGAAAAGTTTACATTTTACAAGACTGCAGTGCACCATTGCTCCAACTTGCTGTGCTGCAGGAAGCTGAAACTCAGGCATGCACCATTCACCCCCACATACAGAGAAGAAGCACAGCGCAACATGCTAGCGCTTCCCCAACAAGAGAGGGCAAAGTGAGGGGGTGGGAGGAAAGGGGACAGAGAAGAAAATCAATTAAGGATGCCAAATATCTCCATCAATATTCATTCCAGCAGCAGTAAATAAAGTGATTTCTCTAGCCTGATCATGTCAATGAGAAAAGAAGGTTCCAATTGAAATTTATTTTTTCTAAACTGGCTGACCTGCTGTGCATCTGGTGCCCTTATTTCTCACATATTGCTTTGACTTTGCCACATGCTATGTAGCTGATAAATCTGAATGTATAGGTTTTGGGACAAGTGGTAACAACGTAGGTTACAGACAAGAACATCCTTTTAAGAACAGACAGGATAGTGACACGAGCAGCAAGTTTATGAGTATCCTAGTGCATAATATGGCATTTCATGGATCATAAGTCATATTAATATTCCTATTAGCATATATTTCAGTTCACTGATACCAACACAGCTTAATTTTCTGATTTACAATGCATTTATCAATGAGGTAACATTGTGGACTTGGGGGCTTGGAAAAGACTACTCTTAACAAAATTCAAACAGGGAAAAATAGCTGGCAAAAAAAATAAGTGCAAATAGAACAGAGCTCTGCTAGAATAGTTTGTATTGCAGTTGCATCTGGTTGAAAGGCTATTTCTCAGGCATCTCAGTCTTACAGCCATCATTTAATAATATTTGTAGCTGCTTTTGTTGTGGTATTTATATTTCTATCCCAGGGAAGATTTCTTCTGGATTTGTGTTTATCAAGAGCAAAAATCCAACACTGCTACCCAGCCCAAAGAGAAATTCTCCTCCACTTAAAGAAAAGATACTCTAAAACAGAACTGAGCAAATTGCATGGATAGTTAAATTTTCTAATTCATTCATGGGATGTGAAATTTGTTGCCCATCTTTAATTTCCTTTGAGAAAGTGGTGTTGAGTTGCCCTCTTGAAACACTGCAGTCCATGTGATTTAGGCACATCCATGCCGCTGTCAGGGATGGAGTTCCCAGCTTTTAACCCAGCGATAGTGAAGGAAGAGCAATACTGTTCCAAGACAGAAAGGTGCATGGCTTGGAGAGGAACTTACGGGTGGTACTGTTTCCAAGCTTCTGCTGTCCTTGTCCTTCTAGATGGTAGTCACTAGTTTGGAAGGAACCAACGAAGGAAACTTAGTGAGTTGCGGCAGCTGAAACTGGTAGACACTGCCGTCACTGTGCACCAGCGGTAGAGGGAGTAAATATTTAAAATGGTGGATGGGTGCTGATTAACCGGGCTGCAGTGTCATGGATGGTACAACACTTCTAAAAGGTGTTGTTGGAATGCACCTCATCCAGCTAAGTGAAGAATATTCCAACACACTGTTGACTTGTGCCTTGTAGATGGTAGTGAGGCTTTGGGGATTCAGGGAACGAGTTACTCACCTCAGAATTCCCAGCCACTGATCTGCTCTTGCAGCCACAGTATTAAATGGCTTGTCCAGTTCAGTTTCTGGTCAAAGGTAACTCCCAGGATCTTGACAATGGATGATTCAGCAATGGCAATGTCATAGAAAGTGAACAGGAGATGTTTAGATTCTCTCTTATTAGAGATGGTCATAGCCTGGTCATATAGATGGTCATAGTCATATTTGCTGGTTATCATATATTTTTTAAAGACTCCTGATAGTAAGATTCTCTTAGTGACTTAGTAGATATACTGAATGAAATCATAGATAATAGTAGCCAGAATATGCAATAGCCATCAGGATAGTTTGCTGAGCATGAAGTATCAGTTTCAAGGTTCCGCATTCAAGTCCCACTCCAGAGCTCGAACACAAAATCAAGGCTGGGACAGCAGTGCAGGGAGTATGGCACAGTCGAAGGTGCCAACTTTTCAAAGAGATTAAACCATGACCCCATCTACCTCCTCTGGTGGATGCAAGATTTGCATGGCACTATTTTGAAGACAAGCAGGGAGTTATCCCAGGTGCAACAGAAACAGAAAATGCTGGAAAATCTCAGCAGGTCTGTGGAGAGAGAATAGAGCCAACATAGAGTCTGGATGACCCTTCCTGTTTTTATTTCAGATTCCAGCATCTACTGTATTTTGCTTTTATCTTAGTTATCGCAAGTGTCCTGGCCAATATTTATCACAAAAAACAGATTATCTGGTCATTATCACATTGCTGTAGGAGCAAATTAGCTACCACGTGTCTTACAGTGCCTACATTTCAAAACATACTTCACTAGCTGTTGTGAGATGTCGTGGTGGTCTTGAAAAACAGGATATAAATGCCAATCTCTCTTTCCTTCATATAATTTTCTTATGAGCAAACCCTCAGTTAAGTAATAAGTGGCCCAAATCCTGTGTGTTATGAATGTCTTTATCTGTGATATCAATCCTTCACAGTTCTGCATTAAAATTCAGTTTAAATTGGAACTTTAAATCAAAAATAGAAGAGGAAAACGATTGGGTTGATTTACTACCCTTCAATACGAACTCAACCTCTCTTCAGAGGCAGATGGGGGGGGGAGGGGAAGAGAGAGCAGCTTTAGCACAGATCATAGAATCACAGAAACCCTACAGTGCAGAAGGAGGCCATTCGGCCCATTGAGTCAGGACCAAAAACAGGCCCTATCCCCATAACCCCACATATTTATCCCGCTAATCCCTCTAACAATGCATCCTAGGACACTATTGGGAAATTTAGCCTGGCCAATCAACCTAACCCGCACAGTTTTGGACTGAGAGGGGAAACCAAAGCACCTGGAGGAAACCCACGCAGACATGGGGAGAATGTGCAGACTCCATACAGTCACCAAAGCCAGGAATCAAACTCAGGTCCCTGGTGCTGTAGGCAGCAGTCCTAACCACTGCACCCCATCGTGCTGCCCCTTGGAATGGAATTTGAAGCCCAAAGTAGATAATGTTCCAAAAAAGTAATTTTCAATTAATGATCAAGCTTACACACCATAAAATGAATGTTGCAATTAAAAGAAAATTCTAAAGACTGGATATGTTTTCACGACTCAATAAAATAAGACAACTGTTCAAAATATCTGAGAGTCCAATTTCAAGGAAAGCTTAAATGGAAAACTGTACGCTATTCATGCTATTCATGGAATAAAACAATGACACACTGTAATCTTGCCTCATTTCAATTTTGGACATTGAAGTGGTACTACAGCTCTCAAAGGCATTGTTGTCATTTGGGACAGAATTGGAAAATCTTCCTGGCTTTTGTATATGTTCTATAACATCCATCTGTCTTCCTGTTTCAAACAATCATTGAACTTGAAAAGCAAATGAGATTAAATCAGACAAAATCTTAAGCATTGTATATAGGTTCAGAATTTAGTATGCAGTGATTTTATGTAGTAGTAATTTTAAGGCTCTGTTTTAGCCTTGCATAACTGCATTAGTCCATTTTTTTAAATGTTGAATTAAAAATCTTGATAAGATTCAATTATATAAATGTTAAGACATGCATCCAGGAGGTTTTATCATCTATTTCTCAATATTCAGATTACATATGAGGAAGAGTTTATTGAACTCAGACAATTAGTTCAACTTAAATTGTTCATTCAAACTTTATAATGCATTTTAATCTGGATATGTAACAGTACAAAACAAGACTGACATGCAAGACTCAAGAGCTTTTGCACTTGGGCCACACATAGAATTCAGGGAAAACAGCTTTTGGCACAAAGTGGCTGAACCCCAAAGGAGCATGCTGAGCGGTGTGGGAGTAGGGCAGCTAAAATTGTGGGATGGCAGGGGTGGCATGCCTATCAACTCCCTGCTCTCGCTGGCATTTTTCCAGCATCAGGGAGGTGGCGAACGACTTTACTACCTTTAGCCCAGTTACCATTATTTTACCAGTAGCATGTGGCCCCTCAGGCTTATCTGGGGCAAGGGGGGCATCTGATTGGACACCCTAGGGCCCCACAGAGAGCCCCCCATTCCCTGCAACAAATACCCCAAACCACTTAGTGATGATACAGCACCTTGTTTAAAATCACAAAACTGCCACAAAGAATACATACTTCAGAACAGAAGCAACTGCCGAACAACAGGGCACTGCGCTATCATCAGGGTACTGAATTTAGACAGGCAAAGAAAGTTAAACCAAATAGCTTGTTGTGTTGAAAATTGCAGGACAATGCAGTGTCTTGGCAAAAAAATAAGTTACAGTAAGTCATAGCTACACATCTAATTCTTCGGGTTTTACTGGAAACCAACCTGATTGGACTATTTCACATCATGCCATAGTTTTTCTCAATAATGACAAAGCCCTGCAACAGACAGATCTTCAGAAGTACTCAAGCAACCACTCAGTCTCGTTTACCAGGAAATTTCTGACAAATCTCTCAGCTTGATGTCAAGTAGACTTCACTTAGGACTGCTGCCTCTAAAAATAGTTCTAGCACAAGATAAATATCCCACTGTAAGAATTCTATGATCTAAGATAAATATACACAGGAGAGTGACGTTTTTCTAGTTTCACATAAGCTATGACTGTAACAGAAATTCTGCACCCATCTCCTTTCCTTCTCTGAATGATATGCTTTGTATAGCGCACAAGAAACAATACTTTCACTGTAAACCAATACATGTGACAATAATAAATCAAATCAAAGCTATAAACAAGTGCAATATTCAAGATACTACAAGGTAGCAGATTACAGGAAATTTCAGGTTCAAACTAAACCTCACAATGAAGGTCCAGTGTTGAAAGAAAACTTGTCTTCAAACTTTAAGCCATACATCTAGTCACATCCCCTGCCTTGTGCCCTCAAGCAGTGAGGAAACACAGCAAACTGAAAACCATAACTAAAATAATAGCTTTTCCAAGGTTTGATGTTCAAATTCTGGAGTGGGGCATTTAAGACACAATCTATTCTGAGAAAGAGAAGCTTTGAGTAATAAGAATCCGTTTTCTAAGTGAACCACGAGCTTCTTGCATAATTCCCGAGATTCTTAAAACCACGAGTGTTTCTTTCTGTTTATAGAATCATCTGAAGCCCTCATTTGCATTGTTGGTTTGCATTTTTTCTCTTGCTTTTTCCTGTCTTTTGTATTTCCAATGTCATAGGACAGCACAGTGGCAGAGTAGTTGCATACTGCCTTATAGCCAGGGACCCAGGTTCAATTTCGTCCTTGGGTGACTGTGTGGAGTTTGTATATTCTCCACGTGGGTTTCCTCCCACACTCCAAAGGTTAGGTTGATTGGTCATGATAAATTGCCCCTTAGTGTCACAGGGACTAGCAGGGTCCGGCCTATGGCATGGGGTTCTGGGGATGGGACCTGGATAGGATGGTGCATGCTTGATGGGCCGAATGGCCCCCTTTTGCGCTGTCGGGATTCTATGATTTAAGCATTCACCTCAACATCCAACCACTCCATATTCCCTGTGAACGACCTCCACATCAATGCAACACAACTAATTTTACAAGCTGACTGACTGTAATGTCTTATAAAACACACAATCTTCTACATTATAAAACAAAGAGACCTTTCGGTTAGGGTGAAATGCAGAACAATTAAAGATTGCTGGAAGCAAATCAAATCAAGGAGTTTGAATGTCAAGAGCCAATCTTAAGATTAATCTCAAGAGCCAGCAGTCAGGAGAGAATTGCCACCATAAACTCACCATGTTTTTAAATTATTTTACAATGTCTACAGTAGGAAATTTATAACAATTTTTCCTTGTGATGCATCATGTCCAAAAATGTGTAGGTCAGATGGATTAGCCATGGTAAATGTATGGAGTTAAGGGGATAGGGCAGGGAGTGGGACTGGGTTAGATGCTCTGTCAGAGAGCGGTGTAGACTCAATGAGCCCAGTGGTCTCTTTCTACACTATAGGGATTCTATGGTTCTATGTGCAGACACTGGAGCTACTATTCAATTTCCAAGGTAGTTTCCAGAAAACAGAATGCATCATTTTGTCACTTCCACTATGTTGACAAAAATGAGAAACATCATACTGCAGTGCAACATTAGGAAGAGTATTCAATCTAATCCTTCAAGTGCAAAACCAGATTTTAAAAGGAAATCTTTATGACAAATAAATCTACTGTGCAAATGCTAGAGCAACATGTGCACATATAGCATTTGAGGCAGAAAATAAAACATTTTTAAAAATGATAAAAAGGCATAATACAAGCAAATCCCATTATTAAGGGCACTTAAAGGATGGTTTAAAAAGCAGGAAGCAAACAGGAAGCCATGTTTCCTACTTCCTGTTGGTTAAATTGACGAGTGCAAAAGACACGTTTCACCAGATGCACGCGCTGAATGGGACTTGGAACATAAATAAATGCTCAGTCGTATTCTGCCCACTTTTCCTAAAAGATGAGCAATTATTAAAGCAACCAATCGCACTTCATGCAAGTGATCACTATTCACGTGAGCCTCAGCAGTAAGCTGCTCAACAACTCTCAGCATGATAACAGAATCTGATCTAGTGCTTGCACGTTATGTCATCCTGGAATTTTAGTCAATATTCCTCTACCCAACTAGGAGCCTGGGCTAACAATGGCACACACATCATTCCATCAGAGACCAACTAACTCAACACAGACAACAGATAAAATCTCTTCCATAAATGCAGCTTAAAAATATTCCTTGATTCAGTATATGTCACCTGACTGAAAACAGGCTGCAATACAATCAAACAAGATCATCAATACTGCTCTTAAAGCATCACAAAATAAGATAGCAACACCCAAGTCACAAACCCAGTACAAGCATAAAATCCCCCGAGTTTAATTTCTGTATAGGGAAGTTCATCTCAGATGAGAAAAAAACAAGACATTTAGGTCACAGCACCAAAATAATTGTGTGGGTAAAGCAGCAAAAAGTAAAAAAGAACAATTCTTGTATTGTTATCCATTGCTCAGTTTGCAGCACTGTCTCCTCTAAGCCAGAAGATAGAGTTTGAATCCCACTCTAAACTGGAGCACAAAAATCTAGGCTGACACTATGGCGCAGTACTGAAGGTGCTCTGTCAGATGTGCTGTCTTTTGAAGCATCCAGCTGCTCTCTTAGGTGGATACCATGACACATTTTGAAGAACAGGGAGTTCACCCCAACTGCTTGGCCAATATTTATCCCTCAAATCAAGATCACGGATCATTATCATTGTTGTTTGTAATCACTTGTTGAACACAAATTGGCTGTTGCATTTTCTACATTACAAAATAAACACTTGACAAATGTCTTGGGATGTCCAATAAACCCAAGATTATGAAAGGCGCTGTAGAAACACAAGTTTTTTTTTTGTTATATCAATATTAAATAATGGAAGCTGTCCATTTCAGTTGCAGCTTACCACTATTTAGGTGCTTGAGCTCTAAAAAATCTACTTTATTCAACTTTTGTTGAACAGAATTTGTATCATCTAGGCATACACATTAATTGACTCAATTAACAGGAGTAGACTATACTTGATTCAAAGTACAAGATTATATCAAAGCACAACAATTCACAGGGGATGATGCAAAACCCAGCATTGGTACAGTTACAGTTGTAAGCAGCATGTAACACAAAGCTTGTGGATCTGTTAACTACACTGGGGTGTTCATTACGTTAACCTACACATCTTGGGACACTCGAGGATAATTTAGCCTGGCCAATATATCTAACCAGCACATCTTTGGGCCGTAGGAGGAAACCGATGGACCCAGAGGAAACCCACACAGACGCGGGGAGAACATGCAAACTCCATTGAATTGATTTGGATCCAATCACGTGTAATACAAAATCTCCACCCCACCATTCCGGTGTCTCCCAATGAATTCCATCTCTGGTTATTGATCCAACTATTTTAACTAAGCTGGTTTTCAATTGGGAGAAGACTAGCCTAAAAATTGTTTCAGTTTCTTTACGTCCCGGGAAGTGGTCAGGCCATTTGTGCCTGTGGGACAAGAGAATAAAAATAATCATTGGTCTGTTAGCACATCCATGCCTGGCAACCTGCCATGAACCATTCATCTATGCAGGAAAGATGGCTGCTTGCCACCAAAGATGCACTACACACACAATAACTGGAGCATTGAGATTACAACAAACATATAACTCATTCCATACAGTAATAAGCAGAGCAACTAAAATGAAAATTCTGAGCAGCCAATCCTAATCATTCTTGAAAAGGAAAAACATGAAAAACTAAACTTTCATTGCAAAGTCTTTAGCAAGTGAAGAATTCCCTCTGCACTGCTGGTCACTTTTGCTTTGAAGGTGGATGTGACAGCTATTTGGCACACTTAATAGGTTTCACAAACAGCAAATGAGATTATTGGTGAGTTAACTATTTGTTATGGTAAGTGTTGATTGATGGAAAAGTGCTGGCCAAGAAACTCCGTATCCTTAAAGTAGTGCATTGGAATCTTTAATGCCACCTGAAATAGCAAACAGTGGTCGCTTGACATGCCAAAGTCCAGCATCACTAACAATGACATTTTCTCTGCCAAAGAACAAAGACAATACTGAATCGACGACATGAAAAGACTGAATGTTTTCATCCCTGGCTACCAAATACTTGGAGTCTTGAGAACTTGAAAAATCAAGTGCTTAAGTTCCACTGAAGGAAGAATTTATATATTGCCATGGAACTAAGGGACAGTATTGTCTGACAAAGTGCTTTCTAAACTGGAAATTGACTCACATGCTTGTCCACTCATTGTATTTAAAATGTATGGCCACTGCCTATGACTACTTGCAAACAGAATGCAATTTTGCCATAAGGGAAAATGAACTGACAGGCATTAAATCATGCTTCAAATACCTTACAATCTGGTTTCTGCCATTTCATTGCTATTAGTACAGTGCTTTTTACTGTCATTTAAATTAGAATGTTATCAATTCCCATGTGCTGATTGAAGCTGTTATTGACACAATCCTGAATTCACCTTGGCAACATTAATGTTGTCATGAACGTACATTCAAATTAATCACATTTATTATACACACAACTATATTCCATTTTGTAGTTCATCATCAAATGTTATTGCATTGGTTAAAGGGCTGGCTGATTATACTTTGGACATTGCACACTGGGATCTAGATTTGAACAAATTCCAAATATGTGGGAAGCCTTTTTTGTATAAGGGCTCACGAAAATTAGTTTAGGCAATCTTCCTCTAGTTTTTATTGGGAAAAGGCTCTGTGAAAAAAATTAATTGGTTGGCTAGTTCTGATTTGGCGGCCATTTCTTTCAAACTAGTTATAATACAGACTACAGCGGCATACCTTGTTTGACCAGATACAAATGATGCATTTCATGAGTTACAGACTTTAAAAAATGTTTTAGAATTGGTTCAATTCAAAAGGGAACATACAGCACCTTCTTAAAATTTAAATGCTCAGATATTCAAAATCTGAACAGTTTCAATAATTATTTTCCGGGATATGAAATGAAATGTTCTGGTCAAATCAGAGTCAATGTGAAACTTGAGAGAGAAAAAAATTTCAAGGCAGTTTAGTTAGATTCCTGCAGCAATTAGAAATTCGGGAGAAAGAAATACTGCATTAGTGAAAACTAATTCACAATAGCATAGCTTAGTTTTTAAGAGTTTGTGAATTTTCTTTCCTATTTGAAACATAGGAAATAGGAGCAGTAGGCCATTCGGCCCTTCGAGCCTGCTCCACCATTCAATATAATTATGGCTGATCCTCTCATGGAGGGAGTGCAGAGAAGGTTCACCAGGTTGATACCAGAGATGAGGGGTGTTGATTATGAGGAGAGACTGAGCAGATTGGGTTTGTGCTCGTTGGAATTTAGAAGGCTGAGGGGGGATCTTATAGAGACCTATAAGATAATGAAGGGGCTGGATAGGGTAGAGGTGGAGAGATTCTTCCCACTTAGAAAGGAAGCTAGGACTAGAGGGCACAGCCTCAAAATAAAGGGGGGTCAGTTTAGGACAGAGTTGAGGAGGAAATTCTTCTCTCAGAAGGTGGTGAATCTCTGGAATTCTCTGCCCACTGAAGTGGTGGAGGCTACCTCGTTGAATATGTTTAAATCACGGATAGATGGATTCCTGATTGGTAAGGGAATTAGGGGTTATGGGGATCAGGCGGGTAAGTGGAACTGATCCACTTCAGATCAGCCATGATCTTATTGAATGGCGGGGCAGGCTCAAGGGGCTAGATGGCCTACTCCTGCTCCTATTTCTTATGTTCTTATAGAAATCATAGAAACCCTACAGTGCAGAAACAGGCCATTCGGCCCATCGAGTCTGCACCGACCACAATCCCACCCAGGCCCTACCCCCATATCCCTACACATTTACCCGCTAATCCCTCTCACCTACACATCTCAGGACACTAAGGGGCAATTTTAGCATGGCCAATCAACCTAACCCACACATCTTTGGACTGTGGGAGGAAACCGGAGCACCCGGAGGAAACCCACGCAGACACGAGGAGAATGTGCAAACTCCACACAGACAGTGACCCAAGCCGGGAATTGAACCCAGGTCCCTGGAGCTGTGAAGCAGCAGTGCTAACCACTGTGCTACCGTGCCATTATGTTCTTAACACCATACTCCCACGTTCTACACAAGTTCACCACCCTGAATGAAGAAATTTCTCATCTCAGTCTTAAATGGCCGACGCTGTATCCTGAGACTGTGACCCTTTCTTCTAGACAACCCACCGCCACCCCCAAACACCCCCAGCCAGAGGAAACAGCATCCCTGAATCCAGTCAGTCCAGCCCTGTCAGAATTTTATACGTTTCAATCAGATCCCCTCTCATTCTTCCAAATTCCCGTGAATACAAGCCCAGTCGATGCAATCTCTCCTCATACAACTATCCTGCCATCCCAGGAATCAGTCTGATAACCATTTGCTGCACTTCTTCTATGGCAAGTACATCTTCTCTTGGGTAAGACCAAAGCTGCACACAATATTCCAGATGTGGTCTCACCAAGGCGTTGTACAGCTGCAGTAAGACATCTTTGCTCCTGTACTCAAATTCTGTTGCAATGAAGGTCAATATACCCTTTGCCTTCCCAACTGCTTGCTGTACCCACTAGTCACTATTATCTGCCACTTTGAAAAAGACTCATTTATTCCTACTCAGTTTCCTGCCTGCTAACCAATTCTCAATCCATGTTATTATATTACCCCAATTCCATGCGCTTTAATTTTGTATGGGGCGGCACGGTAGCATAGTGGTTAGCACTGCTGCTTCACAGCTCCAGGGACCTGGGTTCGATTCCCGGCTCGGGTCACTGTCTGTGCAGAGTTTGCACATTCTCCCCGTGTCTGCATGGGTTTCCTCCGGGTGCTCTGGTTTCCCCCCACAGTCCAAAGATGTGCGGGTTAGGTTGATTGGCCAAGCTAAATTGCCCCTTAGTGTCCCGGGATGCGTAGGTAGATAGATTTCTGATCAATAATGGAATTAAGAATTATGGTGAGCGGGCGGGTAAGTGGAACTAAACCACTATCAGATCAGCCATGATCTTATTGAATGGCGGGGCAGGCACGAGGGGCTAGATGGCCTACTCCTGCTCCTATTTCTTATGTTCTTATGTTCATTAAGTTGATCTTTCGCTACACCCTAGCTATGACTGCAACACTACATTCTGCACTCTCTCGTTTCCTTCTCTATGAACGGTATGCTTTGTCGGCATAACGCGCAAGAAACAATACTTTTCACTGTTAAAACATAAGACAATAATAAAATAAAATCAAACTATATAAACATACATATGCTTTATTAAAGAAACAAAAAATTACAATACAGACAAAGGCCATTAAACCCATCATGTCCATGCCAACATAGAGAGTTATCTAGTCTAATCCCATTCATAGAAATCATAGAAACCCTACAGTGCAGGAAGAGGCCATTCGGCCCATCAAGTCTGCACCGACCACAATCCCACTCAGGCCCTACCCCATATGCCTACATATTTACCCGCTAATCTCTCTAACCTACGCATCTCAGGACACTAAGGGGAAATTTTTAGCATCGCCAATCGACCTAACCCGCACATCTTTGGACTGTGGAAGGAAACCAGAGCACCCGGAGGAAACCCACGCAGACACGAGGAGAATGTGCAAACTCCACACAGACAGTGACCCAAGCCGGGAATCGAACCCAGGTCCCTGGAGCCATGAAGCAGCAGTGCTAACCACTGTGCTACCGTGCCGCCCCCATGCCATTGTCCATCCATTAGTACATAGCCCTGCAGGCAATGGCACCTCAAATGCATGTTCAAGTGATTTTTATTTAGTCATTCCTGTCCACTTAATCTTGCAACTCACTTTTATACACCCCAATTAACTCTCTCCTGGTCCAAAGAAAACAAACAATCCAATCTTTGTTCATACCTAAAATTTTCCAATTTTGGCAGTCCTTATCAATCTCTTCTGCACCTTCTCTAGCAGTTGTATCCTTATAGCAATGGAACTATACTCTCGTCATCATCTAATTCATTAGTGTTTGATATAATTATAATGTATCCTCCCATCTTGTATGATCTAGGTCTCTATCAATAAAGGAAAATATCTCATATGGCTTACTGACCACTTTATCGACCTGCCCTGTTACTTTCAGGGATCTTCAGTTATACAAACCAACTTGTATTACAAAGATTGAGATCAGCTGCTTCTGCCATTTCCTTCCATTCTACTAACCCAACAGGGCAAATTTCCTCAAAGGTTCCTTACTATCCTAGCACTAAACTCAAATCTTTCTCTAATTTCATTTCCTCTGAGCTCATCATGTCCATGAGATCCACCTCATTTCTTCCCACCTGATTCTCACCAAACTGCTGACTACTCAATTTCACCTTTTGTTCTCCATGTTAGTCAATATTGTAACAAGTTCTCTCTGCTCAGGTGATGCCCTTTTCTCCTCAGAAAACCAACCCTTGACCCCACTGTCCAATCTCAAACCTCACTTTCTTCCCCAAAGTCCTTGAAGATATTGTTGCCTCCCAAATCCGTGTCCATCTTTCCAGGAATTCCATGTATGAATCCCTCCAACTGAGTTTCCACCAGTGCCACAGTAGCAAAATGACTCTTCTCAAAGTCACAAATGACATCCTATATGACTGCAACTATATGACTACAAACTTCCACTCCTTATCCTGTCTCTCATGGTTTCATTCTTATCTATTTATTCATGGCCAGAATATCATCTGCATCAGCTTTTCTTCCCATTCCCATATCTTTGTGTCCGTGTCCCCCAAAGATCTATGCTGGAATCCTTCTTATTTCTCATTTACATGTTTCTCCTCTGTAACATCATCTGAAAATACAGTGTCAATTTTCATAAGTATACTGATCGACACCCAGCTCTCATCCATATCTGTCTCAACTCTTCCACTGTTGCTTATGTGATATTTAATACCAGATGAGCAGGAATTTCTTCCAATTAAAATACTGGAATGATTGAAGCCATAGTTTTCCACCCCACTCCAAAATAGTTTCCGAGCTGTTAATATTTAATAGGTTATGTTGATTGATGTTAAATACCCAGTAGTTTAAGGTAATAAGGTGAAGTGTTGGGTATTGATTAGTTAGTTATACTCAGTGTGTATGCAAAGATGATTTAGCCAGCACTGGAGGTCTGCAGTGTTAGCATCATCGTCTCAATAGTGTCTTCTTCACAACCAGGCTTGGGAATTGTTTGGCACTAACTACTGAATTCATCCCTCTGCCTGGGCAACAGCTTGTAACTTAACTAGTTTGTTTGCAATCAGAGTCTCATATCAGACCTGGAGATGGGCTTCTGACCATGTTGCTAAGTCTGTCTATTTTCACCTCCACAACATATCCTGATTTTGCCCATCCCTGCCTAAAAAAATTGAAAGACTCTGCTTCCACTGCCTTTTGAAGGGAGTGAGTTCCAAAGACACATGACCCTCATGAGAAAAAAATTTCACCTGTCTTAAACGGTATCTCCAGGTCTAGATTCTCCCACAAGAGGCAACATCCTTTCCACATCCACCCCATCAGGTCCCTCAGAATCTCTCATGTTTCAATCAAATCGTCTCTTGCTCTTCTAAACTCCAGCAGATGCAAGCCAAGCCTGTCCAACCTTTCCTCATAAGACTACTCACCCATACCAAATATTAGTTTAATAAACCTTCTTGGAACAAATTTATATCCTTCCTTGAGACCAGTCCAGTACACAGTACTCCAGGTGTGGGCTCACCAATACCCTGTACAACTGAAGCGGACACACTGGGAACGTTTAAGACTCATCTAGACAGCCATATGAACGGAGTGGGACTGGAGGGATACAAAAGAATGGTCTAGTTTGGACCAGGGAGCGGCGCGGGCTTGGAGGGCCGAAGGGCCTGTTCCTGTGCTGTATTGTTCTTTGTTCCTACTTTTGTATTCAACTCCCCTCACAGTAAACAATAACATTCTATTAGCTTTCCTAATTACTAGCTGTACCTTGTGTATTAGCCTTTTGTGATTTGTACACTAGGACAGCCAAATCCCCCTGCATCTCAGAGCAATGCGATCTCTCACCATCGAAATAACATGCTTTCCCTTTTATTCTTCCTGCCAAATGGACAATTTCACATTTTCCCACATTATACTCCATTTGCCAGGGCTTTGCCCACTCAATTAACTTATCAATATCTTTGTAGCCTTATGTACTCTTCACAACTTGCTTTCCTACCTATCTTTGTGCCATCAGCAAATTTATCAACCACCTCTTCAATCCTTCCATCCAAGTCATTGATGTAAATTATAAAAAGTTGAAGCTCCAGCACACCATTCATTACAGTGTGCAACTACAAAATGATTCATTTTTGCATACTGTTTCCTGTTAGCAAGCCAATTTTCGATCCATGCCAATATATTACGATCGACACCATGAGCTTTTATTTTCCACAATAACTTTTAATGTGCTATATTATCAATGGCCTTCTGAAAATCTAAATACAGTACATCCACAGGTTCCCCTTTAACCATAGCACATTACTTCTTCAAATAACTCAAATAAATTGGTTAAACACTACTGTTCAAAGCCATGTTGACTCTGCCTGATTACCCTGATTTTTTCCAAGTGCTCTGCTACATCTTTAATAATAGGTCCTAACATTTTCCCTATGACCAATGTCAAGCTAAATAGCCTGTAGTTTCCTGCTTTCTGTCTCCCTTCCTTTTTGAATAAAGGAGTTGCATTTGCTATTTCCTAAACTAATGGAACCTTCCCAGAATCTAGGAAATTGTGGAATATTAAAACTAACACATCAACTATCTCACTTGCCAGTTCTAGACTAACATGTCTTTCATAATCTACCTTCCACAAAGCTTTGCTGTCTGTGTCTTAGCTCACACCAAGTGCCATTCATAAGAACATAAAAACATAAGAAATAGGAGCAGGAGTAGGCCATCTAGCCCCTCGAGCCTGCCCCGCCATTCAATAAGATCATGGCTGATCTGAAGTGGATCAGTTCCACTTACCCGCCTGATCCCCATAACCCCTAATTCCCTTACCAATCAGGAATCCATCTATCCGGTGATTTAAACATATTCAACGAGGTAGCCTCCACCACTTCAGTGGGCAGAGAATTCCAGAGATTCACCACCCTCTGAGAGAAGAAGTTCCTCCTCAACTCTGTCCTAAACTGACCCCCCTGTATTTTGAGGCTGTGCCCTCTGGTTCTAGCTTCCTTTCTAAGTGGAAAGAATCTCTCCACCTCTACCCTATCCAGCCCCTTCATTATCTTATAGGTCTCTATAAGATCCCCCCTCAGCCTTCTAAATTCCAACAAGCACAAACCCAATCTGCTCAGTCTCTCCTCATAATCAACACCCCTCATCTCTGGTATCAACCTGGTGAACCTTCTTTGCACTCCCTCCAAGGCCAATATATCCTTCCGCAAATAAGGGGATCAATACTGCACACAGTATTCCAGCTGCGGCCTCACCAATGCCCTGTACAGATGCAGCAAGACATCTCTGCTTTTATATTCTATCCTTCTTGCGATATAGGCCACCATCCCATTTGCCGTCTTGATTACCTGTTGCACCTGCAGACTGGGTTTTTGCGTCTCATGCACAAGGACCCCCAGGTCCCTTTGCACAGTAGCATGTTGTAATTGTTTTCCATTTAGATAATAATCCAATTTGCTATTATTTCCTCCAAAGTGAATAACCTCGCATTTGTCAATGTTATACTCCATCTGCCAGATCCTCGCCCACTCTCTCTGCAGACCTTCTACACCCTCCACACGATTCACTTTTCCACTTATCTTTGTGTCGTCTGCAAACTTTGTTACCCTACATTCAGTCCCCTCCTCCAGATCATCTATATAAATGGTAAATAGTTGAGGCCCCAGTACCGATCCCTGCGGCACGCCACTAGTTACCATCCGCCAACCGGAAAAGCACCCATTTATTCCGACTCTCTGCTTCCTGTCGGATAGCCAATCCCCAATCCACGCTAACCCCAACTCCGTGTGACCCAATCTTCTTCAGCAGCCTTTTGTGAGGCACCTTATCAAACGCCTTTTGGAAATCCAAAAACACCGCATCCACCGGTTCCCCTCCGTCAACCGCACTAGTCACATCTTCATAAAAATCCAACAAGTTCGTCAAGCATGACTTTCCCCTCATGAATCCATGCTGCGTCTGCTTAATCAAACCATTTTTATCCAGATGGCCTGCTATTTCTTCTTTAATGATGGATTCCAGCATTTTCCCAACTACAGACGTTAAGCTAACCGGCCTGTAGTTACCCGCCTTTTGTCTATTTCCTTTTTTAAACAGCGGCGTAACATTAGCCGTTTTCCAATCCGCCGGCACTACCCCAGAATCCAACGAATTTTGATAAATAACCACTAACGCATCCGCTATTACCTCTGACATTTCTTTCAGTACCTGGGATGCATTCCATCCGGGCCCGGGGACTTGTCCACCTTCAGTCCCGTTAGTCTACCAAGCACTGCCTCCCTGGTAACATTAATTGTATTGAGTATCTCTCCTCCTACCAACCCTCTATCGTTAATATTCGGTAAACTATTTGTGTCTTCCACCGTGAAGACCAACACAAAAAACTTCTTTAAAGTTTCAGCCATTTCCTCATTTCCCACTATTAAATCCCCCCTCTCGTCCTCCAAGGGTCCAACATTCACTCTTGCCACTCTATTCCTTTTTATATATTTGTAAAAGCTTTTACTATCATTTTTTATATTTAGAGCTAGCCTAGCTTCATAACCTATCTTTCCTTTCTTTATCGCTTTCTTAGTCGTTCTTTGTTGTTTCTTAAAGTTTTCCCAATCTTCCGATTCTCCACTATTTTCAGCCACTCTGTACGCATCGGTCTTTAATTTAATACTCTCCTTAATTTCCTTCGTTATCCACGGCTAGTTATCCCTTTTCTTACAGTCCTTCTTTATCACCGGAATATATTGTTGCTGAGTACTGAAAAGGATCTCCTTAAAAATCCTCCACTGTTCCTCAGTCATCCCCATGCTTACCAACTTGCATTGATTTTAAAATTCCCATCCTAGTTTTCAAATCCCTCCATGGACCTACCCCTCCCCATCTTTAACCTCACCCAAAACCTTACGCAATATCTGTGTTCATCTAACTTTGACCTCGTGAGCATCCCAATTTTAACCATCCTACAACTGTGATTATGCCGTCAGCCGCCTTGGCCCAAAGTTTTAGAATTCCTTCCCTTCTCCAGATCTCTACTTCACTTTCCTCCTTCAAAATACTCCCGAATTCTAACTTTTGACCAAATTTTGGGTCAACTGACTGAACATTTCCTATTTGACTGTCATATTTCCTTTCATAATACTCTTGTGAAGTACCTTGGGATATTTTATGTTAATGACACAGTACATATTTAAGTTGATGTTGATATAGCATATTGGATATCAGAGAGCTGGCCCTGCTCACCCGAGGTTTCTCCTGTGCAGCATTCACAACCAAAGACAAGTCAGGTGTTAATTTTCTGTTGAGGCAACAACAACAGGACAGCTCCTCCAAAAACAATAGTTCTTCCAATTAGCCCGCCCTCCTCATTGCTACACCAAAGCCATTCTGGGATTTTCCTCATGGTTCCTTACCAGCATGGCAAGTGCCCTGAATTTAGCTGTGCAAAATATGTGGGAATCCTCTGGAGACATAACAGTGGAGAGCAGCTGATCAAAATAAAAATACACAAGGTCTAACTTCAGGCTGACCTCCTTCCTGGGATGTGCTCTTCATTATGCACTCGTTAGATGCCCAAAAACAATCCATAATCAATTTTTGGGTCATGGTATTGAACGAGCAATGCTTACTGAGCCTTTACAGCAACAGGGATCGGTTTTGAAAGAGAAACAAAACTCAGAATTAATCTGAAGCCCTTTCATACAATGTGTGTGATGTTATAATACAATTATTAAGATGGTATATGTTTTTACTTTAGTGCAAAAAAATCTCAGTTAATCCAAGTGTCAGTCTCCCTGCAAGAGCTATTAAACTGGCTGTTCTACCCATGACTTTTACTCAAAATTCAATAACGCATGTAATCATGTCTGAAGTGAAAAAATACACCACAATGCAAAGGGCCTGGTTATCAAATTCAATTAAACTCAAAGACTACAAAATGTTAGTTTCAACAAAGAACAGGAGAGGAGTCAAACAATTGTTATTAGTACCAATTGTTCTTTTACACCAAAGGAGAGAGGAGATAATACTTTTCCTCAGTACAGTAATCCACATCTTACAATATTTCAAGAGTCATTTGCTTTTGTCAATTTGAATCACATTTTCCCAGGACGGTGAGACAATGGTACAATTTGCAACACTAAGCAGATATAGGCTGTAGGAAATGTCAACAAGATTTACTTCCGCTTGTCACAACAAGCAGCGAGTGAAAGGTTATACAGAAAGACCATCAGATTTTGTTATTCATTATGCAGAAGAACATCCTTCTGAAAATATTACTTTGTTCATTAATTTTCCAGTAAAGGCTTCAGAAATCATGTACGTACAAATTCTTCAGGTTTTTTTAACAATATATAAAATATTTTCTTCTCAACTGCCCCATCACCAACAGTAATTTGGATTTATGTAGCATCAGCTCATTACAACTATTTATAACTGAGGGCAGCAAACCCCCAATTCGGACCAAATAACTAGTGTCTGTAAGATTTTCCCTCCAACTCTAAATGCCTCACCTCTTGGCACTACCTAATAGTGACACAGCCAAGATCAAGTTATCAGCAAAGCAGGAATTGGACATGTTTCCATTCCATGTTATTGTATAACATGGATATGTCAAAGCATCTTGTCATCTAATTCTTGTTCAGGTTTAGAAAAAAAGTTTCTGATACAGATAGCCTTATATTTGACACCAGTCACGTCAGTTAGCACGAGTTTGCTAAATCGGAATCTCTATCCTTGAAACAAACATAGAATGTACTGGAAACACACATCAGATCACTCAGTAGTGTGTGCGCGCCTGTGCGTTGTGTGGATTCCTCTGGGAAACATACACAGCAGCGATCAATTTAAAATTGGGCTTGGAACTGCACTGTGGTAGCTCAATACAAGTATGCTAACAAAGTGTCCTGCCTCTCCTTTGTAAATACTGACTCACGAAATACATCACTGTAAAAATGACAAAAAAAGGTATATGCACAGTGATTTAGGGGTCACAGTTCCTGCATTTGAAGATTGAACAATCTCATCCCCACAGAACCCTTTGTGTGGGGAGTTACTGAGATCAAATTATGTCACACCAATCTCAAGACAGCTCTACACTGGCAATTGGAAACAAAGGGGAAATCTCTGCATTGGAACATACCAGTGGTATTCTATGCACTGAAGTGCATGATATCACATACCCACAAAGGGGAAAAAAATCAAACCATTATTTAATTTGTGCAAGCTGTTCAATTTTCCATCCTATTCTACTGAATAAATCATTAATACACAAGAACTATTTCAATATGGAATATGCAATTCTTGTTGTGCTCTGGTCTCCCCATTCATACAGCAAGATGAAAAATTGTGCACAGCTGCTATCAAGTCGTGTTTACAACTTTATTCTTCTGACTGTGCTTATTCCCTTTCTTGCCATCAGGGAAGGTCATAAAAACAAGCAATGTTAAACTCGCACTGCTCTGGTATTACATCACATCAGGATCCATTGTCTTCCAAAAATCCACATCTTCCAGAGGCAGAAAGTGCACAATTAGATGTCAGATTGCGGATACAACTTGTTGACAACCAAATGTTACAGATGAGGAAAATAAAAAGGTTGGCACGTGCCACAAGACTGTGATTGCAGGTGACATTATAAAGCTCAGGTTGAATTTTAAGCGGTTTATCAAAGCCCAAACAGTTACATTTGTTTACAATAACCTTACAGAAAATTACAGGTGACAAGATTAAAACTTAGCATGAACTACACTTAGAGGAAACAGAAAGATGTACTTTTTAATACAAGTGCATGGAATTTGCTGCAATGTAGTGGATGCGTTTTCCCTCAAAACATTGTTAAACAAACAAAATTTTACAGTAATATTCAAACAAATAAGAGAATACCTGACCAGAAATGACAGATTTGAGATTAAACCAATAAAAAAAAATCTGCATGTGCAGGCCACTTCTGTTGAATTTTCTCAGACATTTTGTTCATACGCTTGCCATCTTGAACATTCCGGTTGGGACTTTCTTCCAACATTCTGAATTGCAGAGAATCAGTTTCCATCGCGTTTCATATAAAATAAAGCTCGTATGTGGGAGTGTGCTATAAAACTAGAAGTTGCTCCTCAGTTATAATACATTGCATCATAGACTACAGGAAATGTCCACTTTCTTTCATTATTTCTGAAAGGCAGTAAATGTCATGCTTTAAATCCATTGTGTTCAGGCTAAACCCAATAGGTTTATATAATGCACGAAGAATAACAACACGATTTAGCTGCATGACACTTAATTTACACAATGTAAAAATCCCTGAAAGAGGACACAGCCCAAAATCCTTGTAGTTCTTTTCAGTTGCTTTAAATTGAATCTGGGGAACACTATATTGCAGAGACTTGTACCAAGCTCTTCAAAGCCAGCTTATTATAGGTTGCCAGAAACAGGGAGCTGAAAACCAACCATGAGATGTACCAGAAAATGTATCCTGGGGCCTCTCTAATGTAAATGGGGATCCTTCATCATTGATTTTCTGCTGAAACAGACGAGCAATTGAAACCAGTTCATGTCAAGACTGCATCTTATCAACACTTTTAAACAATGTCCAAGTTAAATTCAGCCTACAATAAAGCTTCCTCGCACTTCAGCTATTTGAGTATCTTGATTTGTTCTACTTATGGCAAATAAAATCTCAGGCAGATGAACAAACACTGGACTCAACAAATCAAATATCCATTCTGCCTTAGCTTAAAGAAGCAAACAACTTAAAACCAAGTTTGTGCATCCTGGCTGATTTATAGATAAAGGGCTATACAGACTGTTGGACTCTAGCCTCTATTATGAAGTTTGGTCAAGGTAAACCAGCTTTCATGTGAACATCAGCTGTTCTAAAATTGCAATCAAGAATGGGCAATAAATGCTGGCCAACCCAGCTAGATTTGTGTCACATTATCAGTAATCCCCACAGCTTGCCCCCTGGACTTGCAGAATCTCACTCGCTGTTCTGTCTGGAGACAATACACATCCCTTTAACCTGTGTTTAATGCTCCCTCTACCCACATTGTCTGTACCTTTAAGACCTGGCTGGCTGTAGGGATTCGCATTCTAATCAGTATTCTGTAACTTGATTTTGTGTGTCTCTGTGCACTGTTTGAGAGCACATTTCCACTCCATCTGACGAAGGAGCAGCGCTCCGAAAGCTTATGGTATTTGCTACCAAATAAACCTGTTGGACTTTAACCTGGTGTTGTGAGACTTCTTACTGTGTTCAACCCAGCTACACCCATAGCCACCTGACCATTTCATTACTTAAGAAAAAGATAGCAGAGAAAATGCATTGCAAAGCAGTTCCAGTTACTTGTGTAAAATTAGGATTGATTCTAAAACAGCAAACTTAAAATAAAAAATTGATTCCTGAAACTGTAATATCAAATTAAAAATAAACTTCACTTCACCACTTACTCCAATTCAGGGTCATGCGAAGTCAGAGCATATCCTGGCGGACACCAGACACAACCACACACAGAAAATGTGAGGGGCAATTTAGCATGACCAGTCGGAAACCAGCATACCTGGTGAAAACACACACTTAGACAGAGAGAACATGCAAATTCCACACAGACAAACCAGAAGCCGGAATTAAACCCAGGTCCCTGGAGCTTTGATGCAGCAGCACTAACCACTGCGCCACCATGCCGCCCAATTAAAACAAATATTTTCTTGAAATTATGAGACTGAAAAACACTCAAAGTGAAACAAATATTTAAACTGGGGCTCTGAAATTAAGGTTAACTGTAAGCTTAAAGATCAAACCTCTTATTTTCCAATGACAAACAGGCAGGGCTCAAATGAAGGATAGCAACTTAAAACATGCTGATCAGAACACTTGGAAGATGAACCATTTCCTCACTCTCATGGGACCCACGATGTAACCTGCACGACGGCACAGTTATTAGCACTGCTGCCTCACAGCGCCAGGGGCCCAGGTTCGATTCCTGGCTTGGGTGGCCTTGCAGAGTCTGCACGTTCTCCCCATATCTGCGTGGGTTTCCTCCAGGTGCTCTGATTTCCTCCCACAGTCCAAAAGACATGCTGGTTAAGTGCATTGGCCATGCTAAATTCTCCCTCGGTGTACATGAACTGGTGCCCGAGTGTGGCGATTAGGGAATTTTCACAGTAACTTCATTGCAATGTTAACGTAAGCCTACTTGTGACACTAATAAATAAATTTTAAAACTTTATTCAAAGCAATGGCAGTACAAAATGTCGTATTTTATCTCATGAAAGCCAAAAGTGAAAAAAACTATGAAGATAATAACATTTCAACATTTAACATCACAAAGCATGAAGAATTACATGCAAGTGCAAATTATCCACTCAGTACACTGTAGTTGACAGATGCCTTCAGGCAGCTATTTGCCAGCTTGTGATTTTTCTATTAAATCTACCAACATTCCAATGACTCACATTTCTTCAGACTCTGGGAGCTTGGGAGAACAGCTTTTCACATGGTTAATGATCTGGTTATTAATCTTTGTCTGTGGGTGCTGTTGTGACCTTAGCGCAACACCTAAATTCCTATATTAAAACTTGACTACACTGCAAAATGTATACCATTGGCTGAAATGCACTTTTGAACATGCCCATGTCATGAAAGGAGCTGTATAAATAGAAATATTTCTCTTTTTGCTTTTGGATCATGCCAGCTTCTAGGAGCTCCTTCATTGTATTTGAGGTTATTTGTGGCCTTCCAGGAATCATTTTTCCATATCACTAGTTCAAGATTCAGTTTATAGTGCAAAGCTTTTTATTCCAAGGTTTAGATCCACAAGTTGGCTTCCTAGCAGTTGCTTCGTTCTCTACCTTCCTTGTCACTTCATCCAGCCAGCTAATCTCTATTTATCTTGTGAAGACATGGAGTATTGAAAGTGTCATGTTTCTTCTTTGTAACTCGTCATTGCCCAGGTTTCTGCATTGTACAGTCTGATTTTTGTCTTGAGGAATAGTTTAGTATTTCACCTAATGGTATCCAGTTTGTTACTAACACCAACTACCTTGCCAACTCTAATTGATGACTCTTCCAAAAATAGCATAGCCATATACCGTAATGCCATGATGGGTGAAGTGGTTGTACACAGTCTCTCCTGTGATCTTGACTATTAATATGAACATAAAAACAAAAATGAAGCATTTCCCTAATGGCTGAGGTAACAGAATGCAAGAAGCAAGAGTGATATTTTGCATTTGGTTAATCAAAAAAAAAAATCACAACTGCCAAGTGTATAAACACTACAAAGTCTAGCTAAAGCATCAGCCTGATCCACTCCAGTGAGAAAAAGTGCTATTGCCAGCGGAGCTGGTACTTGCATTGAACTCTTCTAAATGTAGCTATATTACTCCTAAAATAGACAGGCAAGCAGAATATTTTGTACTTCAATTAGAAGTAGCACTATAATTATAACCCTGATTTTAACCTAAGCCACCCAGTGGAAGTGGGACAGGTTTAGGATGAAGGCCCTTATGCGCCTACTAGCTTTTACACTGCGATTCAGCAGAACTGCAGAAATATATGCTCCAAATTTAATCTAACCCATCCTTTAAATAAAATTGAAACAAAATCAGGACTCAATATATTAAGCCTTTAGTTTTAGCTTAGGTGGGCATCTATCAGTCAGTAACATTGCCTACTCATAATTAACCAAATCAGTACAGGTCTACCAGATTGACTGACTGAAGGTGCAGTAAGTACCAAGCTATAGTACTGTGCAGCAAAGTTTCCTTACTTAGGATCACTATAATGGCTATATCAATAGCCACATCTGTTGTTTGAATTTCCAACGGGCAGTTAAATCAGGAGGCCAAGTTAATAAAACCCACTTACTATGATTACCTTTGGGATTTTCTTGGTAGTCTTACAGGTTTTATGTATCAAAGCACAAATCTAAACAGTATCCCTTCACTTTGCTCTGAACAATGAGTGCAAATTTCCACTGTGATCTAAATACTTAGTGTTTTTTGAAAAAACAACATTTTGTTTCATGTGAAACTCACTCCTTCAAGATAATATATTCATCACAGCGCTCAAGTTTTTGAACATAAACAGTCCTCCTCCCAGCCAGACAAAAACACAGCACGATACTGGCACACACAAGCTAGCATTCACTGGCATTGCCAGCAGTGAGTCAGAGGATTTTGTAGAAAAGTAATTAAAGCAAGCACTATGATTAAGGACACTGAATTATCAGCACTGGAGACAGACTTGGACCTGGCAGTATTGGGATGACATCTCAGGATCTGGGAGTACTGTAGGTGTAGTTCTGGGGTCCAGAAACAAGAGAGGCTGGGGGGGGGGGGGGGGGTCGTTATTGCGGTGGTGGTGGGTGAGACAAATTGAGTCTAGCAACCTCAAAGGGATATTGGCCAGGAGAATGAGATGAAAACTGTCCTCAATCTCTTTTCCTACATGACAATAGAGACAACTTAAAAGTACTAAATTGACTGTAAAGCACTTTGGGCCACCCGCTTCTACCTTAAAGCACTTGTACAGCCCTTTTTTTACTTAAATTGAATTAGTTACAGTGGCTTAAACATAACTGGACAACTCCAGTTTTGATCAGGAGGATGATAAAGGTAAAGAAATAGAAATTCCAAATCTGTCACTACAAACTGAATTAGGTGCGAGGAGCATGAGTTGGGCTGCTGGAATCTACATTTGGATCAGAGGTGCTTGAAGGAGAAAATGCAATCCCAATTTGCCATGATCAAAATGGTGAAAGGCACTCCTGATGCAATCTACAGACCACGAACTAAGTAAAACATATAGTAAATATATTACAAGCTCAAAGTGGAACTTTAAAATTATAGCCATGCCTCATTGCAAATCTGTGGTGACTTGCACAAAATTGGAACTTTTCCACAGGCACAAATGAACTTCCATTTAGAGGGGAGGGGAAAAAAGGGTGATGCAAAGGAGATTTTTTATTTAGTAATACAGATCTTGAATTGTTATTTTAGAGTATTAAAACTGAAGTCCAGGGTAAGAGAAGAATATAACAGATTCTGTCAACTTAAAAACCTTTGTTTTACCCATTTTAAACTTCAATATCTACTTTAGTTCACAATCTCACTTGCTCAGTTTCTGCAAACTTTTCAGCATGACTGACCAAATGTTTCATGCTTGGTCTCATTATCCAAATAATGCCTCTCAGCTGATTCAACAGCACCATGAGAAGCTGAATAGAAAAAAAGTATAACAGATAAGAGTGAATGGGCAAGTTTCCAAAACTACTTCAGCTCAACTCTGAAAGCTATTAAGACTTCAAGATATACAGAACTAACCACTTTTCAGATTATGACCTGTGTTGCAGTACCAAGTTTATTCCAAGGATAGTAGAGTCACAGTCGGGACATTAAGCTCTTCCTTGAGAAGATGGAAAACTCTTGCTTAGCTGTTCCCCACTGTGGAATCTCTTTTAAAGAGTACAATTACCATTAAAAAGCACACATCATATTAATCCTTACACAGTACATGAACTATCTCAAACGGGAAACTGATGGCCTGAAAAATATCAAGTTTCTCAGTCCCTCACCCACTTCCTCCCTCTGACCACACCACTCCTGAACTCTCGTTCTCAGCAGGCCAGAGAAGTGGCAAGCAGCAGATCAGGTGAGAGGGGGTGGGCAAGTGAAAGTAAGGGCAAGCAGAAAGAGTCATTATATTTCTTTTCTATTTTTACTATATTTTAAAAGTTATTTAATTTCCAAATACAGGAATTTAGGAATGTACTGTATTTCAACTTACAGGGTATGATGCTTTAATGTTTTTTTCTGATCGGAAAGGTCTGCAGAACATAACTAAAGCTTTGACATTGATTGCAAGGGCAGAATTCGATTCAGTTAAAGTTGTTTCACTTAAACTTGCACTTTTGAGGAACACAATTAAAACTTTGAGCAAGGACTTATGTAATTTTTCTGATAACATATTATTGGGAGGCATTTGCTTAATAAACTAAGATAGAGGAAAAAAAAGTAATGAAATTGCAGTGTTAGGAAGAAAGTGGATTCTAGTAATCCTCTGAACACAAGCTTCTTAATTCTAAATTGGAAACCAATGCAAAAGAGCATTTAAAGAGGTCATTCTACTTGAATTTAGTAGGCCAGGAAATGTGGGAAATGGAAACAGTGAGGAAAAAGGGCTGCCCAACAGATTTCTCTCATTGTTCATACATGCTTCATTTATATATATCAGATATATTTGGGTTTTGCACCCAATGCAAGAGATACATGCTTACAAAATTTAAGTTAAGCATATCTGGGGGGTGGGAGAGAGACGATCTCTCTCCTCAAGGCATAGCCAAGCAATGTGCTGACTCCCTTCCCAGGGTACAGTCAGCTGAGATGCTGACTCTCTATCCCAGAGCACAGTGCCATTCTCTTCTGTTGCAATAAAGATACCAATTTAATTGTAAATGTTTTGTGTGTCTCTGCATTAAACTGCATCTGCAGTAAACTACAAGATAAGACGGCACTGCAGTGAGGCCAAAGGTGTATTACTAGAAAGAAAAACGATCAGTTGTTCCCAAAACTACAGCACAAGCTTGTTTTCCAACTGGCTTCCCCATTTTATTTTTATGCCCTACAACTGGAAGCAAATCGCAAGTCAGCAGAGCTATGGTCAAAAAGGAAACAGGACAACTCCTTTCAGCTAACCTGCAGAATCAAAAATCTCCAAACCTACTGCTCAACTGCCAAAGTCAGCACTACTGTAATCATGTAACTTAACAACCACAATGTTTCACCATCTACTCCTCACAAACAAGCCAAAGGCTGTTTCATACATATTTTTAAACTCACTTCTCATTTCTAATCTGTGCATGTGTGTGTTATATTTCATTATTTTCTTCTCATGTTTGAGTAACCAATAAACTTATTCTTTAACACAAGAAAGCCTGGTTAAGTTGGTACTTTAAAAAAAACACATTTGAACTAGTAAAAGATATCCATGAGAGGAGGGATCCTTTTTAAATTAACCAACAGGGGGGTTGAAGAAGGGGAGCTAGTTCATCCTTCCTCACCTGTGAGCATAAGAATTTGGGGGTATCTCATCTGGATTCATAAATTAGGGGACCTCACTCGGGGATTGGCCGTAATAATCTTCATTCCCTCCTCCACCGATGCACAGTGACAGCAGTGTACACCATCATGCACAGTAGCAACTTATCAAGCTTCCTTGGACAACATTTTCCAAATCCGCAACCTCACCACATCAACTGCAGCAATTTAAGGCGGCGATTCACCATCACCACAGGGCAGCACGGTGGCAGTGTTTAGCACTGCTGACTCAATGTCAGGGACCCTGGTTCAATTCTGGCCTTGGGTGTGTGTGTGGCATTTGCACGTTCTCCCAGTGTCTGCATGGGTTTCCTCTCGATGCTTCGGTTTCCTCCCACAGTCAAAAGATGTGTAGGTTAACTGGATTAGCCATAAGTTATGGGTATAGGGTGGGGGTGAAGGTCTGGGTACGATACTCTGTCAGAGTTGGTGCAGACTCAATAGGCCAAATGGCCTCTTCAGCACTAAGAATTTTGTAGTTTTATGATGCAGAGGATGGATTCCGAGTACATTGAGGGAACAGTCTAATTAACCATAGAAACCCTACAGTACAGAGAGGCCATTTGGCCCATCGAGTCTGCACCGACCACAATCCCACCCAGGCCCTACCCCCATAACCCTACATATTTACCCACTAATCCCTCCAACCTACACATCTTAGGACACTGAGGGCAATTTTTAGCATGGCCAATCAACCTAACCCGCAGTTCTCCAAACATATACGGTGCCATGCATGCAAGAGGGTGGACAATAACTAAGCACCTTCAAGGTATTAAGACATACAGGGTGGCTGAGTCTGGCACTACATCGGACCTTCCTACACCCTTTATTGAATGAGGCATTCAGCAACACTGCCCCGACTGGATGGAGAGGTGGCTGAAAAATCACAAAGGGAATGAAGCAACATACACTTGACCAAAATATTCTCTTTGGAAGCCAGATTAAGTGCAGGAATCTATAAGAAACTATTTATTAATAGGTTCCCTTGAAAGATCCAGAAACACACAAATGTTAGGTTTTGGTATATTAGAAAATATATATTTGGTATATCAGTGGCTATTGCAGATCAACTTTTTCCCCCTTGGGCCATAAACACAACGAATGTTTATTCTTTAGACCGTAGACAGCCACACGTTCAATTAAATGTTTGAGCCATTTTGGCAGTGCTGTACAATGTGACTAGTGTGACATTGTAAGTGCACGTTTTCAGATGAAACAGTCATTATGTGCTGTGACAAAAATAGAAAGATGCGTTTAAAAAATTGAGAAAATAAATGTGATCTGCCATGCAAAATGTCAGAAATTTTGAAAGAAGGTAGTTGCAGGAAGCCAGATCAAAGTGGTTAATTGATAGTTACTTTGAGTAGAAGTACAAGTCTGCATTTATGTTGATTTGGTGAACTGTAGAAAAAGATGCATCTCAGAACATGTTGCACGAATATTCTTCCACTAAAATCTATGGTCATGTTTGATTGGACACTGGAACTGTGTGGAAATGCTCAACTAAGTCTCAAGTAATTAGAGGTTCAGGTCATTAAAAAAGCATTGAATAGACAAAATAAACTACTTCAGCACAATTTTAATTCATGTTTTCTCTCCTTTATAACCACCAATCTGGCTGAGGGGCTTTTTGGTTGGTCAATTATCCTCAGGACCTGTTCCACTGCTGTTTTATGGCTAATTGTAGAAAAAAGGGAAAAGGTAGAAACTTACACCTGTGAGCGAGGTAACTGTTGAGACAGCCAGTTCCAGAAAGCAGGAGCAAGGCAGTTAGAACCTCCACCACAAAAATCCCAAGGAAAGGGAATGGTGGAGATAAAACCATACACAAGGTTAAAGAGCCAGGGAAACAAGTGTAAGAGGGATGTGAAACTGAACGAACTGCAAAAACAATGTGGAGCCACTGTACTGTAGGAAAGGCAAGGACAAGAAACAAGATGATTCAGCAGAAAGAGCTGAAGAAAGAAGTGAGGGAGTAGTTGAGGTCATCAACCGTGGCAAAGACCAGGGCTGGAGGAAAGGCAGAATTTTGACAACGAGATTGGGCTGGGGAGGAAGAGTTTTTCTTTGCCTCAGAAGCAGATGGTGAAGGCAATGGGGTCACAAAATGAAGGTGCTAAGGAAAACAAAGGAATCGATTTTTAAAAAAAGGCCAGTTGGTGATTCAGACCTCTGAAGTCGAGATCGAAGAGATGTGTGGGTAGGAGAGTCATGCAATGGGACAGAGTAACTGAAGATACAAGGACATAAAAGTCAAAGGAGAGGGAGCTAAGGGAATGTAGGTGAATGCTGAATTCATTGAGGACAAAGAGCTACTTGGTGGATCAGTTCAGCAAAATTATCTTGTTGAGGAAGGCAACGTGATGCTTGGGAGTGCTGGGAGAGGCAATGAGAGACAGGAAGAACGGATGAAGGTAAGCTACTGAAGGAGATGAATGGGGGTAGTGAAGCAGGCTTCATTCTGCAATGTGCAGAAATATAGGCCCCCATGAGGGGAAGGAATTGCTCTGTGGGTTATTTGCAACTAAATTCTAAACAGAATCTTTTTGAACACGTTTACAATGTTTTTACACCAATAAGCAGGACAACTCTTTTCCCATGGATTCTACACAATAGCATGAAATTAACTCTACTATATACATACATATACCAAAGATTTTCCTTTGACATCTGCAATTCTTCAAGCAGAAACAGGTGTAGACCATCCAGCCCGCTCCGCCACTTAATACAATCATGACTGATTGGACAATCAATGCCTTTTATACCCATTATCCCCATAACCCTGTTAATAATTTTTCTGTAATCTATTGAAAATAAAATGGTATCAGCATGTACTCAGTTTTGTAAGTCCTACTGCAATACACTTTACCCAGTATCAAATGACAATGTTTAAACTGAAATCCATGCCAACAGTAGAGAATGGTAGCATGGTGGTAATGTGACTGCGCACTAGTATATATACAGAATTGATCTCCTTATTTAAGGAAAGATGGAAATGCGTTAGAAGCAGTTCAGAGAAGGTTTACTAGATTAATTCCAGGAATGGGCAGAATGTCTTACAAGAAAAAGTTGGAAAGGTTAGGCTTGTATCCACTGGAGCTCAGAAGAGTAAAAGGCGACTTAATCGAAACCTTTAAGATGCTGAGGGGTATTGACAGGTGGATGTGGAGAGGATGTTTCCTTTTGTCAGAGAATCTAGAATTAGGGGTCACTGATCAAAAATAAGAATGATTTCTTATTCAAGAGATTTAATTTAAGATAGATGAGAATTTTTTCTCCCCTCAAGAGAGTCGTGAGTCTCTGGAACTGTGTTCCTCAGTCTTTGAATATTTTTAAGGCAGAGAGGGGTGAAAGATTATTAGTAGGCAGGAATATGGGGTTAAATTTACAAGCAGATCAGCCATGATCTTACTGAAAGGCAGAGCAAGCTCAAGGGGTCAAGTGGCATATTCCTGCTCCTAGTTTGCATATTCATATGTATTCAAATCCCACCATAACAGCTAAATACTATTAATTAAGACATCTGGAATTAAAAGGCTGGTCTTAGTAATGATGAACATGAAACTATCAAATTACATAAAAATCCAACTGGTTCATTATTGTCCTTCAGGAAAAGAAAGAGCATCCTAACCAGGTTATTACCCATGTATCACTCCAGATCCAAAAGCGAGGTGGTTAACTCTTAAACCACCCTCTGAAATGGTCCAGAAAAGTTGAAGAATAAAACCGGACAGATCATCCAGCAGTGACCTAGGCACAACCACCCAGTTGTCAAGAAGGTGGCGCATTATCGCATTCTCAAGGGGAATTAGCAATAGGTAACAAAAGTTGAGCTTGCCTTCAACTTCCATATCATATAAATGATTAACAAAATCCTCAATGTTGGTTGAGGGATAAACGTTTGAAGAACCACCTTGATCTTCGATTAGAACAGCATAATCTTCTATGCACAGCTGAACTGCATAACCTCCTATGTACAGCTGAATAGGTAGGTGGGATCTTGCTCATCCAAAAGACAGCTCCTCTAACAGCACTACACTCGACTGTCAGGTTAGATTATACTCAAGTCTCAGATAAGAGTTTCAGACAAAAATACTGCCATGTATTTTATTTTTTTAAATTGATTTAGGTAAGTGGTGCCATACCTACTTCAATGTAGGCTTCCAATTTATTTTATCTGCAAATGACAATTAGAAATATGGAGACATATGGCAGGAATATCATTGGGGGTTCTCCTGATCAGCCATCAAGGATCAGTGGAAACTTGCACTTGTATGTATCTGGGATATCCCCCAATCTTCCAAAGATATGGCAACAATGGAGAGAATCCCCCAGAAATTTCCAGCACTGGTTTCTTGCAAATGCTTGCCAAGTTACTCGAATCAACAATAACATATTTATATATTGCATTTAACATAATGAAATGCCCCAAGAACTTCATAGGAGCATTATAAAACAGAATGACACAAAGTCACAAAAGGAGATATTAGGTCAGATGAAGTAGGTTTTAAGAACTGTCTTCAAAAAGAAAGCAAGGTTGAGAGGCAAAAGGTGTAGGGAGAGAATTCCAGAGCTAGGTAACTGAAGACACAGTCACCAATGATGGTAATGTACAAGAGACCAGAATGAGAGTAGTACAGATACCTCGAGGCGTTGGGGGTGGACTGGAAGATATTACATGGGGAGATTTAAAAACAAGGTTGAGAATTTTAAAACAACAACATTGTTTGACCAGGGCCAAATATAGGGCAGCAAGCACAGGAATGAGGGGCAAACAGAACACCTAACATTTTAATTAAGGCTTTTTAAAACCATGGTGGCAAATGCAATAAGTCAGTTCTGTCTGTTAAGGGGGTAGAAGCACAGGTGATGAATTCAGCTTCACCTTCACTACAACCAGAATATTGGTCAGGCCACTGAGGGTAACCAATAATGAGACTGCTCTAGATTTGCCCCCAGCTGCACCCTTTTAATATAAAAATTCCTTAATATCTCATCCAAAAGGTGGAACATGCAACATTATTTTCCCTGTACTGCACTGAAATGCCAGCTTATATTCTATTCTCAAATCCTGGAATGTGGTTTGACACCACAATGCTTTAATTGTGCCAAGAGTGCTTTCAACTGAGCCCAGCTGACAGTGATTGAGGTCTTTATTCTTTCTGTAATCCAAAGTCTGATGTGAATGGCTTGCCTTTCTTTATTTGTATTTTTGCTTCTCCTCCATCCCTCATAATAATTTTTCATGATTAAAAAGTAAAACTGAAGATATTGAACAAATGCACTGGAGAGAACATTTGCACCATAAGTGCCAGGCAATGATCATCTCCAAAAAGAGACAATCTAACCATCTCCCCTTGACAATCTATGGTATTAATATCACTGAATCCCCCACCACTGAGGGTTGCCATTGAGCAGAAACTTAACTGGACTAGTCATATAATTACAGTGGCTAAGACGACAGGTCAGAGGCTGGACATTCTGAGACAAATAATTCACCTCCTTACTCCCCAAAGATTTTCCAATATCTGCAAGGCGCAAGTCAGGAGTGTGATGGAATATTTCCCACTTTCCTGGATCAGTACAGCTCCAATACCACGAGGACAAAGCAAAGCAATCAGTTTCACTGCCCACCCATCCACCACCTTAAAAATTCACCCCCTCCAACACCAACACACCATCGTTGCAGCGTACCTTCTCCAGGATGAACTGCAGCAACTCTCCAAACTATCTTCGACAGCAGCTTCCAAACCTACAATCTCTACCAGCTTGTAGAATAGGGGAAACAAGCACATGGAAACATCACCGACAAGTTTCCCTCCATGAAACATACCATCCCAACTTGGCAATTTATCAGCATTACTCCAGCCTTGCTAGGCCAAAATCCTAAAGTCCTTTTCCTAACAGTACTGCAGGTGTAACTATGCCACATGGACTGACTGTAGTGATTCAAGGTGACTGCTTGTCACCACCTTCTCAAAGGCAATTAAAGATGGACAATAAATGCTGGCCTTGTTAATGACATCCACATCCAACAAATAAATAAAATATAGAAACTACCACTAATGCTCTTGTATAGAATGATCAAGGACGGCTCATGAATTGCTCCTTCAGAGAGCTGACAGAGACACGATGGACCGAAGGACCTCCTTCTGTGCTGTACTGTTCTATGGCACTACCACTGTCAACAGTTCATTAACTACTAGAAATATAATGACAATATTCAAATCAGATTCGAAAAGCCAACTAAATAAAGTGGTTCTCCAAAGTTAAGCCTTTTCTTTTCAACAATCACATTCAAAACTTGGTAAGTTCAAGTAGTCCCATCTTTCACTCAAATAAAATGGGATGGTGATGGGATAGCATGTGTATTCTGATACTACTTCCATCGCGTCTACATTATATTTCAAGTCCATGTCATCTTTGCTACTGTTTTAATGAGAAAGCAAATCCATAACAAAAACTGTTAGTAATTACTCCATTCTCCAGATTTCTTTTAAAAAGATTCCAATTTATTTTAACAAAATTTCACCTTGGGTGACCATGAAGGATCATTGCTGTTACACATACTTAATTAGCTTACTACAAGCTAGCTGCCCAATATTTATGCAAAAACCTTTCATAAGTGTTGACAAAAGGCCACAGCGTTTGAAACCATGGTCAGTGCACCCTAGCAACGAGGTGAGTAACACGGTTGTCATTTTAAAGGCATACTGTAGCAAGTCAAAGGTCAATTAGTGCAGTAAACTCTCAAGTACAGACTATCAAAAGTAGGCTGATTGCTCTTGGAGGCACTAGCGTGTTTTCCTAACAGTTGTTTCTCTGCTCTGCAGCTCTTTTTTTCAATGAATGTGAGAACTTCCTGTGTTCATTGCACTGTGAATAGACTTTGGCAACAAGTCAGGAAGCCAGTGCAGAGCTGTGAATGCATTAAAGCCCAGTCTTGCCACTAAATTAGAGGAATTCACATCCTCAACAATGTCCAAATTGCTGAATGGATTCTGCTTTTTTTTTTATTTGACAATGAACAACATCCGGAGGAAGAATCTTCCTAACAACAGTGGTAGGGTCATCTAGTTGGAATTCTAACTTGGTTTTACTGGTTGGCTTTCACAAAGTATTGTTTGTTTTCCTTCTGCATTGATACCATCAACTCTGCTATGGCTGAAAGCAGTTCCCTACCTCTCCTCTTCTCCTGCACTACCCGCCTCTCTTCCCCCAGCCCCATCTCACTTTGTTGCCCAATCTTTACATCTGTTACTATGGAAATTCATGTGTTGCACGCCAGCTGCTATCAATGTGTTTCATTGGCTTCATTCTCGTTTTAAATACCTATTGTTCAATATTTCTTATCATGAGTTTTTAAGCTCACAGGGACTCATGTTTGGCGCAAGCAGTCAAAAGCTAAAACAGCCACTGGCATGCAAGACAGAAAGACAAACCTTTAATATCATTACCATAATTGGATTTGCAGCTTCACACAAAATAACTTCTTCTGTCTTTATATTAATTTTTTTAATACTCATCCAAAAGCAAGATCTCAACCAAACTGCACGTTCATGTGCAACATAATATAAACTAACCACAAGCAATGGTGTAACTGAAATTAAAATTGTGAATGTTTCAATATTGTCTTTGCTATACCTCTGACGATAAACAATTGCTATTAATCAAAGATCCTGGCGACACCAACATTGCAGTCATTAGGTGGCACAACTCGCTGAATAAAACAAAGATGCGGTAGCAATCACTTGGCCAAAAAACAAACATTAGATTCACCCGAGGGTAGGTGGGAGGAAGAGGAAGAGCAAGAGCTCTGATCACAGAACCATTCACACTCCCCTGCAACCAACTCAAAATGACTGAGAAATGGTCATCTGCTGGTCCTCTTCAGGTGGTGAATACCACGTAAAACATGGAGCGAACAGACCAGCCATATATTTTCCTTTTAATAGCCTCAAAACACACACATGAAATACTAAAAAAAACTACATGTTTTCTGCACTTATTTTGTTAAGGATTTTTCTCCATTTCATTGATATGGCTGTTGGGTAGGACAGAAGTTAGATCTGTATTTTCTCCACTACTGAAGAATGTGGCTGTCTCACTTCACATAGAAGTTATGCACTGCCCAAGGCGGTAAATCATTTTCATGCCTGATCACACTTCACACTCTTCTGAAATTGATAAAACAGGATGTCCTGTTTAAAAAAGCATTTAATCACTCCAGTCTAGATCATCTAAATTTGGAGTTAGGACTCCAGAGCTTCACTGCAGCAGTAGTCTACTAAAGAGATAATGCCTTTATTAACTAGTGATAAGCTACACTCTTTTTCAGCATATGGTGCCCGTGACCCCAAAGGTGTATCATGATATTCAGCTCTTCTAACTTATTTTTCCTCCCCTAAGATTTTCAAACAAAATCCCTTCGAAAGCTTTAGCAGTCTTTGGCAAGAATAACTTAAAATTTATTCAAAGATGGAGTCTGATGTCATTCATTGCACTTCTGCAGGTGTGTTACTGTATGATGCCTGCAAAAATCCCAGCAGCTTTTCTGGTCTGGGATGCAAATTGCTCCTGTTGCCTTTTTGACATGAGAAATCTTATTGAAATTCCTGCTCTCCAGTTTATAACAAAATGCACTGTCGGCAATCAGTTGACTACAGATTCCTATAATGTTTACAAACACCACAGAAGATTAAGCAGGAGTGTTCAAGCAAGATATGTCAGTTGCGATGGTTAATTAACTTAGAAAAATAATAATAAGTTCCTTAGGGACTAAGTTAGCTCAGGGGAAAAAGTGTCAGTTCGCACCTGAATATTAACTATGCAGAACTAACAATCATGAACATGGCAGTTCCATTGTTAGTATCCAGAAGTTCTTCAGAACAAAGTGATGTTTTACTCACCCTGCTAAAACTTTCAGTCAATAGGCTGGGTTTAATGTATCGTTAACAAGTTAGTCATCCCAATATCTTTTTAGACCTCTTAAATTTGAGCATGGTTTTACCGACCTTAAATAATATGCCAAATTAAAGCTATTTTTATTCAACAGGAATGAAGAACACAGCATATGTTTCAACGCTTTCAGAAGAATCTAAAAATATATAGTTACAGGTTGGCGGGATGTGGAAAGGAAGGGTAGTGGGAGGAGGGAGAGGAGGGAGGATTGTGTGAAAACTGCGACTGAGATTTACGTTACTTACATTTCAGATTTCATTAGAAACAAGCATATTTAAGCCTCCAATATATTTTCCTAACCACATATGCAATTGAGTGGCATTTTACAACACTGGTAAACAGCAGCCAGATTAACGCTATGGGGAGGCAATGGCCTAGTGGTATTAGCGCTACACTATTAATCCAGGAACTCGGCTAACGTTCTGGGGACCCAGGGCCGAATCCCATCACAGCAGATGGTGGAATTTGAATTCAGTAAAAAATATCTGGAATTAAAAATTGACCGATGGCCATGAAACCATTGTCGATTGTCGGAAAAACTCATCTGGTTCACTAATGTCCTTTAAAAAAGGAAATAAAGAAGAACAGCACAGGAACAGGCTCTTCGACCCACCAAGTCTGTGCCGACACAGATGCCTCTAATCTAATATTTTCTTGTCTCTACATGGATCATATCACTCTATTCCCTGCCTATTCACGCATTATCTATCCAGATGCCTCTTGAACGTAGTTATAGAATCTGCTTCTACACCTCCTCTGGCAGCGCGTTCCAGGCATTCACCACTCTGAAACATTTGACCCTTACATCTCTTTTAACCTTTCCCCTTTCAACTTATGCCCCTGAATAATTGACCCTGCAACCTTGGGGAAAGGACATTGACTATCCACTCTATCCAAGCCTGTCATAATCTTGTATCAGGTCTATCAGGTCCCCCCTCATCCTCTGATGCTCCAATGAAAACAATCCAAGTTTGTTCAACCTTTCTTCATAGTCCATATCCTCCAAACCAGGCAACATCCTGGTAAACCTCTTCTGCACCCTTTCCAATGCATCAACATCCTTCCGGTAGTGAGCAGACCAGAATTGTACACAATACTCCAAATGCGGCCTAACTAAAGTTTTATACAGCTGCAACATGATTTTCCAATTCCTATACTCAATGCCGCTACCAATGAAGGCTAGCATGCCATATGCCTTCTTGACCACCTTGTCCACCCGAGTTGCCACCTTCAGGGAACTGAGGATTTGCACACCTAAATCCCTCTCTATGCTATTATTTCTAAGGGCTCTAACATTTACTGTATACTTTCCTTCTGCAGTCGCCTTCCAAATCGCATCACCTCACATTTGTCCAGGTTGAATTCCATCTGCCATCTTTTGGCCCAGGTCTCCAGCCGATTTATATCCCGCTGTATCCTCTGACAATCCTCCTCACTATCCGCTACTCTCCCAATTTTTGTATCATCTGCAAATTTACTAATCAGAGCACCTACATTTTCCTCCAAATCATTTATATATATTACAAACAACAGAGGCCCCAGCACTGATCCTTGTGGAACACCGCTTGTCACAGATCTCCAGTTAGAAAAGTACCCTTCCACTGCTACTCTCTGCCCAAGTCAGTTTTGTACCCATCTTACCAGCGCACCTCGGATCCCATATGACTTCACCTTCTGTATCAGCAGCCTGCCATGAGGAACCTTAGTCCACGTATAAAAAATCCACTGCCCTGTCCTGGTTAATTTTTCTTGTCATTTCCTCAAAGAACTCAATCAAGTTTGGGAGACACAACCTCCTCTTCACAACCCATGCTGCCTTTTGCTAATAAGCCTATTCTCTCCCAGATGAGAGTACACCCTGTCCCCAAGAATCTTCTCCAATAATTTCCCCACCACTGATGCAAGGCCCACAGGCCTGCAATTTCCCAGATTGTCTCTTCTGCCCTTCTTAAACAGAGGAGCAATGTTAGCTACTCTCCAATCCTCTGGTACCTCGCCTGTGGCTTAAGAGGATACAAAGATTTTGGCCAAGGCCTCAGCAATTTCTTCCCTCGCATCTCTCAGTATTCTGGGATAGACCCTATCTGGCCCTGGGGACTTGTCCACCTTAATGTTTTTCAAAACTTCCAATACCTTCTCCCTTTTTGTCTCAACATGCCCTAGAATGTCAACATCCTCCTTTCTATACTCACCATCCACCACATCCTTCTCCTTTGTGAATACTGATGCAAAGTACTAGTTAAGGACCTCGCCCACCTCATTTGGCTCCACACACAAATTCTCTCCACTGTCCTCGAGTGGACCTACCCTTTCCTTAGCTACCCTCTTCCTCCTTATATACGCATAAAAAGCCTTTGGATTCTCCTTAATCCTGCCTGACAAAGACATTTTATGGCCCCTTTTTGCCCTCCTAAGTCCCTGTTTAAGCTCTTTCCTGCTATCTTTAGATTCCTCAAGAGCCTTATCCATTTTCAATTTCCTGAAATTTATGTATGCCTCCTCCTTTTTCACCAAGCGCACAATCTCTCGTCATCTAGGGTTCCCAAATCTTGTCATCTTTATCCTTCATTTTTTTACAAGGACATATTGGTCCTGAATTGATAACAACTGACTTTTAAAAGATTCCCACATATCGGATGTGGATTTACCTTCAAACAGCCGGCCCCAGTCTACATTCCCTAGTTCCTGCCTAATACTGTCATAGTTAGCCTTCCCCCAGTACTTTCACTCTAGGACTACTTCTATCCTTTTCTACAAGTATCT
This sequence comes from Mustelus asterias, assembly GCF_964213995.1. Classification (NCBI taxonomy): domain Eukaryota; kingdom Metazoa; phylum Chordata; class Chondrichthyes; order Carcharhiniformes; family Triakidae; genus Mustelus; species Mustelus asterias. Next base: position 160,376,134 of record NC_135802.1, read on the forward strand.
TGAAACTTATAGAATTGTGATCACTGTTCCCAAAATGGTCCCCCCACTGAGACAATCACCTGTCCAGGCTCGTTTCCCAGAACCAACTCTAAGATAGTCCAACTTGGGAAGGAGCTATCTACATAATGCCTCATGTCCAAGCCCCTGGCACAAAAGGAATCCCAATCTATGTTGGGGAAGTTTAAAATCGCTCATTACAATAACCCTGTTGTTTTTACATCTTCCCATAATCTGCTGACCTATCAGTTCCTCCACTTCACGCTAGCTGTTGGGAGGTCCGTAGTACAACCCCAACAGTGTGACTGCATCACTCCTGTTCCTGAGTTCTACCCATATGGCCTCACTGCACGATCCCACCAAGGTTCCTCCTTCTAGATAGCTGTGACATTCTCCCTAATCAGTAAAGCAACAACCCCCCCCTTCTTTTGTCACCCTCTCTATCTCGCCTGAAGCATCTAAATCCAGTCCTGTCCTTCTTTTATCCAAGTCCCCATAAATTGTACATCATAGTTCCATGTAGTAATCCAAGCTTAAAGTTCATCCACCTTACGTCATACTCCTTGCATTAAAGCAAACACACCTCAGACCACCTGTCCTGTCATGTTTTGTACACTCTCCGTGTTTCATTTCTCTTAGCCTTAGTGGACCCATTCACAGAGTTCTCCACAGTCTCTGTGCTCTGTACTGTGGCCCTTTTTGATTTGTCTTTAGTTTCTCTGCCTTCCACTTTTCCCCATACTGCCTTTTGTTTCTGTCCCCACTTTACTTCCCACATTGGTTTCCATCCCCCTTTCACATTAATTTAAACATTCCCCAACAGCACTAACACTCCCCTTAGGACATTGGTTCCAGTCCTGCCTAGGGGCAGACCATCCGATTTGTACTGGTCCCACCTCCCCCAGAACCGGTTCCAATGTCCCAGGAATTTGAATCACTCCCTCTTGCACCATCCCTCAAGCCACGTATTCATCTTAGCTATCCTGACATTCCTATTCTGACTAGCATGTGGCACTGGTAGACATCCTGAGATTACTACCCTTGAGGTCCTACTTTTTAGTTTAACTCCTAACTCCCTAAATTCAGCTTGTAGGACCTCATCCCATTTTTTTTTTAAAAACCTATATCGTTGGTGCCTATATGCACCATGACAGCTGGCTGTTCATCCTCTCCCTCTAGAATGCCCTGCAGCCACTCCCGAGACATCCTTGACCCTTGCACCAGGGAGGCAACATACCATGCTGAAATCTCGTTTGTGTCCTTATCTGCCGTCCTTACTTGAGCTGGCCTACATGTGACACCAGAGCCACAGCAATGAAATGGCCTCGCAAGTCATTCAGTTCAAGGGGAACTAGGGATGGGCAACAAATGCTGGCTAGCCAATGATGCCCATGTCCCACAAATGAATAAAAAATAACACCACAAAGGACAAGCTTCCGGTATTCAAGAAATAAGCTGCTTCCAAGAAGATTTAAAACTTGCTCTGCTAAAATTACTAACCAACCATTAATGAATTTAAGTTTTAAATAGCATTATACTTCACTGCACTGATGGATGAACAAATCTAGCTCCCAAAAAACTACAATTTTGTTTTATATTTAGCAGAGAAAACTTAATAACTGCAGCATACTGCTTAAATATTCAAGCTGTCAAAGTATGGCACGTGTAGATTTAAAAATATATAAATGGTGGCTATTTGAGAAGGCCAAAAAAATCTTAAGATATCTTTTCACTTTTGGGTAATTGAAGAGAACGCCTTTTTTAAAAAAGTATGTAGATCAGGCCAGTTACATTCAAAGTAGAATTTTAGTTGTTGATATTGCAAGTCTATAAATCAGTAGCATATAAAACAAGAAGAATTTTCTCAAAAAAAAGAGGCTCTGATTGAACGTACAGGGCTGAGCACAACCTCAACTGTAACCGTGGGAACGTTGGACTGGCCACAGGAAGTAACATGGGCCTTCAAAGGGCCTTTTATTTGAAGTTTCAGGTTATTCACATTGCTGCTCTTAATTGCCAAATGGAAAGGTCTTGTAAAAGACAATTATAAAAAGTAACTTTACTTCATTCACACAAATACTTTTAGAAACTAGAGAAGCTTAAAACATGCTATATTTGAAATGATAGGGTAGTCAAATGAAATAGTCAAGCAAAGACAAATAAAATTGAGAATTATGTTTCAGATCAACTTAAGATTTGTATAAAAGAAAGACCATAGCTTAATAGTTTTGCTCATCCATCAATACAGTAAAGTTTCATACTATTTAAAACACGACTGATTAATGATTGGTTAGCAATTCTAGCCTATATTTTTGCAGAGCATGTTCTAAATCTTCTTGGAAACAGCTTATTTCTCTCTACTGGAAGCTTGCGCTTCGTGGTGCTAATCTAGCTGCTGCTTACCAATGTTATAAAAAGCCACTCAGTTGAATACGTGGTTCAGAAAATACATTGGAGGCTAGTCACACTAACTTAAGCATACATGTTTCGAATGCAATCCGAAAAGGAAGCAAATTACATCTCAGTCAGTGTTTTCAATGGCTGTTCATTTTGTTGTCATTTTCAAAGGAATACAGTTTTTATATCACAATAGACAAAAAAAGTATGACATCAGTGCAGTCATCTTGCAAGATGACAAGGACATTGTAGATCTGCAGTTTAACAGTTGCCATTACAAAATTTACCTTATCAAAAAACTCACACCACAAGTTAACTATGGAGAAAGCACATCATCTTTCCTCCCCCAAAGTAGAAGTGCACATCTTTTGGTTCTCTACTTCTTGCTCACTTAGACTTCAATATATTTTTCCAGCTGCTCTTTCACTGTATTTTTAGGCAAAAACAAATGCCAATCTTTGGTAGGTGATAAAGTCAATGACAAAATTGCAATTATTCACACATATTCTGTAACTAAGGATTACATGACATGCTCACTAAAGTTCCATATGTGTACACACAGTGCAAGTGACTCAGTGACTTGCATACCAAAAATGCTTTGTATAGTGTAAAATTAGCACATCAAACTCATTTAAATGTTCATTGTGGCTCAGCCAAATGAAGCCAGTAGTAGCTGTATCAGGAAGATCCCAGACCTTATTTTTGGTCTGTACGAAGTTAGCTGCATTCAACAAATGAAATAGCAAGATATAATTAGCAAGATATAATTTGCAATGGGGAAACAACATCAAGGCTTCGGCTTCTGACTACTTTCATCCCCTGCTGGAAGTCCATTAGGTGCTGGGTGTGGACAGCTGTCATTTTCTGTGCTTTTGAAGAAATACTGTAGCTCAAGAAGGATTCATCTTCAGGAGGGAAGGGAAGAAAATTGGTAGGAAAAAAGAACTGCTTACCTGCACATTCCAATTATTACAATAATTTAGCTTATGGCTCAATTTTCTGGATTTGTGTTATCACCAAAGAACCTCATCTGCAATTTGTGCATGCAGGGAAATCCCAATCATAGCAGCTACAATTCTGTTTATTGTTTGTAAAATCATGGGTACCACCTATAATTTCCCATTATGGTGATCCAGCAGGTGAGGTTACTTGCTGGCAAGCCAACTCAGGACGCTGCCTCCTGGGTATCCAGCATTAAAACTTAATCGGATTTGTAGTCAATAACTCTGAACAAAATCACCAGACTTGTAAATTCTTGTTTGTCGCATGTAAAATTCATATTTGCAGCAGTTGTCGTCTTCAGTTAACACGGCAGTGTCTAACAACTACTTTGAATACATTGAGAGGTTATAAGGTGTTAAACTGTCATTCAGTAACCTTTTTAACCAGAACGACTTGTCCAAAGTATACCTCATTGGACATAAGTTTTAAGCACACAAGCAGTGTTGGTAGCAAGTTTCTTGAATGAAAGGCAGATTTTAATTACGCAAATTTACAAAGGTTCTGGAGATTTAAAATCACTTCAGCAGAGGTTTCAAATTAACACCAAACCCCGCAAAGGAATCAGAAAATGAGTGCCCTAAACCAAGATTCTACACAAACAGCTTACAAAGTATTGTAGTATTGACAGCAAAATGCCACAAAACATGGACAAAATTATCTGAGCAATTCAACTCTGCAACCACACAACAATTCAACCAATTTTTAAGAGTCATCTTAATGAGGCATTTTCTTTCTGCTCCTGTTCCCCCTTCATCAGTGACACATTAAGAGAATTCAACATGGACTGCAGCGATTCAAGGCAGCAGCTCGCCACTACTTTCTCGAGGGCAACGCGAGATGGGCAATAAATGCTGGCCAGCCAGCAATGCCCATGTCCCACAGATGAGTAAAAAAAATGTAATTTTGTAAAAACTAATGCTTACTAAAACTCTCATTCTTGATTACAATATGAATATTGATTATACAAAAATACTTGCTTCCTGTAAAGTCAATGCACTTTTGGGATGCAAAAACTCACTCAGCATCTTTTGCTTAGATCAATAATAAATGATCATTTGGTCCATAAAATCCTTCACTAAGATAACAGTCGCAAAAGATGTAAAAGAACAAATCATTTAATCAACAGACCCTAGTTTCTGGCAATTTGCAACACATTGCCTCAAATACACACTGAGTATTTAAAGTTCTCTTAGTTCAGCATTTTGGTCCTAAAATATAGTTCATATTAACAATAATTCAAATATATCACATGCAATTTGAGGACTACAAAAAAATCTACAAAATTAAGCAGTAGTTAGGAGGAAGAGAATACACTGTAGGTGGATGCAAACATGAAAAAAGCACACTAGGGAGGGAAAAATACATTTGAATATTGTTTCTAGATTTAGCTGGGAAAAGAGCGAAACTGGTTTATTTTACTTTGTTGCCATTTATCAAAAAATAAATTCAACCTTTCACAGCCATATTTTTCACGGTCGACTAACTTAATTGAAACTATATAACAGTCAGACAGACGTACTCATTTCTGTGATGTAACAAACAATATGTTACACATCATATGCAATTACACTTATGGTTGTTATATAATCAACATCCTATTGAAACTAAGTCACCTGTGACAAGGGAGTTATTGATTAAGTTGCAGTTATGTCCTCACCCTTCTGTAGGTTCTTGAATCAAAGGATGCTTTATAAGATTGAAACCTAGGACCGTAGGTCTCCTGGGCACCTAGATAGCAACTAATAATCATTGTAGAAAAATAGGAATTGCCAGAAAAAAAGGTTAGTCTAGTTTGCTTTCTGCCACCCTAGTAGTTGCATGATACAAATAATGGAGTTATGGTCACAGCAATCAATCTCTATCAATTAGTCTACAACAGACCTAAACACAAGGTAAAGAAAATCCCAGTGAAAGAGAGCCAAGGTCACCTGCCCTCCCAAGCATGCTACGCTCACCATATCAGTTCTCAAATTACTCATACTGAATCCCAAAATATAATTTTGTGAAATAAATTTATATTTGAATTAATCTGCGCTAGCTGCTTCCACTGTATCCATAGGGAACCCATTCTATAGATTAACCACTCACTGACTGAGATATTGGGTCTACAGCCACATTTAAAAATTGTAGTTTTGTGCTCCCATTAGTCTGAACGCCAGGAACATACCCCTGTTTAGGTAAATAATTCAGATACCCAGTCCTTGTTCTAGTTTAAATATAGTTCTATGTTAATACACAGACTTAAGATTTAACTAATGCAGTATAATTTAAAAATTGTCAAATTAGTTGAGTACTCAAATTTTTGAAAAACATGATGTGTGTCCTCTTTAAACATGCACTTTTGGCACTTAAGAATTTCAAATTAAAAGTGTATCCACATGTCTTTGCAAGAGCACACAGCAAAGAAGCTCAAGATTGTTCAGCGGTTGCGCCACTGGACACATGTTGCAGATGAATAAAGCTAATGTTTGAATAGGCCAAAGTAATACCCCTTCAAAAGAAAAATATGTCAGCACTGACAATCAAGCATTTATTTTTACGGAGTTTCAGGAAAGCTTACTGGTGTGGATCAATGACAATAGAACTGTCCTGCAATGGAAACAAATCAGATTACCCTCAATGATGACAATTACGCTGTTTGATGAATTTGAAGATATGCAAAATAAAGTAGCAAGTCTGAGGGTTTGAAATGTTTTAGAAGCCAGCAAAGGGCTACCAAAAAGTTTATAAAAAGGGGAGAAAATAGAATGAGTGTAACTGGCCAGGAATATAAAACCATATTGTAAGGGCTGTTATAAGTATATAAAAATGGAGAGAGAGTAACTAATGTAAACATCTTATCATAGGAAACAAGGAAATGGCAGAGATATTGAACAAATATTTTGTATGTCTTCACAGTAGAAGACACAAGTTTCACACCAGAAATAGACAATAACCTAGGGACTAAAAAGAGTGAGGAAATTAATATCAGCAGAGATAAAGTATTAGCAAAACATAAAGTACTAAAATCCAACAATGCCCAGGTCCTGACATCCTATACCTCATCGTTCCAAAATATATAGCTGCAGATAAAATAGATGTGCTCGCTATGACTTTCGAAAACTCCTCAGACTTGGGAATGGTCCCACTGGACTGAAAGTTGGCAAATTTTACGCCACTTTTCAAGGAGGGAGAAATAAAAGTGAACTTTTGGCCAATTAGTCTAATATCAGTTGTTGGGAAAATGCTGGAATCTATTATTAAGGAAGTTTTAACAATGCATTATAAAAAGCATAGTATGATTATAACGAGTCAACACGATTTTACTAAAGGGAAATCGTACTTGACAAATTTGAGGATGTAACTGGAAGGGTAGATAGAGGAGCACAAGTAGATATGGCATACCTGAATTTCTAAAAGGCTTTCAATAAGGTGGCACACAAAACGTTAAGATGAGGGCTCATGGAGCAGAGGGCAATATATCAGCATGGGTGGAGGATTGGTTAATGGAGAGAAAACAGGGCGCACAAATGGGGCTTTTTCAAATTAGCAACCAGTGAATAGTGCAGTGCCACAAGGATTAGCGCTGGGGCCTCAGCTTTTTATAATCTATTTTTAAAACTTGGGTGAAGAGACAAAGAGCAATATATTTAACTTTGCTGATGATACCAAGCTAAATGGAAAGGTAAGTTGCAGCGAGGACACAGAGACTGCAGAAGGATACAGACAGGTTAGATGAGTGGGCAACAAGATGGCAGATGGGATGTAATATAGGGAGGCACGAAGTTATTCACAATGGCCGTAAAAATAAAAAGTATTTTAAAAAGGTGAGAAACTCAAGTGTTGATGTTCAAAGGGACTTGTGTGCTTGTACAAGGAACGCAAAAAGTCAGCATGCAAGTAGGAAGGCAAATTATATATTTGCCTTTATTACACGGGGATTGGAGTACAAGAATAAAAAAGTCTTGTTACAGTTGTGCAGGATTTTGGCAAGACAGCCAAACTAGAGTACTGAGTGCAGTTTTGACCCAAACATTCAAGAAAGGATGTACGTGCATTGGTGGCAGTAAAAGTTCACTAAATTTGTACCCGAGAGAAGGGGGTCTATCCTTTGATAAGGCGGAGTATATTGGGTTTATGAACTCTGAGGTTTAGAAGAACGAGAGTCGATCTCATTGAAACCTACAAAAATCTCATAGGGTTTGATAAGATGGATACCTAAGATTGTTTCTGTCGGTTGGGGAATCTAAAAGATGAGAGCACAGTCTCAGAATAAGGGGCTAATCATTTAGGACTAAGATATGGAGATATTACTTCACTCAAAGGGTTGTGAATGCTTCATCTTTGAAAACATTCAAGACTGGGATAGAGTGTGTTTTGGTCTCAAGGAATTAAGAGAGATGGGGAATGGGCAAAAAAATGGAGTTAAAGCCCAAGATCAGCCAGGACCTACTGAATAGTGGAGCAGGCTCAAATGGGCCATATGGTCTACCCTTGTTCCTATTTCTTATGTTCTTACAGTTTCATCTATTTCTTTATTGCACTTTAAGTAGTTCAATAAAAATTAATTCCTGTATTTCCAAGTATCTTGCAAGATTTTCATTTGAGTACACACAATTCTTAGCATTTTCAAAAGCAAAAAAATTTCATAATAACACAAAGATTATATACAAGAATCGCTCAGATGCACATCTAACTGCTTTAGATAAATGGTGTTTGGATGAACATATTTGCGGGCTTTTAAATCACAGAATTCCTCACAGCATTTTACAAATGACATGGGCTAATCAGAACCATGGTAATATAAATGGCTTGCATTAATAGCACATTACCAAAGTTCTATTGGTACACTTATAGCTTATGATCTGGTGAACTGAGATGTTTCTTCTATACGGTGATGTAAAATTTATGCTAGGTGATGATATAGTTCAATAACATATCATATTATTTGCTTTGAATATATCTACATGCCAAGTGCGGCACAAATTGTAGATAGTGCAAATATGCCTGATACTTATGTTTGGGACATTGTCATGTTTTCATGCAAAGCACAAGATCACTGATCATGTGGGTGGAAGTGTTATTTTACATTCCTGAAGAACGTAATAACCATCTGTAGTGATGATAAAGCTCATAATAGTCACCAGTGTAGTCAGCTATCCCCTGCACGAGCACCTTTTGTGCAACACATTCTGGAAGTGAGTCAAGCAGTTTCACTGCATTATTTAAACCCTTAACAGAAACAGCATTATGCACTAAAACACAAACATTTGAAACACTCTTGAATGCCAATTCAACTACACAAACATATAAGGGGCAACGCTTCCAAATAAAAAGCATGCACAGAGGCATATAATGCTCCACTGTGGGTGTGATTATTTATGGTTTTAATTCACGAGCACAACAACAAAATACAACTAATTCACTTGTGCCTCTCCATCAGTGCCATTTTCCTTTTAAAACCTTGACATGTATGATGTTCTACATCTATTAAATACATTTTGATGCTGCTTTAAAGTATTTTTTCATGTTGGTTAAACAATTATCAATTGTTTTAAAATCACCCTACTTGATGTATCGTAAACATTAAAAACATAAATTCTCACCTCACTGCAAGTTATGGACTATTGCAATTAACACTTTTTAAGCACCTGCACCCATAACTTCAAATACTACCTAAAAGATGTTTGCAAACTAAGTCACTACAGTCAAGTATTTCCCATTTTCCCTTCTTTCCAGAAGAAAAACAAAATACACATGATCAGTATTTATTATTGTGAATAGGTGAAAATTCTAAATGGCTCCTGAATATTTTTACTATATAGGTTTATCAATTTGAAGGTTTCTCCCAGTATGTATTTAACAGGAAAAAAGTTAGTGATTTTCAGGCAGTACAAGTAACATTCTAATTTTGCTTTAGAAAAGCAAGCTCCCAGCGACTGATCTATAACCTAACAATCATACCTGCATAAAATCGAATCAGGCAACCGATTTCAACATCCATTCCCTCCTCTTGCACCCTACAAGGATCTTTAAATCCCAGTTTAAAGAGGTATTCGTTTTGAATTTCAAGGGGGTTTTCATGCGGCTCCAGCCTCCTAGTAGTTTCGCCATGAAGTTGCACATAGACCATCGATGTGAGCAAGCCATCGGCTGCTCCCATTCTCACATTGCTAGGGATCGACGACTTCAGCCTGCCATCATCCAGAAGTCCCTGTCTGCCAGCCAGGAGGCCACGCTTCAATTCAGACCTGTCCACATATTCTACTTTGACCACAGCATCACTTATGGCATTGCCATTTTCGTTTTCATTACTTGCTGTGATGCTGTCCAGTGAAGGTCTACGCCTTGCAGCAACACTGTCCACAGCCAACAACTTGAAAGAACTGTTTAACAATTTGTGTTGATTAGTGTTATTATCCAACAAAGACCTGTGCCTGTTAATTTCGGAATCAGATTTTGGTCCTTCTCTGGCAGTGACTGGTGCTATGTACACCTGCCTGGTGCTCACAGTATTTATTTCCTTCTGTGTGGCATTCTGATTATCCAGTGAAGTCCCAAGCCTGGCAAGAGTAGTAGTATCTTTCCCGCACCGGATGATATCAGTGTTTGAGTGTTGCCCGGCACTGGTGGCAGTGCCCAGTGACAATCCTGCTTTTCCATGAGCAGCGATGCACGCGTGTCCTTGCTTGTTAGCAGCAATATCTGGCGACCTGGTGTTTAGGATGTCGGACTGCCCTGGCCTGGCCAAAGAGACATGCCCTCCGGACCTGGCGCCGATGCCCCTCAGCGTCCCCACTCTGCCAGGGCCAATGCTGTCCAAGGGGACAATACCTGCGCCATCTGCCTTTGCCATGCCCCCGGCTTGGCCAGGGTGCAGCAACCTGGCGGCCACCTCGGCGGCCGTGGTGTCCAGGGTGCAGGTGACAGGTCGCAGGTAAGAGGACATGTGCCTGTCGTAGAGGTGCAGGCAGCCCCGCTGCACATCCGCTCGCACCCAGTCGCGGTCGGCCGCCGTCAGCCTGCTGCCCGGCATCTTCCTGCGGTCCAAGCTGCGGCCGCCAGCCGGGCTGCTGCTGCTGGTGGTGGCGGCCGTGGCCGAGAGGTTCCTCCTCAGCCTCCTCCTGGACAGCAGGGAGTCGGAGTTGTTGTTCCAGCTCTGGTTACCGGGCTTGGGGTGAGGGAGCGAGGCGCTGGAGGAAGGTGGCGGTGGCGGCGGCGGCGGCACTCGCCCCCCTCCTCCTTCCCGACAGGAATCCACCCGCTGCAACTCCACGGCGCTGCCTTTCAGCCGCACACTTTTACACCTCGACACCGCCGAGCAGTCCCTGTGGAGATCGCGGACCAAGGCGCCTTCCATGTTGCCCCGGGTGTTGTTGTTTGTGCCCCCCTTCTCTCTTCACACAAACACACACAGGCGGAACAAAATTAAGGTGCAGTATCCTTCGCAATCTTTGTCCCCTTCAGAAGCCAGCCGGCGACCTGTCGCCTTTCGTGGATTCCAGGCCGAATGACAGCATTCTTGGGAAGTGTCACTGGCTCTCTCTCTCTCTCTCCGCTCCCTCCCTCAGCGCCTCCAGCTTCCCATCGCCATTACTGAGTGGAATAGGCGCGAGCGGACGGACTGCACCGATCGCGAGAGGGCGGCCTCCCCCTCATGAATAATTCAGCAGCTCGCGCCCCCAACGGCTCCTCCCTCATGAATAATTATTACCCCCTGCCTCCCCCCCCCCCCTCCTCCCCGCCCCCTCCCTCTTTTTATTATTTTACATACAAAATAACGATTTTTTGAAGAACCGTGTGATAAATAAAAGAAAAAGAAAAAAAATCATCCCGGGCATTTGTTTTTTCCCCCCTCTCTCTGGGTGGAGAGGCGGGGCTACGTCGCTGAATATTCATAAGTGGCCTCGCACCCAACCGTTGTGCCGCTGCCCCTCCCTCTACAGGGCAGTCCCCGGCGCGCAGAGGATTTCGGGAATTGTAGTCCTTTCAGGGAGAATTAACCTGTCTCGAGCCGTGGCGGGGGGGGGGGCACAGGCGAACTACAGTTCCCGTCGGGCGGCGCGCGTTTCCACGCGCACGCACGCATGCCACCTCCTTGGCCATCCAAGATGTTGATTTGCTTCTTCCGCGTCCTGTTGATGAGGTAGACTTTTTTTAAAAGGGAGGCGCTCAACCTGTACCCTTCAAATCAGATCCGAGGGGATCGAATCATTACGCCTCACGTAAGAGGAATAAGTGGAAATTTCCACATTTAAGATTAGCCCACTGGATTCATCTTTTGTTTTCAAAGTTCATTTGACAACTATTGGTGGCTCAAAGCAACGCAGAACTGGGAACCATCCCCCATCACCACCCCCGCCAACCCTGCAACCCACCTCAACCACCCCTGGAATCTACCACCCTGGAGACTCCATCACCCCCCCACAAAAAAAACCATCCCTGGAAACCATCTCCACTTCATCCAATCACCCCTGGAATCTACCACCCTGGAGATCACTACCAGTGTCCACGGAACCCACCCCCTCTTCCCAACCATCCCTGGAAACCACCCCAACCACCTCTGGAACCCACCACACCCCCATCACCCCTGAAACCCACCCCTCTTCCCAGTCATCCCTGGAAACCACCCCATTCACCATTCCGCGCCCCCCCCCCTCTCTGGAACCCACCACACACCCCAAACCATCCCTGGAACCCACCCCTCTTCCGAACCATCTCTGGAAACCACCTCAGGGCGGCACGGTAGCACAGTGGTTAGCACTGCTGCTTCACAGCTCCAGGGACCTGGGTTCGATTCCCGACTTGGGTCACTGTGTGGAGTTTGCACATTCTCCTCGTGTCTGCGTGGGTTTCCTCCGGGTGCTCCGGTTTCCTCCCACAGTCCAAAGATGTGCGGGTTAGGTTGATTGGCCATGCTAAAATTGCCCTTAGTGTCCTGAGATGCGTAGGTTAGAGGGATTAGTGGATAAATATGTAGGGATATGGGGGTCAGGTCTGGGTAGGATTGTGGTCGGTGCAGACTCGATGGGCCGAATGGCCTGTTTCTGTACTGTAGGGATTGTATGATTCATTCACACCCCCCCCCCCCCCCAACATCTGGAACACACCACATCATCCCTGGAACCCATCTCTCCCCCCACGTCCCTGAAATCATAGAAACCCTACAGTACAGAAAGAGCCCATTCGGCCCATCGAGTCTGCACCGACCACAATCCCACCCAGGCCCTACCCCCACATCCCTACATATTTTACCCACTAAACCCTCTAATCTACGCATCCCAGGACACTAAGGGGCAATTTTAGCATGGCCAATCAACCTAACCCGCACATCTTTGGACTGTGGGAGGAAACCGGAGCACCCGGAGGAAACCCATGCAGACACGAGGAGAATGTGCAAACTCCACACAGACAGTGACCCAAGCCGGGAATCGAACCCAGGTCCCTGGAGCTGTGAAGCAGCAGTGCTAACCACTGTGCTACCGTGCCGTACCGCTACCGAATCCACCCCCAACCATCCCTGGAACCCACCACCCACCGCTAACCATTCTCCCGCCCCCCCCCCCCCCCCCCATAGTAACTCCTCCCCACTTAGAACCGCCCCGCCGCTAGGAAACCCCCACACTAAAAATCTCCACCCACGAGAAACCCCCACCTCCAACCAGAATACACCCACCCCGGTTTCGGAATATTTACCGGCTTCATTAACGCACATTTGACAATCCTACGCACTTGTTCTCAGTGAATCAAACACTTGACACCCGTGCAGTATCTGGAACAAGTTGTTTGATTTTGAAGGATGAATATTTATAACCTATTTTTTGCAATGCACCCGAAAGTTGCCTGCGGGAAGTAACAGATCTGCCTGCTTTTAGGTCAGAGTATTGTGCTTGGATCTTGTAGAGTTTTTCTCTGGTATCCTGAACAATATTTATCCCTTAATTAACATCACAAAAACAGATTATCTCTCTCTGATCACATTGCTGTTTTGTGGGAGTTTGTTGTGCGCAAATTGGCTTCTGCATTTCATTTATAACAACAGTGATTAGCTATACTTTAAAGATAACAATTGCCTGTAAAGCACTTTGGGAAATACTGTTTTCATGCAAGGTGCTACAAAAATGCAAGTTTTTCTTGGGAGATCCTGCCCGCAGGTTGTGAATTGTTGGTACATAGTGTTCACAGGTCGTCCAGGAGCTGGTTCTCACTTTCTGGCGTTCACTGTGATCGAGGCACATGTTAAACAGCACGGCAGTTTGACATCAGGAATCCCCTCATTCCTAAGTATGTAATATTCAAAACCTAACTTAAGCCACAGACATTCTGGTGATTAATTTTGAAAAAGACAGAGTTTCTGAGGGGTCATGGAGAACCTGGAAAAGCCATGGAATTTGTAAATGACTTTCCCAGGCCCGCAGAAGTCATGGAAATCTCCCCAACAAATAGCCTCAAATTCATTGAAAAGTCATGGAATTTTACAAAGACGGGATGAGGCTTTCCTGATTTTGGCCAGAATTCCAACCTTTCCTGATGTCTTTCCAAGGCCTACTTCTCCCTCTTCGTAATTGTTTCGCTTCGCTTCACATGAATGGAGTCTTCCTGTCCATTGCTATCGCTGGTTGGCTGCTCTCGACACGGTAGGGCGGCACGGTAGCACAGTGGTTAGCACTGCTGCTTCACAGCTTCAGGGACCTGGGTTCGATTCCCGGCTTGGGTCACTGTCTGTGTGGAGTTTGCACGTTCTCTTCGTGTTTGCGTGGGTTTCCTCCGGGTGCTCCGGTTTCCTCCCACAGTCCAAAAATGTGCGGGTTAGGTTGATTGGCCATGCTAAAATTGCCCCTTAGTGTCCTGGGGTGTGTAGATTAGAGGGATTAGCGGGTAAAATATGTAGGGATATGGGGGTAGGGCCTGGGTGGGATTGTGGTTGGTGCAGACTCGCTGGGCCGAATGGCCTCTTTCTGTACTGTAGGGTTTCTATGGTTTCTATGACACTGTCGGAACAACAGCTGTCGCTGGCCAAATAGACTGTGGGGTGAGGGAGGGGGGACAGCTTGGTGCTAAAGGAGTTCAAAGAACTAGATGGAGTTAAGACCATGAGGGGATTTAAATATGAGGGGAAGGGGTTACCATGAGCCAGTGTCGGATAGTCATAGACCTAGTGCCAGTGAAGATACGAGCAGCAAACTTTTGGATGCTGTGACTTTTCTAGAGGGTGGAGGACGGGCGCCCAGGCCTGGCTCGCATTTGAATAGTAGAGTATGGAGCGGGACAATAGCATCGGTGGAGGGTTCTGCAGCCGACTGGCTGAAGTAAGGAAGAATGTGGACAAAACGTAAGTGTTGAGAGTAGGCAGATTTTATGGCAGAGTTGTTTTGAGCTTGGGTTGGAAGGATATTGAAATTGCAAAAGTTCTGGTTCAGCCATGGTGGAATGGGCATGATTGACATGGTACCAGAGTTTATGGTTTTATAATATTTATTTATTAGTCGCAAGTAAGGCTTACATTAACACTGCAATAAAGTTACTGTGAAACTCCCCTAGTCGCCACATTCCGGCGCCTGTTCCGGTCAATGCATCTAACCAGCACGTCTTTCAAACTGTGGGAGGAAACCAGAGCACCCAAACGAAACCCACATAAACACGGGGAGAATATGCCAACTCCACACAGATAGTGATCCAAGCTGGGAATTGAATCTGGGTCCCTGGCACTGTGAGGCAGCAGTGCTAACCACTGTGCCGCTTATGGTACCATGAGCTCTGGTACCATGCTTATTTAAGACCTGTTAGTTCCCAATCGTCCACTGAAAGAACTCGCAATTCGCCTGGGGTTGAATGGCAGGCAAACAGACTGGTAACAAAAATACGTGATGGAGTCTAGAGATGGTGATAAGGTGAGGAGGAACAAAAATCATAGAATCCCTACAGTGCAGAAAGAGGCCCATCGAGTCTGCACCGATCACAATCCCACCCCGGCCCTATCCCCATAACCCCTTATTTACTTACCCTGCTAACCCCCGACACTAAGGGGCAATTTAGCACAGCCAATCAACCTAACCAGCATGTCTTTCGGACTGTGGGAAGAAACCGGAGCACCCGGAGGGAACCCCCAGATCAAGCACGGGAATCGAACCTGGGTTGCTGATGCTGTGAGGCAGCAGTACTAACCACTGTGCCACCGCGCTACCCTTAAAAGGTGTTTGACAAAGGAGGATGTTGGCCAAAGGGCCAGTTGGGTTATTGAGTCTGAAGATTTAGATTTGATTAGTGTTTTTATCGCTTTAAAAGGTTTCGAATTTCAAATGCGGCATCATAGGATCCACGTCAAGCTGTTTGCTAAAGCTGGCTAAAAATGTGCATGCACATCCTTGCATGATAGTTTGCAACACTATAGTACAGTATGGAGCTTTTGACAACGTCAAAGGCATTTGCAGTTGTGCCACCATCATAGTGATTTCGGCATTCAGAGTGAAAAGGGTTTTTTCTGCTTTAACAATCTCGACTTCATCGATTCATTTGTGCCATCAGTTCACTTGTTGCCCCGATCGGTGGCCATCGCAGCAGAGTGACGCATGGAAGCCCTCAGTTGATGGTGCTATTTCTCAGGATGGCAATGCATCCAGGCCTTCCCACCAGCTCCCCTCCAGTCTTCACATGTGGCACAAAGCCCAGCGGGCCATTCATTTGCGGAAGTAACAAAGTCTGCAGCTGGTTTGTATCAGGGCTCAGCTGCCAGTGTGCGAAAGCCACTACAATCCCAGGAGGTCCCTAGGACTGCACAGCTGTCAACCTTATATAATCTTGCAACAGAGAAAGTACATTAATAAACCACAAGACTCAATTTAAAGACACAAATGCCACCTAGGGGAACTACTGAGGAAGAAAGTAGCAAGCGGAACACGTGTATCTTTGTTTACTTAAAGTTGTTGCAAGCAGGTAACGCTCTTGCAAAGGTTTGGAAGGCTGCCTCGACTGGGAACCATGAATGAAAGAAACACGGGAAGATGTAAGACATAATTAATGAAGGCATATTAAGTGAGGCGTTTGTAAGATTCTATCAGAAGAGTATTAGTCTTAGTTTGAGTCCTTTCGTGTTGAGGTTGATTAAACTTTTATAGTGTTTCTCGATTTGCATTTCTCTGGAAGATTTTACCCTTGCAGTTGTCGCTGTGCTGGGTTTTTCTAAACCTGGATTGTGTAGGTGGGGGAAAAGGAAGCTCACTGATATATAAAAATAACCTGTATTTTTTTTAATTTAGTGCGGTGAGTCACTTCATTCTTGAGGTGATATTAACTCATAAGCACTCACCACACAGCATGTCAGGTCAACCACTTCCTGAGATTTCCGACCTGCTTAATGATTTTTGATTTTAGATTGGGCAGAAACCTTGAGAGAGGAAAAGTGATTCTCCGATTGATTTTCCTCCAGAGGAAATATTTGACCTCGATTTGTCGCCTCGAGATCAGACGTCGCTGTGGAGATAGTGAGTGGTGACCCGGACTGATAGAAATCAAATTTAATGTAGATTTTAGATGTAACTTTGCAAGATCTTTATTTGGAGACCTTTACAACTTCACATATCTTCAGCTCCTTTAATTTTCTGTCACTCGCCTGATCGAGGGGAAACATGGATATCTGGGATAAAATTTTAAAATGGTGTGTGTGTTGCCGGGGGAGGTGTGGGCGGGAAGGGTGGGGGGGAGGTGGGGGTGGTGAGGAGGTGGCTGGGGGGCTTACCTGTTGGAAGCTTCTGCACCTCTGCTGGAGGGTGGGCCTCTAATAAGACCGGCAGCACCAGGAGCCCGCCCGCCTGCCTCCCTTAGTCGAATAGCAGAAGGATGCAGACGGCCAATTAACATGCCGAAAGAGAAAATGCTGGAAAATCTCAGCAAGTCTGGCAGCATCTGTAAGGAGAGAAGCTTTGAGAAAGGGGTCATCTGGACTCGAAACATCAGCTCTTTTCTCTCCTTACAGATGCTGCCAGATCGACTGAGATCGCCAGCATTTTTTCTTTTGGTTTTAGATTCCAGCATCCGCAGTAATTTGCTTTTATCCAATTAACTGGCCGCATGCGGTAAGATTGACAAGACGGTCTTGCTGCCAGCAAGTGCACCCTCAGGACCCATCTCTCGCCCTGAAGTCAGGGTCCCACAGGTCCACAGTAAAATTGACGACTTGCCAGGTTGCAGTGTTTATGCCTGTCAGAAGATGCCAGAACAGCAGCCTTTGCTTTCGCACCTCCCAACTCCAGAAGAGCTCCAAGCTGAGTCGAACTCAAATGTGTGTACCTATTCTGTGGCAGTGAGCACTAACACAATTTAAGTTCTTAGCCTGCTCTCTAACCCTACACGTACACCTGTGCAAGACACCGTTCAGTTTTTAAATGCTTTCATTTTTGCCCTGATCCTTAGGACGTGTTTACCCCAGTCCAACGCCGGCATCTCCACATCATGACTACCTTAGGACGTCGGCAGGTTGAGAAAGGTACTGTATATATAAATTAATGTTTGTTATTGCAAGTTCCAGAACCATAGCTCAGCCTTGATGTATGAAAAAAGAAAGGGAATTGTCCCGCTTGCAAAGACAGTTGTTTGGCCCACAACTTGTAAACTGCAATACAATTGGTGCGCAGTAGATGGCAGCAATTCGGGCTCCGACAGTTCCATCGTGTGCGTCAATGTCAAACTACACCCAGAGCTGGAGATGATGTGACTTCCCAAGTGGAGTGGATGTTGAACAGAAAGCCCTTTAAGGTCCCTGCCTGATTTGGGTTTGGTGAAACATTAACTCCAAATCAGCAGAACCACACAGGAAACAGGTGAGCTTCTGTCATAAGGTATTCATATTCATGATGGAATGGCCTAGATAAACCTGCAGATGCATGGTGGCACAGTGGTTAGCACTGCTGCCTCACAGCACCAGGGACGCAGGTTCAATTCCTGGCTTGGGTCACTACCTGTGTGGACCTTGCACGTTCTCCTTGTGTCTGCGTGTGTTCCCTCCGGGTGCTCAGGTTTCCTCCCACAGTCTGAAAAATGTACTGGTTAGGTGAATTGGCTATGCTAAATTCTCCCAGTGTACCTGAACAGGCGTCAGAGTGTGGTAACTTGGGGATTTTTACAGTAAGTTCATTACTGTGTTGTTGTAAGCCTACTTGTGACATTAATAAACTTTAGACACAGCAAAGGTAATAGTGCAGGATGCAGCTTTCTGAAGCTCTCAAGAGAATTAAAACAGTGAAAATAATGTAATACACAAAATACATCCGCAAAATCAGGATAACGCCTGGCATGAAATAAAAATAGTATCTTCCAAATAAATGCAGTACAAAAATGTTTACTTTAAAATGAATACTGAGTGCAGTTTGTTATGATCGAGATCTAAGGTTGTGACTCATGCTCACTAATATATCACATTCTTATTATAAATATTTTCCAGGCTATGGAGTTAAAATAAACCATCTCCCTTCCTTCTAACAGTTCTTATGGAATTAAAATAAGAGTGTAATTACAATTACATCTTCACAGCCTATAAATAAACCAAAGCAGCACTGGGGAATCTTACATCATTGAGGCGCAGCCATCAGTAAATAGGGACATTTAGAATAGATTTCATGGTTTCTCCCATTTTTATTTCACTTTTATAAAAAAAAAAATCAGTTCTATTGCTGACTTGGACACCTTCAAGGGTGGATGGTGGAATGTTTTTCCTCTTATCTCCGCCAAACCATCTGGCATTTACTGATACTTTACTGGAGATGCTGCATGACAAATAGTGAGGCACATGACTTCCAACCTATCTGCACTGTGTGACTGTGTGGTTTTGGAAGGCTCCAGCCCAAACATCAGGAAAATTTAAAGGGCACAGACTCTGCTGTTCTGGGAACTGTAATTGTCACTGGTGCATGCTAGCAAGGAAGGGGATTCAATCAGATAATCATTATCTTGACAGTTAAAGTGTTTCAGAAAATGTATGGCAAGAATGTTATCTTCTAATATAAATAGGATGAGTATTTAAAACTATGTAACTCCCCCTACATTTTCCTATGTAACGGAGGAACACGTTAAAAATAACACTAATTTCAAACAGTAATATTACAACCTCAATCTTTTCAGCAGCCGCCTTACTGAGTCATTTCTGTCCATTTGTGATAAGTTCATGTAGATTTGTGTCATAGCTGTGGAACAATCTCAAAACACTTGTGCTAACATTTTAAACTGCATTTATTTTTAGCTATCCATTGTAATAGAAAACACACAATTAGTCACTTGTTTCACCTACTGCTGTACAAAACAGTATCGCTTCAGGTCATTCCATAATGCCCCACTCAGCAGCCCATTTACAATTCAGCAAATCAATGAACGAAGAGTATTTCACTACTTGTAGGGACATTTTCTCTGCAGGTCCACCAATCACAAAACTCTTTCGTATTCTTCATTGCAGTTCTTCAATATGATTAGCACTCCATGATATGCCATTTGCTCCTTTTATATTGAACTGGAAATGAATTTGCCAGCAGCTAGCCTTGGTGAATCTGCTAAATGTACTTTGGATTGGTAACAGTAAGAAGTCTCACAATACAGGTTAAAGTCCAACAGGTTTATTTGGTAGCACGAGCTTTCGGAGCACTGCTCCTTCATTGCCATCAGCTGTACAACATCCATTTATCTGCAGCTGGTGGCACTAGCATAGCTTTAATGATCAAATTCGATGCAGTGTTTGAAAGAGAGAAACGCAAAATGGTTGCTAAAGTTCGAGACTTCATAAGAAATAGGAGTAGACCTTTCTGCCTGTTCGGGCCACAGCGGTGTGTTATTTGCTGAGCAAGTCAAATCCCAGAGCAAAACTTGTCTTATTGATCATAATCCTTTGTTTGTATTCTGAAAACAAGGTGGGGGGGGGGGGAACTACTGATCCCAGGAGCATACATTTCCAATAAACCATTTGGGATTTAAAAAAATAAAAGGTTTATTAACAAGGAGAAAAGAAAATTTAAGCACGCAAGATCAAAGTTATACAGTTAAAACAATCTTGCAACCCCCCCCCTTCCCAAACAAAAGTCCACTTAGTAAAAACACACAAGTAGACACTTTCTAGACAGCACTCCCTTATAGATTTTTAACTGTAAAAAGTCCAGTATTACTCAAGGCAAAAACTGCAATCATTTTAGTAAAGGTAACCCAC
Source organism: Mustelus asterias (assembly GCF_964213995.1). NCBI lineage: Eukaryota > Metazoa > Chordata > Chondrichthyes > Carcharhiniformes > Triakidae > Mustelus > Mustelus asterias. The sequence continues at coordinate 160,396,691 of NC_135802.1, forward strand.
ACAACGTCTCACTCTATTCCACTCTTTTGGAAATCCAAGAAAATTCAGAAACAAGACTGCTTTCTGAAATAAAGACTTCTCTGGTTTCTGGATGACTGCCTCAGAATTTGCACCTTTTCCCAGCACAGAACTGTTCCCAGGATGGAACAGTTCCCCACTCAACTAACACAATTCAGGTCAACATCTCTCCTTAAATATCCTTTCAACTTTAATTCCATTTTCCTCAGCACCTCTTTGATCTCAACTTTTCCAAAACATAGAAATCTTCCATGTTTACTTACTGCTTCTACTTTTGAGTCAAATAAAATTTAATAACCTTCCCTCCTTGACTTATGAAACCTCTGTCGGTTGTAAAAGTTCCTTACTCCCCTTTGAAACGTAACAGCTGAAAAGTCAAGTCCCTTTCTGTTTCCCAATGCAAATTTCTAAACCTAACCTATTTACTCATTAAATTCACTTCACCAAATGTATGCATTTAGCAGCTCAGCCTCTTTCATCTCAATTCTCCCAGACAAGTTGTCTCTATTAACCTTTCTGCAGCTTAATTAAATAATTTACACGCACACACAGCTCTCTTTACAGAATAACAATATTCCCCAAAAATATTCTTAAAATATCCATCCTCACACTGCCCTTTGAGCTGGGTGGATGCTTATAGACAGCCCTAGGAACGTGACTCCAATGAGGAAGTTTGTCCACAGAAAAGTTTGGCAAATTTGTTAATGGATAAAACAACATTAGGTCAATGAGGGAGTGTTCAAAATGAATTTAATATGATACAGACAAGCTTATACTCCTAAGGAGAGTTCTACTTTAAAAAGAGCAACATGGACAATAAAAACTGGAAGTGATACAACAGAAAAATAAAAGTTGCAAAGAAAGTGTGCAGCACATTGAATACACTGCGCCTTCAGTATTATTTTCAGTAAAGACAACATTCCACTTTGAACAATGCAGTGATTGTTTTGATTTTTTGGATAAAGAGCAAGGAATACAAAATGTGGAAGTTACAAGTTTCCAGTCTGCTTTAAATTCTCTCAGTACAGCAGCACTGCTCACTCCTGTAAATGTTCTGAGAGGACCTTACATTCATGAGTGTGCCCACACTGCTCAATATCCAATTATAGTGTAAGCCAGGAGCATAACAGTCGGAGAACCTTGTGATCTAAACTTAGTGTCTTTTGCACATTCTTCAATATTTCCAAAGGCAGACAATATCAGTAGGGATTACTGAACAACTTTGTTTGTGTAAATTTTAATAGTAACAGTCAAAGCAAGTTAAACTTACTGTGATAATAGTGTACCTTTTATTAACAGGGGGTTGGAGTTTAAGAGCCGTGGGGTTATGCTGCAACTGTACAGGACCTTGGTGAGACCACATTTGGAATATTGTGTGCAGTTCTGGTCACCTCACTATAAGAAGGATGTGGAAGCGCTGGAAAGAGTGCAGAGGAGATTTACCAGGATGCTGCCTGGTTTGGAGGGTAGGGTCTTATGAGGAAAGGTTGAGGGAGCTAGGGCTGTTCTCTCTGGAGCGGAGGAGGCTGAGGGGAGACTTAATAGAGGTTTATAAAATGAAGAAGGGGATAGATAGAGTGAACGTTCAAAGACTATTTCCTCGGGTGGATGGAGCTATTACAAGGGGGCATAACTATAGGGTTCGTGGTGGGAGATATAATAGGAAGGATATCAGAAGTAGGTTCTTTACGCAGAGAGTAGTTGGGGTGTGGAATGGACTGCCTGCAGTGATAGTGGAGTCAGACACTTTAGGAACATTTAAGCGGTTATTGGATAGGCACATGGAGCACACCAGGATGTTAGGGAGTGGGATAGCTTGATCTTGGTTTCAGATAAAGCTCGGTACAACATCGTGGGCCGAAGGGCCTGTTCTGTGCTGTACTGTTCTATGTTCTTTAAGAAATGTATTATCATGTTTCTTATGAAGTTTGTTTAAAATTCAGCTCTGTTTAAACGGTGCCGATTCATCTGCTCCAGGCAGCTCACTTGTAGAAAATGCAGAAGAATAATTTATCCTAGATAATGGGGTGTTTATTTTATTCTGAACTATGCATTTTTTGTCTATTTTTCATTTTTCCCTGGGGTTTCAGAGTAGGGTTTAATTACACTGATTGACAGAGAAAGAGTCATGTGCTAATGGGAGGAGCTAAGCTTGGGGACAAGCAGGCAGTTTCTGCTTGGGTCTGGAAGGAGCAGTCATCCTTATGTTCCCGATCCAACAAAGCCATCTCTGCTTGTTCGAGTGCTGATGTCACTGTGAGTTCGGTGTTTGAGAGGGCTATCGCATTGGTAATTTTGTCTGCCTGGATATACCATAACACACCGCAGATAATGAATTTAGGAATTATTGAGCTTCTTAATAGCTGTAAATCATCCATGTTTCACAGCCATACAGCAATACGCTGAGAACACAGACCATACAAACCATCAGCTTGGTCCCAAGGGTCAGCTTGAGGTTATGCCGAAGGTGGTCACTGCTTTCCACGTATCAAAGGACACATAGCCAGCGTGGACCCGACAACACAATTTACTAACCAATTCCAACAGGGTGCTTGCCCCATGACCAGTTGTAGTCAGGGAGGAGAGACAGTCCATGATCTTTGTGATGAGTTGCCATGTGGGTGACTAAAAATGGTAACGGTAAAGTCACTGTAGTCCCAGATGACTATAGACTGCTCTGCCCTTTGAGGGGGAGCGCTAATTGGTGGTGATCTTAACCTGAGGATCACCGCAGCTCAGGTGAGGGGCAAGATTGATAAGATGGGCCTTTATGAATAACCTCAGCTGGTACAGGAATTGAACCCTTGCTGTTGGCACCCCTTGGCATCACAAACTAGCTATCTAGTCAACTGAAGTAACCGACTCCCTGTGGGCGACTAGTGCAGTGTCATCAGCGTGGAGGAGTTCTCTGATCACACTGCAATGTGTATTTGGCTTCATTTTCAGCCTTGATAGATTATAGAGCTTGCCAATATCTGCAGGGAAGGCAGGAGAAGATGGAGCAGTTCAATAGGATAACTTTACGGAAGGTAGTAACACTGAAAAAAACTGGAGGAATTGAAAGTAGAAAAGGCACTAAGGTCAGAGGGCACGCACCCTTGAACACTAAGGGAAGCAGGTAGGAAACAGCTGAAAAATATAGTCGGTGCTTCCAATGTCATTAGATTATGGTGGTTGCTGTACAGGACTGGAGGGTAACTATTTACATACCTATGTTTAAAAACAGGAGAAACCAATACAGCAGCTAACTATTGAGCAACCGATCCAACATTCCTAGACATTACATGCCAGGTAATTATAATGCATTTTAATGTGGCCATCAGCCCCCCCCCCCCCCCCCCCCACCCTTTGTAATAAGGACATCAGTTCACCTGATGTTGTGGCCTGTGCCACAGACTCTGCCTTCCGCTGATGAAGGAGCAACACTCCAAAAGCTCGTGATTCCAAATAAACCTGTTGGACCTTAACCTGGTGTTGTGAGACATCTTACTGTGCCCACCCCAGTCCAAAGCCAGCATTTCCACATCATTCCCGTCTAGATTTTGGCCGCGCTGGGTGTCACTATTTCGTCATCTGCAGGACAACCCACACAAGGGAGCAGAAAGGATTCGGCAACTCATCACCTTCCAAGAATTGGGAATGAATGTGCAGATCCACATCAGATCTGACTTATCAGACTGTCCCTCCCTTTACAGACAGTAGAAAAAGCAATGTACTGGAACATTCTACAAAACAGATCCAACTGCCAGAGGAAGTGGTTACAATTCTTCAGAAGGACTTGGAGTATATCTGTTCATTCGCTCACGCACCATGGGGGGTACTTGATGCTCATCCATATGAGTTCTCTGATATGTTCACCTATTTTTTTTTTTAAAAGGTTGGAATGTCATGCTTTACTCATGAGAGAGCTGGAATATTTTTGAGACATATTTTGATTTTTGCAATGTGACCAAAGCCGGCATTTATACGTATCTTCAGTTATTACATGTTACATCTTAAAGTGTAGACACGAACAGGCCCTGAAGTTACAACACATTCTCTTCTCCCATAAGCTATAATGGAGCTATTTCAAAAGAACATAACACAAATTGCAAAGAGCAGGAAATTCATTGCAAACAGAATAAATACCAGATCGAGATAAATGTTCAATTGATCCATTTTAATTGATCAAACAACAAAATTCAGAGAGCATACCCGAGTGAGTGCTTGAAGATACTGCCAATTATTTATTTCCAAGCATCAGCAACAAGTTTCACTTAAATAAAATAAAAATGAACAGATATGTTTTGTGTACAAAAACAGAAAATGCTGGAAAATCTCAGCAGGTCTGACAGCATTCGTGGAGAGAGAATAGAACCAACTTTTGTCAGAGCTTAACGAAGGGTCATCCAGGACCACTTCTCTCCACAAATGCTGTCAGACCTGCTGAGATTTTCCAGCATTTTCTGTTTTTGTTTCAGATTTCAGCATCTGCAGTAATTTGTCTTTGCTTTATTGTATAGTGTTGAATACAGAAAAAAAATCTGTTAGAGTGGAACTTTTATTAAAGGGTCGGGTGACCTTTGAAGCAGAAAAGTTTGACAAGCCTGGCAGTCGAATAATTTGAATTTAGTTTTTTGTAAAAAAAAATCTGCAAATAAAAAAAGGCATTAGTGAAAGTGATTATGAAACTGCCAGACTGCCGCAAATCCCACCTTCCAAAGATGAAAACGTGCACTCTTTGTCTGCATGTTCTCAAATCCCACTTTCATAAGGAACAGCGACAAATTACAATGAGAGCAAATAGATGTTACACCAGTCAGCCACTGCCAATCCGGAAGGGAAAACGAACACCAACCTGCAAGCTGGAAAAAAAACTACAAATGACAAATGGGTTGGAAAGTCAGGCAAGAGCAAAGAGACGTGGAACCAATCAAATCAGTGCGAAAGTCAGTCCAGTTGATTCACGCTGCCATTTTAGAACCTCTACTCAAATTAAAAATTCCTGGTTATAAATATTTATAACATGAGCAACCTCCAAAAGTAAACAATCCTGAATAGAATATTATTTAATAGAGGGGCCTCTCTGTAAACCATTTGTAAATTTCTCTGAGAAGCCAGCTCTCCCTTAGCTGAGAGGGGGAATTATTAGGTTTTGCTAACTCTAGCTTCTATAAATCCTCCATAATTTTGATTTGTTGCTGTCCACCTAAATCTCAATTAGCACCACTTCTTTCTGGAGATTGCAGAATGCAAATACGGATTATTCCCCTTCAAGCGAGCAGATCATCAGGACAAGTTCCCTCTTCATCCGACACACAAATGATAGAACATTACACAGAGATTGGAGTGGTTCATTCAGTCCTTCCAGGTTCTGACATTCAAACAGATTATGGTTGATCTGTGCCTCTCAACTCTATTTACTTGCTTTCGTTCCATAATCCCTTCATTTCATTATCTTAGTCTTGACATTTTTGATTGACCCAAAATTCCGTTTTTTTGGGGGGTGGGGGTGGAGTGGATTCCAGATTTCTACTTTTTTTATTCTTCCATGGGACATGGGCATCGCTGGCCAGCCAACATTTTTTGTTCATCCTAGTTGCCCTTGGAGGGTAGTTGAGAGTCAACCACATTGCTATGGCTCTGGAGCAAAGGCAAGACTAGGTAAGAGCGGCAGATTTCCTTCCCTAAAGGACATTAGTGATCCTACTACCTTAGATCACCGGGGCAGCACGATGGCACCGTGGTTAGCACTGCTGCCTCACAGCGCCAGGGACCTGGGTTCGATTTCCAGCTTGGGTCAGTGTGTGGAGTTTGCACATTCTCCCCGTGTCTGCGTGGGTTTCCTCAGGGTGCTCCGATTTCCTTCCACAGTCCAAAGATGTGCAGGTTAGGTGCATTGGCCATACTAAATTCTCCCTCTGTATACCCGAACTGGCGCTGGAATGTGGCGACTTGGGGATTTTCACAGTAACTTCATTGCATTGTTAATGTAAGCCTACTTGTGACTAATAAATAAATTTTTATTTTAAATTCCTGGAACATTGTGCTCCCTTGTCCTGGTTTCCTCAAAAAGGCAAACTAGTTCCTCCGTATCTACCCATCAAATCCCTTGATTACATTAAATAAGTCAATTAGATTGCCCCTCAATCATTTACCCTCAACGTTTGGCTAAGATCAAGCCCAAGATGGGGTGCAATGCTTTGTCTCTTTGTGGGGACCATGAATTGGATTCAATTTGAATTTGGTTTTTGGAGCAAGGGGATTTGGGTCTGCCCGGTCCACACTGCACATTGACTTTGTAACTGTAAGAATGGAATGAAAATTAAAATCAAGGCAATACAAACTTAGCCTGTGTCCAAAACTATATTCACTATTCCAGATGAAGTCTAAACATAGTACAAGGATCACTTCCTCTCTAACCCTATTAAAGTTCCAGTACTGACAGAACCAGACCTTGCCAGTAATTTAAACGTTCTTGATTTGATTTATAATTGTCACATGTATTAATATATAGTGAAAAGTACTGTTTCTTGTGTTCTATACAGACAGAGTAGTGTTCATAGAGAACGAAAGGAGAGATTGCAGAATGTAGTGTTACAGTCATAGCTGGGGTGTAGTGAAAGATCAACTTAATACGAGGTAGGTCCATTCAAAAGTCTGATGGCAGCAGGGAAGAAGCTGTTCTTGAGTCGGTTGGTACGTGACCCCAGACTTCTGTATCATTCTCCTGACAGAAGTACGTGGAAGAGTAGGGTCCTTAATTATGCTGAATGCTTTTCCAAAGCAGCAGGAAGTGTAGACAGAATCAATGGGCAAGAGGCTAAAATGGGTGAGATGCTTGATGGACTGGGCTTCTTGCATGACCTTTTGTAGATTCTTGGGGAGAGCAGAAGCCATACCAAGTTGTGATGCAACCAGAAATAATGCTTTCTATGGTTCATCTGTAAAAGTTAGAGAGAGTCGTAGCTGACATGCCAAATTTCCTTGGCGTTGGTGGGGCTTTCTTAACTGTAGCGTTGACGTTAGCAGGACAGGTTGTTGGTGATCTGGACACCTAGAAGCTTGAAGCTCTCGACCATTTCTACTTCTTCCCCATTGATATATACAGGGGCATGTCCTCCACTGCGTTTCCTGAAATAGATGACTATCTCCTTCGTTTTGCTGACATTGAGGGAAAGATTGTCATTGTTTTCTTAGTCTAAAAATATTAAAGGGTAATTAAACGATGCGCCATTAATGCTGCCTTGGCAACACCGATATCCAAATATGTTTTTACATGAACTTTTGTATTTTGAAGATGACTTTTGAAAGGCCAATCATCTTTATATTAAAAAACCACATTTATACATTTGTTATTTATTAAAGGAGACAAGTTTTATTCAAATTTACTGTTAGAGACAGCTACCCTTCTCAACCTCTTGGGACAAATATGGCTCTGGCTTGCAGTTTACCCTCAATGTTGAGGTCTGGTTTAGAAATCTGGGATACTGTCTCCGTTCCATTGTTACAAAACCCACCCAACACAAACAAGTTGTCATTTTGTCCTAAGTGTCTAACCACAGTGATAACTAAGGAGAATGGCACAAGGGCAAGTGCCTCAGTGGTAGGATTGGGAATGGACTGGACTATTGCTGGACCAAAGTACTTTTGCCATCGGCTGCCCTATGGCTCACCCACCAAGTACTTGATGGCCTGTGTACCAACTTTTAACCCAGTTGAAACCATACTCATCCACCACAAGTGCCTCCAAGCCCACCCGTTTGCTCCAGGCATTTCCTGGTCTCCTACTCCCAATTCTGTTCCTTTGCCCCCACACAGGAACTTGCAGTGTTCCTTCACTCAAGCTTCATGTACCCTTGATCACTGGTGCTCAAGCTCAGAATCCCAGTGCTCCCATGCCTTTCCCCCACCCAATTACTCCCAAGTTCAGCCCTCCATATTTCTTTTCACGCTTCCTCCAAAACCCTAACTTTACAACTGACTGCTATAGGCCTCATGTCCTCAGAGGATAATCCCCTCACCCAATCTAGTTGAATCTTTGTTGAACTCCCTCTAAAACAAGTTTATCCTTCCTTTGATAAGGAGGTCAAAACTGTACATGGTACTCCAACTGTTGTCGCACTAAGCCTACTACAATTGTAGCAAGACTTCCTTACCCTTACATTCTAATCCCTTACCTGCGTGTCTACTTTGATTCATGTACAAGGACACCCACAATAATAAATATTACAAAGAAATGAAACTGACCTTTAAAATATTTTATGGGTTTGAAATGCCTGAAATCATGTTTAGCATGAAACAGGCCTGTGCCTCTGAGAAGCCATGGAGTTTGAGCTGTACACCCTTCATAGGGCCATCACTGAACTACAACTTGCAGTAAAAACCTGTGCGTCCTTTTCCAAGCATCTCACATCCAAGTGTACACAATGGGGAGAAACTTTGCAGCAAGTTCCTTCACGATCATCCTCAACAGCGGTGCTTCACAAGGCTGTATCCTCAGCACCCTACTATACTCCTTACACAGCTATGACTGTGTGGCCAAATTCCCTTCCAACTCGATTTGGAAGTTTGTTGATGACGCCACCATAGTGGGTCGGATCTCAAACAATAACGAGGCAGAGTACAGGAATGAGATAGCAAATCTGGTGAACTGGTGCGACAACAATAATCTCACCCTCAATGTCAACAAAACAAAGGAGATTGTCATCAACTTTAGGAAGCATAGTGAAGAACATGCCCAGTTACAGCAATGGAGACGAAGTAGAAACGGTCAAGAGCTTCAAGTTTTTAACATGCCCAGATCACCAACAACCTGTCCTGGTCCTTCAATGCCATCACTATCATTAAGAAAGCCCACCAATGCCTCTACTTTCTAAGACGACTAAGGAAATTTGGCATGTCTGCTACAACTCTCACCAACGTTTACAGATACAACCAGAAAAAATGCTTTCAATGGTGTATCACAGCTTGGTATGGCTCCTGCTCTGCCCAAGACCGCAAGAAACTACAAAAGGTCGTGAACGAAGCCCAGTCCATCACGCAAACCAGCCTCCCATCCATTGACTGTCTACACTTCCCACTGCCTCAGAAAAGCAGCCAGCATAATTAAGGACCCAACGCACCCCGGACACACACTCTTCCACCTTCTTCCATTGGGAAAAAGATACAAAAGCTTCTTCCCTGCTGCCATCAGACTTTTGAATGGACCTACCTTGCATTAAGTTGATCTTTCTCTACACCCTAATTATGACTGTAACACTGTATTCTGCACTCCTTTCCTTCTCAATGAACGATTTGCTTTGTCTGTATAGCACACAAGAAACTATACTTAACTGTATACTAATGCATGTGACAATAAATCAAACCAAAAATCAAAACAAAAAAAAATTCCCACAGGTAAAGGATATGTAGGCCTTGGAGATTACAAAAAGATTAATTGATACAACTATGAGATTGTATCCACCAGGGAAGGATCAACAGGATAGCTCTCTTCTCAAAGTGGTCCCCTCCCTCTTGTGTGTGTCAGAAGCACATGCAATAGACACCTCAAATCCCTGGAGAGTTATCACCAATGTTGCCTCTGCAAAATCCTGAAAATCCACTGGCAGGATAGCTGTACCAACATGAGCATCCTCTCCCAGGCCAATACCCCCAGCATAGAGACACTGGTCACGCTGGACCAGCTGCGATGGGCAGGCCACATTGCCCACATGCCTGACAAGACTCTCAAAACAAGTGCACTACTCCGAGCTCCACAATGGTAAGTGATCACTATAGGGCAGAGGAAGAATACACTGAAAGCCTCCCTAAAAAAATGCAACATTCCCATTGACATGTGGGAATCACTTGCCTTAGAACGCACAAACTGGAGAAGCAGCACCTGCAATGGCTCCAATCACAAGTGTCACTGGGTGGAGCACGCAGAGGCCAAGCATAAACAGCAGAAAGAGAGCGCAGAATCCAGAGCGTACCATCCCACCCACCTCATCAAATACCAGCTGTGGCAGTTTGCGGCTCCAGGATTGGACTATTCAGCCACCACAGAACCTACCTCCCTGGAGTGGAAGCAAGTCATCCTCAACCTGAGGGACTGCCAGAGAAGCAGCAGCAGCTAAGTATGACGAGGAGAAGAATAGAAGGTATGCTGAAAGATAGACAACGAGTTGAAGGATGAGAAAAGATTTGAGTGGATGATAAATGCCACTGGTTGGGCCACATGTCAGTTTTAGTGCTGCATATTCTATGAAACCTGTATCGTTTATATAATTGTGGGTTCTTCTATTCAAAGCGTAACAATAATTGAGTTAGCTTTTCCTTTAAACAGACAAACATTTTGATGTAGGTTTTGGCAGGGATTTGTTAAGGCTTTTTATTAGAAAACAAAACCGTGAAACAGAATAGATAGCAAGTGTGTGTGGTGATGGGCTGGGAGACAGAGGCAGGTATGAATACATATCTCAAAATTCTGCCAGAAAATATTCATTGCTTCCTACTTCATAGTTCAGTATCCACTTTGTGATTGCATTACCTCTGGCTCACTGAGCATTACCATGAGAAATCCACGTCAAAGTGTTGCAATTAGCATATGTCCAGCACACACAAAAAACTCAATTGCCTTAAATTTATCTGGGACCAATACAGGAACACGTGCATCACTGTCTGAATCAGAGACCTATTTTCAAGTCACTCCAATAGCCATGTGCACTCCCACATCAGCCCTACAGCCCAGAAAGTGCAATGGGAGAGGAGTTGTTTGTACATTGTGACTGTATCAATTGTCACATCAGCATATGTAAACTTCATGTTTGCATCTAATTGGTGCACGTTTCACATATATAAAAGAGAAATGCAATGCACACCTTACCCAGTGGCTGAAAGTAGTTGACAGTAGCCACCAATAAAAAGTGTGACTTTAAGCACGACTTGTTTTACTATTGTGAGCATTTTCCAAAGCTATTCAACATGAAAATCCAACTGGGAAAAATTGTTCCTGTCTAAAATTAATGTGTCTTATTTATGCGTGTGCCAGAATGTGTTAGTCATGAATTGGACAGTGAACAGCAAACATCTGTACACTAGATAATAAAGGTCAGTTTGGTAAACAACCAAATCAAACAGAAGTAACACTTCAACCAGCAGTTAAGTTGCTAACATAACTTACCAAAGCGATTCTGAAGAACAAACATGAATTATATCTTTGACTGCCTGGCAGAGAGTCAACAATGATTTGCAAACTAACTTTAGCTGCTTATAATTTTGGCGAGTTGCTGCTTTCTGCTAGTACAAACCTATGATGTGGAGAGATGATAGTGGCTTTTGCTACCAAATAAACCTGTTGGACTTTAACCTGGTGCTGTGAGACTTCTTACAGTACAAACCTAAGCAGGTTTATTTACCAAAAGAAAAAATAAATAACATCTGCTCCAATATCCAAACTTCAAAGGAATATGGGTAGAATTTCCTGCTGGGCTATGTGAAATCTTGTATCTGAATTTGAGTCCATTTGCTCAAAATCAATCCATCATAAAAGCCTTCAACAGAAGATAAAATGTTATGCAAACGAGCATAAATTGGGGCTTGAAGAAACTATATATATTCATGTCCTATAGTTGCAAGTTTCAGGCAATTTAAGAACCATTCACGTACATTCGACACAGCAAATTGAACTATGGAATCTTTCTAAACTTGAGTGTACCTCATGTTGAAATCATAAAACTGTATTCAAAACGGAAGAAAATCAGTTGGCAGCAAAGATAATAACTCCCCTGCCCCAGAAAAATGACAGTTTTTGCAAAACTTAAAATTTTGGCCATCATTTTACACCCTCTGTGAACAAATACAATTACAGGAATATCACACAAATGGCTCTTTAGCATCAGACAGTGTCATTTTATCAAGTCAGGATATATATGCTGCAAGGCTCCAGAGAAGGGTGTAAGTTTAGGTATAATCACAAGATATGTGTTTTGAGTTTTTAAATACTGGCTTTATGCCTCAATTACGTGCATCTCTGGGCACAAATACACAGGAAAGGCCACTTCAAAAATTATATTGCAAATATACTTGCATTTTAAAAAAAAAGTAAATCAGGATTGAGGATTGAGATTACAACTTGGGATCAAATTCAAATAGTTTGAACTTTCCTGATCTGAACTTTGGCTTGAAAAACGGAGGAAACTATTAATTCAGATTTGAAACTGCTTTTGGACCAATGGAACATTTAAATTTCAGATGCCCACTTATAACTCAGCTTGCACATAACCATAATTTTGATCAGAACCAACCAACATAAATCTGCAGTGTACACGTACTTCTTACTTAAACTGTGGCTCAGAAATCTGCTGTAACTAAACTAGCAGATGCAGGCTATTCAGAATACCCAATTTTCTTGGATTTCAAAAAGACAAATCACAAAGGTCTGAATGAAGTTATAAAAAGAATAGTTGTACTTTTGCAGCAACTCCCACAACCTCAGGATTAAGAGCTGTACAGTCGATGAAGCGCTTTGAAAGTAAAGTCACTGTTGTAATGTAGGAAATGTCACAGCAAATCTGCACAGAGATATCTCACAAACAGCAATGAATAATCAGATACTGTTATGGCAATATTGGTTAGAATCATAGTGTGTAGGTGGAGGCTATTTGGCCCATCATATCTGGGCTGGCTTATACTTATATGTCTTGTACCCCAGTCCCTTGTTCTTTCACCATAGTACCTGTAATTTTATTTTTCCCTTCCAGGTAATCATGCATTTCCGTTTTGAAAGTTACTGTTGAATCTGCTTCAACCTTTCAGACTGCCAACTTCAGATCACAACTCAACTGTGGTGCTAAAAAATAAATCACCCGATCTCCTCTGATTCTTCCAAATCCTAGGCGGCACAGTGGCACAGTAGTTACTACTGCTGCTTCACAGCGCCCGGGACCCAGGGTTCGATTCCCGGCTTGGGTCACTGCTTGTGTGGAGTTTTCACGTTCTCCCAGTGTCTGCATGGGTTGCCTCCGGGTGCTCCAGCTTCATCTCAGTCTGAAAGACGTGCTGGTTAGGTACATTGACCCGAACAGACGCCAGAGTGTGGCGACTAGGGGATTTTCACAGTAACTTCATTGCAGTGTTAATGTAAGCCTTACTTGTGACTAATAAATAAACTTAACTTTATACTTGTTTAGACTATCAAAACCTTTCATGATATGAAATACCTCTAGTAAATCTTCCCTCATCCTTCTCTGTTCGAAGGAGAGCAATCCAAGCTTCTCCATTCCCTCTGCATAGCTCCAGCTCCACATTACTGTCATTTGAGGAAATCTCCTCTGCACCCTTGCTAAGACCTGACATTCTTCCTAAAGAGCAGTGCAAAGAATTGAACACAATACTTTGGCCGGGGCCTATCTGGTGATTTATTTCCCAGTTTTGTACTACAAGAACAATACAGCACAGGAACAGGCCCTTCGGCCCTCTACTCTAATCCTCCAGCATTAGCACCGGTTAGCACTGCTGTGGCACAGTGCCAGGGACCTGGGTTCAATTCCAGCCTTGGGTCACAGTGCGTGCGGAGTCTGCACATTCTCCCCGTGTTTGCATGGGTTTCCTTTGGGTGCTCCGGTTTCCTCCCACATTCCAAAGATATGCAGGTTAGGTGGATTGGCTATGCTAAATTGCCCCTTAGTGTCCAAAGTTGTGTAAATTAGGTGGATTAACCATGGTAAATGCATGGGGATAAGGCCTGGGAAAGGTGTTCTTTCGGAGACTTGGTGCAAACTCAATGGGCTGAATGGCCTCCTTCTGCACTGTCGGGATTCTATGATTCATTAAAGCTAAAGGACCCATTTGCCGTTAAAAACATAAAACTCCATCAACTTGTCCTATCCCTTTGAGATTTGTACATACACACTCAGGTTTCTCTCTTCCTGCCTCCTTTTAAAATTGTGCCTTTAAGTTTATAATACCTTCCCTCAATCGTTCCAAAACTCATTTATTTTCCACCTCACCGCATTAAACTGCATCTGCCATGTGTCCGCCCATTTCACGTTTACGTTTCCCTGACATTTGCTGCTGTCCTCCTCACGGTTTACTACACATGTTCCATGTCTTCTCTAAACTTTAAATTTATACCCTCTGTAATTAACTCCAGGTCGGTAATATATGATCAAAGAGCAGTGGACCTGGTACCCCCTATTTGCCTGCTTTCGTCCAGTCTGAAAAGCAACCGTTCATTGCTCTTGTGTCGGTCCCTTAGCTAATTTTGCATCCACGCTGCCACTGTTACTTCAATCCCACTGGTTTTAAATTTGCCAAAATGTCTGTTTGTGTGTGTTATCAGATGCCTTTTGAATGTCGGTAAAGTGCTCTTTACTTTAAAAGAGCTCAATCAAGTTTGTCAGACGTCATTTGCTTTTAAAAAATCCATGCTGGCTATCCTTTTTCAACCCATCTTGCCAAGAGACATTTTGTCCTGTATTATAGTCTCACTGCTGCATGACCAACATTAGGCTGTCACATAGTTATCTGGTTTATCTCTTTTTTTTGGAACGGGACAGAACATTTGTAATTCTCCAGTTCTCTGGCACCACTCCCATATCCAAGAATGATTGAAAGGTTGCAGCCGAGCCTCTGCTATTACCACCAATGCTTTCCTCAGCAAACTAGCATGCATCGTGTTCGGACCAGGCCACTTTTCTACTTAGAAGTACCCCCCTATCTATTTTGATTCTACAGGATTTCCTCGTCACCTCTGAGGCAGCTGTAGCTTGTGCAGCCAGGTTCCTGCGTTGTATGGTGCCTGCACAGCCATGGAATATTGATTGTGAAAACAAATGCAAAGTACTTATTTCGCACATCTGCCTCCACAAGGCATCTCCTTTTTGGGCTATCAGTTCCATGCTCTTTTTGACCACCCTTGTAATTATGCATATATCTATAAAAACAACTTTAGTGTTCCCTTTTATGTTTCCTGTGGGCGGCATGGTGGCACAGTGGTCAGCACCGCTGCCTCACAGCAGCAGGGGCCTGGGTTCAATTCCTGGCTTGTCTGTGTGAAGTTTGCACGTTCTCCCAGTCTCTGCATGGGTTTCCTTTGGGTGCTCCAGTTTCCTCCCACAGTCCGAAAGACGTGCTAGTTAGGTGTTTGGCCATGCTAAATTCTCCCTCAGTGTACTCAAACAAAGAAGATTACAGCACAGGAACAGGCCCTTCGGCCCTCCAAGCCTGCACTGACCATGCTACCCGATTGAACCAAAACCCCCTACTCTTTCAGGGACCATATCCCTCTATTCCCATCCTATTCATGTATTTGTCAAGGCACCCCTTAAAAGTCACTATCGTACTTGCTTCCACTACCTATACCAAGTCTACTTGTACAGTTCAGTATTCCGTACCCAGGTTTGTCTATGACAGCATCACCATTTAGAGATAAATTCTTCAATTCCTGGTCCGTTCTCTAGTGTAGCGGTGTGCTTCAATCAGGTTTAGATAGGGGGACTATTAAGTCTATTCTTCCAACATTGAACTAGATCTCACCACATTACATCAAACATGGTGGTACTTTGGTAAAATGTTAGTTATCTGGTCAAGGACTGGACACATGTGATGACCATTAATAGAAAAGTTAATTGTTTTCCCTAATTCTTGCCACCAATTGTGAAAGTTAAAAGGACCAAGTGTCAATGACAAAACTAGTTCAAAGACCTCAATATGATTTCTCCATTAAAACAAGTACAGTAGCAATCAAAATATTGAGTACATGGATAATGGGAAGAATCTCATGTACACCATTTCTTTTTAATGCTTGGTATGGTCTGATATCTCAGACGTGGGCATGGTTATTATCCCAGTAACTGCACATGGATGAGAAAGATGGATCTAGCCTCAGAGACTGTTTCTAATGTTGACAAAACATTAAATTGGAACTAGCAAAATTGCCAATTGGGACAGCCAAGGTAAGGATTCAAACACCACCCTCTTCCATCGTCCAGTCTTTTGTTAATGGAGTTACTAGACAGACAATAGCAAAATAATTCTGGTTATTAAATTTATGCGCACAACATACAAGCTACAGTGCTTTAAATAAGAAACTGTAATAAAAGATTTGTATAATTTTTATTGCTGTTAATTCAGGGGAAAAAGTTGCATAAAATCCAAAAATTTGTTCTAGAAATATAAGTGACCTTTCCAGTACATAACATCTTGAATATCAAAGAATACAGTAAACATATGAACGAACTGAAGGTAGCAGCGTACCTCCTATATACAGTACAGTTTTTAAACCATAAAATTAGTTCCAATATAGCCACCAAGTTATTTACAACACATTGTCTTACAGGTTCACGTGGCTTACCATTTTTAAATCTTAGAACTCAACAGCACAGTCGCCCCAAGATAGCTGTTTCGTATTCAATTGGTCATCCAAAAAAAAACTGAAGTAAAAGAAATGTGCTTCGAGGAAAATAAATGCCACACTTCATCCTCTAGCGATCTGGAAATAACAATTATTAATTGATTCACATGGGTGGCATTTAAAAAGGCCCAAATGTCAACAGGTATTTCTTACATGCTAATAAAAAAAAATGTGGGTCAATGTCCTAGCTACTCAAAGCAGCTCGACTAGATTAAGCATAGGCAGATGAAGTCAACTGCAATTTTTCTCCCTTAAAAAAAATGACAAGCATTTTGTTGACACCGGAGTTTTAAGACAAGACAAAGGCCTAAGAGCCTACAAACAAAAACACATTCAACTTCTATGACACTCACTCGTTTTCAAGTCAACAAAATACATCAATCCACTCAAAAAGAGTGGGAATTCTATACATTTGTAAAAAAAAGCAGACTGCTGCATGCCAATATCACAGCTCCATATATCCCCATTAATGTTAAAGGAATGCCAAGGGTCACACTTGGGCAGCACTAATTCAACCTTGCAGCAACCCTCAAAATTGCCATCATCTTGCGAATAACCTCAGTGCACTTTTAAGAAATAAACCTGGAAGCAGAATAGTGCATATTGGCTTTTATCTCTCCTTTTAAAAAAAAAAGCAGCAGCATAAATCAGTGATAACGCTGACATGATTAATACCATCTACAAATATCAAGCATCAGTCTTCACATTATAGTAGTGGCAAAGGCAAGTGAAATGGTGAATTCACTACCACGTCAAATCTGCAGAGTTCATCCTACCTACAATAAATATCTCAAGTGGTTTTACTTTTTTTTTTAAATCATGGAGACATGTAACCTTTTTTTGATGTGTAGCTATGAGCAAAATAAAACTTGTTTTACATTCTAAAATCCAAGTAAACACTGTCCCAATAATAGCGGTTTCAGCTTAGAGCCTCTTAAAAAAAGGAAATCAAGTAATATCCGTAGCAAGTTTATGATACAGTATAAAGATGGGATTCACAAAAATGTTTATGGCTATTCATCAATGGTCTGATCCAAAGACAAACTGAAAAACATTCACACTTTTGTCAAATTTAAACAGTTATAAATATCACCACCAAAAAATTAAAGTAACAAAGGTGATTAGTTGCACTAAATAAAATGTTTTAAAATTTTTTTTAAAAAAACTAACCAGACAATATTCTGAAGATTGTGTTTCTTGTTTCTTTATCTAGATTAGTACAGGCACTCAATTTTCCAAAGCTTTTTTTTCCTCAAAAAAAATCAATATAAAAGGCATTACCTATGTCAATGTTTATATTTACTCTTTTATCCTTAATACCAAACAGAAGTACTTTAAATTCATGCATCTACTTTTGAAAGAGGAGTGGTTTCTACATCAACTGAAAGTGAAACAAAATACCATGAAACAGAATGGGGAACAGAGACTCGAAATCTGAAGACAATTTGACGCAGACAGAAGATGTACCATGATGCAAGATGTGACCTGGCATTTTAACGGGCAGCAGTCTGCTCATTTCAGCCCAGTGTCTTTATCGGACAGTTTGGTTCTCAAACACTGCCATAAATTATAGACAAACAGCGAACATTGCACGTGCCACTTGGTATAATACATTCATCAGTGCAAAACGAGAGGTCAATATTGTAAGCATTTCTAGGTCAACTGCTCTGCTTGCTTCATGAACACTGCGGCCAAAATAGGTCAAGACATGTTCATAAATGGGAAAATGTCACAATATGCTCAAGACAACTCAGACTTCAGTGACCATGTATTAATCCCAATCTAATGGTGAAAACCATTTTTTTTGCTGGACTAACAGAGCATCAAGTGTTATGTTAGGGTCAGACCCACATATTCAGGCTCATTGCTAAGTTGATATAATTTTTCTAGCTTAGTCGGCTGAATCCAAATCATGAGGTGGAGCAAACTTTAATTTGAAGGCACCTGAAAATGAGAAAAAAATTGGTTTTATTAAAAAGCCACTGCAGTATATTCCAAACATTTACAAGATACACTGAAGAACGGTGTGAAAGCCACGTCATTAATCTGTGGAGTCTGGTTCCATTGCCAATTACATCCCGGGGTAGTTTATACATTACATTGCAATACGTCATCGATAAGACTACCAAAATACCACTTTGGCCAAATGGCACTCATGGTAAAGAATCCTTTTTTGACAGGGCAGGGGAGAAAAAGAGAGACGATGGTGGTTGGAAACGAGGTTAGAAAAAAAAACCTCTACATTTAAAAATTACTTTAGCCTGGTCGAGGCACAGAATAGCGCCTTCTGCCAACTTTAATCCCGCCCGCAGATTTTTTAATAAGTGACTGGTCCAAGTGCCTGTCAGGCAATCAATGCTCACTTTCACTCACGAGGAAGATTGTGGGAGGATTTCTTACATTTGGACAGCGAGAGTGAGTGATAGCACTGATATCAGGGTCTGAGAAACAGGAGAAGATACTTGCTATCATGATCCAGGCAAAAGCAAGACCAAACAGATGTCTGCAGTTAATCACGTCCAGTTTAATTTTAAATTGAAAAAACCCACAGTGAAGAGAGTGGGCTCACAGTTCATTACACCGAAGATTAAGAAACTAAAGGAGAAAACAGGGCTGTGATCAGGAAGCGTGGCTCAGTGAGTGTTAAAACACCTAACATTTATAGGATGGAGGACTAAGGAGGACGAGGACCTCCTCGTTCGGAGGCTCAGACAAATAATAAGTAACAGCCAGGGGAAATAAGGCTGACCCCATTGAACCAACTGGTGGGCTAAAGTATTAGGCTTATACACAAGCTGACATGAACCACTACTTTTGGAAAGGCAATGTCATTTTAAAGTTCCATTTGTTTTCTCATCAATGTGCCTTGAACAAGACTGGGTTAATTTCTACATTTTGTACAGCCATACACCAGAGGTCCAAGAACCTCAAAAATGAAAGATTCTTGAATATTGCTGGAAAAAAAAAGACATGTTGCTGGAGCGTTTCATCCTGTGGCTGCTTTGGCAGCTCACTTCCCTTGTCAGCAACATTCAAGTTCTGTACTGCAAGGAAATGGTTGAGTACAAGCAATGAGTTCCCTCACCCCAGGCTTTGCAGATTGCTTTTCCTAATTAAACACTTTAATGTCTGGTGCACTTAGCAACAGCAGCATTTTCAATTCCTTCATCATTGTTGTGCTTGGGCACATAGTTCCAGAACACCAGTGTTAGCCCAAAACAATTTGCAGATGGACAGGAGTAATTTGAGGGTAGGGTGACCACATGCTTAATTTAATGATTTAAAAAGCTATTCTAAAATCTGCTGTGGGATCCCCCAACACTTTTGTCCCGATAATGAACAATATAAACAATATTCAGCTCAGCACATTAAACCACGACAGATCATGGGGCAACATGCCTTTGGTTGGTTGTTGTTCCTGCAGGTACGAGACTTGCTGAAAAGCTGAAGTAAGGCAGTTCTCCAAATGCAATTAGGCTCCCAAGTCCACTCTTGGGAAAAAAAACTACCCTGCCCCAATTTAAGACAGCTTCCAACTACACGTCATTTCAGATCAATCATCTGATTTGTGCAGCTCCAGCCAGCCTGTGAAAACCCAATTGTGGTGAACAAGAGTATAACAAACTCTGGTCTGCTCAGTGATGTGGGTGGCCTCATTGTATTTAAAACACAGTTTAAGTTTATCACTGTCACAAACCGTGCAGATGAGGGAGTCTCATCCTTTCCCAGATTCCCCCTCATTAGGATGTTAACGACTCGGGTTTTTGCCTCCAATACACAACGCTGATGGTCATTTGCAAGCTTCTAAACTGCTTGCACCCACATCTCCTGTTACAAATACACCCAGGACAATTCTTTTGATCGTATTGGTGTGAAGTCCGGCAGCATATACACTGAGAAACTATGCAGACACATCCCATAATCTCCCTCAAAGAAAACTGGGAGCATGCCTGCAATTATCCTAGCAAAGCCCTTGGGAACTGTTGCCCCTTCTCTCGACCACTTCCCAGAGTCCCAGTGACCAGAACTGGAAGCAACATTCAAGGTACTGTCAGACTTTCCAACTTATGCAAGACAGCCTCAGACTTTGTGCTCTGCTGATTGGGCAGTACAGCTCAGCATGTTGTTCATTCCTCTCCTAGAATGTTCAGTTCTTACACTGCTATCGATCCCAGGAATCATAGAATCCCTACAGTGCAAAAGGAGGCCATTCAGCCCATCGAATCTGCACCAACTACAATCCCACCCAGGCCCTATTCCCATAACCCCACTTATTTGCCCTAATCCCCTGACACTAGGGTCAACTTAGCATGGCCAATCAACCTAACCCGCACATCTTTGGACTCTGGGAGGAAACTGGAGCAAACCCACGCAGACATGGGAGAACATGCAAATTCCACACAGACAGTGATCCAAGTCAGGAATCTAACCCGGGTCCCTGGCGCTGTGAGGCAGCAGTGCTAACCACCCCAAAGCCTACTGCATTTGGTATCCCCAGGCAGAATCCCATCCAAGTACTAACCAGGCCCGAGTCTGCTTAGCTTCTGAGATCAGACAAGATCAGGTGTTTTCAGGCTAGTATGGCCGTAGAACAGTAAAGGGCTCGTCCGGGAATCTTTCAGTCTCCCCCTCTTCCCAGGGTACAGGTACACAATTATCTCCTCCAAATCCCTTCGACCAACTGAAGTGATAATGACGATCTTTGAATATAACACTTCGTTCTAATTAGTTTAAAGAAAACTGAATACTGGTTTGTGTGACAATGTGGTGGACTTGCATTCTACACTTGCATTCACCAAGAATTCCCAAGCTCAGCTCTGCAGCTGGAGTGACACAGTGAGGACAATGAAGATGATAAACAAAATACTATTTAAAAAATATCTAAATGTTGAAAACAGTTGTCATGTGAAGGTGGTAGGTGTAGTCCTCAACCTATGCATTCAATTCACCATCGAGCAAAAAAAAATCTGACTTCTCTGACACACACATTTTCAATTCATGCTCTATCAAGCTGCATTAATGAATTACTTGATGCTCAAACAGGGTGGTACAAGCTGTATTTGCAGAATTGCAGAGTATAGAAGTTCCATTGACCATTGAAAATTCAAAGTTTCCCTCAACATGCATGGAGCACATTAATATTCAATACACAACTCAATAATTCACTGGTTACTCAGTAACCTGGCGATTACATTATCAGATCTATTCAAGCGTCTTAAAACAGAGACCAATGGTTCAACCAGGTACCACATGATTACAGTTAACACGTCAGCAAATTTCAATGTTTTTCAAACTTAGGAATGAGAATCGGTCACCACTGAATAACAATGAGCATGAAAATACTACTTCCAGACTCCAGTAACATATCCTAAAATGTTCAAAGCAGATTACTGTTTGTTATCTTGAAGACGCCGCTTACCTGGCTGACTGGCCTCCATGGATGGCTGTTTACAATCCTGTGCATAGTGTCCACCTACACCACAATTATAACAGGATGCATTTCCATTCTTTTTAGGTCCCAACCCATTTACATTGGTGACCATGTTGGCCACTTGATACATCAGTGGAAATCCTCGGACATATCCTGGCATTTGCTGCATCCCATAGTTAGTCTGATTTGCCATTGGATCATGCATTAGTCCATTAGTGTAAGGGTTCTGATAAAAGGGCATCTGGGTTCCGTTGTTCTGATGTGCTTGGTTGAGGTAGCTGCCATTACAAAGAGAGGTTATCCCACTGAAAGGGATAAAAGGAACTCGGATAAGTTGGCTAGGTATCGTGTTGGGGTAGTAGTAGTTTAGCAGAGGGTTACCATTCGTCCCACAGCTACCGCGGCATCCACACGAGCTACAAGCCCCACAGCCAAGCTGCTGAGCTGGTTGCATGGTCCCATTAGTACTAGTATTTCCTATTGTGTTAATATAAGAGGTGCTGTCACTCTGAGCTGTGCTATGAGTTAATGCAGTATTGAGGCTTGGTACAGGGCCTGGGGTGTGGGTAGGGACTGAAGATCCAGTGGACTGGATTTGGCCTACAGGAGACGGAGAGGTTGCTGTGCCCTGTAAAGGCAAAACACTGGTAGGAGTTCCACTCAAGTTGTACGAACCAGGTGGTGGTAGCAGGCCAGCTGCAGGAAGCATTACTTTTAAATTGGCAGTCTCAGGTACTGTTCCTATATTTCCATCTGCCTGAGGCAACAAGGCGTTCAGTCCTACAATGTTGTGTGTTGAAGGTTTAGCAGTGGGATCCAAAACCGAGGACGCCGGCAGTTTCCCCGATGGAGAATGGCTGTGAACCGGGATGAATGCAGTGTTGGCCGATCCAATGTTCACGGTGCCTGCTGGTGTCTGGGGTCCAGGAACCCGACAGTTCTCCAAGTTAATTTGCGACGCTGTCATTTTATGTCTGTGCGCCATGGGATGCAAAGCAGGATTCGCAGCCTGCAGGAGGAAAGGTGTCGCCACTGAGAGAGGCGAGGGGATCAGGTCCACTCTCTTCCCTGCTTCAGCAGTGCCAACCGACGTTACATGTGAAGAATCTAGGAGAGAGGCAGCAACAGGAGGGACGGTTACAATCATCCCAACAGTTTTGTCTACAGGAGCAACATAGTCTGGCTTCTTTCCACCATTTTGCATCACATAGTGCATAGGAGGCATTAAAGGGATGCGAGGAAGAAAAGGGGCAGGCGGATTCCCTGGAATAGTACAGTTCTCACTCTGCACTGGAGCAACCTGTGCGGTTGGCCTTGTGATACTTCCACGGACCGCTTTCTGCTTATCTTTCCCAGAATCCTCTGAAGTGCTATCAGAATCTATTGGAAAGAAATAGAAGCATGCAATGCATTATATTTGTAACAAAAATAAATAGATCAACTTGAATCTACCAAAAGATTTTTTTTTAAATCATACAAAATATCTAGAAATTGATTACGTTCAGAGAAAATGCACAGTGCAAAGCAAAGTAGAAGAAAATTGCGACATTATTCTAATAACCAGTCAAACTATCAGCTGGGTAAAAGATTGGGCGGTAAAGCAAAATTGATGTTTACCATAAATAAAGGGACCAATTTTTAAGTTGGTCTGGTACAAATGTGCTTTAGGGTCACGAAACAGAAGCAGGCTACTCAGCCCCTCAAGCCTATTCCAGCATTCAATTAGTTTATAGCTGATCTGTATTTCAACTTGTATTTACTTACCTGCCCACGATCCAAACACCAAACATCAGTGCTCCAATGACAGCTATTCTTTGGTGTTTACGCCTGATTTTTGGAACTTAATTTCTTACTAGATTTCACTCATCATCCTAAGGATCCTAAAGTTAAAATCATTCTGCCAACCCAAACCCTTCCCCTCTACTATGCAAGAGCTGTAAAGCGAAGTTGTGTCTGTCGCACAACTTGATGCATGAGCCGAATGTATTGGATGTTAACTTTGTATTGGATATATATTATACTCCATGTTTGCATTCATGCTCCATTTGAGCCGTCTCCTGTCCTTCAGTAAAAAGAGTCCTAGCCTGTTTAATCCTTTCCTGATCTGTATACGCACACATTTCTGATATTATCCTGGTCAATCTTCTCTGCACCCTTTACATCCTTTTTACAAGGATGTCTCGTCTCAAAACAGACAAGCATGACACAGTGGCTGTGCTGGATTTCAGGTTGGGTGGTTCAGGTCAAGGGTCGTTTGGAGCACAGGAAGAGACCAACAAACAAGCAGCAAAGTTAGCAGCATTTGAGAAGAAAGTTTGGTGACAGAAAGTACCCATAATGCTTATATTAAAACAAAACAGCTAAAGTTTTGAATTTTGCACTTAGCACGCAGCCATGGCTATAATGACCTAACCAGACTAATACTCTTGCTGTAAAATTTCAGACACTATCAGCAGCACACTAACACTGCATAGAAAGAGACTGGGAACATTTGGTACTACAGAAAGAAAAATATTCTGATGAGAAAGTTATCAAACACTGAACATAACTCATCTACACTTTCTGCTGCCTCGGAAAAGCAGCCAGGACCCCACACACCCCGGACATTCTCTCTTCCACCTTCGTCCGTCAGGAAAAAGGTCCAAAAGTCTCAGGTCGCGTACCAACCGACACAACAGCTTCTTCCCTGCTGCCATCAGACTTTTGAATGGACCTACCTTATATTAAGCTGATCATTCTCTACTACCCTGGCTATGGCTGTAACACTACAATCTGCACTCTCTCTTTTCCTTCTCCCCACGTACTCTATGAACGGTACACTTTGTCAGTACAGTGGACAAAAAACAATATTTTTCACTGTATACCAACACATATCAATAACAAATCAAATCAAAAGCTGTTGGAGATAGCAGATAATATTAAAGTTTCAGAACGTTTAATAGGCACAGATTCTGACGTGGAGCTGGTACCCACCATCTTGTTTCTAGGTGGGAGTGTTACCATTGAGTCAGGCTGACACTTACAATGCAGCTAATGTAGTATTGTAACTTACTACCACGTTTGGCGATGTAATAGTGACTTCACTTCCAAAATAATTTATTTACAGTGAAGTTCTCCAGTACATTCTTAAAATCACATTGTAAACTCAAGCTCTCTCACTCAAATTCTGGTCATTAGTTGGAAAGACTAAATATTATTGCTACAAATGGAACATCGGACATGACCGTTAACCAACAACGGACATCAGTTTGATCATTAAACATTGTTCCAGAGGTTAGCAAGGCCATGAGAAAGCTCAAACCTTTATTGCTTTATTTCGCAGAATAGAATTGAAAAGTAGGGAATCCATGCTAAATCTGAATTGAACCTTGGTTCAACCACATGTAGATTACTGCCTGTAGTGCTGGTCTGCACCTTGTAAAAAGGATGCAAAGGGTGCAGAGAAGATTGACAAGGATAATATCAGAAATGTGTGGGTATACAGATCAGGAAAGGATTAACAGGCTGGGACTCTTTATTGAAGGACAGGAGACTGCTCAAATGGAGCATGAATGCAAACATGGAGTGTAATATATATCCAATACAAAGTTAACACCCAATGCATTCAGCTCATGAATCAAGTTGTGCGACAGACACAACTTAGCTTTACAACTCTTGCATAGTAGAGGGGAAGGGTTTGGGTTGGCAGAATGATTCTAATTTAGGATCCTTACAATGATGAGTGAAAGGTAGTGAGAAATTAGGTTTTTGGTGAAGTTCCAAAAAGCGAGGGCACAAACACCAAAGAGTAGCTGTCATTGGAGCAACAAATACTAAAGCGCCCAGCCCAACGCAGTGCTGCAGGAGCACAAGTTGCAGACTTGGACTTTCTGTTCCACGTTATCCCATCACTAATAAACCAAACACAGCCTGAAAATACAGATACGGGGAAAGGGCCTGATGCACTACATCCAGTTGTCATTCTTGGCTATATTGAGCAGAAAGACACTAAAGAGGGACCATGATTCCCTATTCAGAAAGTAAAGAGGGGTAGAAAGGTAAGTACTCAAACATCGCTGCCAGCTACAGGAAACAAAAGTGCATCTGCATTCAGACCACTCTGACCATATCAATTGAACTCCCCGATATAACTTTTCAAATCAATTTTTAAAATAAATGCCACAAAATTCATACTATAGTACTGATGAAAAATACTTACAAATTGGTAGTAATTTCATGGTAGTTTGTCTCACAGCACAGCAAAATCTTTAGTGCTGAGAAATTTATAACAAACCCTCCCAAATTTTTAGTTACAATTTTTTTCCGTTTTGCATTTCATCCTCAACAATATGAAAATTTACATTGGGCACTACTTTTTTTGGACACCACTTGGAGCTATTTTATTTGCATAAAATACCCATTTGAGATCCAACTATCCCACCACAACGTTACTGGCTGACCTCCACCACGCGCTTTAAGATAAAATACATGCATTCGTTTTCAAGCAATCTTAGTATTCACACGGTGTCAAATGGCAGTTTGTTTAATTGTAAATCGAGAGAGATTTTTGAGAAATTTCAAAAAAAACTCACCTTTGTCTTTCTCATCTTCACTTTCACAGCTCTCTCTCCCGTCGTGTCTCGGGCTGGAGGGAGAACTGTAGCTTTCTGACGAGCTGTCTCCACATGCCTCAGAGCCGACATCCCTCGATTCTAAAGCAATCAGGTAGGTGCCATTGAGTAAGAAAACAAAGCCAGTCTTCAATTTTTTAGTTTGCAGCACAGTGGTGCACAGGTACAGACCGTGTAATTATTATGCAAAAGAGTCGTCGTCTGCAACTCTTCATTTTGTCACCTGTCCTTCAGCTAAGTGCGCAGGACAGTTTGGGCTACACCTCCGTTGCCACTAAAGCTACTCCACAACTGGAGGTGTAGTGCAGCAGCCAGTTCATTTGCTGTGATTGGAAACTCAGCTGCTGTTAAGCACCCTCCTCACCCTTCTCCACAGTCACAACAGATGATTTTGCAAAACATGCACAAATATACAATCTTAAATGGCAAAAGCATGCTGAAACCAACAACGAAAGGTGTTTTTAAATTGAAAGAAAAATACTTGATCTGCAAATAGATTGCATCATGTGTGAATGAACACTTTGGTGTTGGGTCAAAGGTTAGAAAAAAAGTCAGTGGTATACTTCTTCTGTGCCACTAGGTGGTGTTACAACTTCAAAATCAAAATAGTTCATATCCCCTCAAAGGGGATAGAAGATAAACAATGGCCTCAGTCACTCCCGGACTCTCTAAAGGTTTGTGCAACGGCAGTAGTGATTGGCATGAGAAGCTAATGCAAAAACCACAGGAGGGGCAGAGGAAGTGAATTAAACGATAGGGAGTGATTGATGGATGGTGCAAGCGGGTTCAGTTCGAATCCTGCTCATTTCCTCAATGTAATTTCAATTCTAAGAATTAGAACACCATTTTCCACAGGGGAGTTTAATCAGGAGGCAGTTAGCTTTCCAAGCACATGAACCATAGTGAGGCATTTCTGTTTACTATAATTGAACCATTGCAATTTTAGGATGGGGAAGAACCAATTAAAATGGTTGCGTCAGTTAAAATTACGCTTCTCACATTGTTACTGATGTTTCCAGCAGCACTAGAAAGCAACTCGCAGCTTGCTGGAAAAGTCCAATTCTCTGGGGTTTCCACTAAGTATTGAATATATTGCCAGTGAAACAGAGAACTCTTAAATCTTTTTTGCCTTATTTTCCAGCTATAGTTGGCATCTTTCCTACCCTAATGGTAAAACTTACCAACGGAAATCAAATTTTAATCACCTCCTTGATTTAGCAATATTTCCTTTGTAATGATGAACATTTCTTGCTTAAATTACTTATTTGCATGGCTTATCAAAAAATAAGTTAAAGAAAATAAAAATCACTAACTTTGTATCAGTATTAATATTGCTGTCAGTAATCATGACCATATCATAAAACTGATGGGGCAGCACAGTGGCAAGCACTGCTGCCTCACAGCGCCAGGGACCCGGGATCGATTCCTGGCTTGGGTCACTGTCTATGTGGAGTCTGTACGTTCTCCCAGTGTCTGCATGGGTTTCCTCCAGGTGCTCCGGTTTCCTCCCAGTTTAAAGAGGTGCAGGTTAGGTGGATTGGCCATACTAAATTGCCCCTTAGTGTTAGGGGGACCAGCAGGGTAAATGCATGGGGCTAGGGCCTGGATGGGATTGTGGTCGGTGCAGACTCAATGGGCCGAATGGCTCCTTCTGCACTGTAGGGATTCTATGATTCGATGATGAGTAATAAAACAGGTTTTAACAATTTAATTCAAAATTTAATTAGGTTAGATTTTAATGGTAGACTTTAAAATGAAATCCAAGTCTGTAATTCAAAGTAATGCAAGAAATATCGAGAAAAAGCAGATTTGGCTGGTTTGCGTGGAAATTCTCTCAGCGTAGAGCAGGCAAAAGCAACTTTTGGAAAACCCAGTACCCCAGGCTCAAGGAGTACAGAGCACAACTAAAGCAATCTCTGAACTAACGCAAAGTAATTTGTTACCAAACAAGTTGTAATACAGGTAGATTAAGCTTTGGACCCCAAATTGCATCAGATATTTTGCTGAACAAATGAAACCACTCCCTTAAATTTATTCCGGCAAATGTCCCTCGCCAGCCAGCTGCAGAATTTAGTCGGGGCAATTTTAACCTCCAAGTGTGGATTTGCATTGGGTGGGAAGTTTAAAATTAAAGAATTAAAATCTGAACCACTACCCACCTGCAGTTTTAATGAGGTAGGACAGGCAACTAATCTGTCCTCGAGCAGCAAGCCAGCGCTGAAAGCTTTTGAGGAGGCTGCAGGTTTTCACATTAATGCACTTTAACTAATGAACTTTGGCGACAAGTAAAGGGAGGCACTCAGTGGCATAGCGGTAATGGCACTGGACTAGCAATCCACAGACACAAGGCAATGCTCTGGGGACCCAGGCTCAAATCCCACCACTGCAGATGGTGAAATTTGAATTTAATAAAAAAAATCTGGAATTAAAAGTCTAACAACAATCATTGTTGACTGTTGTAAAAACCCATTAGGTTCACTAATGTCCTTTAGGGAACAAAAATTGGCCATCCATACCTGGTCAGTTAGGAATGGGCAATAAATGCAATGCCCACAAATAAATTAAAGAAACAATTACTGCAGATACCACTCCCCACCTCCAAAATTGGCCACTGTGAACAAGGAGTGAGGTTAGAAGAATAGAAACCCTACAGTGCAGGAGGCCATTCGGCCCATCGAGTCTGCACCGACCACAATCCCACCCAGGCCCTACCCCCACATATTCACCTGCTAATCCCACTAACCTACGCATCAGGACTCTAAGGGGCAATTTGTAACCTGGCCAATCAACCTAACCCGCACATCTTTTTGACTGTGGGAGGAAACCAGAGCACCCGGAGGAAACCCACACAGACACGAGGAGAATGTGCAAACTCCACATTAGGGTTAGGGAAGCTGCCAACCACTGACACCACCACACCCCCAGTAAACCACTCTGCTGACTTTAACCTCATGCTCCCAGAACTGTTAATTCCCTTGCCCACCAGCTGAAAATTAGTTAGCCCTTCCATCAGATCTAGCTATTTCCCCCAAAGCTTTGGACCAATTATCCCCCTGACCTTTAGCTCTGACTACTTATTCTTGACAGAAAGATGGACTAGAATAGAAAATTACATATCTAAATCAATAGCCATAAATTAGTAAGGGAGTGAAATGAATGACGAGAATCCTTACCTTTCCCAGCCCCGGTCCACACGTTCTGCACAGGTGGAATTCTCAGAATACCATTGCCAACAGGAGCCCTGTGGCTCCCTCGATCGACTTTGTTTTTGCTGCTGAAAAGCAAGAGGGAAAACAATTAGGGATGGATCATAGACTAATTACTCATTCGCTTGTAGAATTAGTCTTAATTATTGCCAAAGTATATAAAAGGCAGCCAAAATAACACATCCTGTCACAACGGGCAGCACGGTGGCACAGTGGTTAGCACTGCTGCCTCACAGCTCGAGATCTGTTCAATTCCCAGCTTAGGCCACTGTCTGTGTGGAGATTGTACATTCTTCCAGTGACTGTGTGCGTTTCCTCCCACAGTCCAAAGGCGTGCGGATTAGGTTGATTGGCCATGCTAAATTGCCCCTTAATGTCCCGGAATGTGTAGGTTAGAGGGATTAGCGGGATAAGTATGTGGGATTACAGGGATAGGCCCTGGGTGGGATTGTTATTGGTGCAGACTCGATGGGCTGAATGGCCTTCTTCAGCACTGTAGGGATTCTATGAACAATAAAACACATTAAGTTCTTGCCCCACACTTTGAAAACATATCTAGCGAATAAAGAACATCTAAACTCATCTTTGATAAGCTCCCATACAAACATTGGCTCTCTCCATGATTATCCTCACCCCATAAATCTTACTCCCCTAACCAATGTGAAATCACTTCTCTTCACAAGATCAGCTGTAGAGTATTGTTACAATTGACTTCTGTTAACCTGTACGAGTATCTTTTTTTCTCTACGTGATATGCCATCCCTGCCCAATTTTCTCCTCTTGCACCCCCCACCTCACTCACTCATACTTTGGTAGGATGAATAGAAAAGCAGAATTTTCAAAAAAGCGGCGAAACTATTAAATGCTGGCGTTCAGAGGAATTTGGGCGTCCTTATGCACAGATCACAAAGTTAACATGTGAATACAGCAAGTGATAAGGCAGGCAGAAATTACTTTAGGTTTTACCGTGAGGGAGTTTAAGTGGAAGGAAGTTTAGCTGCAATTAAAGAGAGTTGGGATAAGTCCACACCTGGAGTGCGGTGTACAGTTTTGGTTCCTTTCTGAAGGAAGGGTATAACTGCCTTGGAGGGCTGCAACAAAAACCCAGTGGATTAATTCCTAGGGTGAGGGGATTGTCCAGGAGATCAAGTACGATTTATAGAGTTCAGAAGAACAAGAGGTGATCTCATTGAAATGTATAAAATTCTTACAGAGTAGAGGGTAAGATGTTGATTGCTCCAACTGGGGACTATAGCATTAGGGATCGTAGCCTCAGGATAAGAGTCAGTCATTTAGGACAGAGATGAGAAGAAATTTCTTCAGAAGGCTGTGAAATTTTGGAATTCGCTGCCTCAGAGGGATGTGAATGTACAGGTGCAAGTATATTCAAAGCCAGGAAAGTGGAGTTGAGGCAGAACATCAGCCATGATCTCAATGAATGGCAGATAAGGCCCAAAGAGCCATATGGCTTAGAATCCCTACAGTGCAGAAGTAGGCCATTTGGCCCATTGAGTCTGCACTGACCACAATCCCACCCAGGCCTTATTCCCGTAACCCCTCATTTACCCTGCTAATCCCCCTGACACTAGGATAAATTTAGCATGGCCAATCAACTGAACCCACACATCTTTGGACTGTAGGAGGAAACCGGAGCACCCGGAGGAAACCCACGAGACATCCATTTCATTCGTTAGGATGAAAGGGGGAATTGCAGGCGTCAGCCAATATCCCAGTGTCATTCTTCAGAGATAAGTACAAAGAGTGAGTGTACGAGAAGTCTATCAGAATTATTGGTAGTACAGCCAAGTTTGATCATTACTCCAGCACTAACAAGCAGGGGCTTGGCTGTTATTTCCACTTCCCAGCTCAAAGACACAAAAGCCAGTTGCTGCAACCCAACCTAGTCCACGCCTTTTCCTCCTCCTTGCACTGAAACAAAGATTTATACCATTTTCTTCCACCTCATTCCTCTCACCAACTTCAAACTGGAATTCTTTATCTCCCTCAACATTTACTTCAAACAAAGAGAACCTTAGCCCAACATCTTACTAATACATACTTGTCTGCCTGAGTGTTCAGCTTCTTACTTCCAGATGAAGTACTTCTTTTATCTTCCGACAAACACTACAATGACAAGGGGAGAAAAAAAAATGCACAAATCAGAATCCATTTGAATATTTGAAGACAAAATAAATTGCAAGTTTACAGCGGCTCAAAGACAGGAAAAACTGTCTAAATTTGAACTCTTTTCTCCCCCCGCCTGCATACTTTGCATTCTAACATTCTAAACCAGCGCCAGGGACCCGGGTTCAATTCCCGGCTTGGGTGACTGTCTGTGTGGAGCTTGCACCTTCTCCCCATGTCTGCATGGGTTTCCTCCAGGTGCTCCGGTTTCCTCCTGCAGTCCAAAGATGTGCGGGTTAGGTGGATTGGCTATGCTAAAATTTCCCCTTAGTGCCAGGGGGACTAGCTAGGGTAAATGCATGGGGTTGTGGGGATAGGGCCTGGGTGGGATCCTGGTTGGTGCAGACTCGATGGGCCGAATGGCCTCCTTCTGCACTATAAGATTCTATGAGTATTAGTTTATAAGAAACAATTGCGAGCATGTGGAATTACATATGTATAAAACATCCTGTGGAGAACAGCCTGACATGAAGTTTCTTTCTGCAGTTCTACAATGATGAGCAAACAATAGTACAATTTTAAAAAGGATTGCAGGAAGGCACAGAACTGGAGGGAGTTTTACAGCACAAAGAGGCCCTTCAGCCCATTGTATCAGTGCCAGCCAGCAAACATTTATCTATTCTAATCCCAAATTTTTCAAGATGGCTGGAGGACCTGACAAGGCTAAGAAAGCATATGAGAAAGGAAGTCATGATGAAACAGCAGTTAGTGCTCAGTTTGAATGTTGTGTTCAATTCCTGGCTGCACACCTTAAGTGGCCAAGATCTAAATAATACCAAGATTGAGG
Source organism: Mustelus asterias (assembly GCF_964213995.1). Lineage (NCBI taxonomy): Eukaryota > Metazoa > Chordata > Chondrichthyes > Carcharhiniformes > Triakidae > Mustelus > Mustelus asterias. The sequence continues at coordinate 160,429,302 of NC_135802.1, forward strand.
GAATTGTGTTACACGGAGAAGCTGTTTCAGGAGATTTTACAGAGGTGCTCAAAATCATGAAGGATTTTGATAGAGTAAATAAAGCAGACTGTTTTCAGAAGGGTCAGTAACCAGGACACAGATTTAAGGTGGTTAACAAAAGAAGCAGCAGGGACACGAGGAAACCTTTTTAAAATATATATGCAAGTTGTGATCTAGAATGTACAGTCTGAACGACGGCAGAAGCAGATTCAATAGGAACATGCAAAAGGAACTTTAATGCTTGGAAGAAAATATTTACAGGGTTATGGGGAAGAGCAGGGGAGTGGGATAAGTTGGATAGTACAATGAGGGCTGGCTGAATAGCCACCCCAGTTTTTGTAACATTTTACAATTCTTTTTCAAATACTTTGGGTCTGCCCTGTAGAATAAATATACAAATCAAGCAATGCAAAACCGTACACTCATTAGTAACTAGGCCATTGCACTTGGCTGTAGGCTCCATTTATCCTTCATTGAAACTTTTAGGAGAGTAAAATGGAAACACTTGGGGAGAATAGGAAACAACGTAAGCCTTGTTGGGATTATGGTCCTACAAAGCATCATGGTGCCTCATAGAAATGCTCATTCTTCACGCAAGCCTAGACAGCGAAAGTGAGAAGAAACTTAAATCTCATCAGACATATGCATGTACACAATGGCAAACCAGTAATGGATTTCTGGTCAATATTCACTCTCACCTTTTCAGAGTAAAGGATAGTTGTCACCTTACATCAGTTACAGCAGAGACTGAGAATCAAACTTGGGATTTACTGATCTATACAGGTCGGTATTGGATCATACTACGCAATTAAGACCCCACCATCTCCCTCTCTACTTGCACCAACTCTCACCACTTTCCACATATACAGCACAATCAGCTCAGGTTTGACCTTTGTGGTCTTTGCCAAGCTGGGACCCATTTGACCATCTCCAGTCCAGTCCTGTAAGAGGAGTTACAAATCTTCAAATACGCAGTTACACATGTAGCGCTGCACTTAAGTAAAAGTCACTCCTCACCAATTCTCCCTCCCTCACCTTGCACAGCATATTTCAAACACATCCAGTTTCTGTTCTCATGCTTTCATCAGGTTCCAACTCTGCTCCATTAAAAATAACAGTTGCATCTCAGCCTTGTCTTTACAATACTGGCCTTCCCTGGAGAGGATTAAACATTTCCAGCCAGGACAATGCGTCCTCTTCATCTCTTTCTTGTACCTTTAGCCCAACAAAATACAACCTCCCAAATATATACACACATCGATTCCACCTGCTTACTTTCAAGATTTATTTTTAGTCTCTCTCTTGATGCCTGTGACATGAAGAAAAGCCTAATCTTCACTTTCGGCATGCCAATGTCAAATCCTGATTCACAACTCCTCTCAGCCACCAAAATCAACGTAGGTTATACCAACCACAAGCTTCCAGACCTTCAAACAATTTAAAATGTCTTAACTTGGTGCCAACATCTGTACCACTTCTACAGCTGAACTTGAACTCCTCCTCAAAAATATCCCTCAGTTCCAAAAAGACTCAATCATTTTACAGGTCAGCAGTAATCAATGGAAACTGGAGAGCAAACAGAGAAAAATCAACTGAAAAAGTGTCCCATGTTGAAATCTAAGTGCGCCCTTGAAGAAAGGATTACATTCACTCGAGTTTAGAAGAACGAGAGGGGATCCCATAGAAACATATAAAATTCTACAGGGTAGATTCAGAAAGAATGTTCCCAATGGTGGGGGAGGCCGGAACTAGGGGTCATAGTTTTGAGGATAAGGGGTAAACCTTTTAGAACTGAGGGGAGGAGAAATTTCTTCACCCAGAGGGTGGTGAATGTGTGGAATTCACTACCACAGAATGTAGTTGAGGCCAAAACATTGTCTGATTTCAAGAACAAAGTAGATATAGCTGTTGGGGCCAAAGGGATCAAGGGGGGGAAAAGAGGCGGATCAGGGTATTGAATTCAATGATCAGCCATGATCATAATAAATGGTGGAGCAGGCTCGAAGGGCCAAATGGCCTCCTCCTGATTCTAGTTTCTATGTTAATACTGCACCAATTTAGAGAACCGAACAAGGTACAGTTTGCAGCATACAAGAAAATCTAATTTTCAATTCTTTCACTTCAACTTTAGGATTATCCAGAATTGTTTTCACAACAATGCAAATCATTATTCTGGAGCTTGAACTTTGAAGTTAATGTTCCTTATAGGTTCCAAATAGTTTAGAACTATAAGAGGCATCCAACAGGATGACATGGTGGTTGTAGTCCTCAAGCCAAAACAAAACCCTGCATCTTTTTATTTCAATCTAGGGTGCACACACCAGATTAGCTATTATACAATGTATTAGGTAGTACTTCCCACTGCCAATACATCTGTTTTTGACCAGATGGAGGCAGAGTGATAATGTCACTGACTAGTAATCCAGAGACCTAGTATGTGCTCTGGGGTCACATGGGTTCAAATCCTCTCATGGCAGCTGGTAGAATTTGAATCCAATTAATAAATCTGGAATATAACGCTAGTCTCAGTAAGATTGACCACGGAACTATTTATTCTTGTGTACACCCATCTGATTCACTCATGCCCTGAGGGGGAAGTTAATTTGCCATCCTTACCCTGGCCTCGTCAACATGTGATTGACTCTGAACTGTCCTCAAATGGCCCAGCAAACTACTCAATTCAAAGACAATTAGTGATGGGCAACAAATGCTGGTCTTGCCAGTGATGCCAACATCCCATTAAAGAACCGAAGAAAAAACAACCACTGGGCAGCTATTTTTGAGCAGAATCAGATTTTCTCGTTGTCAATTCCATTGGAGGTCAGATGTACCTGCTCAAAATGTGGGTGGGGGCTCTTAAGTGAGGCGACAAGTGGTATTCCATGTAACATTTTCTGCCATTATCGACAACACTGAACACCAGCTAAGGGAGGCAGGACAATGTGTGCCTGCGTCTGAGAGAGAAGTTGCACCGTCCAACCCAAACAAGCTTGCAGGGCAGCAGAGAAGGGGGGAGGGGAGACAAGAACATTTTTTAAAAAAAACAATAAATCTCAGTATTTGTAGACTGCATATACTTCCTTCAGTCCATTAATATTCACAAAACAGTAGCAGTCAATTGCTTGAAGGAACTTGAAGAGCCCGAACTTATAAAGAGCAGCCACAACACGCATTCTTTCCAGCCTTCGTGTGGCAAGGTACCCACTTCCGTATTAGATGACCAACAGAAATTACTTACTGATGAGTCCTGCAGCTCATGTCAAAGGATCTGCTTTCTGTTGACTGCAGAACTCCAAAATAGCAGATTTCCCCAGGGGGGGAAGAAACACTTCAGCTGTTAAACAGAATTACTCAATTCAAAGCTTTTCAAAAATTTCATTCAAGGGGGCGTAGACATCACTGGCTAAACCCAGCATTTATTACAGTACAACTTCTCTCTCAGACACAGGCACACACTGTCCTGCCTCCCTTAGCTGGCGCCCTGTGTTGCCAATAATGACGGGAAATGTTGCATGCAATATCACTTGTGGCCTCACTTAATTGCCCTGGAGAAGGTGCTGGTAGCTGCCTTTTGAACCATTGCAGTCCATGTGATGTAGGCATACCCACAGCAATGTTAGGGAGGCAGGTCCAGGATTTTGACTCAGTGACAGTGAAGGAACTGCTATATTGCCAAGTCAGGAGATCAAGTTGCTTGGAAGGGAATTTCTAGATAGTGGTGTCTACATTCAGCTGCTGCCCTTGTCCTTCTAGATAGTTGTGATTATGGGTTTGGAAGGAATCCTGGTGAGCTCCAGTGCATGGTGTGGAAGATACACACTGCTGCCAGTGTGTGTTGGTGGTGGAGGGAGTATATGTTTTTGGCGGGATGTCAATTAAGCAGACTTATTTGTCCTGGATGGCATTAAGTTTCTTGAACGTTGTTGGATATGCACTCATTCAGGCCATGGGAGAGTATTCCACCACACTCCTGGGTTAGTGCAACTCTGTGGGAAGACACTTATTCAACTGCACCAGTGATATAAATACTGTAGCTACAAGAACAGTTCACAGACTGGCAATTTTGTAGTGAACAACTCACCTCCTGACTCCCCAAAGCCTGCTCACCATCCAAAAGACAAGTCAGGAACATATTGGAATACTCTCCACTTGCCTGATTGAGTTCAATTCCAACAACACTCGGGACATAATTAGCACCCCATCCAACACCATAAACATTTCCTCCCTCACCACAGGCACTGTGTTTGCCACCTTCAAGATGCAAAGCATCAAGGCTGTTTCAATAGCAGCTTGGAAACCCACAACCAAAAGACAAGGGCAGCAAGCAAATCGAAACACCACCACCTACAAGTCCCCCTCCTAGCCACACACCATCCTGACTTGGAACTACATCTCCATTCCTTCACTATCGTTGGGTCAAAATCCAGGAGCCTCTTCCTAACAGCACTGTCTGCTCCCCTACACCACATCGGTTGTTCACCAACAGCTTCATGGACAATTAGAGATGGACAACAAATGCTGGCCTAGCCAATGACCCTCTCATCCCATACTTGAATTTTAAGAAAAACACGACAAAAGTGTTTGACAGTAATCATGGAGAGATGAAAGACAGTCTTGCAACATCTGGAGTTTAATGAGTGCATTAGAAGAATACTGAATTTGCTAGGACAACATTTCAAACCCACATGTTCCATCACAGATGTACAGTGGTCACTGTTGCGTTTTGTGCTGTAGTTCCTTTTCTTCCAGTCCAGTACACCATTCTGTTCAGAGTGCTGTAAGCTCACACCAACTCCTGGAGATTTTATACCAGAGACACTGCGTAAAGAGAATAGAAATGTTTAAGAAAATGAAAGCCCACAATGGAATGATTCTGAAACATGACCTACAACGCTCTCAGGAGTATGACTCTTCCATCAATAAGAATCTTTAATTCAGCGTGCTGGACAGTACAGGTAACCGGCCATTAATACCAAATTTAGCCTCTGACCTCAAAAAGGTCTAGACTTGCTTTTCTTCACTTCTTTCAACCCCATTTCTATTGAATTATAATTTTTTTTAACAAAGCATGCTGACTAAGAGCCAGTTATCGCTAATAGACAACTTAAAAGATCTTGTAAGTAGTAATAATTGAAAGCAAGCTTCACCTGGAATTTTATTGCGGAATTTAAATACAAAGCGTAACTGCTAAAGATCAGCATTTTGACATCAATTTTGCACTTGTTGATAAGTTAGAGATGACAATGTAAATTTTATTTCCATTGAAAAGCTTAAAATAAAACATTAGAATGAGAAAATCAATTCAGAAAGCTTAAGGGGCTTTTCCTGCAGTTTAGAAATCCATTTTGTTTAAAATGCAGGATTTGCATGTATAAAGCAAGTTTGACGTACACCAGATATCCCTAATCATAGAATCCCTACAGTGCAGGAGGCCATTCGGTCCATCAAGTCTGCACCAACTGTCTGACAGAGCATCTCACCCAGGCCCTCCCCCCTGCCCTATCCCCGTAACCCTGCACATTTCCCATGGCTAATCCATCTAACCTATACATCTTTTGACACTAAGGGGCAATTTAGAATGGCCAGTTCACCTAACCTGCACATATTTGGTGTATACATCTTACAAATCTCCAATGCAACAAATCACCATTCCAGACAAAACAACAGTATTGCCAAATTAAACCCAAAATTCAAATAACTTTACGAGGCTGAACAAAGTTAAAACTTTCAAAAAATATTTTTCAAACCTTCTTTTGAATTGGAGCTACCAGTGAGTTCAACCCTGACTATAACCATTCCTATAGGTCAGTGTGCCCAAGAAGAAAACCTAGACTTAAAAACTTACCCGCAGCCAATAGATTTCCCCATATTTTTCTTATGATGAATCGATTGCTGCTGCCCATCTAGAAAAATATCAAAAGTCAATGTTACAAATGATCGACTGAACCTTCCCACCCTAAAAGCAACTCACCACAAAGAGCCAATTTTCATTTTCTTCCCCGATTCAAAAGGGTTTTTTGGTGACAGAATAAATTCCCATCTGCAGCTCTTAATTTCAGTTACCTGATCAAAACGCAGGCAGTCTCAAATTGCATTTTGTACTATGGGTTTCCCTTGCACAAAAAAAATTCCTTGGAAGGAATGGAAATGGTCAATAGCTACTGACTATATTGGAGAGAGCAGAGGCATGATACGATCACTGGGAAGTTAACAGCTTAGGATAAAATGAACAAAGATGTGTTCATTTCAAAGTACAGGCATGTATTGAATTTTTAAAGTTCACCTCATTAACTAACCGCCGCCAGATTTGACATGGTGAAGGAAGGGTATGGAGGCAGAACAGATCCATAATCATTGAAGACTCAGCTCGAGGTGCCACTTGTTTAAAAGGAATTATAAAGTGTCAACCTATTTCCATTAGATGCGATTTGAACCTACTAATGTTTTTCATGCAACACCACCACTAGCTGATCAAATGAAGTGCCAACTTAACTTCAATTGCATTAGCCTGGCAACTGCCATGTAGCTAAATACATGCATTTAATTGATTCTTCGCCTTACCAGAAATGTCAGAACATTCATATTAACTGTGGCAAATTAGAAATTTTATGGTGGGAGTCGGGGCACTGTGATGGAGGGAGAAAGGGGAGACAAAATAAAGACAAAGTTGCACCATCAATTTGCTTCTCTTGTCTCAAGTCAATTTCAAAGGGAATGAAACCCAGAATGGAAAAGCTGTGTACAAAACACATGGAGCACAGCATGTAATGCCATGTACCTTCTTCCTGGCTGGAGGCCTCAGAACTGTCTTCCTTAAAGTGTTCTACAGATTTAGACAACTTTAACGCTGACTGTAAGTTTGCTGCAAAAGAAATTAGAAGCAATTTTTAAAAATTAAACCATCTGATTGCAATTAAATACTCCAGTGAAATAATGAAGCACATTATGCTAATTCAAGCTCATTGGAAGTTCACACAGAGAACCCCAAGGTCTCATCTTCCTGCAATTAAGATTTCAAGATGTTTCCCTCCCCATGTCAGTTTTCCCATTTTCTAAAGTGCAGACTCCTTTTGCTTGAACTCCAAAGGGCCTAGGTACTTTTCAGTAGCTCACTCGAGCAACTTTTCTTCACAAGCCGAGAACATTACTTCCACGCCCATCTCAGCCCACCTGCAGTTGAAACCTTGATCCTTATTTAGTCACCAGTAGACTCGCCTATGCCTCCTGTATACCCCACATCCAAAGACCAGCTCATCCAAAACTGCATGTAGTTTAAAATGCATCACCATGATTCTCCCAATCAAACCAGCATGTTTTCATTGGCCTACATTTCCCCCTCCAGCCTTCCAAAGTGTTTAAATCCACCACCGCCCCCACAATGGCATTATTCCGTCCCACCTTTGTAATCACCTCCAGCACTACAGCCATCACGCTCCCTACACCAGATGCCATCCCGAGACACCCACTTTTCTTTCACCCAATCACTGACAGTCTTACATTCACCAACCTTAGCCCCACTGCTCTGGAATCCTATCCCCAACTACCTTTTCTCCTTCAAACGCTCCTCGGAACCCATCTTTTCCATCAGACCTTTGCTCACCCCATCAAATATCTCTTCCTTTAACTTGATATCTCAGTGAAGTTTCTTGATGTTAGAGATGTTGTAAGAGTTGTGTGGAGTTTCACTCAGAGGTCTGGGGGCTTGTATGGTTGAACATTTAAGTGTTTGTTAATAACCCATGACTAACTCCATCTCCAAAGTATAGCCATGCATAGGTGTTGCCTCCTGCAAGACAACTACTGCAGTCAGTCTGTCATGTAACTCTCTACATTAAATGGACTATTTCCCAGTTGCACACCAGCCCTTGTTATGCCCAAACACCCTTCTACTGCAAGAGGCACGGAACACAAAGAAAAGTAAGCATTTTAGGAAAGTTGTAAAAACAGAGACCGATGAAGACACAGCAATTCAATAAGTTGAATACAGTCATGTTAATGATTTGCTATTAAACGACTTGAAGGTCATTAACTCCATTATCTCCCCATCTGTGATTGCCCCCCCTCTTCCTGACTTTAATGTTCTCTTAACTTCCAGTTTTCAGTTCTGACTTCTGACAGAGTTACTCCTGAAACGCTGATGTTACTTCGCTTTATGGGTACTAACTGGTCTGTGAATTTCTAGCACTTTAGCTGACTTTCAGTTTAAAGAAGTGTTTAAGCTCGCTAAATCAAAGGGAGGATCAGATTTAAAAGAAAACACCATGAAATTTAATTATATTTTCAAATGTTCCTCCAAAGAAATAGATGAAGACGCACAAACTCCATATGTTTATTAAAGAATGTCATCAATTCTGCTTAACGTTGCTCACTCACTGTGATGCTGACTGTAGTCAGATAACTTCCCAAAGAAGAATTCACGAACGTGTTCACTTTTTAAGAAAGCTCGAGATGGAGATGAAAACAGTTGCCTAATAGACAAAGACAAGAGATTACCTTACTGCGTGTCCTCGACAGATATGGGCAGCATTCCATACCAGAATACTACATACAGAACAAGCCCTCAACTTTAGGCTATAGTATTGGTGTCACAGCACTAATTCTCAAATTTACATTAAAAAATCAACCTGAGCTCTTTTCTGAGTAATTACTAGGGTACAGTACTAGGAACAAGAATCAAAACGGACCCAAAATGAATCAGATTTTAATGGCATTTCTACTTATTCTTGTAGTTTTATGAAGTACAAGCTGTCTTTTTGTAACAACAGGGTCACGGTACACTATGTGCTGACAATGACAGGAGTCTCTACTAATGTGCATTCAAGTGTGCGGTGACTCCAATTTGGGATACACATCTAAGTTTTGCTTTGATTAAAGAGAATCAACAGGACAGTTTGCTCTTTCCATTCAGAACAGCAAGAGATCAGTACAATATTTTTTTAAAAATCCAATCAAATTTGTGCACTTTGTGCTGGACAGCAGAAACAGGATAGGATGAGGCAGGTAAATGTATGGCTAGAGGTACGTTGCATGAGGGAAGGGTTTAGATATTTGAGGCATGGCTTGAAGTTGTAGGACAGGAAGGGAAGCGGAAACTGGACTGTCTTCACGCTGGAATCAAACTGGTAGAGAAAATAAATAGAACGGTGGGGACGAATTAAAACAAGGAGGGCTATTCCGACATCAAGAAACAAACAGCATAGGACTGAACCTCAGAGCAAGCATGTTGAAAATGGGAATTTTAAAACTTTAAGGATTAACAGTTTGAGAGGAACGGGAAGGATGCCTGAAGGAATGGAAACAAATATTTAAAATCGCGCACAAATTTGCGGCACGGGGCGGCACGGTAGCACAGTGGTTAGCACTGCTGCTTCACAGCTCCAGGGTCCCGGGTTCGATTCCCGGCTCGGGTCACTGTCTGTGTGGAGTTTGCACATTCTCCTCGTGTCTGCGTGGGTTTCCTCCGGGTGCTCCGGTTTCCTCCCACAGTCCAAAGATGTGCGGGTTAGGTTGATTGGCCAGGTTAAAAATTGCCCCTTAGAGTCCTGAGATGCGTAGGTTAGAGGGATTAGCGGGTAAAATATGTGGGGGTAGGGCCTGGGTGGGATTGTGGTCGGTGCAGACTCGATGGGCCGAATGGCCTCCTTCTGCACTGTAGGGTTTCTATGATTCTATGAAATGCATTCAGCATCAAAAGAAAATCAAAGTTATCAGCACACAGCAGCAAGGCATTCAGAGTGAGGCAAAGATAAATAATTCAAACAGCTTTACTGAGAATCGTTCACGGTAAAAGAAACTTCATGGACATCGTTTATTGTAAATTCAGTGAAGCATTTGTTACAGGGCCACTTAGGAGGTTGATAAACAAGGTAGAAAGGTGGTGAAATAGGCTGGCAGTTTTTGAAGTGTACTGTGCTGCAAAGTGACTGGTTGGGCACCCCAGGGTTAGAACTTGGACCATTGCTACCCAGATCATACATCTATGATTTTGAAGCTGGGGGGGGGGGTTTGAAGTTTGATCATGACACAAAGGAGGTGACAACGGGTATAAGGGTTACAATAGCAACCGCATTGTGCATCATCAGATAGATTGAGCAACTCGGCTAAGTGCTAAAATAAATCTAGTGTTGCCAGACGGAACTCATAAAAGATCAGATACATCTGCTTCACACAAGTCAGCAATTCATATTTGCAACAGACGTCCCAGAACAGCAATCAAGGCCAGTAACATCAGGAATTAAGTGAATGCTAGACAGGCAATTGGCAAGAAATTCAATTGAGACATATCGGCACTAAATTCTGTGTGTTTTTGAACTCAGAGGCCAGCTGGTTCCGCTGAAATAGTCTTTGCCAGTGCTAAATATTTCTATGGCCATACTTGTAGATAATCTTTCAATGACTACGCATTTTATAATGAATCCAACATTGTTACGTTTGACCAGTTTTCAACTCATTCCACTTACTAGGAGTCTTGCCTTGGCCAACCTTTGTCCAGCAAGTTAACAGAGTAGTATTTAAAGATTCACAAATAGATTGAGCATTCATTGATAATTATTACAATAGGGTTACCAGTAAGCAGAGAGGGGAGTCCATTCCGCAGATTGAAGTCTTACCACACATTAAATACTACACAGCAAAAAAACAGTTAAAGATCTAATGTTTCCCCTTCAGCTTTATGTCTTTAGATGCTTTCAGACAAACAACAGTTAATAAAATAGAGAAAATATTTGGTTCCGAAATACAAATAGTGAAAACAGTTTAATCCTTCCCTCCTAAAAAGGAGCTTATCTTCTCTCCTAAGGTTACACGGAAAAGAGCTGCAGTTTTTGCCATTTGTTGCTAAATTAGGGAAGCCTGTCAGACAGCTTCGTACGAAGTAGTTTGCAAGTGCCCTATAGCACATCACATTTTCCATTTGTGAAAGCAGTCATCCATCTGCAGCTAGTTTTTTTTTATTGGTTTGCTCAGTGTTATTTTGGCTGCATACAAGATGTCAGAGATTCCTTACGAACATCCTGGCAGTGGCTCTATGCAAGGATAGTACAAGTTGATCAGAGTTCCTATTGGGCTGTCAAATTTAAACATAGCCCTTAACTGGATAATTAATGGAAATACTTATTTAGTCTCCAAGGAGATGTATAAGGCTTGAAAAGGCCTTTGTAGAGACAGGAATGTTCCTTGTATCCAAGAAAGTACACCCAAAGCAAGAAAACCTTCTCTTGGGCAAAGAATCCTGCAAGTCAACCAGCTCAGAAAAGAAGCTAAAAATCACCAAGGGAACAATGGAACATTGGACAGATGAGGGGGAACAAAAAGGGGAAATTGTCATCAATTTTAACTCATGCTGTTGAAAAGTAGCAACAAGTATGATAAAGTAATGGAAAGGACTATTACTGAAAGTAGAATACTGAAGAGATGTGCTGCCGAAGCTTTTCATCTTGCACTCATCAGGACAAATGCAAAAATGCCAAATTTCAAACGATCACAATTTATACCACAGGAGAAAAAGGGATGAATACAGGACAAAAAACATTGGCAACATGCTTCTCTTTTCAGCAACATTCAAGTTCTGTTTTACCAAGCAACTATCAGTACGAGAAATAGAATCATAGAATCTCTACAATGCAGAAAGAGGCCATCTGGTCCACCGAGCCTGTGCCAACAACAATCCCACCCAGGCCCTATCCCCGTAACCCCATGCATTTATCCTGCTAATCCCCCTGATACTAAGGGGCAATTCAGCATGTCTACAGTCAGACTGACCCACAAGAAAAACGAAACAGAAAAATGTTTAAACAGGCTTAATAAGTATGCAAGACCAGAAAGATAAAGAAAGGTTAAAGATAGAAGAGAAATAACAGATGAAGAAAGGCAAGAAAAACATTGCAGGTCAGAGATTTAATTCCTTACAACATTGCTAACCCCAAAACAGCAGAAGTTAATTTAGGCACATGACCAAAATTAAAGAAAGAATGTCAGCCATGTAAATTCAAAGTTGTCTGAGATATAAATTGATTCAGGCAAGGGGCATGCATCAATGTTTGTTGTGAAAAGTAGGAAATTAGATATTTTAAAACCATGCCTAAAAAGGTGACTGAAAGGAAAGATAATTAACAGGCAAAAGAATACAGCATCCCTCAAAAATGGAAGGAAATCTAGGAGAGAGAGTTTGCCATTCAATCCAACAAGCAGAAAAGCTGGCAGTAGGCGGAGACTCAAACACCACACGATACTGTCGAGTATGAAAATATATACGTGCATGCTAAAAGACTGAGCACATTCAAGGAGGACTTGCTTACAACAGCAAGAACTCAAAATATGCTCACATGGCAAACTACATCAAAAGAGATTCTGCCGTAGGCTCAATCCTTTTAACCGTGGATCTGGAATTAGATTACCAGATCACCCAGTAGGACAAAACGACCTACTCCTGTTCCCAACATCAGAAATGTCAAACTGCTGTCAACGGTAATTCACAAATTTCAAGAGGTAGGAGAAATTGGGAGAGGGACCGGAGAGAAAAAAAACAACGGATGCGAGCAAACACATTTTAGATGTACGAAAATACCAGAATACCATCACTAAACTTAGAAGTTCCACGTTTTCTGCTGGCACCACATTCAAAAACTGGAATGTTTCACTTTGAACAATTTAAGATGAAGTTTTGTTCTCAATGATTAGGTATTGTACGGTGTAGCCACTTGAATTGACTAACCCGAGCTTTAGGTAGATACCCGTAGGAAGGTGAAAATAGCAGTGGGTAGGTTCTATAAAGAGTGAGGCAATCATTATACGATGAGGTAAAATGAGAACTTTCGTGCCATTATTACTTTAATACCAGTGCCCACAGTTACCTTATGATTAACTCCAAATCAGAATGTCGCCTGTCTTCTCTCGTCTGTGAACCGTGGCTTAATGCCCGCAATGCAGTCTTGCCAGAAGTATCAATAGAAAGATCCTTAGGAAGCTGTACGGGAAAACGGTACTGTTTTAGAATCATTGAATACCAAGGGTGGGGACTTGGGTCATGCACAATTAATTCAACCCACCCTACTGGAAACTACCGAGGAACTGCTGCACTGATGTCCTAGTGCCGAGCTATTAACCCCACAACCATCTTCATCTGTGCCAGGTATGACTCCAGTCAGCGGAGGATTTTACCCCCAATTTCCATTTTGTTTCAGATTCCAGCATCCGCAGTAATTTGCTTTTACCATTTTGCTAGGGCTCCTTGATACGATACTCAAGTCAAACGCTGCCTGATTTCAAGGGCAGTCACTCTCACGTCTCTCTGGATTTTAGCTCTCGTTTCCATGTTTGAACCAAGGCTGTAATGAGGTCAGCAGCAGAGTGGCCCTGGCGGAATCCAAACTGAGCATCAGTGAGTAAGTTATTGCTGAGTAAATGCCTCTTGATAGTGCTGGTGATGACCCCTTCTATTACTTTACTGATGGGGTGGTAATTGGCTGGAATTTGTCCTGTTTCTTGTGTACAGGACATACTCTGGCAGTTTTCCACATTGTGTGGAGATGCCGGCGTTGGACTGGGGTGAACACAGTAAGAAGTCTCACAACACCAGGTTAAAGTCCAACAGGTTTATTTGGTAGCAAATACTATAAGCTTTCGGAGCGCTGCTCCTTCGTCAGATGGAGTGGAAATGTGCTCTCAAACAGGGCACAGACAAAATCAAGTTACAGAATACAAATTAGAATGAGAATCCCTACAGCTATCCCTACAGAATCCCTACTGGCTGTAGGGATTCGCATTCTAATTAGTATTCTGTAACTTGATTTTGTGTCTGTGCCCTGTTTGAGAGCACATTTCCACTCCATCTGACGAAGGAGCAGCACTCCGAAAGCTTATGGTATTTGCTACCAAATAAACCTGTTGGACTTTAACCTGGTGTTGTGAGACTTCTTACAGTTTTCCACATTGCCAGGTAGATGCTGGTGTCGCAGCGATACAGCATGATATAGTCAGGCTAGTCACTTCGGCAGAACAGTGGCAAATGGAATTTAACCCTGAAGCGTGACAGCTGTGCATTATCCCCTTAGTGGGGTCAATGACCAGGGGGCATAGATTTAATGTAAAGAGCAGGAGAATTAGAAGGATTTGGAGGAAAATCTTTTTCACCTAGAGTGGTGGGAGTCCAAAACTCCATGCCTGAAAGGGTGGTAGAGATGGGAATTCTCAACATTTAAAGAACATTTAGATGAGCACTTGAAAAGTCTTGGACATATCTTACCTGCCGTTCACACCACACTCCCACTGCGGCAAAGTCAAAGAATTTGGAGGTCAGCCAAATCTCTGCTGCGGTGAGATGGGAAAATCCCACCAGCGTGAACGGTGGTAAGAATACGGCCATAGCAAACACAACTGTGGAACAAGTGCTGAAACGGTGAGAGTAGAATAGTTAGGTGCTTGATAGTCGACACAGACACGATGGGCCAAAGGACCTCTTTCTGTGCTTTAAAACTATGACTATGACAACTGAGCTTTAAAATGTGCTAACTAGAGATGACGACATTCAAGAAGGTGGCTCATCGCCATTTTCTTAAGGACAATTAGGGATGATTAATAATTGCTTGCCTCACCAATGACGCCTAGTTCCTATGAATGAATAAAATATCGTTAACCAGCAGTTTCCATTACATGCCCAAAGTCCGTAGGGTGGTTAATACGCACAGATTTACTAGTTAAAAACTGCTTGCAGTTTTAAGTATTCAGCGCTCATTTTTATTTCTTAATAAATGACCCAGCAACATACTTTCACACGTTTCTTCTCAAATTAGGTTGAGAAAGAATCAAACCAGTTCAACAGGAAACTTCATCAGGTCCAGACTCTCAACCAAAGAGCTTTATCTTGGCACGGGTGTGAAGGCCAAAGAAGCCTTCTATGATCTGAATCTGAAGGTCATATATCTGTACACATATTGCTTCCTTCACATTGTTCTTTGGTAATGCATTTTTCTCTTCAGGCGGTAAAAAAGTCACCTTGGAAGGCGACCCCTGCAATAAACAGCCAGCTAGTTTGTGCTATGAGGCACAGAGAAAAGAAAACTCGCTCTCAAACCCTTGAAAGCAAGATGCCAATTTCAGCAAGTGTCCCCCTTCCTACAGTACCAACATAATACTTGTACTTTCCATATAAATCACCCATATAACAATCTGATGACTTCTGCAATAAACTGGCGACTATTAAATGTATAGGCTTTCATGGCCTCGTAACCCTCACATGCACAACACACAGTCTCTGTCATCTCAAGAGCAAATGAGGGATGGGCAATAAACATCGGCCTTCCCAGCGATGCTCCTTTGAACAAATTTTTAAAAACACTTGAATTGCCACAGCAGGATCTCCGAGACCCTTTTCATACTTAGGCTGAAGAATCTTGGTTAACAAAAGCGCCTTACTTGCATCATTAAAAACTGAGGATGCTCTGACTACTTTCCTCCACTAAGGTAGAAAAGCAGGAGGGAAATAGGAACGGCGGAAAAATACGAGAAAAAAAATAGCATTCATCTCAGCCCACTTAGAGTGCGTAGAATCCCTACAGTGCAGAAGGAGGCCATTCAGCCCATCGAGTCTGCACTAACAATCCCAGCCAGGCCCTATCCCTGTAACCCCATGTATTTACCCTGCTAATCCCCCGACATTAAGGGTCAATTTAGCATGGCCAAAACACCTAACCTGCACATCTTTGGACTCAATCAAGTAAGGTTACCGTACCAAGCCATGTCACATATTACGCAGTGAATACTTTTCTGATCTTTGCTGGTTATCTTTGTCCCGAGCAGTGTCATTTGAATAATTGTGGTTCTAACTCTAAATGAACAGCTAAGACTGCATTCTAAAATGTATTTCACTGATTTTTTTTGGATCTGAACATAAAAAGCAGACCTCAACTGATGATACTTGCCAACATTTTGCACAATGCAAGCAATTTTTAAAATACTACACTAAAACCATCAAATGGTACTGAAATTTGAAAGATTTTATTTGTATATAACAAAACTTACTTTAAATAGGAATTCAGGGTGATAGGAAAGGAATATTAATCTTAAGCTGGGCTGTTCAGTGAGCTAATTCCTGTAAAATCACTGAGCTGTTGCATCTCACCTGTCATTAGAATGAACAGAGTTAAGATCTGGCCTTGATCCCACTCCTTCCACTCCCAAAAAAGGAAGGACTCAATACTCTTAAACATGGCAAACAGCCGAATGGCTTAAGCCTCTTCCCAAACATCAACGACTATTCGGTTCTACTTTGGCTTCAACAAGAGCACAGGTTTCTTGCAAACAAAATGCTTAGTTAAGAAATTGTCTCTTCGAGACACTAGATAGAGTAATAAAAAACAAAAGTTGCTGGAAAAACGTTTCAAGTCCAATGTAACTCTTCTTCAGAACTAGGATTGCTGCCTTCACTAACTGTAGAGAGTTCTGAACAGAACGGTGAGCACAAACACGTCAACAAAACAATAAATAAACTAGGATCCTTAAAAGAGGGGGAATTCAGATGTCTAGTGGGACAGAAATGTATTACTATGTATTAATATTTCCTATTTATTCATATTAAAATTGGTTTGGAACACTAACACCATATGAACAATGGGCAGGTGTCTATGTACCTTATTTCTTCTTAACCCTATCTCGTGGCAAATTTGAAACTTTAGTGTGTAAAAACTTACTTTGGATAAAAATTCCTGCAGCTCCTGGTGTGTTTTCCTTACAGTACTCCGTGTGAGATCTGTCTGCAAGACCTTCAAAGACAATTTTACAAGTGTTGTGAATGATGATACAAATGCAATGTAAAAAAAAAATCAATGTTAACAGCAGAGAAATAAGTCATCCGACCAATGAGTGTACACCAATATCTTTTTTCCCCAAAATCTAATCTCGCATTCTCTTGATCACTATATCCTTAAATATCCCTCTTAAAGCAGCTAAATAATTTCCTTAAAAAATCACAACTTCAATAACAGATTTTGATGAAGACTTTCACATTCAAGCAACCAAAAAAGGATTGGTTACTTAAGCCCACTTAATTATTCTGTGAATGACTTATCCTCTTGTTACTGCCTTGCTGACAACCTATCACTATTCAACTGAATATAATTAATCTCAAAAGATATCCAACAGGTCGATTTTTAAATCTTTACAGCTACACAGGGAAAGGTCCCAAGGCTCTGTTCATAACTATCAATCTTGGAAACAGCACTCTTACAAGTTCAACATTACCCTCCCTTGCTTTTGTGTCCATTTTTCCACATGTGAAACCAAAATTCTGTTTGTCCTTTTACAACAACAACTCTCGTCTTGTGGGCTCCTGCAGCTGGCGTCAATACATGCCAGTTCTGGTTACAGAATTACGCCTCATTAATCATAGAAATCATAGAAACCCTACAGTACAGAAAGAGGCCATTCGGCCCATCGAGTCTGCACCAACCACAATCCCACCCAGGCCCTACCCCCATATCCCTACATTTTTTACCCACTAATCCCTCTAATCTTACGCAACCCAGGACACTAAGGGGCAATTTTAGCATGGCCAATCAACCTAACCCGCACATCTTTGGACTGTGGGAGGAAACCGGAGCACCCGGAGGAAACCCACGCAGACACGAGGTGAATGTGCAAACTCCACACAGACAGTGACCCAAGCCGGGAATCGAACCCAGGTCCCTGGAGCTGTGAAGCAGCAGTGCTAACCACTGTGCTACCGGGTCAGCATCGGGTGAAAACAGGAGCACTGAACAGGGTGCCCCAGAGCTGAGTGTGAAGACATTTCGAATTGTATAATTGTATAAAATATAAAATTACCCAGCTTCAGAAACTCAAACGCTAAGTGGTCAAATTTGTAAACAGTGTCAAGCTAGAAGAGGCAGCGGAACCAGAGAAGGCATCCCTGAAATTACAACGATTTTGATATAATGTGGCCAGTAAACTGGCAGACGGATTTAAGACAAACACATGAAAAGTGCTGCACACAGGCAGGAAAGATAAGCAATACATGTACTCAACAAATAAGCGTCGAAATAATCATAGTGGGTGCGATACATCACATGTACAACCAATGCAATGCTGCAACAAAAAATCAGGTAGAATATTAAACTACACGGTCAAAACAATAGTATACAGGTCAGAAATGACGACCACTCTGGGTAGACTACATCTGTAGGATCACACCCAGTTCTGGACGCTGAAACATAAGGGGAACATTTAAGTACTGCCCGCAGTGTAAAGAAAAGCGACAGGTCTGATCTTTAGTGGCCAAGTTGAAAGGAGAATATTAAAAATCTGTAAATCCAGGCTATTTTTTTGAGGATGTGGGATATGGAAACACAGATTCAGGCAGATAAACAGCAAATGTAGAATTGAAACTAGGAAATTCTTCCTTTCTATTCAAAGTGAACACAGAATTGATTTACAGTACAATTAGAAGGCAAAAGCCTTGCAATCTTAAACAACAAGATGCTAAAATGGAATATTAAAGAACCTGCATTTATACACATATATATTATATATATTTTGTATAGCATCTTTCTCAGTATTAGGAGATCTTAAAAAGCTTTACAGCAATATAATACTTTTCAAGTAAGGTCATCTCTATAATAAAGGGAATCATAATAGTCAATTTAAACCCAGCAAAGTTTCAGAAACAGCTGTGATATAATGATTATATATTCTATTAGTGATATTGATCGAAGGATAAAAGATTGGGGGGAACTTCTCTATTCTTCATGATGTGATCTATGACATCTTTTCAAAGGACACCCCTATGAAAGTGTCAATATTCTCTCAATACTGCATTGAAGTGTCAGTCTAGACTATAGGTTTAAGTCTCTGGGGCTTGGGTGAATAAACTCTGTGTCCTCATTATCCATAACTATCACTTTATTTAGTTCAGCTACTTGCAAATTATAACATGATGATTAAATACATTCACTCGTTCTTGTCAATCTCAAATACTCAACAACCTTTTGTCACTTAATCTAGGACTGTGACCTTTGAAGGACAATTTATTAAAATACAAAATGTCCAGTGGGCCCAGATACCCACTCGAAGTACACGTCTTTAAGAAACTTGAATACAGCTTCTTTAAAAACTTCCAGAGCTAAAAATTCTGATTAATTGCGGCTTCAATTCAAATATCTTTAGGCAACAAACTCCCCTTTGCCTGGTTTGGTTTCATTCAAATCCCTTTGCTACAAAAACATGACAAAACCATCAATGCTGTATCCAGCTCCAAATAACATGGCCATATTAGAGATACATTCCCTTTTTCAGAACTGACAGGTCATTTGATAACATTTTATCTTTGATTTATTCCTCCATTGCAGGGAGTGATGTGCAGGTATACAAAAACCAAACATTCACTAGAGCCATCAATGTCATTTTTTGAAAGCCTTGATTGTTGGGAATTTTTCCCCTGGTAACAAGGATAAGGGTTTCTGCACTACCACAATGAGCAAGGCTACATGCAACCATCTTATATCACATTAAAGATAATATTAATAAGTCATTATTCAATGCAGCTTTGAATGTAGACGTCAAATATAAATCCTTATCCATCCACAATCTTGAATAGGTGGCTATTTCCATTCAACTAAAACAAAATCAGTCCAGTTGGAGACTTGGGCAGAGAAATGTCAGATGGAGTTTAATCTGGACAAGTGTGAGATAATGCATTTTGGAAGGTTCAATGCATATAGGAATTATATAGTAAATGGTAGAACTCTTAGGAGCATTGACAGAGAGATCTGGGTGTACAGGCCCACCGATCAAAGTGGCAACGCAGGTGGATAAGACAGTCAAGGAGGCATATGGCATGCTTGCCTTCATCGGTCGGGGCATTGAGTATAAAAATCAGCAGGTCATGCTGCAGCTGTACAGAACCTTAGTTAGGCCTCATTCGGAATATTGTGTACAATTCTGGTTGCCACACTACCAGAAGGATGTGGATGCTTTGGAGAGGGTACAGAAGAGGTTTACCAGGATGTTGCCTGGTCTGGAGGGTATTAGCTATGAGGAGAGGTTGGATAAACTCGGTTTGTTCTCACTGGAACGACGGAGGTTGAGGGGTGACCTGATAGAGGTTTACAAAATTCTCAGTGGCATGGACAGAGTGGATAGTCAGATGCTCTTTCTTAGGGTAGAAAAGTCAAGTACCAGGGGAGATAGGTTTAAGGTGCGTGGGGAAAGTTTAGAGGAGATGTGTGAGACAAGGTTTTTTTTTTACACAGAGGGTGGTGAATGTCTGGAACACGCTGCCCGGGGAGGTGGAGAGCGCAGGTATGATAGTGGCATTCAGAATGTGCGAGTAGGATGGGAATGGAAGGATACAGACTCCGTAAGTGCAATCGGTTTTAGTTTAGGCAGGCATCATGATCGGCACAGGCTTGGAGGGCCGAAGGGCCTGTCCCTGTGCTGTGCTGTTCTTTGTAAAATAAAATCAACATCAGGTAGAAAGTGAAGGTTCCACAACAGAAACATTAACTTCACTACTGTCACCATTTACAACAACGAACCGGAGTCTTAACAACATTGTTTGCTTTTATTTAAGATTTCCAGCATCGGTTGCATTGTTCTTTTTCTAATATAGAAAAAAAATCAAAGATCACCTATAACTTACATCAAATGTGCATTCCCAGTGGTTGTCAGATCTCTTTTTTGACACAGTTTTAAAGGTAATGTTTTCAATCTGCACACCTGAAAAGAAAAACCAAAGAAATCCTAAGTTGCAAAATAAAGAGTCAATGATCAGTTGGAAATAACTTTTGGCCACTAGGTCGGACACAATGAAATGAAAGCGCAGTCAGCTTGTAAAAAGTTTCAAGTGGGACGTTCATATTTCAGTTATGGGTTGTGAATCAATGGGCCCAGCAAATGGTTTATAAACCATATGTGAGCCCATTCTGGATTTACATTCTAAGCAGTGTCAAATTGAAGTGGCATGACAGTAGCACCACTGACACCAGCCCCTCCCACACCCACCAACTCCTGCCAGAGAGTCTCACACGACTGGACTGGGCCCTGACTGCACGTTTCAATTGGAGCCCGGCACGTATCAAAAATGGAAGTGAGTTTGCACCAATATTGAACTTGAAGTGTTAATTGAACCATAAAAAGGAAACTGATGTCTACCTGAACATTGGAGAATTTTGTCTCCAACTGAAATATTTAGTTTTAGTTTCAATTCCCTATTACTACATCAGAGAACAACTCGACTGTGACATAGTCCCAAAACACAAATCAAAGTCAAGATGGTACTCTAGACCAAAGAGAAAGCCACCAAATTGAACTAAAACCTTAAAAAAACGCTCTACCATTTCTCTCTGGGCTCTGCACTATATCTGTCTGAGAGTCATTGCTACGTCATTGCAATGATACTGCCAACATTCTGGTCAGGAACGAGAGTTGACTCACACCTAAATTGCACTCACTGCCCAAAAAAGAAAGTGATGGTTCAAATGTGTAATCATCAGTGCATTTAAACAAGAGGGAACTTGTTACAAGGTGTAAATGTGAAATAGGAAGAAGAACAGTACAGCACAGAACAGGCCCTTCAGCCCTCAATGTTGTGCTGAGCTTTGCCTGAAACCAAGATCAAGCTATCCCACTCCCTATCATTCTGGTGTGCTCAATGTGCCTATCCAATAACTGCTTGAAAGTTCCTAAAGTGTCCGACTCCACTATCACAGCAGGCAGTCCATTCCACACCCCAACCACTCTCTGAGTAAAGAACCTACCTCGTACATCCCTCCTATATCTTCCACCACAAACCTTATAGTTATGCCCCCTAGTAACAGCTACATCCACCCGAGGAAATAGTCTCTGAACGTCCACTCTATCTATCCCCCTCATCATCTTATAAACCTCTATTAAGTCGCCTCTCAACCTCCGCCGCTCGAAAGAGAAAAGCCCTAGCTCCCTCAAACTTTCCTCATAAGACCTACCCTCCAAACCAGGCAGCATCCTGGTAAATCTCCTCTGCACTCTCTCCAATGCTTCCACATCCTTCTTATAGTGGGGTGACCAGAACTGCACACAATACTCCAAATGCGGCCTCACCAAGGTCCTGTACAGTTGCAGCATAACCCCACGGCTCAAACTCAAACCTCGTTAATAAACGCTAACACACTATAGGCCTTCTTCACGGCTCTATCCACTTGAGTGGCAACCTTCAGAGATCTGTGGATATGAACCCCAAGATCTCTCTGTTCCTTCACATTCCTCAGAAGCCTGCCGTTGACCCTGTAATCCGCATTCAAATTTGTCCTACCAAAATGAATCACCTCACACTTATCAGGGTTAAACTCCATTTGCCATTTTTCGGCCCAGCTCTGCATCCTATCTATGTCTCTTTGCAGCCTACAACAGCCCTCCACCTCATCCACTACTCCACCAATCTTGGTGTCATCAGCAAATTTACTGACCACCCTTCAGCCCCCTCCTCCAAGTCATTGATAAAAATCACAAATAGCAGAGGACCCAGCACTGATCCCTGTGGTACACCGCTGGCAACTGGTCTCCAGTCTGAAAATTTTCCATCCACCACCACCCTCTGTCTTCTGAGATAGCCAGTTACTTATCCAATTGGCCAAATTTCCCTCTATCCCACACCTCCTTACTTTCTTCATGAGCCGACCATGGGAACCTTATCAAACGCCTTACTAAAATCCATGTATACGACATCAACTGCTCTACCTTCATCTACACACTTAGTTACCTCCTCAAAAAATTCAATCAAATTTGTGAGGCAAGACTTACCCTTCACAAATCCATGTTGACTATCCCGGATTAAACTGCATCTTTCCAAATGATCATAAATCCTATCCCTCAGGACCTTTTCCATTAACTTGCCAACCACCGAAGTAAGACTAACCGGCCTATAATTACCAGGGTCATTCCTATTTCCTTTCTTGAACGGAGGAACAACATTCGCCACTCTCCAGTCCTCTGGCACTATCCCGTGGACAGCGAGGACCCAAAGATCAAAGCCAAAGGCTCTGCAATCTCATCCCTTGCCTCCCAAAGAATCCTAGGATATATCCCATCTGGTCCAGAGGACTTATCGACCCTCAGGTTTTTCAAAATTGCCAAGACATCTTCGTCAGAACATCTACCTCCTCCAGCCTATCAGTCTGTATCACACTCTCTTCCTCAAAAACGTGGCCCCTCTCCTTGGTGAACACTGAAGAAAAGTATTCATTCATCGCCCATCTCTTCTGACGCCATGCAAAGACTCCATGAAGTGTTAAGCAACTAGAGGTGATTCTTTCAATTTCACTCACATAATCCATCAGCTCGGTCTTTTGACTGAGTTGCATCATTTTCTCAAAGCAGTGCAACATGGTTTCTTGGTGTACGTAACAGTCAACATTAATATTTAATGAAACCAGAGTATTCTCTTCAATTGGCCTCAAAGATTCCAGTACCCTACTGACAGCTTTGTTCACTAGAGCATTACATGATCTGCAGTTATCTATTGTTAAGTGTCATGACGCCAGAGTAGTTATCGCCTATTGAGACTGCCTCTCACATCGTAAATGATCATCTAATGAGGCAATAAGTAGTCAAGGACAATTCTTCCTTATTTATTAATAACAATGTAAATTATCAATAAGAAATGCAGATCACAATTTAGAATTTGAACTTCAATTCTGGCAAAAGTGAAAAGGATAAGCTAATGCGAGTACTTTCGTGCAAAATATCTAACAATATTACTACATTGCTTGTCAAGAGCTCATCATTTACACAGCTCACCGTCAACCCAAACAACTCAATATTTTGAACTTCAATCTGCTCCTGAGCTCTTCCGGTGATGTAGGAAGCAGGTGAGCGAGTGTGCATCGTAGACTAGCTCTACCAACAGTCAGCATACCTGTCAGACACTAAACCTTGCCCCACACGGTTATGATATTTTATACACTATAATACAGACACTTTCCAACCACTTTGACCTGGTTGAGTTTTTTTTAAAAAAGTGTGTACACACAAATGCACTGAGTAGCTAGGGCAAAGAAAACATGGACAATTCCTTCGAACACCGTAGGGAACCAAAATTGATCCAGGAGATATCACTGATCCTAACTGATGTTAGCAGGATAACTACCCCTTCCATGAGGTTATCACCACCTCAGCAAGGAATTGGTTCAGCTCTTGCTTAAAAAGACACATTGAATCAAATGTTTGCACGAGCAGGCTGGCTATTTCAAAGGTCCACTTTTATTGGAAAAGAATAATCTCACATGCAACCAGGCCTGTTCCATATCAGTTATGAGTGTGAACCCAGGTCCTTCCCTAACCTATCCAGTTCAAATATCAGTCTACATAAACTGAATCCAATGCCTACATTATCAAACCTCAGTCAAATTACCCCCAACTCTGTACCGCTCTCAAGTAGAGAGATCTATTTTCTTGGGCTTATTTGCATAATAGTTATTTAAAACAGGGAATTAATCTTGTGGCCATCCTCTACATCATTTTTAAAATATCAACACCCAATATGAGGTGACTAAAACCGTATACAGTATTCTGAGGCTGAATCAAGGTGGTGTACAAGGACAAAATGCTTTGTGTTTTTTTATAAGGAATAAATTGTGTTGTGGCTATACACTGGAACCCTATTTGCCTTAGCCATTGGTGCACAGCAGTGGTTATGGACCTTTAGACATTGATAAAACACCCAAATCAATTCAATCACTAACTTTAATTATTTTCCCTGTTGGAGGCTTGTACATTTAACCTGCGCATGACAACGTTTTCCAAGTTGAGCATCAGGATCTGAAATTTGTTTTAAAAAACCATTCTGGGTTCATCAGATAATGGTACAGGTTGACAGAAATGCCGATCATTATTACTACAATATCCTCCTGTTTACCTGCAAATGTTTAATCATACCCAGGAAAAATATCCAAATCCTTTGGAAGGTGGTTAATGAAAATACTGGGCAGTTCCGAGTGCAAGAAATTGATTGGCAAGAATAGTGATGCAGTCATTTAAAATAGATCGAAGATTACCTGGTCGCTGAGCAATTGCTTCAGCCCCTTCACAAGATGATGGGGGAGTTCTTTCATAATAGTTATTCTCCGTACCCAAGGAATAGTTTTTCCTGGAAAGACGGTCCTTTAAAAAGAAAATGCAGAGGAAATACACATTACCAAAGGCTCTTTTACAGAACAACAAAACCAATTTTCACAACTTCCTTCCCCAAAAGATGAAACATTTCTTCTAAATAAAGGATTAGTGTTTGTCAAATAACGCAAGCTAAATTTGAAAGGCTGTATGGGAAAATAACTTCCAGGAGTGACATTTATTAACCAGCTAATTGAAGTTTTCTTCAAGGGGCAATATTTTAAAAATGACTTCCCACACTTGGGGCATATAATTTTCTCCCAAATACTGATCAACACAAGATACTAAAAAAATAATTTTATGAAGGCAACAATTTCACTGGACTATTCAGTGGGAGATTTGTTGAATATTAATTTAGTTTCCATGACAAACTATTTTTGCATCATTCAGGTAGGAGATGACAGCTGGCAAATTTTTTTGCAAAAAGAACATTCCATGTCCCTCCACGATATCCCACTTTCTGTACTCTATTGCCCTTGCAATCTCTGTCTATGCAACTATATTTTGCTGGTGACGCTGTCAATGATACTCTTTCCCCATCTCTCAGGCTATCACCTCGTCACTGTAACTGCTCCACTTTGCCTACAGTTTCAACACTTAATTCCCTTTTCTCAGGAAATTCTTGGAATGCATCATCGCGACTGAGTTGCGCATTTGCCTCTCCAAAGGTTCCTTCTGATTTCCAGCCTGGTGCCACCGGCTCACTGCACTGGGGCAGCACTGATCAAAGTAGCCTTCAGTCTTTCGGATTGCGACTGTGGGGTTTTACTATTCTTCACCTCCCTTGGCCACTTCAGTACGTTTGAATTCTCCATTTTCCTTCCTTTTCCACCTCTTTGTTACTGGCTTTGCTTGGTTGCACTTGCATCCATTGCATCATAGCCAGTTCCCTCAAAAATGCTCCATCCTTGATCCACTTTTTCTCTACGCTGCCCCATGGCAATGTTATCCAGGGAGGTTGGGCCAGCTTCTAGGTACACATTGAAACCAAGGTCTACCTTTCCCCACCACTGCCGTCAAAAACAATAATTCTGTGACCACAGGAACTAGAACTTTCAACACTGACATGACCAAAACCACCCCTAAAGCTCTTGACAAAAAACCTAATCAAAATTCTTAATCCCCGGCCCCTTTCAACCACTTATCCAGAGAAAATCCAATGCTGTGTGATTTCAGTGTCGATATCCCACCAACTCGAATTTTTTCAGCCACTTCCAGAAGCAGCTTCTCTTTTCTAGCCTCCCAAACGCGATATAAAGACTGAGTCATCAAAACTTAGCTACCTGCATTCCAGCCCACACTATAGGGCTAAGTGGTTAGCTCATTCAGACAGTTAGCACCTTGATATTCTGGTCATATTGTTTCCTTCATTGTAAACTTCCATCAAAACCTCCTCCACCCAGGTGGATTCTTTTTCCATGAGCTGCATTTTGGGACATTTATTTAGTGGATGATTTAGGCTCACCAAAGTAATTATTTAAAAACACAACAACTTGACACTGGCTGTGAAATGCACAATTTGCTCAATAAGACAATTTAGCTTTTGATTCTTGCTTAGTCTTACTTCAAATAGTACTCATTCCTTTTCAAAAAGACTTTTAAAAAGTTCTCCCACAAAACTTGTTAATGCAAAGCTAGTTAAAAGTCAAGGACAGACAAGTCAGTCGATTTGCCTCAACACACACCGAAATTGCTCTGCACTAACTCGTGCTTGAATGAAACACCATCAGGGTACAAGTCGATGGTTGTGGCTTTTACTACCACCTCTGGAATACAAGCTACTTATCAACCAGCATGTCAATTTGTTACATTACACTTGTTAAAACTAAATCTCCACAGCAGGAAGGTGGGAAGATAAGTCAACTCCTGTCACTGTCCCCAACCTGCCCGACCGAATAGGGCATCAGGTGAAGCCACTCTAACCTATTTCTTGTTTTTATTTACACAATGGGGATTTGCAAAGGAAATTCACAATACAGCAACGACAAATTTAAGGATAACCTAAAACACAGATTCTGCTCATTAGAACAGAAAGGAACAAGATTCGCAAAATTATGAGGTTTTTTTGATAAGGTAAAGTTAATTTTACTGGATTGGTAACGAATGAAATACATTTTAAACCAAACCCTTGACCCCCAACAAAAATGAGGTGGAATTTGCTGGGGAAAAAAAATTCTTTAGGGCTTGAAATATCTAACCAGAAACAGCAGTGGCAGTACAATCCACAACAGGGGAAAAAAACATTTTAAATCAAAAACAATTAGAATGGTATGCAGAAAGACTACAGGGAGGTTTTTTCCAGAAAGTTTGCGGATGAAACAAAGATAGTTGGGAAAGCAAGTGGTGAGGATGACATATGGTCTACAAAGGGATACAGACAGGTTAAGTGAGTGGGCAAAAACTTGACAGATGGAATATAATGTAGGGAAATGTGAAGTTATCCACTTTGGTTGGAAAAAGAGATATGATTTAAATGGAAAAAGACTGCAGAAAGCTGCAGCACAGAGAGATTGGGGGTCCTCGTGCGTAAACGACAAAAAGCAAGCATGCAAATTCAGCATAATAGGAAAGGCAAATGGAACAGTGGTCTTTGTTTCAAAGAGAATGGAGTATGAAAATAGGGAAGTCCTGTTAAAACTATACAAGGCACTAGTTAGCCCACACCTAGAGTATTGTGAACAGTTTTGGTCCCCTTATCTACTGGCATCGGCAGCAGTCCAGAGGAGGTTCACTAGGTTGATCCAAGTATGGAGGGCTTTTCTTATGAGGAGAGGTTGAGTAGGTTGGGCCTGTACTCACTGGAGTTTAGAAGAATGAGAGACGGCCTCAATGCGACAGGGGGCTTGACGGGGTAGATGCTGAGTGCTTGTTTCCCCTTGTGGGAGAGTTTAGAAACAGGTGGTATAATCTCAGAGTAAGGTGTTACCCATTTATAGACTTGGATGAAAGGATCAAATGTTTGATAAATACTGTAAATAGTTGAGACCCCAGTTGTGATCCTGTTTCCCACCTAGTTACAGATTGCCATCCCGAGAATGACCCATTTATCCCAACGCTCTGCTTCCTGTTAACTAACCAATTCCCTATCTATGCTAATATGGTACATCTGACTCTTATTTTGTGTAGTATTCTCCAATGTGTCACCATACCAAATGCTTTTGGAAATCCAAATACACAACAACAGATTTCCCATTATCCACTTGCTACTTCCTCAAAGAACTCGAATAAATTGGTCAAACATGATTTCCCTTTCACAAAGCCCTATTGACTCTGCCTGATTACATTGATTTTCTAAGTGCCCTGCTATAACCCCCTTAATAATAATTCATAGCATTTTCCCTATGACCAATAGTAGGCTACCTGGCCTGTAGTTCCCTTCTTTCAGTCTCCTTTTCAAGTTTATTTATTAGTCACAAGTAAGGCTTACATTAACACTGTAATGAAGTTACTTTGAAATTCCTAGTCGCCACACTCCAGTGCCAATTCAGCTCAACGTACCTAACCAGCACCTTTCAGAATGTGGGAGGAAACTGGAGCACCTGGAGGAAACCCAAGCAGACACAGGGAGAACATGCAAATTCCACACAGACAGTGATCCAAGCTGGGAATGGAACCTTGGTCCCTGGCACTGTGAAGCAGCAGTGCTAACCACTGCGCTACTGTGCTACCCCCATCACTATATTCCAATCTTTCCAGAATCTAGGGAACTTTGCAAGATTACAACCAACGCACCAAATATCACCACAGTCATTTGTTTTTTTAAGGTCCTATGATACAGACCATCAGGTCCTGGGGAGGCAATGGCCTAGTGGTATTATCGCTGGACTATCAATCCAGAAACTTGGCTAATGTTCTGGGGACCTGGGTTCGAATCCTGCCACAACATATGGTGGAATTTGAATTTAATAAAAAATATCTGGAATTAAAAATCTACTGATGACCACGAAACCATTGTCAGAAAAACCCATCGGGTTCACTAATATCCTTTAGGGAAGGGAATCTGCCATCCTTACCCGGTCTGGCCTACATGCGACTCCAGAGCCACAGCAATGTGATTGGCTCTCAACTGCCCTCAAGAGCAGTTAAAGATGGGCAATAAATGCTAGCCCAGCTAGCGATGCCCATGTCCCACGAATGAATAAAAAAATAGAACCCATCAGTCTTTAGTTCTAATAGTTTTCTTTGTATCCCTCCCTGGTGACTGTAATTGTTTTAACTTTCACCCCTTGGATTTGCAAGCATTCCAAGGATATTATTTGTGTCTTCCATAGTGAAGCCAGACATAAATATCTGTTCAATGATTCAGCCGTTTCCTTATTTTCCATTATTAATTCCAGACTCTCTCAAGAGAGAGAGAGAGAGGACCAACACTCTCTTTACTTACTTTTTAAATACTTATTTAAAAAAAGCATGGGTTTCTATAACTATTCTTTTGCAGGATGTAGGTGTCACTGGCTAGGCCAGCATTTATTGCCCAACCCTAATTGCCCTCGAGGTAGTGGTGAGGTGCTTTCTTGAACCACTCCAGTCCACCTAGTGTTGGTACAGCCAGAGTGTTATTTATATTTCTAGGTAGCTTTCTCGCACTCTTAATTTCACCTTCGTTGTTATTCTTTGCTGTTTTTAAAAATTCTGCCCAATCTTCTGTCGTATTACTAATCTTTACAGAATTATACACTTTTTCTTTCAATTTCATACTATCCTTAGTTTCTTTATTTATCCACGGATGATGCATCCTCCCCTTGGGAGTGCTTCTTTCTCACTGAAACGTATCTTTGCTGAGTGTTATGAAATACCATCAACTTCTGTCATTGCATCTCTACTGACCTACCCCTCAACCTAATGTCCCAGTTCACTTTAGCCAGCTCAGACTTCATAGCCTCATAATTGCCTCATTTAAGCTTTTTTTAAAAAAAAACTCGGGTTTTAGACTCTTCTTGCCCTCAATCGGAATGCAAACTTCAATCATGTTTACAATCACCACAAGCTATAGGCTGTTTTACTATGAAGTCATCAATTAATTCTGTCTCATTGCGCAACGTCCAAAGATGTGTGGGTTAAGTGAATTAGCCATGGTAAATGCTCATCCCCAATGAGCTCAAGCAGTGATTACAATAATGTTGGAATAGCATTAAGGCAGCAACAAGGTAAATGCACGAGATAAATAACAATACAAAACAAAGTAAAATAGCGTAACTCCATATCCATGGTATGAAGACCTGGAGTTTTGGGTGGAAGAGATCCAAGGGTCTGTCACAAACAGGGTTAATGTGGAACTGAGTACAGTACTGCCCACAGAATGATGGAAGGTGGCACATGACCCAGACATAGGATTGGTGTGGTGTTGAACAGAGACCTAGACATGGAAATAGTTCCTCGCCTGAACCTTTTATGGTATGTATTAGCATGCCAAGGCGGCATGAAAATTAAATAATCTGAAAGATTCTCATGTTTAAATTCTGTTTTTTTTTGAATGGACAATTGCTGGGCTGATGAAATGGCCTCAGCTGGCCACATACTGGTGGTTCTGGAAAATTTTAAGCAATTCCAATGGACAAAGGCTAAACACATCCATCTCCTGGAATGTGACTTGTACGAACATTCAGCCAGGCCAGCGTAAAGGACTAGTAGACAAAACGTCTGCTCTATCCAGCTCTGGGGAAAGATGGGACTCCTCATCTCCAGCATTGCGCTAATGGTTCCATAGTTGCCTGCCCAATATAACAACGGGGTTTTATACAAAGAGCGGCACAGTGGTTAGCACTGCTGCCTCAGCGCGAGGAACCCAGGTTCAGTGCCCGGCTTGAGTCACTGTCTGTGTGGAGTTTGCACGTTCTCTGCATGCCTGCGTGGGTTCCCGCCGAGTGCTCCGGTTTCCTCCCACAGTCCAAAGATATGCTGGTTGGGTTGATTGGCATTGGTAAATTGCGTCTTAGTGTCAGGGGGACTAGCAGGGTAAATGTGGGGATTGGGGCTGGGTGAGATTGTGGTCGGTGCACTCGATGGGCCGAATGGCCTCCTTCTGCACTGTAGGTGTCTATGATTCAACGTATTCTCTGCCCATTTTGAGCAAGAGGTCAATGACAGCACGCCCTCCATCCTGGACGAGGTCACCATTGCCAAAGGCAGAGCAGCCTTCTCAAAAGTCAATCCACGGAAAGCAACTGGCCCAGATTGGGTACCCAAACGAGCACTCAGATCCTGCATGGGCCAGCTGGCGGGGGTATTCGCAAACATCTTCAACCTCTCTTTACACCAATCTGAGGTCTCTATCTGCTTCAAGACAATGACCATCATCCCCATACCAAAGAAAAGCCAGGCAATGTGCCTTAATAACTATCGTCCAGTGGCTCTGACATCATCATTATGAAGTGCTTCGAAAGATTAGTCACGGCACAAATCAAATCCAAGAAACTACAAAAGGTCGTGAATGTAGCTACAAAGGGTCGTGAACGATGCCCAGTCCATCACTCAAACCAGCCTCTCATCCACTGACACCATCAACACTTCCTGCTGCTTTGGAAAAGCAGCCAACATAATCAAGGATCTCATGCACCCCCAGACATTCTCTCTTCTACCTTCTTCCATCAAGAAAAAGATGCAAAAGTCTGAGGACACATACCAACTAACTCAAAAACAGCTTCTTCCCTGCTGCCATCAGACTTTTGAATGGACCTACCTCGCATTAAGTTGATCTTTCTCTACAACCTAGCTATGACTGTAACACTACATTCTGCACTCTCTCCTTTCCTTCCCGATGGACAGTATGTTTTGTCTGCATAGTGCGCAAGAAACAATACTTTGCACTGTATACTAATACATGTGACAAAAATAAATCAAATCAATCAACACTCATTGGGTTACAGGGATGGGGGCAGAGGAGAGGGCATGGATGGGATGCTCTTTTGGAGAGTCAGCGCAGACTTGACAGGCCGGATGGCCTTGACCTGCACTGTAGGAATTTTATGGTTCTATTAACAGATCCAGAACAGCTTACTCTCTGGTTGGCACTACAATATGCTGTTCTAAAAAAAGGCTACCCTGAAAACACAACTCATCATCTAGGTTACCATTGACAATCTGATGTGTTCAATCTATATGACGTTTAAAATCACTGATTATTGCTGTACCTTTCTTACAAGCTCCAATTTATTTCTTCTTATATACCCTGTCCGACAGTGCAGCTACCATTAGGGAGTCTATAAACTACTTCCACAACTGACTTATGTTTACTAGGTATCTCTACCCAAACTGATTTCACACCGTAATCGTCAGAACCAAAGCTTTCTCCCACTATTGTAGTAATGCCAGCCTTAAGTAACAGCGTGACTCCACTATCTTTTCCTAACTTCCAGTCCTTCCAAAATGTCAAGTACACTTGAATATTCAGGTTCCAGCCTTGGTCCCCTTGCAGTCACATCTCTGTAATCGCTATTAAGTCATACGTATATATTTATAGTTGTGCTAACAATTCATGCAATGTGTTATGAATTCTAGGTGCATTCGAATATGGAACCTTTAGGTCTTTTTTTTGCTATTTTTGCAAACTCTGGCTTTACCTGAACCATGGCCCAAGTACAAACAACTTTTAAGAAGGGTGTAGATAGGTAGGGGGTGAGAAACAGCAGAAAGGTGATGCAATATTCCAAGTCTGGTTGGAGGAACACTGGTGCTGCAACTTCAAGACCAAACATGATATTGCGATGTTATCAGAACAGGAGATTCAAGGCAGTAAATCAGTGAATTTAACTTGAACCTGTGGATCCTAACACCAGCTCTCTCCTCTCTCGAGGATATCCCACATTTGTACCCCTTGCCTAATTAATTACTAAATGCAAAAGTGATTTTTATATTCAAAAAGCAGAAATACAGTTTTAAAGCTTATTTATTAGAGTCACAAGAATCTTACATTAACACTGCGATGAAGTTACTGTGAAAACAATGAAGCACAATTAAAGTTCAGCACCATTGGGAAGCAGAGTATTGTGCATGCACACCTCATTTGCACTGACAGTGATACAGGAATAAGCAGCAATGCAGATTCTTCACATTTTAAATTCCCCCCATGCACCCCCTCTCCTCCTCCTCCCCCCCCCCCCCTCCAAATAGATACTTGACTGCTAAATGTTTACACTGCAGTGAAGGCTGAAGCCTCCCTAACCCCAACATCCCTCACCTGAACAACTGAATTTAAAAAGTGCTTATGCTTTTCACCTTAATCCTTCCCCATCCACCACTGCTGGGGCCCACTTTCCCACATCACTCATGGTCATTTTCCAACAGTGTCCAGGTGACCAGTCTTCACGTGAGATCTGGACAGCGAGTCAATAAACTGATTAGAAACAGCTTTGTACCAAAGCCCAAATGATGCCTCTAATGACACTCAAGCTGAACTAAGTCAGTACTCACTAGATATTGGGCTCCCCAACCCCAGTGCTTCATTCAGATTGACCATGCTAGTCAAAATGTTGTTTCTAAAAATCCTTTCACTGTATCCACTGAATTCTGCTATTTATCTTCCATACATACAGTCATTCATTTTTCATTTTGAACTGCCAACACCAACATAAATGAGGTGGCATGTACAACAGGAGCCAAAAACCACCTCAGCAGATATAGTTTTGAAGCTCCAGCAGAGGTAGAAGGCCTGCCAAGAGTTGAAGGGAACTGGGCGGCAGTGTTGGTTGTTGCAGGCCACCAACCTGCCGGAGAATGAGATTGCCTCTGAGGCGTTATGATCTTGAATCAACTGTACAGATACCCTTTTTTTCTGAACAGCCAGGCATGCTTGACACGCTGCCCAACAACATAAATGAGCCAAAGGTTATGGTGAAAAAGAACAAGCAGCACAAAACCTCCAAATAATTACATTCCCCCAAAGAAATGAACCCTACAGTCCCATTTGCATCTCTTATCTAAGTTTTAAATTCCTTCGCAATGTGAAATACCTCGTACTCAAAAAGACAGTGATCGTACTGTAGTGCAGTGTTCTAGTTTGGTTTTGGCATTTCAGCTGCAGACTAAACATTCTAAATTATTTAATCCAATAGAACATCACCGATATCAGTGCAACCATTTCCTCTCCAGTTTGTTATCTCTCTCACTTGTAGTGGCCTAACAGAACGACCAATTAGTGCAGCATGGGTAATTTCCATAAAAATTGCCCCAATCTTTGTGGTCCAGAGTGGAGATTTTCTGGCATGAACTCAAAATACAGATATTAAAAGGTGAAAGGGCAACATTCCAGTGCAGGGCTGAGCAAGTGTTGCAACATCAAGAGGTGCGACTTTCCACCATCTGCCTTTTTGAGTGGATGTAAAAGGCTGCAAGGCACCATTTCAAAGAAGGGCAAAGAAATTCTCGTCATCATCATGACCAATACTCATCCCTCAATCAACATCACTAAAACAGATGATTTGTTTGTTATTTCATTGCTGTTTGTGGAAATTTGTAAACTAGAATAGTGATTAGACTTCAAAAAGTACTTCATTGGCTGTAAAGAAATTTGGGAAATTCTACAATTTGTGAAAGGAACTGAAAAATAGTCTAATTTTAATTAAATTCCTGAATTCAGAGCAGACAACACGTGATAATTTAAGCACTGTGCTACTGCTTTGCAACGCACATCAAGTATTCAGAGGACAAGCTACAAGAGAATTGCTCCACTAATTTATCAGCTGAAGGTTAATAATGGCACCCATCCTGCTTTATTCAGTCTAACGTTCACAAGGCTTGTGCAGCCAATTTATATAACAGGTTATGAAAGGCAGCAAGTGTCATCATTAAAAGCCACACAATTTGAAATGCAGCAACACCCTTTTTATTTTGTTACATTAATGGAGAACATACACCATTTATAATCTCCTGTCAGAATAACGACACACTTTAGAAATCCAATAAACACTAATCTTTATGAAGATTAAAGCTGCAGATAGTGTCATGATCACTATGAATTTAGAGCACTAAAATACAGTACAGATATTAAGACAGGGAGTAAGCTATTTCCTATTCATTTGATTACTTTAATTTTCCAGCTAAGTAACGATGGACAAAGTCACCCATTTGTTTCTATGATCCGATTCAATATACCATAGAACAGTGGTTAGCACTGCTGCCTCGCAGTGCCAGGGACCTGGGTCGATTCCCGGCCTGGGTCACTGTCAGTGTGGAGTCTGTACATTCTCCCCGTGTCTGCATGGGTTTCCTCCGGGTGCTCCGGTTTCCTCCCACAGTCCGAAAGGCATGCTGGTTGGGTGCATTGGCCATGCTAAATTCTCCCTCTATGGACCCAAACAGACACCGGAGTGTGGCGACTAGGGGATTTTCACAGCAACTTCATTGCAGTGTTAATGTAAGCCTACTTGTGACTAATAACCTGCTTCAGTGCAGGAGGCCATTCAGGCAGAGAGCCACTAGTGACGAAACTGGTTGAATGGCCTCCCTCTGTGCTGTGACTATTCTATGGTGCTGGTTGAGTGAAAAATATCGGGCAGTGTCGTTTCAGTTAACTTCCTCAAAAGTGGGCTGGCACAGTAGTTAGCACTGCTGCCTCTCACACCAGGGACCCAGGTTAAATTCCAGCCTCGGGTGACTTTGCACATTCACCGTGTCTGGGTGGATTTTCTCCGGATGCTCCAGTTTTCTCCCACAGTCCAAAGACGTGCGAGTTAGGTGGATTAGCGGGGTAGATATGGGTAAGATGCTCTGTCGAAAAGTCAGTGCAGACTCAATGAGCTGAATGAGGTCCTGCTGCACTACAGGGACTCTATGATCTTCACAGGTGATATCCCATGGCATGGCTGTGTATCGGAGAATTTCATTGCAGAATTTACCCGAGAAAATAGCAAATTACAGTTTGCCAACAATTACCCATTAGCTTTTCTTTTAATGTAGTCACTTAGAAACTGGAGCTATCCCAATGATCCTATATATTCTGCCCTCAGTAAACTAATTTGTTTTAAAGTGCCACAATATAATTAGTAATACACTAGTAACTCATCCAGTGGTGTAAATATTTCTTAATCTCTGCCCAGACAGAATAAATGTTCTCCGAATATGTCTCTCGGGTTCAAAACGCTTCAATGAATTAACCCTGATGGCACAGCGGTTAGCACTGCTGCCTCACAGTGCCAGAGACCCAGGTTCAATTCCGGCCTCGGGTGACTGTCCGTGTGGAGTTTACACGGACTTCCCGTGTCTGCGTGGGTTTCCTCCCACAGTCCAAAGATGTGAAGGTTAGGTTGATTGGCCATGGTAAATTGCACCTTAGTGTCAGGATAAATTAGCAGGATAAGTACACGGGGTTACAGGGATAGGGCCTGGGCGGGATTGTCGTCGGTGCAGGCTCGATGGGCCAAATGGCTTCCTTCTGCACTGTAGGGATTCTATGAAAATAGGCCCGAATTCCAGGCCTCAGTATAAACCATTGGAGTTGTGATTTTGAGTGTCTGCCCCAGGATGATTCACAGAAGGATGAACAGTTGCTGAAGGGTAGAGTTTATTGAAGGATTTCACCATACCAAAGCTGGGGTATTCATTAGAGTGCTCCAGTTATATTGTGACTTTTGTTTGCTCCCAAATCACGACTGGGCTCTGCGATACAATCAACAGTTGAATATCCCACCATCACTCACTGTACAGCTTCACATCTGAAAAATTGGATACTATGTCCTGGAAATTACTGGTAACTGAGGAACTGAACATTAACAAGCATTCAATACCATCAGGGAACGAGAGAAACCTGCTTTGCGCAGAGATGGACATTCTGACAAAAAAAAAGGAATTGCCTATATCAAAAGCCACCCTGCATTCAAGGACAACTTGAGCTTCTGCAATTGTGAATGGGTGCAATTGTGCAGACTGCAAAGGCTAGCAATAGACTTTGGGCATATTCCCTCCAAAATAAATATCAGGTCAGAAGCTGAGATATGGGAGGTGGTACTTTCAAAAAGAGGCGCAACTGTTGTAGTTCTGCTGATAGAATTTCTACCGGAAAAGAAAGGGTTGCATGTGTTTCACAACCACGCGATGTCTCATAGCTCTTTACTGGGAAGGAAGAACTTTTGAAATGTAGCAACACTAGAACTAGGAGCAATTCAGCCTCTCGAGCCTGCTCCACCATTCAATATGACCATGGTTGATCTCAGTTCTAATGGCTGATCAAACACAAACTGCAATATGATAATCAGATCATCTGCTTTTTGCTGATTTAGGAATATTATGATGTGGAGATGCCGGCGTTGGACTGGGGTAAACACAGTAAGAAGTTTAACAACACCAGGTTAAAGTCCAACAGGTTTATTTGGTAGCAAAAGCTTGTGTGGCTTTTGCTACCAAATAAACCTGTTGGACTTTAACCTGGTGTTGTTAAACTTCTTACTTAGGAATATTAACCAGGTCGCTGAGAGATAGCTCCCCTGTTCGTCTTAAAATTGAACATTAGTCATAGAATCCCTACAATGAGGCGGCCATTCAGTCCATCGAGCCTGCACCGACAACAATCCCAGCCAGACCCTATCCCCGTAACCCCATGTATTTACCCTGCTAATCCTTGTGACACTAAGGGGCAAATTAGCATGGCCAATCAACGCGCATCTTTGGAGCGTGGGAGGAAGTCAGAGCACCCGAAGTAAACCCAGGCAGAGATGGGGAGAACATGCAAACTCCACACAGTCACCAGAGGCCAGAACTGCTGTAAGGCAGCAGTGCTAATCACTGTGCCGCCCGCCCATTGGGGTATTTCACATCCAGCTAAACAAGACAGAAACTCTTTAATACCTCCAAAAGTGCAGGTAGCACTCACACCCTTACTTATGAACTGCAGCATAAACCTCAATCCACAAGTGGACCATGAAGCTGAGGGGAAAAGTGCTGCCAACTGAGCCACAACTAATATCTGGGGTCAGAAGACAGCTGACATGGAAAGCCAACCTGCACTAAATATTAAAACTATACATTATTTTAAAATAACTAAAACTGAACTGTAGCACCTTCATGCCATGTACAACTAGGTGGCACAGTGGTTAGCATTGCTGCCTCACAGCACCAGTGAACCGGATTCAGTTCCCAGCTCAGGTCAGTGTGTGTGTGGAGTCTGCACGTTCTCCCCATGTCTGATCACTAAATTCACACCAGCTCCAGGAGAGATGCGTCTGATCACTAAACTCACACCAGCTCCAGGAGAGATGCGTCTGATCACTAAACTCACACCAGCTCCATGATCATTAATCTCGCATCAAGTCTACAGAGCACCAGCCCCCCCCCTCCCCCCCTTTCTTTGTGGCTACTGGGGAAAGGTCTTTGATTTGATTTATTATTGTCACATGTATTAACATAGTGAAAAGTATTGTTTCTTGCACACTATAGAGACAATACATGCGTGGGTTTCCTCTGGCTGCTCCGGTTTCCTCCCACAATCCAAAAGATATTCTGGTTAGGTGCGCTGGCTATGCTAAATTCTCCCTCAGTGTAACCGAACATGCGCCGGAGTGTGGCAAGTCGAGGATTCTCAGTAATTTCATTGCAACGTGAATGTAAACCTATATGCGACACTAATAAATAAATTTTTAAACTATGTAATCCAACGCCTTAAATCAGCTCAAGACCAGCTTTAACCATCTCTGACATAACACTTTCTCCTGAATGAAGGCGGGATTGCAGTAGACCTGCACGCTCTCATTTCCTTCTCTATGAACGGTATGTATCGTCTCTATAGTGTGCAAGAAACAATACTTTTCACTGTATGTTAATACATGTGACAATAATAAATCAAATCAAAGACCTTTCCCCGGTAGCCACAAAGAAAGGGGGGGGAGGGGGCAGGTGCTCTGTAGACTGATGTGAGATTAATGATCGTGGAGCTGGTGTGAGTTCAGTGATCAGACACATCTCTCCTGGAGCTGGTGTGAGTTCAGTGATCAGACACATCTCTCCTGGAGCTGGTGTGAGTTCAGTGATCTGACACATCTCTCCTGGAGCTGGTGTGAGTTTAGTGATCAGACACATCTCTCCTGGAGCTGGTGTGAGTTTAGTGATCAGACACATCTCTCCTGGAGCTGGTGTGAGTTTAGTGATCAGACACATCTCTCCTGGAGCTGGTGTGAGTTTAGTGATCAGACACATCTCTCCTGGAGCTGGTGTGAGTTTAGTGATCAGACACATCTCTCCTGGAGCTGGTGTGAGTTTAGTGATCAGACACATCTCTCCTGGAGCTGGTGTGAGTTTAGTGGTCAGACACATCTCTCCTGGAGCTGGTGTGAGTTTAGTGATCAGACACATCTCTCCTGGAGCTGGTGTGAGTTCAGTGATCAGACACCTCTCTCCTGGAGCTGGTGTGAGTTCAGTGATCAGACACATCTCTCCTGGAGCTGGTGTGAGTTCAGTGATCAGACACATCTCTCCTGGAGCTGGTGTGAGTTCAGTGATCAGACACATCTCTCCTGGAGCTGGTGTGAGTTCAGTGATCAGACACATCTCTCCTGGAGCTGGTGTGAGTTCAGTGATCAGACACATCTCTCCTGGAGCTGGTGTGAGTTCAGTGATCAGACA
Source organism: Mustelus asterias (assembly GCF_964213995.1). Classification (NCBI taxonomy): domain Eukaryota; kingdom Metazoa; phylum Chordata; class Chondrichthyes; order Carcharhiniformes; family Triakidae; genus Mustelus; species Mustelus asterias. The sequence continues at coordinate 160,469,004 of NC_135802.1, forward strand.
CATCTCTCCTGGAGCTGGTGTGAGTTCAGTGATCAGACACATCTCTCCTGGAGCTGGTGTGAGTTCAGTGATCAGACACATCTCTCCTGGAGCTGGTGTGAGTTGTCCAGTACTTCCCCGGAGCGGAGAAGCTACGGCATCTCCTCCGGAGCCTTCAACATGTCATTGATGAAGACGAACATCTCGCCAAGGCCATCCCCACACCCCCACTTCTTGCCTTCAAACAACCGCACAACCTCAAACAGACCATTGTCCGCAGCAAACTACCCAGCCTTCAGGAGAACAGTGACCAAGACACCACACAACCCTGCCACAGCAACCTCTGCAAGACGTGCCGGATCATCGACACAGATGCCATCATCTCACGTGAGAACACCATCCACCAGGTACACGGTACATACTCTTGCAACTCGGCCAACGTTGTCTACCTGATACGCTGCAAGAAAGGATGTCCCGAGGCATGGTACATTGGGGAAACTATGCAGACGCTGCGACAACGGATGAATGAACACCGCTCGACAATCACCAGGCAAGACTGTTCTCTTCCTGTTGGGGAGCACTTCAGCGGTCACGGGCATTCGGCCTCTGATATTCGGGTAAGCGTTCTCCAAGGCGGCCTTCGCGACACACGACAGCGCAGAGTCGCGGAGCAGAAACTGATAGCCAGGTTCCGCACACACAAGGACGGCCTCAACCGGGATATTGGGTTTATGTCACACTATTTCACATAAATATTTCTGCTTTTTTCCTCCTGAGTCTTTATCATGCGATCCTAGAATCAGAATTTATGTCACACTATTTGTAACTCCCACAGTTGCGTGGACCTGCAGAGTTTCACTGGCTGTCTTGTCTGGAGACAATACACATCTTTTTAGCCTGTCTTGATGCTCTCTCCACTCCCATTGTTTTGTTTCTTAAAGACTGGATTAGTTGTAAGTATTCGCATTCCAACCATTATTCATGTAAATTGAGTCTGTGTCTTATAAGTTCTGTTTGTGAACAGAATTCCCACTCACCTGAAGAAGGGGCTCAGAGCCTCGAAAGCTTGTGTGGCTTTTGCTACCAAATAAACCTGTTGGACTTTAACCTGGTGTTGTTAAACTTCTTACTGTGAGTTTAGTGATCAGACACATCTCTCCTGGAGCTGCTGCTCCACAGAAACTCCCCCCTCCCCCGCCAACTGACACCAGCCCCAGCGCGGCCTCTCATTGGCTGCTTTCAAGCGCCAACGGTCCATTCAAAAAACTGCCCCCCCTCCCGCCCCTCCTCTCTCGCCGCCCCGGGCCCCGCGCAGGCGCACTCCGTCCCCCCGCCACCGCTCAGTCAGCCGCCTATCGGCCAGAGGAGCGAACGGCGGCTGCATTTTAATTTTTTTTTAAACCAAAAACACATTATACCTCCATTTGTTATAAAATTATATGGAAAATCCACCGAGGAGGTGACACGGTTTAAAAGACTGACAGGGCCGCGACCATTTCAAAACAGTGATGGAGAGATTTAGCTTTAAACTGGCGGAGCAGACGGGGCTGGGCACTGCACTCAGCCCAAGAGCAGGTTCCCCAGCTCAGCCCCAAATCACAACCCCTACCCGCCCCCCAGCCAACCCCACCCCTTCTCCCCACCTCAGTCCCTCACATCCCTGACATCAACCCCCCCATACCACTCAATATTAACCCCCATCCACACACCCCCAATAATAACCCCAACATCCCCAATAGTTTATTTATTAGTCACAAGTAAGGCTTACATTAACACTGCAATGAAACTACTGCGAAACTCCCCTAGTCGCCACATTCCGGCGCCTGTTCGGGTCAATGCCTCATAACCAGCACGTCTTTCAGACTGTGGAAGTAAACCCACACAGACACGGGAAGAACATGCAAACTCCACACAGATAGTGACCCAAGCTGGGAATCGAACCTAAGTCCCTGGCACTGAGGCAGCAGTGCGAACCACTGGGCTACCTTGCCACCCCTTCCCCACCACACTCGCCCCAACATTAACCCCCCCCCAACCACACCGGCTCCAACATTAACCCCCCCCCCCCACACCACACCGGCCCCAACATTAACCCCCCCACACCACACCGGCCCCAACATTAACCCCCCACACCACACCGGCCCCAACATTAACCCCCCACACCACACCGGCCCCAACATTAAGCCCCCCACACACACGCGGCCCCAACATTAAGCCCCCCACACACACGCGGCCCCAATATTTATTCCCCCCCTACACACGGCCCCAATATTCACCTCCCACACACGCGGCCCCAATATTCACCCCCCACACAGGCGGCCCCAATATTCACCCCCCACACACAGGCGGCCCCAATATTCACACCCCCCACACACACGCGGCCCCAATATTCACACCCCCCACACACACGCGGCCCCAATATTCACCCCCCACACACACGCGGCCCCAATATTCACCCCCCACACACACGCGGCCCCAATATTCACCCCCCACACACACGCGGCCCCAATATTCACCCCCCACACACACGCGGCCCCAATATTCACCCCCCACACACACGCGGCCCCAATATTCACCCCCCACACACACGCGGCCCCAATATTCACCCCCCACACACACGCGGCCCCAATATTCACCCCCCACACACACGCGGCCCCAATATTCACCCCCCACACACACGCGGCCCCAATATTCACCCCCCACACACACGCGGCCCCAATATTCACCCCCCACACACACGCGGCCCCAATATTCACCCCCCACACACACGCGGCCCCAATATTCACCCCCCACACACACGCGGCCCCAATATTCACCCCCCACACACACGCGGCCCCAATATTCACTCCCCACACACACGCGGCCCCAATATTCACCCCCCCCACACACGTGGCCCCAATATTCACCCCCCACACACGCGGCCCCAATATTCACCCCCCACACACGCGGCCCCAATATTCACCCCCACACACGCGGCCCCAATATTCACCCCCCCACACACGCGGCCCCAATATTCACCCCCCACACACACGCGGCCCCAATATTCACCCCCCACACACACAGCCCCAATGTTAACCCCCCACACACACGCGGCCCCAATGTTAACCCCCCACACACACGCGGCCCCAATATTCACCCCCCACACACGCGGCCCCAATATTCACCCCCCACACACACAGCCCCAATGTTAACCCCCCCAGCCCCAATGTTACGCCACCCCCCCCAGCCCCAATGTTACCCCCCCACACAGCCCCCCCAGCCCCAATGTTACCCCCCCACACAGCCCCAATGTTACCCCCCCCACACAGCCCCAATGTTACCCCCCCCACACAGCCCCAATGTTACCCTCCCCCACACAGCCCCAATGTTACCCTCCCCCACACAGCCCCAATGTTACCCTCCCCCACACAGCCCCAATGTTACCCCCCCCACACAGCCCCAATGTTACCCCCCTCACACAGCCCCAATGTTACCCCCCCCTCACACTGCCTACCCCCCTCACACTGCCCCAATGTTACCCCCCCTCACACAGCCCCAATGTTATCCCCCCCCTCACACAGCCCCAATGTTACCCCCCCCCTCACACAGCCCCAATGTTATCCCCCCCTCACACAGCCCCAATGTTACCCCCCCCCACACTGCCCCAATGTTACCCCCCCTCACAGCCCCAATGTTACCCCCCCCACAGCCCCCCCCAGCCCCAATGTTACCTCACAGCCAGCCCCCCAGCCCCAATGTTACCCCCGCCCCCAGCCCCAATGTTACCCCCGCCCCCAGCCCCAATGTTACCCCACACCCCCTCCCCCCCCCAGCCCCATTGACCCTCCCATTCCCCCCTCACCTTGGAGACGGCTCTCTGGAAGGTGCGGCCGCCGCCGGGCCGGCGCTGGAGCTCGGCGAGCTGCTGCCGGAGCCGCTCTTTCTGGTGGAAGGAGAAGGCGGGGTGGTTGGAGGCCATGGTGAGCAGCAGCAGGAACTCCTGCAGGCCGCGCTCGGTGGGCGGCAGGCCGCAGCCGCGCAGCACGGCCGAGTCGAGGCGGGAGAGGGCGCGGGCCAGCACGGCGGCCGCCTCGCGGTTCTCGGAGCCCAGCAGCGCCAGCGACACCAGCAGGCGGCTGCGGCTCAGCTCGTCGGCCGGGTCGCCGATGGCGGCCAGCTCGGGCACGCTGTTGGCGCGGAGCTCCGAGTCCCGCAGCGAGTGGTAATCCTTGCGGGCCAGGTCCTCCAGGCAGCTGCCCAGGAAGCGCAGCTCCAGCGGGTGGCACAGGTCGAGCAGGCCGCAGCAGAACTCCAGGCGCTGGGCCGAGCTGAGGGCCGAGCCGAACCACTCGTACACCCCCTCCTTCCAGGGCGGCGGGGCCGGCATGGCCGCAGGAGCCTTCCCCTTGCCGCCCCCCTCCTCCTCATCCTCCTCCTCGGGCTCGGGCAGCTTCATCAACACCTTCATCTTCATCGGCATCAAGTCAATGCAGCAGCCCCAAAAAAACAGAACAGCCAGTGGTTAATCAATCCGCACACACCATCATCAGCATCGCCGCCCACTGTCCGCTCTTCAACCCCCCCCCCTCTCCTCACTCACTAATGTCCCAGTGGCACCGGAGCGCAGAGCGGACTGAATTCAGTCTCCGCCCCAATCCCCGCCCGCCCGAGTCCCGCCACGCCCCAATCCCCGCCCGCCCGAGTCCCGCCACGCCCCAATCCCCGAGTCCCGCCCCAATCCCACCCACGTCCCGCCACGCCCCAATCCCCACCCGCCCAAGTCCCACCCGCCCGAGTCCCGCACCCGTCCCGCCACGCCCTAATCCTCAAGTCCCACCCGCGTCCCACCCCAACACTCGCCCGTGTCCTGCCCCAACACCCACCCGCCACGTCCCGCCCCAAACGCCCGCCCGCCACGTCCAACACCCGCCCGCCGCGTCCCACTCACCCGCGTCCTGCCCCAAATCCCTCCCGCCCGCGTCCCACCTGCTCATGTCCTGCCCGCCCGCGTCCCGCCCCAATCCCCAGCCACCCACCCGTATCCCGCCCACCCACGTCCCGTCCACACGCATCCTGCCCACTCACGTCCTGCCCGCCCGCGTCCTGCCCCAATCCCCACCTGCCCATAACCTGCCCCAATCCCCGCCCGCCCGCTTCCCGCCCCAATCCCCTCCCTCCCCCCGCCCCAATGCCCGCCCACCCACGTCCCACCCCAATCCCCGCCCTCCCGCCCGCGTCCCAGCCCAATCCCCATCCACGTCCTGCCCCAATTCCTGCCAGCCCGCTTACCTCCAGCCGCCGCCACCCCAATTCTCACCTGTCAGTCTCCCGCACCCCCACCCCGTCCCAATCGCGCCCACAGTGTCTCACCCCCAATTTCGCCCGTCAGTGTCTTACCCCACCAATCCACACCTGTCGCGCTCATACCCCACAATCCCCACCTATCAGTCTCACACTCATCCAATTGCTGCCTGTCAGTCTCCCGCCCCATCCGTGTCCCCACCTTTCTCCTGCCCCTGCCCTGCTTGTCAGTCTCCCACACCCCATCCCCACCCCACCTGTAAATCACCCACCCCCACAATCCCCAATCACCTGCCATAAACCCTGCCACATGTCAATTACCTGACTCAAGCACTGTCTCTGCTTGACAATTATTTGCCTCTAATCCCCACTGCACCTGTTGATGACGTAAACGCACACCCTGCCTCACACGTCAATCACCAACCCAAACCCCACCCTTGTTTGTCAATCATCCATACCAAATTCCACCAACCCTGACTGCCCCCCTGCCCCCCACCTTCCTCTTTCACCCATTGTACCACCTTAATGAAAGCCACTCAATCTGGGTTAGGGCTACATAGAAGGCAGGATTCTCCTCCCCCCATTAATCTATTCAGCACCCCTCTGATTCCCCCACCCCCGCCCTGCCCAATCTTGTCCCCACTAACTTTGGTCCAGAGAGGAGAATTAGAAAATAGTCGGGGAGCAATTTTATCACACATTGATGGAAACCCTCATCAGATTCAAAAAACACTTGGATGTGCTCGAGCTTTCCCCATTTGCGTGGGTTTCCTCCCGCACTCCAAAGATGTGCAGGTTAGGTGGATAAGCCATGCTAAATTGCCCCTTGGTGTCCCAAGATGTGTAGTTTAGGGGAATTAGCAGGGTAAATATGTGGGGTTACGGGGATAGGGCCTGGGTGGGATGCTCTGTCGGAGAGTGGGTGCAAACCCGATGGGCCGAATGGCCTCCTTCTGCACCGGAGGGATTCTATGACTCTTTGAAATCAGCCCCAATTTTTCAGGTCTTTGATTTTCTCTTCCTTATACGCAAGAACATTCTAATGAATCTGTTGCTGTATTCTCTCTATTTACTCAGCATCCTTCCTACGTTGTGAAACTCAAATGTGCACAGCACCTGTGCTCTGAAGTTAACCCTTAGCTCTTGACTTGTATATTGCTTTGTCTTTGAGATAAAACCCAGTATTCCATGAGTATTTCAAGTGATCAAGCCAATTCAGGTACTGCTTGTAAATACGAAATTCCAAATTCCTTCGCATTACATCACCAAACTTCCTTCATTCCAAGGTTTATTTTCAATAGAAGTGCTGTAAAATTCCATCTGCTGTTTGTTTTCTTCACAATGTGATGGTCAGGGTGCCTATGGTTTATTCACACTGTAGAAGGATAGGGCACCTACAGCTTTATCGTTAATACAGTGAGGTGAGGAAACATAGTGGTAGTGGAGGACATACCCCTGTCTATTCAATGGGAAACAAAATGGAAATGGTCGAGATCTTCAAATTTCTAGGTATTCAGATCACCAACAACCTGTTCTGGTCCCTCCATGCTGACGCGTTGATTAAGAAAGCCCTCCAACACCTCTACTTTCTCAGGAGGCTAAGGAAATTTGGCATGTCTGCTGTGACTCTCACCAACCTCCACGGATGCACCATAGAAAGCATTATTTCTGATTGTATCAAGACCGCAAAAAACTACAAAGGGTCATAAACGAAGCCCAGCCCATCAAGCAAACCAGCCTCCTATCCATTGACTCTGTCTGCACTTCCCACTGCCTTAGCAAAGCAACCAGCATAATCGGGGACCCCAGACACCCCAGACATTCTCTCTTCCACCTTCCTCCGTCGGGAAAAAGATACAGAAGTCTGAGGACGTGTACCAATCGACTCAAGAACAGCTTCTTCCCTGCTGCCATCAGACTTTTGATTGGACCTACCTTGCATTAAGTTGATCTTTCTCTTAGCTGTGACTGTAACACTACATTCTGCACTCTCTCCTTTCCTTCTCTATGAACAGTCTGTATAGCACACAAGAAACAATACTTTTCACTGTATACTAATACATGTGATAATAAATGAAATCCAATAAAAAGCATACCTCCAATTTATCTTCAACACGAGGTGTGGAAAGATGTTTATGGATTCTTTTCAGTACATCGGATGGGGAAGTGTATAGTTTAATGCAGGAAAGTGGGAAAATATATTTCAAACGTAATGGGGAGAGGGAGGAGTTAATTCTTTATTGTAAGCTTTTGCTTTTGGTTGTTTCAACTACCTTCGGAAGGCTGGAAGTGTCAGTTTCAGTTTCATTTCCAGTGAAGTGGAAAGCTAAGGTCGGGACAAACAACTGATAGGAGTTCAGCAGAGACAAACACAGACTTTTGCCTAACGTTACATTGGCAGGAATCTTAACTCCCAGGACGGAGGGAGGGTAAATTCTGAAAATTCTGAAACCTACTCCTCACCCACCCCCCACCCCATCGAGACGCTGAATCAGACTGAGAGGGTTCCAATGAGGCTCAGATTTGATCAGATTGTTATGTTCCTTTTTTTAAAATTCGTGTCACAAGTAGGCTTACATTAACACTGCAATGAAGTTACTGTGAAAATCCCCAAGTCGCCACACTCCGGCACCCGTTCAGGTACACTGAGGGAGAATTTAACATGGCAAGTGCACCTAACCAGCACATCTTTCAGACTGTGGGAGGAAACCGGAGCACCCGGAGGAAACCCATGCAGACAAACACACAAGATCACTCCGTCCTCTCTATAATCACTCCAACCTCTCCAATTCCTAGTTGGAGCTTCACCTCCATTCCGGGTTCATCCCTCCACCCCCTCCATCCTCGCCATGATCACTCCAACCTCCCCAATTTCTGGTTGCAGCTTTCTTCCCATTCCGCATCCATCCATCCACTACCGCCCTCACCGCCCCCCCCCCCCCCCCCCCCGCCCCCCCCTCCACCACATGATCACTCCATCCTCTCCAATTCCTGGTTACAGGCCTCTCTTATCCATTCCCAGAGTTCAGCCCAAGTGCCCACTGTATTCCCCTATTGTGAATCATTCCATTGATTTACCTTTAGTCCGCTGGTAGAAGAGGGAAAGGAATCCACCAAATCTCACTGCATTCCAATGTTGTGATACATTGGGGTGTGGTACCTGGGGTTATCTTTCATACACTGGAGAGAGAACAAAATATCTAACTTGTCAAATCTCATTTGTCGGTTTGAAACTGTGACCAGTTTTGACCCCTTCCATTCTTTAAAAAAGCCCCATATATTCAAATAGGTTTGTGACCAGACTACTTTTTGTCAAATCAAATGTACATTTTGCCAATGTTGGCAGCTATGTAATTACAAATGTTACATTTGTTTTAAACATTAGCTCTTTTTATAGTCTACCACTTTTAACCACAACCTTTATAATATTTAAGACATTTGGAAACTATTCTACTGGTTGATCACGCATGTCAGAATTAACATTCCTTCTGCGGTGGCAGATCTGCTTCCCTTACAACCCCAAACAATCCCCCCACCCTCCACCCCTAACATGAGATCAGAACTTTAATAAGCTTTTCACATTGAAGAGTTGTGCTTATATCACAAAAAATACTATAGAATATAGTCAGTGAGAATGCAATCCCAACAAAGGGACTTGTTTGTGGCAAGCACAGATTCGTAACAGGGTTATAACATTATAGACCCAATCTTCCAAACCACACAAACCACAAGCGAGACCAAACTCTGGAAACACAGCCGTGACAGATTTGCCTGGTGTGCACTGATATTGTGGCATTATTTCCAACTCATAGTTTTCCTGTTTCATGGGTGTGAGTTCAGATTACATTCTAGTAACTGAAACTGTTACCTTTCCTTTAAAAAAAAATCAAGGAGAATGTTTTAGTGTTAAACATTCTTCATTCACTTCCTGCAATCATCTAATTGCCACCCAAAGCATCAGCAACTGTGATAATACTGAAATCAGTATTTTTGCCAATTAGCCTCATTCTTTGCCTGATGATGTTTAATGTGTAATTTAGACAAAAGTACATTACATTTGGCGGCACGGTGGCACAGTGGTTAGCACTGCTGCCTCACAGCGCCAGGGACCCGGGTTCGATTCCCGGCTTGGGTCACTGTCTGTGTGGAGTTTGCACATTCTCCCCGTGTCTGCGTGAGTTTCCTCCGGCTGCTCCAGTTTCCTCCCATAGTCCAAAGATGTCCGGTTTAGGTTGATTGGCCAGGCTAAATTAACCCTAGTGTCAGGGGGATTAGCAGGGTAAATATGAGGGATTACAGGGATAGGGCTTGGGTGGGATTGTGGTCAGTGCAGACTTGATGGACTGAATGGCCTCCTTCTGCTCTGTAGGGATTCTATGATTTTACAGGCTCCACTACAGTAAAGATCTATATCCCATGCATGTTGACCAGATAACGAAGGTTTGGCAGAGTTGTGAGTGAGCTGACCTGATAAAGCATTCAATATAAATGATATCCCATTCATAATACTCCTACATCTGATTTTAATTTAAATATATATATTTAAATGTCTCTTATGTTCTTTTATTCATTATGTAACTTTGAGTGACATCTTTCAATTTTAGATTGAAATAATTGAAAAGTTAATTCCCTCTATCCAGCTGGTTTAAATTCCCTGGGCCATCTGGGATGATAGATGTGTCTTACAGAAAGCAGCATTCGAATATATAAATGTTACAGTTGTCTATTCATGCTGTCCATACACCAATTGGTCGTGCCAGTGAACTTAAAACAAAATCTCAGGAGGAATGGCAGAACATAAACATTACGTTAAATTGTTCCTCTGAAAACTGAACCGATAAATAAAAGAAGACAAATTAGGAGCAAGATGACGCCATTCGGCCCTGTGAGCCCGCTCTGCCATTCAATAAGAACATCGCTGATCTGATTGTAATCGACTCCACACGACTGCCAATCCCCCGATAACCTTTCACCCCAGTCACTGCAACTTTGACAATCATATTCTTGGATTTCTTATAGTAAGAAGTCTCACAACACCAGGTTAAAGTCCAACAGGTTTATTTGGTATCACAAGCTTTCAGAGTGTTGCTCCTTCATCAGGTGAGTGATCCACTCACCTGATGTTGGGGCAGTGCTCCGAGAGCTCGTGATACCAAATAAACCTGTTGGACGTTAACCTGGTGTTGTGAGACTTCTCACTGTGCCCACCTCAGTCACGTTGGCATCTCCACATCATAGGATTTCTTATGGTATGGTTGTAATGTTATTAATGTCTTAGACAAAGTTGTGACTAGTATTGCTGACGATACAAAGGTAGGTGGAAAAGTAAATTGTGCGGGGGATACGGAAAGGCTGCAAAGAGATATAGAGAGGCTACATGAGTGGGATATGGAGTATAATTTTGGGCAATGTGAGTTTGTTCGGTTGTAAAAATAGAAAAGCAGAATATTTTTAAAAGGCGTGAAACTTGTAAATGTTGATGTTCACAGTGACTTAGATGTGCTCATTAAAGGAATTCAAAATTAGCATGCATGTAAGTACAGCAAGCAAATGGGAAGACAAATGGCGTGTTGCCCTGTATTGCATGGGAACTGAAGTACAGGAATAGAGAAATCTTGCTAAAGTTGTTAGAGGGGTTTCAGGAGGCCATACATGGAGTACTGTGTGCAGTTTTGGTTTCCATATTTAAGGAAGAATATACTTGCATTGGAGGCAGTACGGCGAAGGTTCACTAGATTAATCCCTAACATTTCATATGATGAGAGGCTGAATAAAATTGGGTCTATAATTCTCTGGTATTTAGAAGAATGAGAGGTCATCTCACTAAAACAGGTAAGATTCTGAAGAGTAGATAGGTTGTTTCTGCTGGGGAATCTAGAACATGGAAGCAGAGACTCAGAATAAGGGGTTGATCATTTAGGATTGAGATTAGGGGAAATTTCTTCACTCAAAGGGTTGGAATCTTCGGAAATATCTACCCCAGAGGATTGTAGATGCTCCATTATTGATTATTGATATTTCAGGGAATCAGGGGATGTAGGCAGTGAGTGGGAAAGTGTAGTTGATGCCCAAGATCAGCCATGGTTGTTTGAATGGCAGAGCAGGCCAGGTGGGCGATATGGCCTGCGGCAAATATTCATTATTTGGCAACTGTATTGAAAAAACAGGCTGAATAATGGCCTCATTATGAATGCTTGGACAAGCTTCAAAAATGACTAATGCACTTAGATCTCACCAAGTGAGGCTGGGGGGAAGCTTTGTTTGATTGACATCTCTATTACCTTGTGATAACATGCTGTTTCTTTGAAGATCTTTGAAGATCTTTTTCACTGCCTATGTGTTTGTTTACACAATTTACACAATACATAGTCTGAAGTGTATAAAGGTTTCTGACATTGATGCAAGTTTAAATAACTTGCTAAGTACACAGGACAGAAGCAAATTGTAAACAGTATATGAAAGTATATTTCAAACAGTTCATAAAATCATAGAATCCTACAGTGCAGAAGGCGGCCATTCAGCGCATCGAGACTGCATCGACCCACCTTTTATATCTTACGCAGCTGTATCCCCGTAACCCTACGTATTTAGCCCACTAATCCACCTAACCTACATATCTTGGGGCAGTACTAAGGGCCAATTTAGCATGGCCAATCCACCTGACCCGCACACCTTTGGGCTGTGGGAGGAAACTGGGGCACCTGGAAGAAACCCACGCAGCCACTGGGAGACCGTGCAAACTCCACAAAGTCAGTCACCCGAGGCTGGAATTGAACCCCGGTCCCTGGCACTGTGAGGCAACAGTGCTAATCACTGTGCCACCATGCTACCTCATATTTGAATGCTGCTTTCTATAAGACACATGTTTTAACACAATACAGTTTAAATTTCTAGAATTCAACATAAAGGCCTTTTGATACAGTTCTTTTCTAATAGTTCAATTTTTCTTCTACTGTTGCCATTTTCAATTAGTTTCAGCATCATTAGGACAACACTAACATCACAAATGTTATGAATTATGCTCTTGTAGGCTGCCTACAATTTACTTCTATCATTTTTATTATTCATTCGTGAGACATGGGCGTTGCTGGCTGGCCAGCATTTATTGCCCATCTATTTGGCCAGAGGGCAGTTGAGAGTCAACCACATTGCTGTGGACATGAAGTCACATGTAGGCCAGACCAGGTAAGGACGGCAGATTTCCTTCCCTAAAGGATATTAGAGAACCTGATGGGTTTTTCCGATAATCAACAATGGTTTCATGGTCACCAGTAGATTCTTAATTCCAGATATTTTTTATTAAATTCAAATTCCACCATCTGCCATGGCAGGATTTGAACCTGGGTCCCCAGAACTTTAGCTGAGTTTCCGGATTAATAGTCTAGCGATAATATCACTAGGTATTATTGCCTCCCCATTTGTACATTCAAAGCTACTAAAGTTTAAAGTTTCACAGGGACTTTATAAGTGCTCCTTTATAAGCTGTAGGGTAAATTCTGTATTCTTAGCCTTGAGCTGCATTCATGGGAAGCATGGTTCAGAGATCGCTTCCTCTCTAACCTGCAGCCTTGTCCAGCACAGCTCACTGCTGGGAGCTTGAGCTGGGTGAACCTTCCAGCCTCTACGAGGAACTTGTGTCGATATAATCAGTCAAATTCTGCTACATGGTACGTTGGCCTATTTTCTGAGTTCACCTCATTTATGTCATAGCACAAACTGAGAAATCAGCAGCAACGACTGAACATGGGGCAGTTGTGTAAAGGTCACCTCCAGAGGCTTGGCTGTCGTGTAATAGGGCTTGTGTAAGTGCGTTCCTAGTAATGAAACAATAGAAGGACCCAAATGCCGGAGTGACTAACTGCACTTCCTCGCAAACATCTGCCAACACATCCACAGGAGGTACACTCGGATTTAGCAGATTTTTTATTACATTTGCGTGCAATTTTATTTGGTATCAGGAGAGAGAATTCTTGGGAGTAGGTTGCCAGTATACATAAACAAAGTCAGCTCCATTTTTATCTGGAGAAACACAAGGGGAAGATAAGGAGGATTGATTCTCCATATTGTGGTTAGTCAAACCAGCACCTCTATCCTGGTGGTATCTACAGGCTCACATTTCTGCAGATCTGCAATATTACTGAGGCAGGATAGCTGGACTAATTTACAATATTGAATGCAGCTGACAGTCTCTCTCTCTCAGGGAAACATACATGATATGAAAGCACCTAAAGTGTGCACTGAGAGAGGACAAAAATAAGTCAAAACACTTTTCTCCACTAGTTTTGCAGCAGCAGAATACTCTAAAATGTCGGAAAGGAAGAGAGAGGTATGTACGTTGCATTATATAGGAGAAAACCAAATACATCAAACGCCAGTCCTTAGCTTCCAATACCTGTAAACTGGATTGCCAAACTTTGAGCTCATTTAGTGCTTTAATTGTACTGTTGCCAGGAATGGTGAACATGCAAATTAGTCAGTTTATCCGATTGTTACTGATTTGCTTTTTATTTGCTCCTGGGCTGTGCAAATGCTAACAAAGCCACATTTATTGTCCATTCCATGTGAAAAAGGTATTCTCCTTGAACCCTTGCAGCCCTTGCAACCCTCCACCTATTAGGTGGAGAAATTCCAAGATATTGACCCAACAACAATGAAGGGACAATGAAGTGATGTATGTCCAAGTGTATATAACTTAGATGGGAACATAGAGAGGATCTTGTTCTCTCAACATTGTTGTTCTTATCCTGTATGTAGAGGTTGTGATGGAGGATGGGTGGAGAGACCAAAGTACCTCAATGAGTTGCTGAAGTGCATCTTGTAAATCGTACCTACAGCCACCACAGTGTGCTAGTGGTGGATGGGGAGGATGTTAAGTCCTGTGACAGGAGAGCTCATCAAGAAAATGGCTTTGTCAAAATGGCATCCACCATAGAGCATTGATGCAGCTGGACTTCCCAAAGCAAATGATGCGTATTACATCACATTTCTGACAAGCCGCGGAGGTGATGTGGGGCTTTGAACAATGTGGAGATGAGTCACCCGTCTCCCTATCTGCCCACTCTTGGAGTCATAGTACTGATATTAGACATAAAAACAGAAAATGCTGGAAAATCTTAGCAGGTCTGACAGCATCTGCGGAGAGAGAATTGAGCCAATGTTTCAAGTTGAAACATTGGCCGGAATTTTACTGTCACGCCCGCCCCGATTCCGGGGGTGGGCGAGGCTCGGAGAATGGCATTCTCCGTTGGCCTCGGGCAGGATCGTGTGAAACTCAGGTGGACGTGCCGGTAAAATTCCGCCCATTAGTTCTATTCTCTCTCCACAGATGCTGTCAGACCTGCTGAGATTTTCCAGTATTTTCTGTTTTTGTTTCAGATTCCAGCATCCGCAGTAATTTGCTTTTATCATACCAATATTAGATTTTGGTTTAATTTTTGGTTAGTGGTGACCTTGTTGACAATGAAGGAATCGGCAACAGAAAGTCAGGAGTTTGAAGTACCTTGGCAGACTTTCCCATCTTAAAAAGAGTCAATGAGTTCAACAAAGAGTCATCCACACTTGAAACGTTGGCTCTATTCTCTCTCCGCAGATGCTGTCAGACCTGCTGAGATTTTCCAGCATGTTAAAGTTTATTTATTAGTCACAAGTAAGGCTTACATTAGACTGCAATGAAGTTACTATGAAAATCCCCAAGTCGCCACACTCCAGTGCTTGTTCGGGTAAATACACCTAACTAGCACATCTTTCAGACTGTGGGAGGAAACCAGAGCACCCGGAGGAAACCCACGCAGACACGGGGAGAATGTGCAAACTCCACACAGACAGTGGCCCAAGCCAGGAATCGAACCCAGATACCTGGCGCTGTGAGGCAGCAGTGCTAACCACTGTGCCGCCCATTTTTGTTTCAGATTCCAGCATCTGCAGTATTTTGCTTCAATTAAAGTGCAAGTTCTTATTTTATTGCTAGCAATGATTAAACAGCCTGCTGTCTTAACATCCTGCTGGAATTGAGTTTTTAACACACATGCATATTATTTAGATTATAATCACAACCTGGACTAATCTGTCCAAGTGTGTGTAAAGTTTAAAATAGAGCATAAATTGGGAAAGAAAATGACAGGCTGTGAATATTTCCTGAAGAGGCACATGAACCTCCTGCAGGAGAGGAGATATGAAAATAAGAATTCATATTAGGTTCTAAAGAGAGCTCACTTCACGGTCAAATAAAATTAATGATAAGCTTCGCAGGTAATTGCTGATAAAGTGAACGTGATATTTGAAGCAATTATCAGAAGACTTATGACGATAATATCTGTAAAGTGGTGTTCCAGAGGCAAAAGGCATTAATTTAAATACCAAACAAAACCCAATCTTTATATCAAGACTAGTGCCTGAGTTTGGCAAAGCAAAGACTGGAAAAGACCCAACTGTCAAACACAAGTAAAGTAAAGTTTATTAATCAGTCACAAGTTAATGTAAACCCTGCAATGAAGTTACTGTGAAATTCCTCTAGTTGCAATACTTTGGCGCCTGTTCGGGTCAATGCATCTAACCAGCACATTTTTCAGACTGTGGGAGGAAACCAGAGCACCCAGAGGAAAGCCATGCAGACACAGGGAGAACGTGCAAACTTCACACACACAATGACCCATGAACAGGAATCGAACCCAGTCCCTGGCGCCATGAGACAGCAGTGCTGACCACTGTGCCACCGTACCGCCCACCAAAACGTGAATCAGCCTTTACTATCTCTAATTCTCTGTTGTGAAGCATTTGATATTCGATTAAATGTACAAAAATAGTATGGCCCCAAAATCATACTTAATGCATGTACCTTCATAAAAGATTTTTCTTTGTGATGC
Organism: Mustelus asterias; assembly: GCF_964213995.1. NCBI lineage: Eukaryota > Metazoa > Chordata > Chondrichthyes > Carcharhiniformes > Triakidae > Mustelus > Mustelus asterias. Next base: position 160,485,125 of record NC_135802.1, read on the forward strand.
ATTGAGGAGATTACCATTTGCCTTTCTGGCTCTCACATTCATGTGTGGTAATACAAACCGCAGAATCCACTGCAAATAACTGCTGTTAAAATATTAGAACATAGAACATAGAACAGTACAGCACAGAACAGGCCCTTCGGCCCACGATGTTGTGCCGAGCTTTGTCTGAAACCCAGATCAAGCTATTTCCTCCCTATCATCCCGAAGTACTCCATGTGCCTATCCAATAGCTTCTTAAATGTTCCTAACGTTTCTGACTCCACTATCCCTGCAGGCAGTCCATTCCACACCCCAACCACTCTCTGAGTAAAAAACCTACCTCGGACATCCTTCCTATATCTCCCACCACGAACCCTATAGTTATGCCCCCTAGTTACCGCTCCATTCATCCGAGGAAATAGTCTTTGAACGTTCACTCTATCTATCCCCCTCATCATCTTATAAACCTCTATCAAGTCTCCTCTCAACCTCCTCCGCTCCAAAGAGAATTCTTGATTAATTCGTTGTTAATCAATACAAATATAAGTTAGTTTGCATAGTAAGCTGTATTGCATTAGTAATAATACAGGCATAGAAAGCACACTTTCCGAATATATCACAGCTTGCTTTGGCTCCTGCCCTAACCATGACCGCGAGAAACTATAAAGGGCGGCATAGTGGCATAGTGGTTAGCACTGCTGCCTCACAGGGCCAGGGGCCCAGGTTTGATTCCCGGCTTGGGTCACTGTTTGTGGGGAGTCTGTACGGTCTCCCCGTGTCTGCGTGGGTTTCCTCTGGGTGCTCCGGTTTCCTCCCACAGTCCGAAAGACATGCTGGTTAGGTGCATTGGTCATGCTAAATTCTCCCTCAGTATACCCGAACAGGTGCCAGAGTGTGGCGACTAGGGGATTTTCACAGCAACTTCTTTGCAGTGTTAATGTAAGCCTACTTGTGATACCAGTAAATAAACTCTAAAAAAGAGTTGTGAATGTAGCTCAGTCCATCACGCAAACCAGTCTCCCATCCATTGCCTCTGTCTACACTTCCACTGCTTCAGAGAAGCAGCCAGCATAATTAAGGACCCGATGCATCCCGGACATTATCTCTTCCACCTTCTTCCGTCAGGAAAAAAATACAGAAGTCTGAGAACACATACTAACTAACTCAAGAACAGCTTCTTCCCTGCTGCCATCAGACTTTTGAATGGACCTACCATATATTAAGCTGATCTTTCTAAACCCTATCTGTAACTGCAACACTATATTCTGCACCCTCTGCTTTCCTTCTCCCCTATATACTCTATGAACGGTATGTTTTGTCTGTATAACGCGCAAGAAACAATACTTTTCACTGTATCCCAATCCAAGTGACAATAATAAATCAAATTAAATCAAATCTAAAAAAGACAGAGGCTGATTCCCAGCAGGCAGTTGTTCATGGGATGCAACAAAGGTGTGATTGTTGGCACATCGCGGTAGCCCCAAGGGCCACACTTAATATGCCAAGCATGGCTGCAAATCATAAACAAAGAAAATAATGTGTTCAGAATTATGCATCTGAGATAAAGCAAGGAAGAACCTTTGGAGCTCATAAAATCTACCACTGCTTGCACGGTAGACCAATGATGGTTATATAGGTATATTAATTTAATTAGCCTTTTAGTTATCACTATTACAGTAGTATATGAACTTTAGCTGCAGCAGATCAACAATTACAATCCTCTGCATTATGACGCAGATGAGAAAAGAGAATGCTTACGCAAATAAAGAGAAAGTACATAACTGAAATGTCATTAGGACTCCAATGTTACCTATTGTAGAATGTGTATTCAGGTATATGTTGCCATGAGCTACACACAGGAAATGATGTGCTGGTTGCATGGATGCTCACACCAGATGTGGCTATATGCATGGCGTGGCTGCTGAAGGTCTTATAGTAAACCATGTAATTTGTAGTCCTTTGTCATCATTCCTACACATCCCAGCAACTTTACATGGTGTCAGGAGCTGGCCAAGGTTGCACAATGACTTCAGCGCAACAACCCTGCTCATCTTCGACGTGAACATCGCCGACAATTGGAAAAAGTTTGAAAAGGAACGGCGCGTATACTGCCATGCCAGCCTCTCCGATAAATCAGAGAAAACACAAGCATGCATGCTGTTGACTAGCGGGGCTGGAGGTGATTGAAAAATCTGAATCCTTCGTCTTCCAAGGGGAGGAAGATCAAGAGGACCCTGAGTTACTATTGAAAAAATTTGCAGATATGAGTGCCTGTAAAATATGTCATCATGGACAGACACCATTAACTAGAAACTCAATGAATGGTACAATGATATAGAGTCATCATAGAGGTTTACAGCATGGAAACAGGCCCTTCAGCCCAACTTGTCTATGCCATCCAATATGCCTCAACATTGAAAATTCTGACCCAAAAAGTGCGTATTTGGTACTCTCATCAATGAACTCTTAAGAGACTGTCTAGTGTGTAGAATACACACAATGTTGTTGCAAGGAGTTGCTCCATGAGAAAAAACTTCACGTAGAATCCATTCATGTCTGCATGCCAAATGAATAGTCCAAGTGGAGCACCGAGGATTAGGGAGAGAAACTGAAGTTTTCTCGGTACAGAGCACACCCCGCCCAAACTGCAATGGCCAACACCCACAAAAAAGTGTGCACTTCGCATTTAATAAGCATTGCAATATCTGTGGCAAATGGAATCACTTTGCCAAGTATTGCCGGTCAAAGCCACAATTTGCCACCACCACAAGTCATGTTGCAGCTGGCTATCCTCCAAGGTTCAAAATATGAACAAAGTGAATGAGCCGAACGTTCATCAAAACAACCAGAGCATTGAACCCCTTAAAATATTCTACTGCGAAAGCGTCGACTTTATCACAGGAAAAGGTGAAATATTCACGCTAAACATTGCTCGCAGCAATGCCAAATTTAAAGTCAAAATTGACCATCGGGCAAAATGCAATGTACGGTTGAAGCTACTTCTACGGGAAATCAAGTCAGATGCTGCACTAGACTCCACCAACAGAGTAAATTTCGTTGCATACGGTGGATAAACCCTATGCATGAAAGGTACCATCAGCCTGCACTGCACACAAGACACATTCCAGTTCCATATACTCGACCAGGATGTCAAACCACAGCTGGATCTCCAGGACAGCATTGCACCGGGGCTAATCCGCCTTGGGCTGGATGTACACAGCCTATGGCACCCAACCCCAGAGATGCTAAGCTATAAAGAGCTGTTTGACTGTGACATTATTGGGAAGCTGTCCGCCATATATCATGTGAGGCTGGATGACTCAGTGATGCCTGTTGTGTGTGCACCAAGAAGTGTAACCCTCGCCAACAACAGAAGGTTCAACGAATTGGATTGAGTGACAAGACTGGGTGTCATAGTTCCCACAGAGGAGCCACAGAGTGGGTTTCTGCGATGGTAGCTGCAGTAAAGAAAGACATCAATAAAGAACATGCTCCTGTCTACATCAATGGGGACGAAGTAGAAAGGGTCGAGAGCTTCATGTTTTTAGCTGTCCAGATCACCAACAACCTGTCCTGGTCCCCCATGCCGACACTATAGTTAAGAAAGCCCACCAACGCCTCTACTTTCTCAGAAGACTAAGGAAATTTGGCATGTCAGCTACGACTCTCACCAACTTTTACAGATGCACCATAAAAAGCATTCTTTCTGGTTGTATCACAGCTTGGTATGGCTCCTGCTCTGCCCAAGAAACTATAAAAGGTCGTGAACGAAGCCCAGTCAATCATGCAAACCAACCTCCATCCATTGACTCTGTCTACACTTCGCGCTGCCTCGGCAAAGCGGTCAGCATAATTAAGGACCCCAAGCACCCCAGACATTCTCTCTTCCGCCTTCTTCCGTCAGGAAAAAGATACAAAAGTCTGAGGTCACGTACCAACCGACTCAAGAACAGCTTTTTCCCTGCTGCTGTCAGACTTTTGAATGGACTTACCTTGCATTAAGTTGATCTTTCTCCACACCCTAGCTATGACTGTAACACTACATTCTGCACCCTCCTTTCTTTCTCTATGAAAGGTATGCTTTGTCTGTATAGCGGGCAAGAAACAATACTTTTCACTGTATGTTAATACATGTGACAATAATAAATCAAATCAAATCAAAATCAAATCATGGAGACCCCCCCCCCCCCCCCCCCCCCACCCCCCCCACCCCTTGGGCATGGAACCCCCTTCCCACTACCAAAGAGCTCCCTCCTCCATGGATACAAAACCCCCTCCCCCAACCATGGAAACCCCCCCCACCGTGGAAACCCCCCCCCCCACCACCATGGAAATACCCCCCTCATGGGGCCACCCCCATCATGGAACTCCAACCCTCCACACAGAGCGCTCAACCACCACTCCCCCCACCTCCCACAGAGTGGCACCACCACACGATGGGAGACTCCCCCTCACAGACCCCCCTGCTGGTCAGTGCCAAGGGACTCCGAGGCATGATCCTCTCCCCCCAGGGGCTGTACTCACCTGCGTGCCTCCAGTGGGTTCTGCTCGCCAGATGCACATCATGGGGGACCTGTCCTGACTCGTGACACAAATGGACAATTTAACGAGGGAAGGGGGGAATCTAAAAGGCATAAAGGCTGATAATGATATTTAATTATATTCCAACGCTGGGATACCCATTATGTGAATGGCGGCAGGGGCAGGGGTGGATGTGGGGGGGGGGGCCTCCGCCGGTGTATAACGTGTTTGGGACTCCAATGGGATTTTCCATCCTCGCTGCCAATTGTACCACCTGAAAACAGCAGTGGAAAATCCCTCCCGCTAACTCGGTTTCTCGCCACAGATGCTGCCAGACCTGCTGGGTTTTTCTCACCTCTTGTTTTTATTTTAGATCTCCAGCATCCCCGGTCCTTTGCTTTTATATAGGTCAGAATTAATGTGTTTCATTTGTGTGAAAGTCATACTTGCAAGGGTATGAGGCAGAATGTGATCCCCAGCCAATATTTAGGAATGGTTTGACAGCTGTAGAAGGTACAAGTCCAACAAGAGGGAGTACAAAAGCTCGTAGTGCTTCTCTTTATATAGGGTCTGAAGAAGGCTTCTGATGGAAAAGTTCCATAATGTATTTAGAACAATGTTCCAGATGCTCAGTGCCTACAGGCACTGCTTGAGAAGCCTTTTCTGTTATGTTAGATCCTTAATGTTACAGGGGTTTTTTCTCACAAGGTGTCATTCCCAGTCATTTCGGGACATCTTTGCTGTTTGCCTCTTGACATTTTTGCTTTTCAGCCGTATTGATAGAAACAAGCTTACTTTAAAAAAGAACATGTTGCAATCCCATCTGCTTCTCTGCATATTTTTCAGAATACTCAATTGCCTTGAGCCTGTATCAATATTCTGCCAGTTTTTTAGGTTGTGGAGGAGGCATGCAAAACAAGTGCCTTTGTGCTATTGCCAGTGTGCTGTGACTGCATTATCAGCCCACTAGCTTGTTGTTAGAAATGTATAATATGGTGTGCTGCTCCTCAAACATGTCCTATTACACACGACATATGATTCAATGAGTAACAAAATCAACAATCGTGGCTTCTTTCCTGGTACCAGATCATTATCTCCAGCTGCCTGCTCATCACCATGTTCCTCCTTTATATCAAGCTACATGTGTGGTACCTCATTATGGAGACTGCTTCTTTCCTCCACAATATTGTGGCCTGCAACAGACTATCATGATTTCTCTAATAAATTCGGAAGCATCATTGTAAACTGTCCCCCTGGCCAATTGCGGCATTGAAGCCACTGGCAGTCCTCACTCTCATGCTCTAAAGTTTATTTATTAAAGTTTATTTATTAGTGTCACAAGTAGGCTTACATTAACACTGCAATGAAGTTACTGTGAAAATCCCCTAGTCACCACACTCCGGCGCCTGTTCGGGTACACCGAGGGAGAATCCAGCATGGCCCATGCACCTAACCAGCATGTCTATCGGACTGTGAGAGGAAAACGGAGCACCCAGAGGAAACCCATGCAGAAATGGGGAGAACGTGCAAACTCCACACAGACAGTTACTCAAGGCTGCAATTGAACCCAGATTCCTGGTGCTGTGAGGCAGCAGTGCTAACCACTGTGCCACCATGCCATCTGATATGGATCTGACTTCTGTCCAAAAGATTGGACACGCCTGGATTGCACATTTTCAGCCAATGAGCATTCTCATCTTGATTTAGGTGGCGGGAGAAAATATCCACGGGAACCTCAACCCCTTCTTCCATCAACGTGAGAGCCAAATGTCCTAATTTAAATCGCTCACATAGTAGCTGCATCTTGGTCTTCTATTGTGAGGGAAAGAGGGTGGGAAATGAAGGATGGCAGACACGTGTGATACTGTCATTATGTCCATCCCTCCAGCAATCATTTGAAATGCTCCACAACCACCTCAGCAAAAGGACTCAACCAGATGTACCAGCCCATGACCTGGAATAAGTGATACCCACCTAGGTTCCAGGCAAGGTCCCAGGCCCAGATTTCCATTATTTTGGGCTGAGGCATAAGCTGGACCAGAAAGAAAGAATTCCCTGTCCCAGGAACTCAATCCCACTCCCTTTAACACCCAGGACCATGTTGAGTTGTACAGGGTTGCATATGTGGAGCTGATGGCCTAGTGGTATTATCGCCAGACTATCAATCCAGAAACTCAGCTAATGTCCTGGGGACCCGGGTTCGAATCTCGCCACAGCAGACAGTGGAATTTGAATTCAACAAAAAATATCTGGAATTAACAATCTACCGATGGCCATGAAACCGTTGTCGATTGTCGGAAAAACCCATCTGGTTCACTAATGTCCTTTAGGGAAGGAAATCTGCCGTCCTTACCCGATCTGGCCTACATGTGACTTCAGAACCACAGCAAAGTGTTGACTCTCAACTACCCTCGGGCAACTAGGGATGGACAGTAAAAGTTGGCTAGCGAGTGCGGGTGAGGTAGATCAATAAAGAAAGCCCTTGGCCACTGATTCAATGTGAAAAGTGTGAAATATTGAAGGGGAGTCAATACTTTATAGAGACATTGATATTATCCTGCTGTAACTGCCATCAGTCATTCCATGCTCCCTCACTCTCCACATCGGGTGGCAAGGTGGCACAATAGTTAGCACTGCTGCCTCACAGCGCCAGGGACCTGGGTTCAATTCCGGCCTCGGGTGACAGTCTGTGTGGAGTTTGCACATTCTCCCTGTGTCTGCATGGGTTTCCTCCGGGTGCTCCAGTTTCCTTCCACAGTCCAAAGATGCGCAAGTCAGGTTGATTGGCCATGCTAAATTGCCCCTTAGGGTCCCAGGTTAGGGGGATTAGCGGGGTAAATACAAGGGGTTACAGGGTTAGGGCTTGGGTGGGATGCTGTGTTGGAGATTCGGTGCAGACTCAATGGGCCAAATGGCCTGCTTTGGGACTGTAGGGGTTCTATGATATTATGACACAACCACTGAATAAAAAGCCAGGCCCAGCATTGATTAAGTAATTAAACCTCACTACTTCTTCCCCCAAAACAGAGGCACAAACTGCACCTCACTTGCGTTTGATGTTCTTTCTAGTCTGGTAGCTCCCCACTCCTGTATTTTCATTGGACTGTTGTGCCCAGTTCTTCATTTTCTGCTCTTGGCTGTTGCTGCAGGCTGCTAAATGAACCCTTCACAAAACAGCCTTCTGCCAACAACTGCACGCACACAAACACACAACTCCCACAGGTTCAACGGGTCATGCTGAAAGAGCTTGCAGGTCAGATTCAAGCAGTGCTTTTGATACAGCTGGCGGAATCTGCAAGTTCCTCCAGTGACATTTCTATAGGGGGAAAAGAGATCAATGGGTGCTGATGAGAAACTCAATGAGCAACTGAACCAATAAATAATATTCAACATGTGTGTATTAACAACTAAGCTGCCTAAATGGCTGTGAACACAGACTTTTCTGAGAAATTATCATTGCTCAACATATTATTGAAGCTGTGCAAAAATCTTTCACCATAAAATAGGGATTAGAACAGAGTTCACACCCAGTTGAGTAACCCCTCCAAGCACATTGGTTTTCAATTCAGTTAGATTGCTTCACTTAATATAGCTGAGATCCTTTTTTCTCTCACACTCAATTCATTCAAACTATGTTTTTATCCACATGACGCTTCGTCAGCCATTAAAATCTTCCACCTGACTTCTTAAAACGGCGCATTCACTTTTCAATTTCTTGGATGAAAGCATCATCGAGCTGTTGCCTATGAGGCCAATATCGTCACATCTTTTTGTCACTGTTCTCCCTTCCCTTCCTGAAAATGCTGATTCCACACGGACAGAGGTCATCCAGCACCTTGCCCAAGGAGTTGTTCCTCGCTGAATCACATCACTGTTACGGCACAGAAGGCCATTTGGCCTATTGTGTCTGCACTGGCTCACCAAATGAGCAGAACGATTTGGTGCCATTCCCCTGCCTTTTCCCTGTACCTTTGCACATTGTCTCTATTCACATCATCATCTAATGATTATTCCATGTGAAGGCAATTAGGTATAGGTTTTCTGGCTTCCTCCCACTGATTAGTTGGTGGATCTTCAACAAGAGAGAATCTAATCATTGCCCCTTGACATTCAACTGCATTACCATCACTGGATCCCCACTATCGATATCCTGGGCGTTACCATTGACCAGAAACTCAACTAGGCTAGCCATGTAAATACTGTGGCTACAAGAGCAGCTCAGAAACTAGGGATTCTGCAAAGCGTAACTCATCTCCTGATTCCCAGAGCTTGTTCACCATCTAGAAAGCACAAGTTAGCGCTATGATGGAATACTCTCCACATGAGTACAGCTCCAACAACATTCAAGAAGCTCAATACCATCCAGGACAAAGCAGCCCGCATGATTGGCACCCCTTCCACACAATTCACTCCCTCCACCACCGATGCACAGTAGCGTCTGCAAAGTACACTGCAGGGATTTCCCAAGCTCCTTATACAGCATCTTTCAAACCCATGACCACTGCCATCTATTAGGACAAGGGCAACAGATACCTGGAAACCACCACCTGGAAGTTGCTCTCCAAGTCACTCACCATCCTGACTTGGAAATATATTGGTCATTGCTTCACTGTCATGGGGTCAAAATCCTGGAACACCCCCCCCTAACAGCACTGTGGGTGTAAATACACCACATGGACTGCAGCGATTCAAGAAGGCAGTTCACCATCACCTTCTCAAGGGCAATTTGGGATGAGCAATGAATACAGGCCTGGCCAGCGAAGCCATATCCTTTGACTGTTTTTAAAAAAATCTACCATGGGTGGCAACTGGAAATTTCTCCTCTGTCCATTCATTCACATCAGTGCAAAAGACAATACTGAAGCATTTGCAAACATCTTCAGCCAGAAATACTGAGTGGATGATGATCGACCTCCTCCGGAGACCCCATCATCACAGAAGCGAGTTTTCAGTTAATTCAATTCTCTTCTTATTCATTCATGGGCTGTGGGCGTCGCTGGCTAGGCCAGCATTTATTACTGATCCTTGGGGCATTTAAGGGTCAACAACTTTGCTGTGGATCTGGAGTCACATGTAGGCCAGACCAGGGAAGGATGGCAGATTTCTTTCAAGAAATGGCTGAGTTTCAACGATACAAGGCATAGGTGAGGCTGCACCTGGAGTATTGCACAGTTTTGGTTCCCTTATTGAGGAAAGATGTAGTGGCATTGGAAGCAGTTCAGAGGAGGTTCACTAGGTTGATTCCAGAGATGAGGAGTTTGTCATATGAAGAGAGATTGAACAGTTTAGGCCTATACTCTCTGGAATTTAGAAGAATGAGGGGAGATCAAAGTGAGGTATACGAGATGATGAAAGGTATGGATAAAGTAGACATGGAGCGGATACTTCCTCTTGTGGGGCATTCTAGGACAAGAGGTCATAGTATTAGCATAAGGGGTAGCAAATTTAAAACAGAGTTGAGGAGACACTACTTCTCCCAAAGGGTTGTGAATCTGTGGAATTCGCTACCCCAAAGTGCAGTGGATGCTGAGACAGTGAGTAAAGTTAAGGAGGAGTTAGACAGATTTTTAATTGAAATGGGTTGAAGGGTTATGGGGGGAAGGCAGGAGTAAGGAGCTTATCAGCCATGATTGAATGGCAGAGCAGACTCGATGGGCCGAATGGCCTAATTCTGCTCCTGTATCTTATGAACTTATGAACTTAGAAGTGCACTGAACACAGCAAAGGCTATGGGTCCAACAACATCCAAGCTGTACTGCCAAAGACTTATCCTCCAGAACTCGCTGCATCTCTAGCCAAGCTGTTCCAGTAGAGCTACAGCATTGACAACTACCCAGCAAAGTGAAAATTTGCCCAGATATGTGCTGTTCACAAAAAGCAAGACAATATCCAATCCATTGATTACAGGCTGTGTAGTCTGCTCTTGATCATCAAGCAAAGTGATAGAAAATGTAACTGTGTCACCGAGCAGAATTAGCACAGCAATGGCTTGCTCACCAATGCTCTGTTTAGTTTTATCCAGAATCACTCAGCTCCAGTTCTCATAATAGCTTTGGTCCAAGTAAAATTTATTTATTCGTCACAAGTAAGGCTTACATTAACACTGAAATGAAGTTACTGTGAAAATCCCCTAGTCACCACATTCCGGTGCCTGTTTGGGTCAATGCACATAACCAGCATATCTTTCAGACTATGGGAGGAAACCGAAGCATCCAGAGGAATCCTACGCAGACACGGAGAGAACATGCAGACCCTACACAGACAGCCGGGAATCGAACCTGGGGCCCTGGCGTTGTGAGGCAGCAGTGCTAACCACTGTGCCACCGTACCGTCCAAACATGGACAAAGAGGTGAGAATGACTGTCATCAACATCAAGGCAGCGTTTGATCAAGTATGGCATCAAAGAACCTTAGTAAAACTGAAGTCAATTGGAATTAGGGGAATAAGTCTCCATTGGCTATTTAAGAAGGGTAGGAAGGATAACCCGGGTAATTATAGGCCGGTGAGCTTGACGTCCGTGGTGGGGAAGTTGTTGGAGAAGATTCTTAAAGATAGGATGTATGCGCATTTAGAAAGGAATAAACTCATTAACGATAGTCAACATGGTTTTGTGAGAGGGAGGTCATGCCTCACGAACCTGGTGGTGTTTTTTGAAGAAGTGACCAAAATGGTTGACGAAGGAAGGGCCGTGGATGTTGTCTATATGGACTTTAGTAAAGCATTTGACAAAGTCCCTCATGGTAGGCTAGTGAAAAAGGTTGGATCCCATGGGATAAAGGGGGAGGTGGCTAGATGGGTGGAGAACTGGCTTGGTCATAGAAGACAGAGGGTGGTAGTGGAAGGGTCTTTTTCCGGCTGGAGGCCTGTGACTAGTGGTGTACCGCAGGGCTCTGTATTGGGACCTCTGCTGTTTGTGATTTATATAAATGATCTGGAAGAAGGAGTAACTGGGGTGATCAGTAAGTTTGCGGACGACACAAAACTGGCAGGACTTGCAGATAGTGAGGAACATTGTCAGAGGCTACAGAAGGATATAGATAGGCTGGAAATTTGGGCAAGGAAATGGCAGATGGAGTTCAATCCTGATAAATGCGAAGTGATGCATTTTGGTGGGAATAATGTAGGGAGGAGCTACACGATAAATGGAAGAACCATAAAGGGTGTAGAGACGCAGAGGGACCTGGGTGTGCAAGTCCACAGATCTTTGAAGGTGACGTCACAGGTGGAGAAGGTGGTGAAGAAGGCATATGGCATGCTTGCCTTTATAGGACGGGGCATAGAGTATAAGAGTTGGGGTCTGATGTTGCAGATGTATAGAACGTTGGTTCGGCCGCATTTGGAATACTGCGTCCAGTTCTGGTCGCCACACTACCAGAAGGACGTGGAGGCTTTGGAGAGAGTACAGAGGAGGTTTACCAGGATGTTGCCTGGTATGGAGGGGCTTGGTTATGAGGAGAGATTGGGGAAACTGGGGTTGTTCTCCTTGGAAAGACGGAGGATGAGGGGAGACTTAATAGAGGTGTATAAAATTATGAAAGGCATAGATAGGGTGAACGGTGGGAAGCTTTTCCCCGGGTCGGTGGTGACGTTCACGAGGGGTCATAGGTTCAAGGTGAAGGGGGGGAGGTTTAACACAGATATCAGAAGGACATATTTCACACAGAGGGTCGTGGGGGCCTGGAATGTGTTGCCGGGCAAGGTGGTGGAGGCGGACACACTGGGAACGTTTAAGACTTATCTAGACAGCTATATGAACGGAGTGGGAATGGAGGGATACAAAAGAGTGGTCTAGTTTGGACCAGGGAGCGGCGCGGGCTAATTGTTCCTTGTTTCTCGTTTCAAGGCTTCATTCTACGATCATCTTGCTGGTGCCAGTACAGAGTGAGACTGCGGATAGTTGGGAACCTGTCTCGGGGGCAGGGAATTCATATGGTGTTCGTGGAAGTGGAAATGACTAGGGTTGGGAAGCATTTTCCGATCGGGGCCATTGTGATCTCCTGGACTCGTTTCGATCGCCTCAGGGGGTCGGAGAGGAATTTCCCAGATTTTTTTTTCCCCATATTGGCCCTGGGGTTTTTCACTCTGGGTTTTCGCCTCTCCCTGGAGATCACATGGTCTGGAATGGGGGGGTGGGGGTAAGTTAATAGGTTGTAATGAACAAAGCATCGTAGCTGTGAGGGACAGCTCGGTGGATAGGATATTGGTATGTAGATAGGCTGGAAAATTGGGCGGGGATCCTGGATTCAGGATTCAATCCTGGACCGGGGAGCGGCGCGGGCTTGGAGGGCCGAAGGGCCTGATCCTGTGCTGTATTGTTCTTTGTTCTTTGGCTGAAGTCGTCCCGACCACAAAGGAAAATGGTTGCAGTTAATAAATGCCCACCACGTTGGCTCAGGACATCACGGCAGCACTTCCTCCAGACAATATTTCAGTCCTAAGTATCTTCAGCTGCTTCAGCAATGATTTTGCCTCCGTCACTAGGCCAGAGGTCACTGATGATTGCACAATGTTCAGTTTCATTCACAGCTCCTCAGATAATGAAACAGTCCATCCAAGTACGAATCTAGAACTAAACAACATTTAGGCTTGGGCTGATAAGTGACAAGTAACATTTGTGCCAGACAAGTGCCAGGCAATGACCACCTCCAACATTCCCTTGACATTCTGTGCTATTACCATCATTGATGGTAAGAGAATATGATCACTCGAGTTATTTTTATTTTAATCAGCTGATTTTCTTTAAATTTGTTTGTTACATCCAGTTGTTGACTCAGTTAACTCGTTATGAGGGTTGAACATTCCTTTCAAAAAAATTAAGCCTTGTGGCTTTTAATAAATTTAAATGTCTTCACTTTGGAAATGTCTTCATCATTGAATCACCCATCATCCAAGGAATCACCATTGAGGAGACAGTTATCTGGACATCAATACTTAGGCTGCATATATAGGGCAGAGGCTAGTTATTCTGGGACAGTGACTCACTTCCAGACTCTCCAAAAGCCTGTCCACCAAGGCAGGAGTGTGATGGAATGCTGTTCACTTGCCTGGATGAGTGTGGCTTCCAACACTCAAGAAGCTCAACACCAGCCAGGACAAAGCAGCCACTTGATTGGCACCCCATTCACCAGCTCGATCACTCACTCACTCTCTCTATCATTGGCGCGCCGTGTCTGCAGTGTGTACCATGATGCACTGCAAACAGCTCATTAGGTCTTCTTTGTTAACATCTCTCAAACCCGTGACCCCCCCTCCCACCTGAGGATGGAGCAGGTGGATGAGAACAGCACTACCTCCAAATTCCCTGACAAATCACACACCATCCTGACGTTGAACAATATCACCATTTCTTCTCTGATGCTTGGTCTTACTCCTGGATTTCTTTAACCTAATTGCACTGTGGGAGTACTTTCCCCACATAGACTACATCGGTCCAACAAGACTGCTCACCATCAGTTCCCCAAAGTCAATGGGGATGGACAATAAACACTGGCTTTGTCAACGATGGCCAAGTCCTATGAATTAATATTGTTTTTAAAATGCCCAGAGTTGATAGAGTCATAGTGCAGAAGGAGGTCATTCATCTCATCGAAACAATAACAATCCCACCCAGGTCTTAACCCCTAAACACCACATGTTTACCCTTCTAACTCCCTTCTAGGGACAATTTATCATGGCCAATCAATCTAACCTTTTGATTTGATTTGATTTGATTTTTGATTTGATTTATTATTGTTACATGTATTAACATATAGTGAAAATTATTGTTTCCTTTCAGACAAAGCATATCATTCGTAGAGAAGGAAAGGAGAGAGTGCAGAATGTAGTGTTACAGTCATAGCTAGGGTGTAGAGAAAGATCAACTTAATGCAAGGTAGGTCCATTCAAAAGTCTGATGGCAGCAGGGAAGAAGCTGTTCTTGAGTCGGTTGGTACATGACCTCAGACTTTTGTATCTTTTTCCCGACGGAAGAAGGTGGAAGAGAGAATGTCTGGGGTGCGTGGGGTCCGTAATTATGCTGCACATCTTTGGACAGTGGGAGGAAACCGGAACACCTGGAGAAAACCCACGCAGACACGAGGAGAACATGCAAATTCCACACGGACAGTGACCCGAAGCCAGAATTGAACCCGGGTCCCTGGCACTGCGGGAGAGCAGTGCTAACCACGGGGCCACAATGCCACCCACCAGATCAAGGATCTATAAAATGATTTTGGCAATGTTGGCAATGACTTCAGTTTTTATTTGTGTGCAAATACCAAAAGGCATGAGGCAGTTACAGAAGATTGGGCAAGAGAGTGCATAGTCCCTTATCATGCTCAGCTGCACAAACTGTCAGTTTACCCTTACGCACAGGCTAGAATTTGCAACTTCACTGATAGAGCAACTATTTTCAATTTACAAAGACTGAACACAATGGCCGGAATTTTACCAGCATGGGCTCGGAGAACGGCATTCTCCATTGGCCTTGGGCAGGATCGTACGAAACTCGGGCGAACGTGCCGGTAAAATTCCGCCCAATGTATTAATGCCTTTATCCTGATCATCTTCATAATCCATTCCAGGAAGTTGCTGCACCTTTGAACGAAAAATAAAGCACTTGGTGCTGTTGCGTCCAATTAAATTTGTCCCATTCCTATTTCCAATTTCCCATTTCATCCCGTTTCCAATTGTCTTCAGCTCTGACAAAGGGCGGAATTTTACTGTCCCACCTGCCACGGGAATCGTAGCCATTGGCGGGACACGGACCAAGCAAAGGTCCGTTGACAAAGGGTGGGATTTTCCAACATTTGGGACGAACGCGGCCGGAAAATCCTGCCCAAAGAGTCACCCAAGCTCGAAACATTGGCTCTATTCTCTCTCTCTCCACAGATGCTGTCAGACCTGCTGAGATTTTCCAGCATTTTCTGTTTCCATTGGATTTGTCCTTTGCTGTTCTTGAATTTGTACGGGTGCTATTTTTGAATGATTTTAGCTCACCAACTAGGGTGTGCCCGATCTGTCCGGAGATTGGCTGAAACATCACTCGCGCAAGTGTTGATGGTGAAATGCAAACTCGTCATGTTGGGCTGTTAAAATAAAACCAGTGCATTAAACAGCGGTAAAACATTGTCACAACTTAGTAACTAATAACGCACAAATGTTGTTCCTACTGGGATGGGAGGAGTGTGCAGTTTTCTAGTCCTACTACTTCACAAGTTGCAGCCTTTGTGTAAATGTTTAACTCATTCACCAAAATGGTCAACTATTTACCTTCACTACTGTCAGATCCAGAATAAAAGAGACTTTAACCAAGCTTCTTTCAATAAATTCAGAATGGTTGAATTATTATACAATGAAACTTATTTTTAAAACAAGTTGCAAGAACTGGTTAGCACTCAATTTGTAATCTGGAAGTATCACCATCTACCCCATACAGGCAAACAAAGGAAAAGAAATGGGATCTCTGCAGAGACTGGGGGTAATGAAAAGCATTCTAGAAAGGATAAAGTTCGCAGGGTTTTGACACTGTCGATCTGGTGCTCTCTCATGTGAAGATGGAAGGCTGGTCCCAGTTCTCACCAATGGAGCTTCAGCATGGAGGAGAATAGAGCCGGATCAATCCTTGGGGCTTCACTCTTGTCTCAGTCTCTCAGGTGTCCAAATCCTGAGATGAGGATTCGTTGCTGGATACTCAAAGCTACACTGTTTCAGGCAAGGCAAAGAGATGTCAAGTTGAGCAACTTTTCTCCTCCTTGTTTAATTCCCAACCAAGTTCAGAAAAAATGTTTAGAACATGAAGCTCACCTTTGTCAAGTGATTTCCTGTAAATCAGCAGGGCTTTTGCCTTCAAAACAGTTTTTCTTCTCTCTGGCCAATGAGGTAATTACTGTCCAAATAAGTAAATAGTTCAGCTAGAAGTGATGACCTTTTTTTAAAGGTCCAAATAATGCAACATTCCACCAAATTTTAAAAGAAAAATACAGTTCTTGGAAGATATGGGGTGGGATTCTCCCAAAACAAAACTAAATGCCCAACGGGAGAATTTCCCACCTGCTTTCTGGCCATACTTACCAGAATGATAATCAACTTCGGGCCACACCCTGTGCAAAACAGAGTGCCTCAGTGTGATTTACTACGAATAGCAGGGGGTGGAGCCTATTCCCGCTGGAGAGGCCGGCAGCACAGCACTGACCGGCCACTGCGCATGCGCCGATCTGTCCGCGCCGAGATCAGTGCATACGCACTGGCCCTCCCATTGCCAGCCTCCCAATCACTGGCCTCCGATCGCTGGCGTCCGTTGGAACCTCCCCCACAATCGTTGGCCAGCCTTGCAATCCCCTTGATCTCTGGCCTTCCCGATTCCCTCCCCCTCCCCCCACACCCAATTGTGGCCTACCAGACCTCCCCGGGCCAGCCCCAATGTCCCTCCACCTCCCCTGGCCAGGTGGTGGGCAGTGCAAAGGTGCCTGGTGGGCATTGCCAGTTTGCCCCTTGGGCAGTGCCAGGGTGCCAGGCTGATACTGCCGAGATGGCACTGCCTAAAGTGCACCGCTCCCTCTCCCTGCGAGGGGGCCTCAATGGCCTCTGTCCCCACCAGCGAAGTCAGGACACCTGTTCCCCGTTAGTGGGGAACAGTTGTAAACCCCGCTGGAGGGAGCCACTCCCGGCTGGGGGAGGGGGGTGGTGGGGTCGCAGGGAACACTAGCGGACCTGGAGAATATTGTCCTTGGCCCGCTAATCAGATGGAAATGGTAATTTCCATATGATAATCAACTTCGTGCCAATTTCCTGCAAAGAAAACTCTTGGGAGACTCGTGATCAGTGTAACGTGGTCGCGAACCTTGCTGAAAGCCCCCCTCCCCACTGGTGACTCCCGGTCCGCTGCACTGCTCGAGCAGCGCAGCGAGTCGGGAGAATTCTGACCCTGATTTCCCAACAATTTAAGCTGTGAAAATTATTTGAGCTTTTGACACACTAACCTTTCTACTCTAGGTAGCAAATTAGAAATTTGTCAATTCATGCGGTGATGGATTGCTTTTGAGGTGATAATTGTAGCATATCTTATCTCAGTTAGAAATACCAGAATTATCAAAAGGGCAACATAGTCAAATATTCCTTCGGTTAAACCTCTAGTGACTCAGTGCATGTCATGTTATTGCCCGCAGTAAAATGGAGATAGAGTATTGGAATCAGCAGCCAGATTTTCAGCCTGTAACTAATGTCATGCATCCTCATCTCCAGGAGAAAATACCCAACAGCAAACCCTATCTCACCTCGAATCTGAAGAGATGACCAGAATAAAATGAAAATGTGTCAGCGTCCAAGGAAATCTGCATTGCACAGACGCTGAGCTATTTTACCATCACGGAAAATATCCACAACACATCACTTTAATACGGGAGCATTTTGGAAAGTGCAACCCTACAAGTGCTCAGCCTGGTTACTTCACCTTCATGCCTGCTTCACCTTTCCAAATATCAGCATTAGTGTTTCTTCCCTTCCTTTTCATTAATCAGAATTGATTTAAAGCCTGGCTTTCATACACAAACTGGAATTAAGATGTACAGCCCCTCGGTAATTGGCTGAGTTTGAATCCAATATTTGAAGACAATTTTCCTTCCGCATAGATCTGCCTAATCACAGATACTTGATCTGAGTACAGATTGTTGAGGTTTGCAAGATTATGGTATCTGTCCAGTAACAGTTTGATGGTGTAGTCACAGTCAGGCATTTTGCAACATTGGGAAACATTGAATAATATGACGAAGATGTGGCACAGTCGTATTTTACCATTTTGCTTTTTTTATGTCTTTGACATTTTCCTTTCTCTAATTCCCCATTTTGGCACCCATCTGAACTGATCCTCCTAACTGTCCACTCACTTTTTAAAAATTTGATTTATTATTGTCACATGTATTAACATACAGTGAAAAGTATTGTTTCTTGCGCGCTATACAGACAAAGCATACCGTTCATAGAGAAGGAAACGAGAGAGTACAGAATGTAGTGTTACAGTCATAGCTAGGGTGTAGAGAAAGATCAACTTAGTGCGAGGTAGGTCCATTCAAAAGTCTGATGACAGCAGGGAAGAAGCTGTTCTTGTGTCGGTTGGTACGTGACCTCAGACTTTTGTATCTTTTTCCCAAAGGAAGAAGGTGGAAGAGAGAATGTCTGGGGTGTGTAGGGTCCTTAATTATGCTGGCTGCTTTGCCGAGGTAGCGGGAAGTGTAGACAGAGTCAATGGATGGGAGGCTGGTTTGCATGATGGATTGGGCTACATTCACGACCTTTTATAGTTCCTTGCAGTCTTGGTCAGAGCAGGATCCATACCAAGCTGTGATACAACCAGAAAGAATGCTTTCTATAGTGCATCTGTAAAAGTTGGTGAGAGTTGTAGCTGACATGCCAAATTTCCTTAGTGCTCTGAGAAAGTAGAGGCATTGGTGGGCTTTCTTAACTATAGTGTCGGCATGGGGGGGGACCAGGACAGGTTGTTGGTGATCTGGACACCTAAAAACCTGAAGCTCTCGACCCTTTCTACTTTACTACATTCTTTTACATCACGTGCCTGCTGCTGTCCCCCTTTCCCACTTGTTGGTTTCGTTCCCTTCCCAATTCCACTCTCTGGCTAATTCCCTCAATGGATCTGATAATTTCACAGTGCGGGGAAACCCTGCCTCTCTTCCTTTCATGTTAAGAAATAACAAGGCAGCGTTCCTTTTATGGAAGAGGCAGATAAAGGGGAAACGCATACAAATGATGGGCAGAATTCTCTGCAACAAACTCTGTCGAATTTGTGGGAAAACTGGAGCAATTCACGCTGGTTTTTTCAGTGGGAGTTCACAATAGAATCTCCCACATTCTGTGCACTGCAGAGGCCACCAGTGTGAATATCAATAAATTTCAGAGGTTGGGGCCTATTCCCACCCAGGAGGATGAAACCAGCAGGCCCCTGTGCATGTCAACCTCCCAATTGCTGGCCAGCTCGATCACTGGCTAGCCCGAGACCCCCAAAGTACTGCCCCCCCCCCAACTCACCCACGGCCCAATTGCGGCCCCCCTGACCATTCCTGACTCCCCTCATCCCGGACTGCCCTGATCACCAGCATCCCCACCCCCCAGTTCCCCCCACAGCAGTCCTGCCACCGCCCCCCTCAACTCCAGGCAGTGCCGACCTCCAGCAGACAGACCCCCCTCCCCAGCCAGCCCCAATCTCCAGCCCCCACAGTGATGGCACCCGCCCCCTGCAGTGCAGATCCCCCAGGGGGCAGATCCCCCAGGGGGCAGACCCCCCACCCCCAGGCTGACCACCTCCCCCTCCACCAGTAGACCCCCCACCGGCAGACCTCCACCCCCCCCCCCCCCCCCAGCTGACCCCACCCTGGCAGATGCCTCCCCCCCCAGCCCGTCCCGATCGCTGGCCACCCTCCTACCCCCAGCGATACCCATGCAGAGTGGCAGCGGGACCCCACACCCCCAACGATCACCCCTAGGGCCTGTCCCCATGCCCCGCCCCTCCCTTGGCACTACCCTGTGCCCATCGGGCAGTGTCAAGGTGCCCCCTGAGCATGGGCACTTTCCCACTTGGGTAGTGACACAGGACACAAGCTGGCATTGCCAGGGTGCCCATGCTTTGGGGGCACCACCCTCCCCGTCGCCCGACCCCCTGGGGGGTGGGCCCAATTGTCCCCCCCCTTCACTCCAGCTGGGTCATCCCGATAGTTCTCCAGAAGCGGGGAGCTGGTGTAATCCCCACTGGAGTGAAACACTCTGGCACGGTGGGAGATGTTAGCGGGCCAGGAGAATTCAGTCCCGAGCCCGCTATTTACATTAGAAACAGATTTAAATGATATTAAAATCACTTTCCTGGTCTTCCCGCTGGTTTCCAGCACAGATCTGACAGCACCAGAAATCCAGCGCTGGGAGATGGGCTCAGGTGGGAACGCACGCGTATGCCCGGCCATGAGATTCTCCCACCCCGCTGCGCTAGAAAATTGACACATTGGGGTGGGAAAATCACCCCCAATGTGTAGGCATAGATGAGGCAGAATAATCCCTTTCTTTACTTCTATCCAAAACTGCCCGAATCAGGACCTCTGAACCTGGCTTATTCGTTCAGATATACAAACTGACTGTCACTTGTCAGGACACATTCTGGGTATCAATAGCATTGAAGGTGAGCAAATGTTACCCTCACTACCACTACAAGACTATGTTCCCTCCCTCATCTCTCCTCCTTCAAGGCCCTCACTGAAAAAACTTACTTCATTTATCAAGCTTTCGATCGCCTGTCCTGACACTTTCTGTGGCTCATGTCAGGTTTTGACACATTTCGCTTCGGTAAAGTACCTTTAGTTTAGCTTATTATTACTGTCACAAGTAGGCTTACATTAACACTGAAATGAAGTTACTGTGAAAGCCCCCTGGTTGCCACACTCCAGCGTCTGTTTGGGTACACTGAGGGAGAATTTAGCGTGACCAATGCACCTAACTAGCACGTCTTTCGGACTGTGGGAGGAAACCAGAGCACCCGGAGGAAACCCACGCAGACACGGGGAGAATGTGCAGACTCCACACAGACGGTGACCCAAGCCGGGAATCGAACCTAGATTCCTGGGGGGCAGCAGTGCGAACCACTGTGTCACCGTGCAGCCCCACTACCACTTGGGATGTTTCCTCTTTATCCTTTCATGGGATGTGGCGCGTCACTGGCAAGGCTGCCATTTGATGCTAAACCTCTCAGTGCTCTTGAACTGAGTGGCGTGCCAGGCCATTTCAGAGTCAGCCATATTGCTTTGGATCTGGAGTCACATGTAGACCAGACCGGGTAAGGACGGCAGATTCCCTTCCCAAAAGATATTAGTGAATCAGTTGAGTTTTACACCAATCAACAACGGTTGGCGTGGTCACCTTTACTGAAACTAGTTTTATATTCCAGATTTATTAATTGAATTCAATTTCCACCAGCTGCTCTGGACCTCTGAATTTTCTGTTTAGTGTCATTACCACTGAATCAACATCTCTTCCTGAAGATATTCTATGTTAAAGGCAGTGTATAAATTCAAGTTATTGTTGGTAGAAGAACTAATTTCTGAATAAAATCTCAATTTCAGATACGAATTAAGAACTGCTTGTTTTGTCAACCTAAACCTCTGCCAATATGAATTGTTGATCAGTTTATAAGTACCTTGTAAGAATGTTCGGGGAGAACATCTTCCATATTTTACTGTGGTTAGGAACAGAGAAACTAGACAGGTTAACACCTGTTCGACCCCTTATGATGTTTTCACCGACAGAAGTCCCACTGATTTGGCCCTTCGAGCCTGCTCCGCCATTCATTATGATCATGGCTGATCATCGAATTCAATATCCTGATCCCCCCTTCCCCCATATCCCTTGATCCCCTTGAACTATATCTAAATTCTTCTTGAAATCAGACAATGTTTTGGCCTCAACTCCATTCTGTGGTAGTGAATTCCACACATTCACCACCCTCTGGGTGAAGAAATTTCTCCTCACCTCAGTTCTAAAAGGTTTGGAGAAATTTCTTCACCCAGAGAGCGGTGAATGTTCTGCTTGTTAACTATTTACATGAGAAAAAGTAAAATCTCATGAACATGGCGTGTTCATGATCAAGCATCAATAAGGTGTAAAAAAATATACTCTTCACTCTGTCCATGGGCTTGGGCATGAGATCATTCGGGCACTGCACTCACCACTGTGGCAGTCTGGATGGTGTAAGATAGTGGAGAGTAAAGGTAAGATCTCCACAGTCTCAGATGACTGACCATAGACAAGAGCAGACTGGTGGTGTTTTAACCTGAGAATTACCACACCTCAGGAGAGGGGCAAGGTCGGGAAGGCAGGGTCTTCGTGAATAACCTCAGCCGGTACAGGAATTGAACCCACACTGTTGGTGTTACTCTGCATCACAAACCAGCTGTCCAGCAGACTGAGCTAAACCGACTGTACAGGCAGGCAGAAAGTCTTCAGTGAGGGCCATGGCAAGTTTTTTCTCAAGGCCTTGATGTCAATACAGTCATTTATGATAAAACAGTTGGCAATAAGAGCTTTGTTCAGGGTGAGGGCTTAAGTAAGACGCTCTTTTGGAAAGTCAGTGCAGACTCAATGTGCCAAATGACTTCCTTCTAAGTGGCAGCATGGTAGAAGAATGGTTAGCACTGCTGCCTCACAGTGCCGGAGACTCGAGTTTGATTCCAGCCTTGGGTGATTGTCTGTGTGGAGTCTGCACCTTCTCCCCGTATCTGCGTGGGTTTCATCCGGGTGCTCCGGTTTCCTCCCACTGTCCAAAGATGTGCGGGTTAGGTGGATTGACCATACTAAATTTCCCCTTAGTGTCCAAAGATATGTAGGTTGGATGGATTAGCCATGGTAAATGTGCAGGGTTACAGGGAAAGGATGGAGGGGAGGGCCTGAGTGGGCTGTTTTGGAGAGTGGGGTACAGCCTCTATGGGCTAAATGGTCTTTTTCTGTGGTTCAAAGCATAGGTGGACTAGGCATTGCTAAAGTCAAAAGGCCGTTTCTTTTGTTACTCTTCTTTCACGTTACTGGGATGACATACGAGGGCCCAGAAAGAGGAGAAGACAGGGTTACATGAGTAGTAAAAGGTATGAACTTAAACATTAACACACTGTGAGTATAGAATTATTTCAAACTTAAAGTATAGATACAAACCATTCAGCCTCACACTTCGATGTTGCTGCCTATGCTTCAGAGGATTTTGCTCTCACACTCCTTTATCTTATCCCATCTGAATGTCCTTCAACTTTTTCTCCCTCTTGCACTTACCTCCTTTGACACACCTATGCTAGTCAACAACTCAACTTCAACTATTGCCTAAGGCAGGGAGTTCCACATTGTAACCACTCTCTGGGTAATGAGACCATAAGAAATAGGAATGGCAATAGGCCATTCAGCCTTCCGCACCTGCTCCACCATTTCATACGATCATGTCTGATCTAACATTCACTCAGTCCACTTTCCTGCCTTATCGCTGGAACCCTTAATTCCCCGACTGATTGGAAACCTATGCACCTCAGCCTTTAGGCTCCTCCTGAATTCCTGATTGGATTTATCAGCGACAATATTTCTGTCACACACCTTCAGGGGGCATCTCAAAAAGTGGAAACGTCTTCCTTATGTTTACTCTATCCAAACACCTTAATAGTTTTAAAGATCTCCATTAAAGAGCTAGACCAATACAGGAGATGGGGAGATGTTCGTATGCGGGAAGCCTAAACATGTATAAGTATTGCTGGTTTATACTCTCTGAACTTACATTGTTCAATTAAAACCTGAACTATAATCACGTTGTTTCACTCTCAATGAAAATAAATTTCATTCACTTAGCCTGTACCATAGGTCTTGTGGCTCCTCAATTAAAGTATTCTTTCTGGTTGTATCACAGCTTGGTATGGTTCCTGCTCTGCCCAAACGCAAGGAACTACAAAAGGTCGTGAATGTAGCCCAATCCATCACGCAAATCAGCCTCCCATCCATTGACTCTGTCTACACTTTCAGCACTGCCTCGGCAAAGCAGCCAGCATAATTAAGTACCCCACGCATCCCGGTCATTCCCTCTTCCACCTTCTACCTTCAGGAAAAAGATACAAAAGTCTGAGGTCACGTACCAACTGACTCAAGAACAGCTTCTTCCCTGCTGCTGTCAGATTTTTGAATGGACTTGCCTTGCATTAAGTTGATCTTTCTCTACACCCTAGCTATGACTGTAACACTACATTCTGTACTCTCTCGTTTCCTTCTCTATGAACGGTGTGCTTTGCCCATATAGCGCGCAAGAAACAATACTTTTCACTGTATGTTAATACATGTGACAATAATAAATCAAATCAAATCAAATCAAGTGTATAACAGTGGTTAACAAAACATCTGTAGTGACAAAGTACTGGAATTAATCAAAGGGAACATATCGAGATGATACTGTTAAGAAGCTACCTTTGTTAAACAAGTGATATTCACATTCCTGAGCTGTGTTTTCCAGGTGACACAATCTTTTGTGACAAAGTTGCCAAGTGCTTCTGCAACTACAGGGAGGCAACAGTTACATCACAATAACGCATTCCAATTTACGTTACGTCGGTTCCAGTATCCACAACAGCCATCATTCGAATGAATACTTGTTTGTTTGTCGATGCCATAGTGAAAGACTATTGTGTCACAGTGTTACTGAACCACTGTTTAAATTGATGGCAGTTATTGGTGTCACAGAACTATTATCTAATGCCATTTGCAAATAAGAAATGTAGAGCTGGGAATAAGTGGGAATGAGTTGCAGACATTAAATTGTTAATCCATTTGTTGATATATTTTGAAATGTGAACAATTTCCCCTGTCATATCCCTGCCCACGTTGCAGAATCACAGGATTGTTACAATACAGCAGGAGGCCATTCAGCCCATCAGGTCTGTACTGGCTCTCTGGATGAGCAATTAACTTAGTGCCATTTTCCCGCCTTCTCCCCATAACCCTGCACGTTTTCGCCCCCTCAATATAACAGCCTTGGACATGCTGGATCTGCCTCCACCACACTCTCAGGCAGTGTATTCCAGATCTTAACCATTCACTGCGTGGAGAAAAATCTCATATCACTTTTGCTTAGTTTGCAACTCTGTTCTCGATTGTTTCAAGAATGGGAATCTGTGTGATTATTATATTATGGTTAGAACATCGTAATTGGCAGTTGTTCAAGCGACTGAAGAAAATATTCTGAGTTTGAGTCCGCGAGATGCAAAGCCTTGATTGTTTCACCTTTGAAACTTGTTGGCCTTTGCCCTTGGTTTTCCATCTGTTGAAGTAATTAGCTTCACTGTATCATAGTGGCAAAGTCATTGGGCTAGTAATCCAGTAGCTTGAGCTAATGCTCCGAAGGCATTTAAATTCAATTAATTGGACAGATTTTTGATAGACAAGGGGTCAAGAGTTATGAGTGGGCAGGTAGACAGGAAAATGGCATTGAAATCACGACCAAATCAGTCTGAATGTTGTTGAATGGTGGAACAGGTTTGAAGGGCTGAATGGCCCACTCCTTCTTAGGATGTAATTCAGTGACTGAAAAGTTCCTGCATAGATTATACAAGTCCTGAGAAAGAGAGAGAAAATGGGATGTCACACCCCTTCTTCAGACCGAGACATTTCAAAGGAAGAAGGAATACAGGCTGAACTGTCATCTCCTGTGGAGATAATGGATGCTGATTATCATCTCCCAGGAATGGTAGGCCTTTCTGTGACTTTCCCTTTCCATGAACACACTGTGATATGGGATAAAAAAACCCAGCTACAGACCTGATTGGTGTGTACTGATGCTGAGGAGGTTGGGAGTGGGGGAAGGGGGGTTGGTCAGAGCATGTGACATAGGAACAAGGAAAGACAACAGGCAGTCACCCCTGCAAAGGTTCTTCTGGCAGGTAAAAAGTCTAATTCTTTCTCGGATTGCTGGAAGCAAGTCACAAGTCAGCAAAGCCACAGCTGAAAAGGAAACAGGACAACTCATTTCAGCTAACGCGCAGAACCAGGAATCTCGAAAAAAATCAAATCAACTGCTGAAGTCAGCGCGCTACCTTAACGACCGCAACATTTCACCACCCACTCCTCATGGACAAGTCAAAGAATGATTCGTATATCTATATTTTTTACTGTTACTTTTAGACTCATTTCTAATCTTGAATCTGTGTGCGTGTCTGCATGTTCATTTTATTACTTATCTCTTGTGCTTTAGTAGCTAATAAACTCACTTTTTCTTCAACCTAAGAAATGCTGGTTAAAATTAATCCTTTTAAAATGTAAATATATTTAGACTGGGAAAAGGGACAAGAAAGGCGATCCTTTTAAAATTAATCTTGTGGTGACCGCAAGATGGTCGAATAATGAAAGGGCGCCGGTTCATCCCTCCTCACACAGACTCCTGTTGAGACAGTTCCCACAGAGGGATCAGAGAGTAATAGATTTGGGGATCTGGGCCCAGGATCAGTTGTAACACTATGTAACATGTCAGAGTACCTTCCTGGAATGTGAGGGAGCTCGTCAAGTGTGAGGCCTCGAGAAAGGAGATTCTGACACACAAGGATCGCTGAAACGGTAGCACAGTGGTTAGCACTGCGGCTTCACAGCTACAGGGACCTGGGTTCGATTCCCGGCTTGGGTCACTGTCTGTGTGGGGTTTGCACATTCTCCTCGTGTCTGCGTGGGTTTCTTCCGGGTGCTCCGGTTTCCTCCCACAGTCCAAAGATGTGCGGGTTAGGTTGATTGGCCATGCTAAAATTGCCCCTTAGTGTCCTGAGATGTGTAGGTTAGAGGGATTAGCGGGTAAATATGTAGGGATATGGGAGTAGGGGCTGGGTGGGATTGTGGTCAGTGCAGACTCGATGGGCCAAATGGCCTCTTTCTGCACTGTAGGGTTTCTATGATTCTATGAAACAATGATTTTGGTTCTTTATTTGGGACGGCATGGTGGCACAGTGGTTAGCACTGCAGCCTCACAGTGCCAGGGACCCGGGTTCGATTCCCGGCTTGGGTCACTGTCTGTGTGGAGTTTGCATATTCTCCCCATGTCTGCGTGGGTTTCCTCCGGGTGCTCCAGTTTCTTCCCACAGTCTGAAAGATGTGCGGGTTAGGTGGATTGGCCATGCTGAATTGACGCCTTAGTGTCCAAAGATGTTTAGATTAGAGGGATTGGTGGAGTAAATATGTGGGGTTACAGGGATAGGGTCTGGTTGGGACACTCTGTCGGAGAGTCAGTGCAGACTCGATGGGCCAAATGGCCTCCTTCTGTACTGTAGGGATTCTATGATTCTACAAGAATATAAAGAAATAGAGTTAACTGGGAGACTGTGAGGCACACACCTCAACTCGACCAGCGCTGCCTGTAGATTGGCTGCAATTCATGGCACTAATACAGCAGATCCTCATAGAAGCCCGATAGTGCAGAAGGAATCTGCACCGTCAACAATCCCACCCAGGCCCTATCCCCACAACCCCACATATATACCCCACTAATCCCTCTAACCTACGCATCCCGGGACACTAAGGGGCAATTTAATGTGGCCAATCCACCTAACCCGCACATCTTTGGACTGTGGGAGGAAACCGGAGCACCCGGAGGAAACCCACGCAGACACGGGGAGAACGTGCAGACTCCACACAGGCAGTGACTAAGACCGGAATCAAACACGGGCCCCTGTGAGACAGCAGTGCTAACCACTGTGTCACCGTGCCGCTCGCAAGGTAATAATGTTTACAGTAGCTTAAGATATGCTCGTTTAAAAGTATATGCAAAAGGAAACAATGTTGGGGGGGGGGGGGGGGGGTGTGGTGGTGGGGTGGGGGCGGGGGGTCGATCTTGGGCCCGTGTTCGCTGCCTGTGCGGACGTCGGCGGAGCCTCATGATTCGGAAGTCGCAGTTCCAGCCGGCAAAAACGTGATTTCAGATCTTCCCCGGTTCTCGCTGGCGCCATCACCAGTTTCACGGACATAACACTGACGGGTGTAACCTCTGGCATTATCCTTGTAAATCTTTATCGCACCTTTGCCAGTCCCTTGGACAAATCCCGATGGCATCAAGAAATCCCTCCTAAAGAACACAAACACAGTAACCAGGGAAGCAAGATGGGCGGAAATCTACTCCTGCATTTTCACCAGGTGATGCAAAGTTCGCACCAGAAATTATGTAAAAATGACAACATTGTCAACCAAAGGGCAGAAAGAATAATTGCGCTAAAAATCAACCGATCATTATTTTTTATAACCAGCACAACCATTCACTAGCATTACTCAGTTTATAGATTACTCCTGGGTAAATCTGGAGGATTTTAAAAATTCATTCACAGGACATGGGTGTCGCTGGCTGGCCAGCATTTATTGCCCATCCCTAGTTGCCCTTGAACTGAGTGGCTCGCTAGACCATGTCAGAAGGCAATTGAGGGTCAACCACATTGCTGTGGGTCTTGAGTCACATGTAGGCCAGACTGGGTAAGGACGGCAGATTTCCTTCCCAAAAGGGCATTAGTGAACCAGATGGGTTTTTTCCAACAATTGACAATGGTTTCATGGTCATCAGTAGATTCTTAATTCCAGATACTTTTCATTGAGTTCAAATTCCACCATCAGCAGTGGCAGGATTCGAACCCGGGTCCCCAGAACATTAGCTGAGTTTCTAGATTAATGGTCAACTGATGATACCACTCAGCCATTGCCTGTATATTGAAAGATACAGGGGTTGACTTTGGGTCTTGTGGAATATGCACAGTTTGTGATACTAGGTCTCTGTCCCTTTAAACTGCTGTGTCAAATTGGATATTGTGCTTCCTACAATACAACAGTGACTACACTTCAAAAGTATTTCATTGCCTTTTGGATGGCATAAGGTTGTGAAAGGGGCGATATAAATGCAAGTTCATTCTTTCTTTCAACAATCGAGTTGTCAATAATACATTTGTATTGTAAATTCGGTCTACACAGATCATAAACTTCGAGTTAAATTATTGCACTCAGCGTGGTGTAGGTTCACTAAAACATCACTGCCATGTAGAGTTGATTTAGAATCTAGTGATAAATTATCCAGCATCCCTAGTAAACAAGAAAATAAGAAACAGGAACTGTGGACAGGCCATTCAGCCCCTTGAGCCAGCTCCATCACAGAGCCCCTACAGTGCAGAAGGAGCCATTCAGCCCATCAAGTCTGCACCGATCACAATTCCACCCAGGCCCTATTCCTGTAACCCCACACATTTACCCTGCTAATCCCCTGACACGAGGGTCAATTTAGTCTGGCCAATCAACCTAACCTGCACATCTTTGGACTATGGGAGGAAACCGGAGCCCCCTGAGGAAACACACGCAGACACAAGGAGAAGGTGCAAACTCCACACATGCAGTGACCCGAGGCCAGAATTGAACCTGGGACCCTGGCGTTGTGAGGCAGCAGTGCTAACCACTGTGCCACTGCACCACTCCCATTTGATTAGATAATGGCTGATCCTCTATATTGCTCTACATTGCACTTTCAGGTCTGGATTTTCACCCCAGCGTCCGGAGTACAGAGTAGGCATAATTCCCAGCGCCATAAACCTGATCCTGGGAAAACTGCCCGGGAAATTCTAATTTTCATCCCAGGGTGGGGGCATGGTTGGGGGTGGGGGGGGGGGGGGGGGGGGGTGGTGGTGGGGGTGATAGGCGGAGGCTGGGATCCAGGGGAATGGGCGGTGGTGTTTGGGATTGGGGTGAGAGGGATGACGTTCGCTGGGATTCAAGGGAATGGGTGGGGGATTGGGGTGGGGAGGGGGGCTATGGTGAAATAGGAGTCATGGCCGATGACCCTGGAAACAGTGCAGAGAGAGAGCACAGGGGCTGCTGGGTGCTGGGGGGAAAGGTCCACCTCCCGATCTCCATCACTTTGCCCCAGTGGTGAAATAAATAATGAAATAACCAAGAGCCCTCCAGCTGTCACCACCCCTCCCCAAACTCTCTCAGCCACTCCCACATTCCCCATGCCCCTATCCGTGCCAAACAATGCCACCTCATGCTCCATACCCAGACCCTCGTAGCCTTTCACACTCTCTATGCCAACCCATGCCCATCCACCCATCCTTCAATTGCCCCTCATATCCTCCATACCAATCTATTCCTCTCCACCAACCCCCCTGCCCTCTATGCCAAACGATGCCCCTCCCCCCAAGGCCCTCTTACCCTCCATGTCAATCTAGCCCCCCCCCCCCCCCAACATTGTGGACTTTCATAGGCCTTGTACCAAGTAATGCCAACCCATGCCCCCTCCATCAGCACCCTTTTCCCTTATAGCCTCCATGCAAATGCCCCAATATACAACTTTGGCAGACCTCAGGACCTACGCTGAGATTAAATAAAATTCTTCATTATCTATTGATGAATTTACTATTTTAATAAAAAAGCTTTCATTAATAAAAACCCATTCACTACATTTATCTTCCTTCAAATACTTAATCCCCTATTGGGGCGGCACAGTGGTTAGCACTGCTGCCTCACAGTGTCAGGGATCCAGGTTCAATTCCAGTTTCAGTCACTATGGGTGCAGAGTTTGCACTTTCTCCCTGTGTCTGCATAGGTTTCCTCCAGTTGCCCCTATTTCCTCCCACCGTCCAAAGGTGTGCGGGTTGTGTGGATTGGCCATGCTAAATTGACCCTAATGTCAGAGAGATTAGCAGGGTAAATGTGTGGGGTTACGGGAATAGGGCCTGGGTGGGATTGTGGTCGGTACAGACTCAATAGGGCGAATATCCTCCTTCTGTACTGTCGGGATTCTATGAACATTAAGTATTTATATTAATAGCCCCACTTCAAAATCTTTATAAGCACTTGGATCTGTCAATCAAACTGTGAACTGACAGAACCTCACTGTGATAATGATAGGTTGTGAAATCAGTCTTTCTGTCATGCAACACTAATCCTATAATGCCAACCCTCATGCTTATGTCAATAGATAGAATGATTTTTTTTAACTGCACTTTTTTCCCAAACATTTAAAGAGCAGGAGATTTTAATACCTTGACAGCTTGACAGTTCCATTTGACAGTTCCAAAGAGTTTATCCACATTTTACATGGATCCATGTCTAATTTTAACAATCCCATAGGGTTCAGTACCTCTCTGAAAGGGCGCCTTCCCTCTTCCATATTCAAAATGGTACCCCGCTTCTCCAAATAATTCTGCTAATTTTAGACTTTCTCGTTCAGGTCGGACTTCCCAAGAGCCCAAATCAGATTGGCTGGAAAGCAGCTGCACTTTAACACGTGCAGTTCCCTTTGTGAACAATGGATGTGCTATTTAGAACCTGTACACACCCCCCCCCCCACTCCACCACCACACCACCCCCCCCCCCAACTCCACCACCGCACCCACACCCCGCCCCCTCCCCCCCCCCCCCCCCCCCCCCCCACCACCTTCCCCCCCTCCCTGCTGTGAAATTGGGGCTGGGTTGGGACGGGGTGGGGTGGAGGTGGGTGGGGTGGGGGACGTCTGGATCTGGGTTTCCGCAGCCATTTTCACAAAGACTGGGGGGAGCGGGGGGCCTCTTTCCCTCTGCGTGGATAATCGGACTTTGTCATCTACAATAGAGAATCCCAAAGATTCGGATTCCTCTAAGCGAAGATATTTCTCCTCTTCTCAGTTCTAAATGGCTGACTCCTTATCCGGAGACAATGCCCCCCCCCACCCCCCACCCACCCCCCAACCCCCCCCCCCCCCAACCCCCCCCCCCCCCCACCCCCCACCCCCCACTCCCCACCATCCCTGGTTCTGGTCGCTCCAGCCAGAAGGAAATAGTTTCTGTCCCACAGGCCCATACACAAATTATAGAGGATGGACAGAGTATTGCATTTCAAGGGCGCTGAATACAGTGGAACATCCCTGAAGGCACAAAGTTATGGCGACATTCCTTCAATACCAAGGAAATAAAATACATTGCAGGGACTTTATCAAACCCAAATGCACAAAGCAATTCCTTCTGTCATGAATATTATTTTTTTCACACAAATTGTTTTGTAAAGGGACCCGAACTCACTGCATTTTATTTATTAGTGTCACAAGTAGGCTTACATTAACACAGCAATGAAGTTACGGTGAAAACCCCCTAGTCGCCACACTCTGGCGCCTGTTTGGGTACACTGAGGGAGAAATTAGCACGGCCAATGCATCTAACCAGCACGTCTTTTGGACTGTGGGAGGAAACCGGAGCACTCGGGGGAAACCCAAGTAGACACGGAGAGAACGTGCAGACTCTGACCCGAGCCGGGAATCAAACCCGGGTTCTTGGCGTTGTGAGGCAGCAGTGCTAACCACTGCGTCACTATGCTGCCCATCACAGAGTGACTAAAACCCTGGTGATATTTCTCAGTGTTCAGAGTTTGGTGCAGTTGGAAAGGGTCTGGATAATGTTATCTGCTGTAAACTGTTCAGTTCTGGATGGTTAAATATTTATTGGAGGTAGTTACCCTTTGTAACGGTTGCTTAAAGCATGCAAAGACTTAGCTGCCAAACGTAATGTAGGAGCTCCCTCTGGTGGGGTCAACTTGAAGTTATTTTCCAAATATTCAAATCGATTTAGCTGAAAAGAAAGCTATCTCTTGGGGTGCACCCTGAACATTTTTTTTCAAAGAATCCCCACAGTGCAGAAGGAGGCCATTCGGCCCATCGATCCCACCCAGGCCCTAGCCCCATGACCCCATGTAATTACCCTGCTAATCCAATTTTTACAGATACACCATAGAAAGTTTCCTTTCTGGTTGTTTCACAGCTTGGTATGGTTCCTGCTCCGACCAAGACTGCAAGAAACTGCATGTAGCCCAGTCCATCACACAAACCAGCCTCCCATTCATTGACTCCATCTACACTTCCCACTGCCTCAGAAAAGCAGCCAGCATAATCAAGGACCCCACGCACCCCGGACATTCTCTCTTCCACCTTCTTCCGTCGGGAAAAAGATACAAAAGTCTGAGGTCACGTGCCAACCGATTCAAGAACAGCTTCTTCCCCGCTGCCATCAGACTTTTGAAAGGGAATACCTCGCATTAAGTTGGTCTTTCTCTACCCTAGCTATGACTGTAACACTACATTCTACATTCACCCTCTCTGTTCCTTCTCTATGAATGGTATGTTTTGTCTGTATAGCGCGCAAGAAACAATACTTTTCACTGTACGTTAATACATGTGACAAGAATAAATCAAATCAAATAATAAATCAAATCAAATCAAATCATTCTATAGTCTCCACAACCTCCCTTTCCAAAGTAAAGTGTTTCCTCTTTAAATAAGATTGCATCTGCTGTTTTCATAGTGAGGTACAGCTGAGATTGCAAGGCTAATCCTCAAAACCAGCTCCACTGGGGGACATGTGGACCAGGAATCTCCACCCTCGTCCCCGCAGCTGGGATTCTCCACCCTCGCCCGCTGCTGGGATTCTCCGACCTCGTCCCCGCAGCTGGGATTCTCCGACCTCGCCCCCACGGCTGGGATTCTCCGACCTCGCTCCAGCTGGGATTCTCCGGTCCCGCTAGAGTGAATGGAGATTTGGTTGAGCGCCAAATACTCTGTTCTTGCCGGCAGCAGAGGTGGGTTGTGAGAGACTGGAGAATTTTGGCTGTAGTTTGCATTCCTGACACCGGACTCCTAAAGCAGCTGTGCGACTTGGCTGGGATTCTCCGACCTCGCCCGCGGCTGGGATTCCCGAGGCCGGGCTCCTAAAGCAGCTGTGTGACTTGGGACTCAGTCACAATGGGAGACTCCCAGGAGGACAGTGCAAAGGTTTAGGAATCTCCTCAAGGTATTCCTAAAGAGGTTACACATCCCCATCAGCTCATGGGAGACCCTCTTATTTATTTATATATATATATCTTATTTAAAGCTTGTGACCGACTAAAATGGAGACAGTTAATCTGGGAAAATCATAAGACTATAAGATATAGGAGTAGAGTTAGGCCGTTCAGCCCATTGAAGCTGCTTCACCATTCGATCATGGCTGGTAAGTTTCTCAACCCCATTCTCCCACCTTTTCCCCATAACTTTTAATCCCCTTACCAATCAAGAACCTATCTGTCTTAAATATACTCAATAACCTGGCCTCCACAGCCTTCTGCGGCAATGAAT
The DNA here is from genome assembly GCF_964213995.1 of Mustelus asterias. Classification (NCBI taxonomy): domain Eukaryota; kingdom Metazoa; phylum Chordata; class Chondrichthyes; order Carcharhiniformes; family Triakidae; genus Mustelus; species Mustelus asterias. Next base: position 160,519,256 of record NC_135802.1, read on the forward strand.
TCCACAGGTTCACCACCCTCTGGCTAAATGAATTCCACAGGTTCACCACCCTCTGGCTAAATGAATTCCACAGGTTCACCACCCTCTGGCTAAATGAATTCCTCCTCATCTCGGTTCTAAAGGGTCGTCCCTTCACTCTGAGGCTGTGCCCTCGGATCCTAGTCTCTCCTCCGAATGGAAACATTTTCCCCACGTCCACTCTATCCAGGCCTTTCAATATTCTGTAAGTTTCAATGTGATCCCCCGCCCTCATCCTTCTAAACTCCATGGAGTACAGACCCAGGATCCTCAGACGCTCCTCATACGTCAAACTTTTCATTCCCGGGATCATTCTCATGACCTCCTCTGGACCGTCTCCAAGGCCAACACATCCTTCCTTATATACGGGGCCCAAAATTGGGAGGCACTCAACACATTGAGAGATTTCAGCAGGATCACGCTGAGGTGAAGTTGAGATTTCGGAGAGAGTGCACAAACCTCCAAACAATCCATCTCGACAACCCTTCAAAGCACCACCTGTCCTGTAGGTAGCAGAGCATTGCATTCCACTGACCAGCCATTTCAAACCAGAATCATTCCTGCTCCTGAGGGACTGCCCTAGAGAATAAGAAGGAGGAATATTGAGAGAGGGGAATAGAAATACCCGGCATAGTTTACCATGCTGGAGATACTCTGGAACCATTAGTTCATTCAGCACAGGAGGATGGACATTTGGTCCATTGCGCCTGTATCCACATTATAATGGTCAGTGTTACAAGTCAGGTCGGATACTTCAAGGTGTTCCATGAAACTCGCCTGACCTGTAACGCTTTACGTTGAATTTGGCTAGGGTGAGCATGAGAAGTTTCACTCCAGGTGTGATTCAACTGACCCACGAGAAGCTTTTATCAAAAACAAAGTTTAATTAAGAATATTGTTGACATGTATAGTAAGATACTTAGCAAGAACTTTTGACAATTACAAACAAGAAACACAACAACCACAATAATGTATAACTCTTGAGGAAATATCGCTAATGTGTTCCAACCAAAGCCAATATCCAATACACAAAACCCTCCAAATAAGCACAATACAGCATAGGGTAAAATGGCCACTTGTTACAGGAATCCAGCCTCCTGGGTTAGAACAAAGAAAGAACAAAGAAAATTACAGCACAGGAACAGGCCCTTCGCCCCTCCAAGCCTGCACCGACCATGCTACCCGACTTAACTAAAACCCCCTACCCTTCTGGGGACCATAGCCCTCTATTCCCATCCTATTCATCTATTTGTCAAGACGCCCCTTAAAAGTCACTATTGTATCTGCTTCCACTACCTCCCCCGGCAACGAGTTCCAGACACCCACCACCCTCTGTGTAAAAAATCTGCCTCATACATCTCCTTTAAACCTTGCCCCTCGCATCTTAAACCTGTGCCCCCTAGTAATTGACTCTTCCACCCTGGGAAAAAGCTTCTGACTATCCACTCTGTCCATGCCTCTCATAATCTTGTAGACTTCTATCAGGTACCTCTCAACCTCTGTCGTTCCAGTGAGAACAAACCAAGTTTCTCCAACCTCTCCTCATAGCTGATGCCCTCCATACCAGGCAACATCCTGGTAAATCTTTTCTGTACCCTCTCCAAAGCCTCCACATCCTTCTAATAGTGTGGTGACCAGAATTGAACACTATATTCCAAGTGCAGCCTAACTAAGGATCTATAAAGCTGCAACATAACTTGCCAATTTTTAAACTCAATGCCCCGGCCGATGAAGGCAAGCATGCTGTATGCCTTCTTGACTACCTTCTCCACCTGCATTGCCACTTTCAATGACCTGTGTACCTGTACACCCAGATCCCTTTGCCTATCAATACTCTTAAGGGTTCTGCCATTTACAGTATATTTCCTATTTGTATTAGACCTTCCAAAATGCATTACCTCACATTTGTCCGGATTAAACTCCATCTGCCATCTCTCTGCCCAAGTCTCCAGCTGATCTATATCCTGCTGCATTCTCTGTTGGTCCTCATCGCTATCCGCAAATCCACCAACATTTGTGTCATCTGCAAACCTACTAATCAATCCAGTAACATTTTCCTCCAAATCATTTATATATATATTACAAACAGCCGAGTGCTGAAAATCCCTTGTGAAGAAACTCAGAAGAGGTTGTAGTCGAATCTTTTTCCCAGAACACAGCTTCTTTAAGGTAGGATAGCAATAAGTCCCTCCTTCAGCTGACTGATAATAGCTTCTGAGTCAAACAAAGAGAAGAACAGGGAGAGAGAGAAACTGCTTCATAGTTTTGCTGCTAAACTGCTTCCAACACACTCCCCAGAATGAAACTGAAAGCCCAAAGGAAAAAACCCCATCACCTGACTGCCACAGCTTAACTCCACCCCCAATGGCATCACTGAAGCTGTCAGCTGCATGATTTTTAAAAACAAAACCTTTCTTAAAGGTACACTCACATGACACCAGCCCATCAAGGGCTGTTTGATTCACCTCCGAGAGAAATTGCCGATTTATTTAGGAAGGAAGTTCAATATTTTTCTGGGTGCTAAGGGAATAATTGGTACATAATTGGGACTCAGAGCATTTCCGCATTATGAATATCGATAGTAAAACTCTTGTGCTATTCAGGCGTCTCATGGTCAGGTCAAGTCACTAGCTTCAGGGACAAGAAAAATTAGAACATTCTAGAAGTGAAAGAATGTCAAAGTTGACTTGTTGCATTGTTGATGTACGCAAAGAGCTCTGAGCGATATTTCCTGTTTGAATGTTTGTAGTTTGAACAGCTTCTCTGAGATTTGAAATTAAAATTGGCTACATCATCAGGGTTCTTCCTCAAACTCCTCAGAGCGAGAGAATTGAGGGATGAATTGGAAGTTCACACGATAGGAGGAGAGTTCAAATAAGCAACCCAATTAGAATTGGTGTAAGTGTGAATAAATGTGGGTTTTGCACAAAAAAAACATTAAGGTGAATACATCTCACTCCTTAATTCCCTTTTTCATTTGTACCCTTCGATGGTTCTGAAGATTAGGGTGCACGCCCCACAGAAAACACAGAAAGACTTACAGTACAAAGAGAGACCATTCAGTCCACTGTCACTGTGCTGGCTAAAAAAATGAGTTATGTTGGTTATCCCAGCTTCCAGATCGTGGTCCATAGGTTCTGAAACCTCAAGTGACTTCTTAAAAAAATAAGATGAGGGTTTCTTCCTCCGTCACCCTTTCAGGCAGTGAATTCCATACCCCTGCTACTCTCTATGGAGACAGTAGCACAATGGCGATGTCGCTGGAGTAATAATCCAGAGACCCAGAGCAAGATCTGGGGACCTGGGTTCAAATCCCCCCCCATGGCAGATGGTGAAATTGGAATTCAATTAAAATCTGGTATTAAAATGTCTACTGATAACCATGAAACCATTGTTGTTAAAACCCATCTGGTTCACTAATGTCCTTTAGGGAAGGAAATCTGCTGTCGTTACCTGGTCTGGCCTACTTGTGACACCAGAACCACAGCAATGTGACTAAAGGATGGCATTAAATGCTGGCATCAGCCAGGGGTGCTCACATTCCCTCAAGATAAACATTTTTAAAAATCCTCAACTCCCCTTTAACCCTCCCACCAATCACTTTAAAGCCACGTCCCACTGCCATCGAATTCCCTGCTGAGGGAATTAGGTCATTCCTATCCAGTCTATCTCAGCCTCTCATAATGCTCAACAACCCAATTAAATCTCCTCTCTTACCTCACAGCGCCAGGGACCCAGGTTCGATTCCTGGCTCGGGTCACTGTCTGTGTGGAGTCTACACCTCCCCGTGTCTGCGTGGGTTTCCTCCGGGTGCTCCAGTTTGCTCCCACAGTGCGAAAGACGTACTGGTTAGGCGCATCGGCCATGCTAAATTCTCCGTCACTGTACCCGAACAGGCACCAGAGTGTGGCGACTAGGGGATTTTCACAGTAGCTTCATTGCAGTGTTAATGTAAGCCTACTTGTGACACTAATAAATAAACTTAAAATTTCTCTGAGCCAATCTCACCTCATACCTAAGATTCCCCATTCCTGGCAATATCCTTGTGAATGTCTTCTCTAATCCTCTCTGGTGTCCATCACATAGAATCATAGAACCCCTACAGTGCAGAAGGAGGCCATTCAGCCCATCGAGTCTGCACCAACCGCATTCCCACCCAGATCCTCTCCCCATAACCCCATCCATTTACCCTAGCTAGTCTCCCTGACGCTAAGGGGCAATTTAGCATAGCCAATCCACCTAACCCGCACATCTTTGGACTGTGGGAGGGAACCAGAGCACCCGAAGGAAACCCACGCAGTCACGAGGAGAATGTGCAGACTCCACACAGTGACCCGAACCAGAAATCGAACCTGGGTCCCGGGCACTGTGAGGCAACCACTGTGCCACCATGCCGCCCATCCTTGTCATAAGGTGGCTCCCAGGAAATGCCACATAATGTACATTAGGGAACCTTGGTGTCAGCCACGGATCATTTTCCAATAATAAAAATATATCTTAGGAGAATAATAGATCGCTTGTTCAAAAGATAACACATTATTACTGCGGATTAAATTGATTCTGTGGAAAATTATCAATTGCACCACTGTGAACTCCACGTACTGTGGCCAAGATGTCCACATGGGAATTCCACAACAAATACACCTTGTTGACCACTTCAATAAATATGTTCCAGGAAAATAAATGTCTATATTAAGAGATATGGGTTCCAGAAAAATGAATACATAATCTGAGTGAATGAGCTTTACTTTCGGCACTCTTCAAGGTGACTGCAGCTGTTTAACCACTAGTCTATAGACAATACAATTCCTGAAATCAGTCATGAGGCTGTTCTTAATAATTGGTCACTGTGTTTGTCTTCAAATCATCAGTGACCAGATTTCAAAATATGTTCAATTGCCATCTAATGGACTGCAGTTGTGAAAGGAAATTTGATTTGATTTGATTGATTGTCACGTATTGGTATACAGTGAAAAGTATTGTTTCTTGCGTGCTATACAAAGCATACCATACATTGAGGAGAGAGTGCAGAATGTAGTGTTACAGTCATAGCTGGGGTGTAGAGAAAGATCAACTTAATGCGAGGTAGGTCCATTCAAAAGTCTGATGTCAGACTGATTCCTGGGATGGCAGGACTGAGGTACGAGGAGAGATTGACTCTGTTAGGATTTTATTCGCTGGAGTTCAGAAGAATGAAGGGGGTACCGCAAAGGAACTTACAAAATTCTAACAGGACTAGACAGGGTAGATGCAAGAAGGATGTTCCCCATGGCAGGGGAGTCCAGAATCAGGGATCACAGTCTGAGGGTGCAGGGTAGGCTGTTTAGGACAGAGATGTGGAGAAATGTCTTCACCCAGAGAGTGGTGAACCTGTGGAATTCAGTACCACAGAAAGCAGTTGAGGCCAGAACATCCTGTTTTCAAGGAGTTAGGTGTAGCATTTGTGGTGAAGGGGATCAAAGGATGTGGGGGGAAGGTGGGATCAGGCTACTGAGTTGGATGATCAGCCATGATCATAATAAATGGCGGAACAGGCTTGAAGGGCTGAATGGCCTCCTCCTGCCCCTATTTTTTATGTTTCTATGTTTCATTCTTCATTTCGCCCCTTTGATTTCAGCTGTAATTCTGATGGTCAGACTGTCTGAGTCAGAGGGGTTGTGGAGCTCAAACCCCATTTCCTGGGCCGAGCACAGAGAGCCTGTACTGACATGCCAGTGCAATACTGAGGGAGTGCTGCTCTGTTGGGAGTCCCTCGGGTGAGATGTCGAAGTGAGGTGCTACCCCTCAGGCGGTACTGTTTTGAAGGAGTTACCCCCAATATTTAATCCCTCAATCAATGTCACTAAAGCAGTGGTCTGGCCATTATCGCAGCGCTGTTTTTGGGATCTTGCTGTGTGCAGCTTGGCCGCTGCATGGCAACAGTGATGAGAGACACAGCTTGTCCTCGAAAGTAAAATTAAGAGTTTGACTTTTAATCCCTGTTACTGTCGGATTGCGCCGTGCCTCGTGTGGAGGATGTTTCCCAGAATATATTCAAAAAATTAACACGAATATTGAAAACAGTTTTCTAACCACATTTTAATGCTTTCTGTTTCATATTTTCACTTGACTCAAATATCCTTCTTTTGCTGAGTATATATGCACACGGTGAAAAACATGTTCCTTCGGAGATTCTCAGAAACACCAGAATATCTATAAGAAAGCTAAAAATAACACCAATCACACACTTTGTTCTGTTTTAGTAGCATGTGCTAATTTTCCCTGATTAGTGTCACAGGCCTGTTATTTTAATGTCGGGAGCCAAAGTAATCAGAAAAACCACAGGCAGTAAAACAAGTGGCACCGACTCTGGGGAAGTAAATGATGTGGGATCAGAATCGAGGGCAGTGAAGATAGAGTTATAGAGGTTTACAGCATGGAAACAGGCCCTTCAGCCCAACTTGTCCGTGCCACCCCTTTTTTTAAACCCCTAAGCTGATCCCAATTGCACGCATTTGGCCCATATCCCTCTGTACCCATCGTACCCATGCAACTGTCTAAACGCTTTTTAAAAGACAAAATTGTACCCGCCTCTACTACTACGTCTGGCAGCTTGTTCCAGACACTCACCACCCTCTGAGTGAAAAAACTGCCTCTCTGGACCCTTTTGTATCTCTCCCCTCTCATCTTAAACCTATGCCCTCTAGTTTTAGACTCCCCTAATTTTGGGAAAAGATATTGACTATTTAGCTGATCTCTATAAGATCACCCCAAAGCCTCCTATGCTCCAGAGAAAAAGTCCCAGTCTATCCAGCCTCCCCTTATAACTCAAATCATCAAGTCCCGGTAGCATCCTAGTAAATCTTTTCTGCACTTTCTAGTTTAATAATATCCTTTCTATAATAGGGTGACCAAAATTGTACACAGTATTCCAAGTGTGGCCTTACCAATGTCTTGTACAACTTCCACAAGATGTCCCAACTCCTGTATTCAATGTTCTGACCAATGAAACCAAGCATGTCGAATGCCTTCTTCACCACTCTGTCCACCCGTGACTCCACTTTCAAGGAGTTATGAACCTGTACCCCTAGTTCTCTTGAGATGAGGTTGAGAGGAGATTCGATAGAGGTGTTCAAAATCATGAGGGGTCTTGACAGGGTTGACAGAGCAAGACTATTTCCATTGGTGAAAGGGTCAAAGGCCAGAGGGCACAGATTTAAGGTGAAAGAGCCAAAGGTGACAGGAGCAAACACTTTTTCTTGCAGTGTGTGATGGAACGCACTGCCTGTGGGTGTGGTGGAGGCAGGTTCAATGGCAGCTTTCAACAGGGAATTAGATAATTTTCTAAAGAAAGAATAATTTGGAAAGTTCTGGGGAAAGGGGAGTGAGGACTTGGTCAGTTACTCTTGCTCGCACATGCACAACTGGCCAAGTGGCCACATCTGTTCTGTAACTGATTCCAAGATCATATTTTAAAGGTCTCCATCTGGTAAAATCTCTGTGGTATTTTGGACTATAAAGAAATGCTGAAAGAATAGCATTTATTGTGAACCCTTGGGTACTTTTGGTGGCACTGTTGTCTTGTTTTGAACTGAACTGTAAGGATTAATATTTAAAATTCTACGCCAAATCAGAGCTGAAATTCCTGCCTTGGTATAAGACTTGTGGTTACACTTCAAAAGGCAAAAGAGATGGATGGGGAATACGTCAAGAAAATTGATCCTAATTGTGAAAGGAATGGGCTGTGACAAAATTATAACATTTAGATTCAGGCAGAGAGAGGCGAAAGAGAAGAATCTTAGTTAAGATGTAATCTGACAGGTAGACTTTTTTTTCTTAATTTGTTCATGGAATGTGGGCATCGCTGGCTAGGCCAGCAGTTATTGCCTATCCTTAATTGCCCTTGTTTAAAGGGCATTTAAGAGTTAGTCTTTGGAGCTGCATGTAGGCCAGACCAGATAAGGACAGCAGATTTCCTTCCTGTAATGCATTGCACTATTTCTTCTCTTTTCCAATCATTCTGATGTCTTGCATTATGGATCTTGGCATTTTCTGCACATTTCCCAATTATAAAAAGACTTCTCTATTTCTCTCCCTGACATTGGAGTCACTTGTTACAGGCGGCTGCCATCTCCTCAGAAGTCACCAGCTTTAAACCAAATGTCAAACCAGAACTTTTCTATTTACAAAGCAAGGATCTTAAATACTCTGCATCAAAGGAATCAAATTCCATCAAAAAAAATAGGAAAGCCAAGACTGTGTTTAGGCAAACTTCATAAATATACAAGTTACACATAAACAAAATATATATAATCAATAAAAAATAGATAGATGCAAATCCCTGGTGCTTGAACATGTATCTTTTGTTTCAATTCTTTTATAGTAATACATCCTTAATGTATACATACATGTGCTGGCATAGTGGCACAGTGGTTAGCACTGCTGCCTCACAGCGCCAGGGACCCAGGTTCAATTCCAGCCTTGGGTCACTGTCTGCGCGGAGTCTACATGTTCTCCCCGTGTCTGCGTGGGTTTCTTCCGGGTGCTCCGGTTTCCTCCCACAGTCTGAAAGATGTGCAGGTTAGGTGCATTGGCCATGCTAAATTCTCCCTCAGTGCACCCGAACAGGAGCTGGAGTGTGGCGACTTGGGGATTTTCACAGTAACTTCATTGCAATGTTAATGTAAGCCTACTTGTAACACTAATAAATAGAATTTAAATCTCTGCAGTCTGGTTATGTTTAATTGTATTGTCCATCCCAAGCTGTTGCAAATAAGGGGCATTTTATTTCAATTTTGTTTTCTTGGAATACGGAAACAAAGGTTTGGTGAGTATGATCTTTTACCAGCAGATGGAGCTCAGTCCATTCAACACATTCACTCTTCCATCAGTCCAGCCCTTTTCCAGACAGCAGTGGAAGATTCTCCAATTGTTACGTCTCACATCACAAAGCCAAAATAGCCTGAACTCGCTTTGCTGCCTCGGGAAAAGGCTAATGAATGGAATTATCCACATTTTTTTCAAAAGAGATGTGTACTAAAGCCTTTTTTTTGGTACATCTTTCATGGAAGTACATTTGTATTTTGGTCACGAAAAACTGAGCATTCCCGATTTGAATTGGTTCACAACTGGCAGTTGCGTCACCCCAGTTATCTGGTTCCCTAAACTCTGGAATTCCCTCCCTAAACCTCTCAGCCTCCCTACCTCCTGCCTCCTCCTCTAGGATGCTCCGTGAAGCCCACTTCTTTGAGAAGCTTTTGGCCAACCTGCCCTAATATCTCCTTCTGTTTGATAATGCTCCTGTGAAGCACCTTGAGATGTTTTACAATGCAAGTTTTTATGAGGTGCGGCCTGCAGTTACTTAATGTTCCCCCATTCTCCCGTATTGTGAACAAAACCCTCTGTTGTTGACCTTGGCTAGAATTTTACCGGCATGCCCACCCCGATTCCGGGGGTGGGCGAGGCTCGGAGAATGGCATTCTCCGTTGGCCTCGGGTGGGATCATTCGAACCTCGGGCAGACGTGCCGGTAAAATTCCACCCCACGTCACAAATGAGGCTGATAGGTAATTCGATAGGCCGTGAAGATACTGGAAAGGGAAGCATCATATTTGGTAAACATATTTAAAAATGGCACAATTTCCTTAACTTCTTTAAAAATCCAATAGCACCTCTCCCAGAAAGTTAGTGTATAATCTTCAGTTATGTCTCATGGTACTTGCAAAAGACAGATATAGTTCAATAAAGCATTTTGATCTGAAGAGTTTTACTCAGTAACTCTCTTCTTTGTTGGGCAGATGTTCCGATTTTCCATCTTCTTGCATGGGAATGGATGTACTTTCTTCGGGAAGCCCCTGGCTATACCCCCGGCTTGTTTCGCTGGCCAAACTCAGCATTCCCGCCAGGCTTTCGTTGCCGTTTTGTTCCTGGATTGAAATGTTCACTTTGTGACCGCTGCTCTGTTCCTCTTGGATTGGGATGTGCACGGATTCCTGACAGTGCTGCTCTTGCACAGGGAATCCTACACCTGTCTCAGAGTCACACCCCCTGCCTGCTCTCCCCTCTCTCGTGGGGAAGCCCTCATTCTCTCTGGGGGTCCCGGGTAAGTCAGCTCTGTCACTCGCCTCTCCGCTGCTGTCCTGTTCTGTGGCGTGATTCACTTTGACAATGACTTTGAAAGTAACCGAGCCGCCAACACTCAACACTGATTGGCCACTTGCATTGTACGTCGCGTTATTGTTGCAAGAGAAACCTAGCAAGTGAAGTGGAAAGAAGTTTAGTATCGCGTTTCGCAAATCGATTTTGTAAATTGTTAAAACCAGTGCCCTGGTACACGCAGAATCACAGTGGCCGGAATTCTCCAGTCTCACGCTATCACTACCAGCGAGAACAGCGGTGCTCTGCCAAACCTCCACTCACAGCAGCGGGACTGGAGAATCCCAGCTGCGGACGAGGTTGGAGAAAGAAGAAATAGATATCTGCCAACAGAACACATTATTGACATCAAGGCCTGGGTCAAAATGAACTAAGTAAAGAGTTAATGAGAAGTATAGGAGATAAAAGGTCATAGTTTTAGGACAAAGGATAGCAAATTTAAAACAGAGTTGAGGAGAAACTACTTCTCCCAAAGGGTTGTGAATCTGTGGAATTCGCTGCCCCAAAGTGCGGTGGATGCTGGGTGAGTGAATTTAAGGAGGAGTTAGACAGATGTTTAACTGGTAATGGGTTGAAGGGTTATGGGGAGAAGGCAGGAAATTGGGGGAATTGAGGAGCATATCAACTATGATCGAGTGGCGAAGCGAACTCGATGGGCCGAATGGCTTAATTCTGCTCCTATATCTTATGAACCAATGGAATATAACAGCTAGCATCAAGAATTTGTAATTTTTGGAGAGCTAGCAATAAATAATGCGATCGACCTCAGTCCACAGTGTTGGCACTGGGAAATGAATTTGATGTCCTAAACTGCAACAAAGGTTAATAATGGTATCATTTCTGATTAAAGGAGGAATGGGCCGTATTGTTGTCCAAAGTGTTCATTACACCTGTGCAGCTTGGGTTTTACAGATTTTTAAAAGGTTTGTTTATTAGTGTTACAAGTAGGCTTACATTAACACTGCAATGAAGTTACTGTGAAAATCCCCTCGGCGCCACACTCCGCTGCCTGTTCGGGTACACTGAGGGAGAATTTAGCATGGCCAATGCACCTAACCAGCTCGTCTCTCGATCGGTGGGAGGAAACCAGAGCACCCGGAGGAAACCCACGCAGACACGGGGAGAACGTGCAGACTCCGCACAGACAGTGACCCAAGCCGGGAATCGAACCCAGGGTCCCTGGTGCTGTGAGGCAGCAGTTGCAAATCTGGAGTTGACATGATTTCTGTAGCACTGGGAGTTATTGTGAAACAACAGGTGGATTGCCCTTGAAAAATAATGGGAGAAACTTCAGACACGCGGTGATGGGAAAAGCACAAACAAGCTGAAGGAAAGCATGTGTCCATAACCACTAGTAAGGACCCACTGGGATGAATGGCCTGTTTCGCTGCTGTGAGACTTTGTCAAAAACTATTTTCTTCACTCAATTGTGACAGATTTGCAAAATTTGACAAGTAACAGTTATCTCGCTGTGGTTACCCAGTGCTCAATTGCCTGCTAATTGGGGTGCACAGCTGTTCCAGAGGGTTAGTGCTGCTCACTTTTTCAATGAACACCTCTTTGTGTGGAACAACATTGTGGATAATCGTAGGCAGTGAATAGAAAACCTGAGTGGTCCACAGGTTCCCTGTGCATACAACATCAATAGCAAATTCTAGGTTGAGATTAAATGAAATGGATTGCTGGGGAAGGAAAGCTATTTTAGCTCTTCATAACAGGCAGTAGATCAAACAGGAACTTCCAGGATCGAACCCAGATAGATATGGGCGGCATAGTGGCACAGGGGTTAGCACTGTTGTCTCACAGTGCCAGGGACCTGGGTTCAGTTCCGGCCTTGGATCACTGTCTGTGTGGGTTTCCTCTGGGTGCTCCAGTTTCCTCCCACAATCCAAAAATGTGCGGGTTAGGTGGATTGGTCATGATAAATTGCCCCTTAGTGTCATGGAGATTAGCACAGTAATTAAGTTGGGTTACAGGGGATAGGGCCTGGATGGGACTGTTGTCAGTGCAGGCTCACTGGGCCAAATGGCCTCTTCCTGGGCAGCACGGTGACACAGTGGTTGGCACTGCTGCCTCACAGCACCAGGGATTCAGGTTCAATTCCAGCCTCGGGTCACTGTCTGTGTGGAGTTTGCACGTTCTTCCCGTGTCTGCGTTTCCTCCGGGTGCTCTGGTTTTCTCCCACAGTCCAAAGATGTGCAGGTTAGTTTGATTGGCCATGCTAAATTGACCTTAGTGTCAGGGGATTAACAAGGCAAATATGTGGGGCTACAGGGATAGGGCCTGGATGGGATTGTGGTCGGTGCAGACTCGATGGGCCGAATGGCCTCCTTCTGCATTGTAGGGATTCGATAGGATTCTATGAGAACACTCATTGAGCATCAAGTATGGGCAGTAGCACACTCGAACTCAGAAGGGCATCGACACTCCAGGAGAAGGGTTGGTTATTTGGACCGAGATGAGGGAAGAACATTTTTACTGGGGAATTCACTGGGGTTGTGGAAGCTCGGTTGTTGAATGTATTCAAGACCACGATTGATGAGTTATTGGCCACAAATGAAATCAAGGGATATTGGGATAGGGTGGGAAGGTGAGTTGATGTGGCAGAGCAGCCATGACTGAAAGGTGAAGCAAGCTCAAGGAGCCAATGGTTCACTCTTACTCCTATTTCTCATCTCTACCCAATTCCTATGACCGTATTTTAAGCAACGATCTTAATGTACTTAAGATAAAGAAGTTCACCTACCAGATGGTATTGAATTTCCTGAGTTGTGACTGTCATCATCCCCTGGATCTGAGTGGTCAAAGTCTGTTTTATTAGAGCTGTGCCCGTCAATATGATCAGGCCTGTGACTGTAGTTACTTTGATGGCTTGTATGACCATCGCACTTTGCACTGTGGCCTTCGTTTGACTGTCTGTAAGACAGAGGAGTTGTACTACCTGAGGTCAGAGTGTCACAAGATGTCTGTGTCTGGTCATTGTTTCTGCTTCCGTGTCTGGACGGATTACTGTGAATTGACTCTTCCATCTTACACCCCGCAGGCCACGGGGGATTGGTTGAATTTGCTGTCCGCAGATCTTTCAAATGTATGGCGCTGGAGACTTGCCCTCCATTCCTGTCAGAGTATTTACTGTCTGGAAGCTCTTTCAGGGTCCTCGGGGAAGGTGCGACCTGACCCAAGGGTTCATCTCCACAGGAAGGGTTCAAAACGGAGCAGCAATCTGGACGTTCAGCCAAGGAGTAGAAGTTGGAGTCACCGATTCGATCAGCTGCCTTCTCCGGGTACTTGGGTGGGATAAACAACTCTCTCTCTGGATCCCAGTCCTGATTATCACTTGGCAACGAACCAATCACTTGGTCAGCAGGTGAATTCCCCTTGAAAAGTAATGGGAGAAACTTCAGACACGTAGTGGTAGGAAAAGCCCTTACCCTGACTCCCTTATTAATAAAGAACTTATCTGTCTCTGTCTTAAAGACACTCAATGACCTGGCCTCCACAGCCTTCTGTGGCAAAGAGTTCCACAGATTCACTGCTCTCTGGCTGAAGAAATTCCCCCTCATCTCTGTTTAAGGGATTGTCCCTTTAGCCTGAGGTTGTGCCCTCTGGTTCTAGTTTTTCTTACTAGTGGAAACATCCTCTCCACGTCCAGTCTATCCAGGCCTTGCAGTATCCTGTAAGTTTCAATAAGACACCCCCTCATCCTTCTAAACTCCAATGAGTACAGACCTAGTGTCCTCAACCGTTCCTCATATGACAAGCTCTTCAGTCCAGGGATCATTCTTGTCCGCAATCACTCACCGTGTGGTCTAATTTAATGCTTCCCTTCAGCTTGTTTGTCTGTGGAACTCTTTGCCGCAGAAGGCTGTGGAGGCCAGGTCATTGAGTGTCTTTAAGACAGAGATAGATAAGTTCTTTATTAATAAGGGGTTCAGGGGTTATGGGGAAAAGGCAGGAGAATGGGGATAAGAAAAATATCAGCCATGATTGAATGGCGTAGCAGACTTGATTGGCCGAGTGGCCTAATTCTGCTCGCAGAGACTTCCCCGGGAATTATAGACCGGTGAGTCTCACTTCTGTTGTCGGCAAGATGTTGGAAAAAATTATAAGGGATAGGATTTATAGTTATTTGGAGAGTAATGAATTGATAGGTGATAGTCAGCATGGTTTTGTGGCAGGTAGGTCGTGCCTTACTAACCTTATTGAGTTTTTTGAGAAAGTGACCAAGGAGGTGGATGGGGGCAAGGCAGTGGACGTGGTATATATGGATTTTAGTAAGGCGTTTGATAAGGTTCACCATGGTAGGCTTCTGCAGAAAATGCAGATGTATGGGATTGGGGGTGATCTAGGAAATTGGATCAGGAATTGGCTAGCGGATAGGAAACAGAGGGTGGTGGTTGATAGTAAATATTCATCATGGAGTGCGGTTACAAGTGGTGTACCTCAGGGATCTGTTTTGGGGCCACTGCTGTTTGTAATATTTATTAATGATCTGGATGAGGGTATAGTTGGGTGGATTAGCAAATTTGCTGATGACACCAAAGTCGGTGGTGTGGTAGACAGTGAGGAAGGGTGTCGTAGTTTGCAGGAAGACTTAGACAGGTTGCAAAGTTGGGCCGAGAGGTGGCGGATGGAGTTTAATGCGGAGAAGTGTGAGGTAATTCACTTTGGTAGGAATAACAGATGTGTTGAGTATAGGGCTAACGGGAGGACTTTGAATAGTGTGGAGGAGCAGAGGGATCTAGGTGTATGTGTGCATAGATCCCTGAAAGTTGGGAATCAAGTAGATAAGGTTGTTAAGAAGGCATATGGTGTCTTGGCGTTTATTGGTAGGGGGATTGAATTTAGGAGTCGTAGCGTTATGTTGCAACTGTACACAACTCTGGTGCGGCCGCACTTGGAGTACTGTGTGCAGTTCTGGTCCCCACATTACAGGAAGGATGTGGAGGCTTTGGAGAGGGTGCAGAGGAGGTTTACCAGGATGTTGCCTGGTATGGAGGGGAGATCCTATGAGGAGAGGCTGAGGGATTTGGGATTGTTTTCGCTGGAAAGGCGGCGGCTAAGAGGGGATCTTATTGAAACATATAAGATGATTAGAGGTTTAGATAGGGTGGATAGTGATAGCCTTTTTCCTCTGATGGAGAAATCCAGCACGAGGGGGCATGGCTTTAAATTGAGGGGGGGTAGTTATAGAACCGATGTCAGGGGTAGGTTCTTTACCCAGAGGGTGGTGAGGGATTGGAATGCCCTGCCAGCATCAGTAGTAAATGCGCCTAGTTTGGGGGCGTTTAAGAGATCCGTAGATAGGTTCATGGACGAAAAGAAATTGGTTTAGGTTGGAGGGTCACAGTTTTTTTTTTAACTGGTCGGTGCAACATCGTGGGCCGAAGGGCCTGTTCTGCGCTGTAATGTTCTATGTTCTATGTTCTATGTCTTATGGCTATCAGCAAAACCACAAAGAAGCAGATTTCAATTCGTTTGGCCAATGTTTCTGTTTCAATACCTAAAATTAAAGTTAGAAATTCGCTCTTTTTGTGGTGGGTTTTGGAAATTCATTTGAAGCTGAGGGACTTGAAATATTAACAGTGTTGCTTCTGTGGGAGAGAAATTTACTGGTGTAAACTATAAATAGTGTCGTCTGGATACATTGGTAAAGTTACCATTGCACCAGATGACCATAAACTGTGACTGGTGGTCATTTAACCAGAGGATCACCACACCTCAGGTGAGGGGCAAGATTGAGAAGGCATGAATAAAAGTAAAATACTGCAGATGCTGGAATCTGAAACAAAAACAGAAAATGCTGGAAAATCTCAGCAGGTCTGACAGCATCTGTGAGGAGAGAATAATTGGCGCTGTTCTCTCCTCACAGGTGCTGTCAGACCTGCTGAGATTTTCCATTTTTCCTTCATGAATAACCTCAGCCGGTCCGGGAATTGAACCCATGCTGTTGGCATTGCTCTGCCATCAAGCCACTAACCGACCATCTGGGTACATATGTTCTCATTGATATCCAATTCCAGTGGATATAACGATCATGGCCACATTATTTATTTTTGGACAACAGGGAACAACAGTGATACCTCCCTTTGGCAACATATTCAAAGGGATTGCTGAAAGGGGTACAATTATGGCACGGTGTACTGCATAATATTAAGCACTAAGCAGAAGAAGATGCCATTCCAGGTATTTTGGATACTAATGGAATCAATGGTCGCGGGGTCGATGCAGGCAAGATGGAGTTAAGGTCAAAGGTCAGCTGTGATCTTTTTGAATGGCGGAACAGGCTCGAAGGGCCAAGTGGCCTCTCGCTGCTCTCAGCTCTTATGTTCAAAATGTGTCCCCAATGTTCTCATCATGAATTCCTGTTACCCCTATGGTTATTGGAGTGAGATGAGGAGAGATTCCGAGGGATTATTCTCCCCAGAGGGGGCTGTCAATGAACATATTCAAGTTGAGATCAATAGGTTTTAGGCACTTAGGGAATGAAAGGATATGGAAATAGGGCAGGAAAGTGGTTTGAAGTAGATCAGTCATGACTTAATAGAATGTGGGAGCATGCTTGAGAGGCCAAATGGTCTGTCTTATCTTATCTTCTTATTTGGAGATGGATCTAGACCAACCAAGTGTCTTGGGAAAAGAAGAGAAAATCTGCTTCTTTCATGTTCCTCTGTTACTCTCATTGGAGAAAACCTTGGAGCAGATTTACTGAATTAGGATATGTTTTATGCTTTGAACCCATTCCCAATGAAGAATATACAAACTTATTTCAAGGAGACGCTTTGTAAACAGTGAACTAAGATGGGTGGCTCCTGGTCTGGCAATACTTGAATAAAAATTCTCATCCTTGTTTTCAAATCCTGCCGTAGCCTTGCCCCTCCCGACTCCTCACATCTCCTCTGGCTTACAACCATTCAATATCTGCACTCCTCCAATTTCAACCTTGTAAGCATCCCTGCTTTAATTCGCTCCACCACTGTAGGCCCTGCCATCAGCCGCAAAGGCTCAAAACTCTGGAATTTTCTCCATAATCCTCTCCACTTGTCTTCCCCCACAACCCCCCCTGCCTCTTTCACCGTCATCAATGGGGCATTCTCATTGCCTCTTCTGGTGTTGTAGGGGCATCCCAGCTGCATCAGTGCTGCGATTGTCCATTCTCAAAGCAACAGGTTCCTGCTTGATGGGAGGAGGACGTGGAGTGAACCCCTCAGCCAAAAATGAAAACATTTGGATGGATCCACGGGGTCAGACAGATGACCTGTTTTGCTTGTCCCAAGAGAGAGAGGGTGTCACCCCCACTCCCCTTAAAGATGTCATTGAGAGCAAGGCAATCCAGCGATAAAAAGCTTTATTATCTTCAAACACAGGACACCTCTAATAACCTACATAAAATATGCACTTTTTATCGTCAGTTTCATGTGCTAACTTACCAATAAAATTGGCTTTAATTTGCAAGTGGTATTACCGATAGTGTGTTGTATTATCAGGAATCAATGGGAGTGTCCAAAAGAGAAAATGCTGGAAAATCTCATCAGGCCTGGCAGCATCTGTAAGGAGAGAAAAGAGCTGATGTTTCGAGTCCAGGTGACCCAGCTGACTTGACAAAGGGTCATCTGGACTCGAAACGTCAGCTCTTTTCTCTCCTTACAGATGCTGCCTGACCGGCTGAGATTTTCCAGCATTTTCCCTTTTGGTTTCAGATTCCAGCATCCGCAGTAATTTGCTTTTTATCAGTGGGGATGTAATCTGTTCGAATCGAGGGCAGACTGAAGGACGAAGATGCCTTCTGGCTCTAAGTCCCCTTTGTGAAGTGAGTTCAGGAGATCTTCGATCCCAGTGGGGTAACGGCACCAATTCACAAAACTGCCCCCGATTCAGTGTTAATTGCAATCCCACCCAGATTAGCTGTAAAATAGCAGGCATGGGAATTGGAACAATAAGATACTATGAAGCACTAAGTGAGGGAAGATTCAGAACACAAAGTAGAGGGATATCTGAGGGGGCTTACTGTTGACCGAAATGGAAACTGTCCCCTTCCCGAACCTTTTGGACAGAGCTCAGGCACTTTAGGAGGATTCCTTTGCCGAGTAATTCAGTATTTATAACACCAGAAAGCTGATGGTAAAATGTAATTATTATAGTAAACCAAAAACTGGACTGAGAGTCACTGTTAATTGTTCAGGTCTTGCCTTTTATAATACTTCAAGCTATCTTGACAAAGCACTTTCCTTCAAACTTTAAAGTGAATTTGAGGGGCTCAATTATTTTATGAATGTCTCGACCGGTTTTTCTGTTCTACAGTTTATTGTACTGTTTTTTTAAAACTCACCTGACTTCTCTTTTCACCCTTAATGCTGCACCAGGCATCGGCAATTCTCTGTCGTACACAATCTGCAAGAAACATGTTCCTGTCAAATATCAGTCTTTGATACAGTGTCAGAAACAAGGCAGCTGAAAGTAATAGCAATTCATACTTTCCCATTGAACCAATTTCATTTTTATTATGAGACACAGACGCAATAAAAAATTATCCCCAATTTACGCAGATTACTACCGGAGCAATAAATCCAATGAACTACATTACTGGTGTATTAAACTCAATAAACTACCACCACTGATGCAACAAACCAAATTACCCACCATGGCTGGTAACTCCTGCTCTCGTGATTTTAAGTTCATTTATTAGTGTCACGAGTAGGCTTACATTAACACTGCAATGAAGTTACTGTGAAAATCTCCTAGTCGCCACACTCCGGCGCCTGTTCGGGTACACCGAGGGAGAATTTAGCATGGCCAATGCACCTTGGGCGGCACGGTGGCACAGTGGTTAGCACTGCTGCCTCACAGCACCAGGGACCGGGGTTTGATTCCCGGCTTGGGTCACTGTCTGTGTGGAGTTTGCAAGTTCTCCCCGTGTCGGCGTGGGTTTCCTCCGGGTGCTCCGGTTTCCTCCCACAGTCCAAAGATGTACGGGTTAGGTACATTAGCCATGCTCAATTGCCCCTTAGTGTCCTGGGGTGCGTGGATTAGCGGGGTAAATAAGTGGGACTATAGGGATAGGGCCTGGGTGGGATTGTTGTCGGTGCAAACTTGATGGGCCAAATGCACTGTAAGGATTATTCTCTAGGGAGAAGAATCCCTCGGAATCTCTCCTCATCTCACTCCAATAACCATTAGGGGTAACAGGAATTCATGATGAGAACATTGGGGACACATTTTGAGCGTAAGAACTGAGACAGCGAGAGGCCATTTGGCCCTTCGAGCCATTCAAAAAGATCACAGCTGATCTTTGACCTTAACTCCATCTTGCCTCCATCGTCCCCATGAGCATTACTTCCATTCATGTCCAAAATACCTTACAGTGTGAACTCGCTGGTGTGACAGGAGGGCAGATAACTGAATGAATCCCTTCCCACACACAGAGCAGGTCTCTCCCCAGTGTGACTGCGACGACGAGTTTCCAGCTGAGATGGGAACCTGAATCCCTTCCCACAATCCACACATTTCCACGGTTTCCCCATGATGCGGGTGTCCTTGTGACTCTCCAGGTTAAGCAATCAGCTAAATCTCTCACAGAACACGGGTACAGTCTTTCCCTGCTGTGAATGATGTGAGGTATTTTCAGGCCGTGTAACTTGTTAAAGCTCTTTCCACACTCGGTGCACTGGAACACTCTCACTCGGGTGTGTGTGTGCGTCTCGGTGCTTTTCCAGTCACTCTGATGTTTAACGCCTTCTAACCAGCACATGATGATAGATAAACCCAGTTTATCTCACAACATCAGGTTAAAGTCCAACAGGTTTGTTTGGTACCAGAAGCCACTAGCTTTTGGAGCACTGCCCCTTGATCAGGTGAGTGGGAGTTCTGTTCACAACAGGGCATATAAAGACACAAACTCAATTTACAAAATAATGGTTGGAATGCGAGTCTTTACAGGTAATCAAGTCTTAAAGGTACAGACAATGTGAGTGGAGAGAGGGTGAAGCACAGGTTAAAGAGATTTGTATTGTCTCCAGACAGGACAGTTAGTGAGATTTTGCAAGCCCAGGCAAGTCGTGGAGGCTACAGATAGTGTGACATGAACCCAAGATCCCGGTTTAGGCCGTCCTCATGTGTGCAGAACTTGGCTATCAGTCTCTGCTCAGCGACTCTGCGTTGTCGTGTGTCATGAAGGCCGCCATGGAGAACGCTTACCCGAATATCAGAGGCCGAATACCCGTGACCGCTGAAGTGCTCCCCAACAGGAAGAGAACACTCTTGCCTGGTGATTGTCGAGCGATGTTCATTCATCCGTTGTCGTAGATGGTTTCCCCAATGTACCATGCCACGCATCTCCATCAAGGACGGTCACCTCAGCACTTCACTGTACCGCAAGCCCATGGATAACCTCACGATGCTCCATTTCTCCAGCTTCCACCCTAAACATGTTAAAAGAAGCCATCCCTACGGACAAGCCCTCCGTATACACAGGATCTGCTCAGATGAGGAGGATCGCAACAGACACCTCCAGACGCTGAAAGATGCCCTCATAAGAACAGGATATGGCGCTCGACTCATCGATCGACAGTTCCGACGCGCCACAGCGAAAAACCGCACCGACCTCCTCAGAAGACAAACACGGGACACAGTGGACAGAGTACCCTTCGTCGTCCAGTACTTCCCCGGAGTGGAGAAGCTACGGCATCTCCTCCGGAGCCTTCAACATGTCATTGATGAAGATGAACATCTCGCCAAGGCCATCCCCACACCCCCACTTCTTGCCTTCAAACAACCGCACAACCTCAAACAGACCATTGTCCGCAGCAAAATACCCAGCCTTCAGGAGAACAGTGACCACGGCACCACACAACCCTGCCACAGCAACCTCTGCAAGACGTGCCGGATCATCGACACCGGCACCATCATTTCACGTGAAAACACCATCTACCAGGTACACGGTACATACACTTGCAACTCGGCCAACGTTGTCTACCTGATACGCTGCAGGAAAGAATGTCCCGAGCATACATTGGGGAGACCATGCAGATGCTACGACAACGGATGAATGAATACCGCTCGACAACAGGCAAGAGTGTTCTCTTCCTGTTGGGGAACACTTCAGCAGTCACGGGCATTCGGCCTCTGATTTTCGGGTAAGCGTTCTCCAAGGCGGCCGCTGACCAGGGACTGATAGCCAAGTTCCGCACACATGAGGACGGCCTAAACCGGGATCTTGGGTTCATGTCACACTATCTGTAAACCCCACGACTTTCCTGGGTTTGCAAAATCTCACTAGTGGCTTGTGCTACCATATAAACCTGTTGGACTGTAACCTAGTGTTGAGAGACTTCTTACTGTGTTTACCCCAGTCCAACGCTGGCGTCTCCACATGATAGATAAGCCAACAGGAACCCAACAGTCTATCTTTCAGACTTTGGAAGCAGAAACATACCCTGAGGAAACTTCCTGGCAACCGACTTTACAAAATAACGTAGGGGCCTGGCACATATTGGGTTAATGCGTGACTGAGTACATCACCATACAGTGAAGCAAGAGAGCACATGACCCACACCCAGAGTCAAGCTAGCATTGGGCAGAGCTGTGTACACTAGCTCTCCAGGATGGCGAGAGTTCCCAGCTTTTACCCTTTATTGTATATTTGTAAATAGTTGCAAGAGTCAATGAAGACTTATAGTTAATCTATATTTAACTCCAAGGTCTTCAGACCTACCGAACTGTCACCGACACCCTACACCAATATGACCCCACACTGGTGAATATCAGTGTACATACCCACAACAGTGAATGTAATGGCTGAAAATGTCCCCAGAGCTGGTATGGGTCTCTGTGGAAGGGACTCGATTGCAGAGGGTGCAGTTCCGTGGATGTTCTTGGCCAATATCCCCTAATTCAGCAGTGGAAGACACATCTAAACCTAGGATTGTTTTGGTAACTTACGACTTGTATCAAACCACATGAATGATCTGAAAATACCTGTGAGAGTTGCCAGAGTCTTTCTGTGGGATACTATGACCCAGATAAATAATATCATTATTCCACATCCACAGGCAAGACCCACTGCGATTGCCAGGATTGGACCATCTATATTGAAAGGATAAAACACAGTCACTGAGAGATTATAATTGAACATCCATAACTACCGCAGATTCATTCCTCAGATATGTTGATTAAATTGTCAAGCACACCACAAGATTGCACTGATGGAACAGTACATTCTTCTACTTCCTGTTGTGTCAGATGTAAAGATAATGAGTCTGATAGAGTACCAGCTGTATGACAGCACTCAGAAATGATTAATATTCGTCAATGGACAGAGAATGCTTGTCCTCACAGAATAATGAAATTCATATTTTTGTAACTTGCAACCAATAACAGTAACACTTTGGATCTCACAGATTCATTTTATGAAATTAGAAATATAGAGTAACAGTACATCATTGAATAAAAGTGGAGTTTTTCTAGGTTCCCCAACAGATTTCGTACAACAGCACCTGGCTTCACCCTGTCCCATCCAAAAATATTTCACAGAACATCCCATAACAACATAAGAACTAGGAACAGGAGCAGAAAGAATGTTCCCAATGGTGGGGGAGTCTAGAAGTAGGGGTCATTGTTTGAGGATAAGGGGAAACCTTTTAGAATTGAGGCGAGGAGAAATTTCTTCACCCAGAGGGTGGTGAATGTGAGGTCACATGACACCAGGTTATAGTCCAACAGGTTTATTTGAAATCACAAGCTTTCGGAGCGCTGCTCCTTTGTCACCTGACCTCTCATCTTGTCAACGCCAGTCCAACACCGGCATCTCCACATCATGAATAGGCAGGGAATGGAGGGATATGGACCACATAGAGGCAAAAGGTCTTTGGTTCAGAAAGGCGTCATGTGTCAGCGCAGGTTTGGTGGGCTGAAGGGCCTGTTCCTATGCTGTACTGTGTTCTTTGTTCTAATTACGATCCGACAAATTCTCGCCGATTTCCCCGCTGGAGGTGAAGAATTCGGCCCTTCAATTTTAAACAGCTAAACACTTCTACAAACTCAAACAGAGCCAGTAGAGATTAACCAGCAACTAACTCGAGAGTAGTTTAGGATCCCTTTAAATGGGACAGGTTTCCTGAACTCATATTCAGTTGTGCATGTTTGAAAAAGGGGCTGGAGATCGAACATATCAGCATTATTCACTGCATACTCTATATTCTTTTGGTGTTCTTGTGGCTCCTGCTCTGCCCAAGACCGCAAGAAACTACAAAAGGTCGTGAATGTAGCCCAATCCATCACGCAAACCAGTCTCCCATCCATTGACTCTTCCCGCTGCCTCGGCAAAGCAGCCAGCATAATCAAGGACCCCACGCAGTCCGGACATTCTCTCTTCTACCTTCTTCCGTCGGGAAAAAGATACAAAAGTCTGAGGTCACATACCAACCGACTCAAGAACAGCTTCTTCCCTGCTGCCATCAGGCTTTTGAATGGACTTACCTTGCATTAAGTTGATCTTTCTCTACATCCTAGCTATAACTGTAACACCACATTCTGCACTCTCTCCTTTCCTTCTCTATGAACGGCATGCTTTGTCTGTATAGCGAGCAAGAAACAATGCTTTTCACTGTATGTTAATACATGTGACAATAATAAATCAAATCAAATCTAATGGTCAAAACAATGATTCGTGTGAACCGGGATTTGGCATTTCCCAAATTACTCAGGTCAGAAGACAGGCTCCTGCTTCATGCCTACGCCTTGTTCAATTAATTCAGATACATCCTCTGCTATGCATTTCTAAGTAAGAGTTTTAACAACACCAGGTTAAAGTCCAACAGGTTTATTTGGTAGCAAATACCATTCGCTTTCGGAGCGCTGCTCCTTCGTCAGATGGAGTGGAAATCTGCTCTCAAACAGGGCAAACACAGTAAGGAGTCTAACAACACCAGGTTAAAGTCCAACAGGTTTATTTGGTAGCAAACGCCACTAGCTAAATAAACCTGTTGGACTTTAACCTGGTGTTGTTAGACTCCTTACTGTGTTTACACCAGTCCAACGCCGGCATCTCCACATCTCAAACAGGGCATACAGAGACAAAAAAATCATGTCACACTATCAGTAACCCCCACAGCTTGCCTCCTGGACTTGCAGAATCTCACTGGCTGTCCTGTCTGGAGACAATACACATTTCTTTAACCTGTGCCTAATGCTCCCTCCACTCACATTGTCTGTATCTTTAAGACCTGATCAGCTGTAAAGATTTGCATTCTAATCAGTATTCTGTAACTTGATTTTGTGTCTCTGTGCCCTGTTTGAGAGCAGATTTCCACTCCATCTGACGAAGGAGCAGTGCTCCGAAAGCTAATGGTATTTGCTACCAAATAAACCTGTTGGACTTTAACCTGGTGTTGTTAAAACTCTTACTGTGTTCACCCCAGTCCAACGCCGGCATCTCCACATCATGCATTTCTAACCCCATGTAGCTGGAAACAAGAATCTTCTCCAGTTACAACAGCACTCTGTGGCTTTGGAAGCAACTTCATGAATATGTGAAAGGATATCAGAAAGCTGCAAGATGAACACTGGCAGATATTCAAGGACCTGGCGGAGACACATTCACTACACTGCTTAATGAGCGTCTTCATGTACATACCCAAGGAACATGTATTACAGATTCCACTTTGATCTGATGCTAAATAGCAAGAGAGCCCGCCGAGATCAAAGGCCAGTGGCAGAGCGGTTAAGCAGAGCGGTGCTTCAAGAAGGCAAGACAATGTAAATTGTAGGCTTGGGTTGAAGGTACAGTAGAGGGTTGACATGATTGGATTAGGGTTAATAGCCTGGCGACATGAACTCTCTGCAACCGGGGATTTTAAATTCTGTTTGTTTAATAAATCTGCAATTAAAAGTCAGTTTCAATAAATGGTGAACATGAAACTACCAGAGTGTGGTTAAAAACTTCACTCCATTCAGGAAGGGAAACCAAGTGGCTGACGGCTCTGTTACAACTTGGCAGTGGGGCAAATCCAGCTAAATAATGGAAAGAAGACGTGAATTCTTCTCCCTGGAATTGTGAAAAGGAGGCTGTGGTGGGGCAGATGGAGGCGATGGCCTAGTGGTATTATCACTAGGATATTAATCCAGAAACTCAGCTAATGTTCTGGGGACCCGGGTTCGAATCCCGCCACAGCAGATGGTGGAATTTGAATTCAATTTAAAAAAATCTGGAATTAAGAATCTACTGATGATCATGATTTCGATTGTCGGAAAAACCCATCTGGTTCATTAATGTCCTTTAGAGAAGGAAATCTGCCATCCTTTCCCGGTCTGGCCTACATATGACTCCAGAGCCACAACCGCCTCAACTGCCCTCGGGCAACTAGGGATTGACAATAAATGCTGGTCAGCCAGCGACGCCCACGTCCCACGAATGAATAAAAAAAAGGTAAAGAGAACACTTTGGGGGTGATTCTGTGCTTCGATCGCTGTCAGCGAAAATAGAGATGCGGGCGCAAAATCTGGGAATCAGGAAGCGAGATTCTCGCCGGCGATGTCGTGTTTCCCAATTTTCCCCACTCCTCGCCAGTAACGAGGTTCCCTCGAATATTGAAAGCTCGCCGATGTGTTCATAACAGGGTTGGTAAAGACAGGAAACAATCGGAGGATCCCACCAGGGGCGTCAAGGTAGCCCCCAGGTGGAGTGGGACATACCCTGGCACTGCCCCGACACATGTTGGCATTGCCCTGGTAGAGGTTAACCTGCACCAGGGAGCAGTGCCAGCGGCGGGCTCTTTAGGGAGGGAACCCCCTTATATGTGATGGGGAGGACTGATGCCTGTGAGAGGGGAGAGTGCCCCTGGGTCTGTGGTTATGGGGGAGGGGGAGAGAGGGCTCCTCTGTGTCAATGGTGGGGGGGTGGGGAGGGGGTTGGGTGGGCTGAAGAGGGTGTTTACTTTCAGTTACGATTGTGGCACCATCGTTAAAGATCTCTGTGAGATCGGCCTTGCCAGTTCGGTCAGGCCCCACCCTGCCAGCGTGACGGCGTAAATCACACTCACTCGTGTTTTTCAGAGTGCACTGAAAACCAGGCGGTGCAGCTGGCGAGATACGCTCCGGCTTTCAGTCCGAGCCGACACGCTGAAAAACTGTGGGAAAATTCTGCCCATCATTCGGGGAATTTAGCATGGCCAATGCACCTAACCAGCACGTCTTTCGGACTGTGGGAGGAAACCGGAGCACCCGGGGAAAACCCACGCAGACACGGGGAGAACGTGCAAAAGGCACACAGACGGGAATTGAACCCAGTTCCCTGTGAAGCAGCTGTGCTAATCACTGTGCCACCCATCAGTTTCTACCATTGAATTTTCTATTGCAGTGAGCAGGTGCCACAGCTGCTGACCCTAAAGCAACTGGGTGACTGTATATTTCCAAGTCAGGATGGTGAATGGCTTGGTGGGGAACTTGCAGGTGACGGTGTTCCTGAATGTATCTGCTGCCCTTGTCCTTCTAGGTGGCAGAGGTCACGGGTTTGGAAACTGCCGTTGATGAAGCCTCGGTGCGTTGCTGCAGTGTATCTTGTAGACTGTGTGTCAGCGGTGGAGGGAGTGAATGCTGAAGGTGGTGGATGGGGGAGCCAATCAAGCGGGGCTGCTTTGCCCTGGATGGTGTCGAGCATCTTGCATGTTTTGGGAGCTCTACTCATCACACTCCTGGTCGACCAACATAATAAATTATGAAAAGAGATTTTCCAAAATTCATTAATTGATGCAACTAATTAAAAAGAATCTTCACTAGATACAATTCCATTTTGCCTCTTCTCGGCCCACCGGACCAGTGCATTAATATCTTAAGAACATAAGAACATAAGAAATAGGAGCAGGAGTAGGCCATCTAGCCCCTCGAGCCTGCCCCGCCATTCAATAAGATCATGGCTGATCTGAAGTGGATCAGTTCCACTTACCCACCTGATCCCCATAACCCCTAATTCCCTTACCGATCAGGAATCCATCTATCCGTGATTTAAACATATTCAACGAGGTAGCCTCCACCACTTCAGTGGGCAGAGAATTCCAGAGATTCACCACCTTCTGAGAGAAGAAGTTCCTCCTCACCTCTGTCCTAAACTGACCCCCCTTTATTTTGAGGCTGTGCCCTCTAGTTCTAGCTTCCTTTCTAAGTGGAAAGAATCCCTCCACCTCTACCCTATCTTCCCGCAGTCTCCAGCTGGTTCTTGTTCAATGTGCTCACTGGAGCTGTGTTTACCACCTCAGTCTATTCTGCAATGGTTCAGCTGGTGGTGTGTAGATGCTCTGACAGGCTGTCCCATAGTCATTGTGCAATTGTGGTTGATGGTGGTTAGGCGACATTTCTTTTGCCTGTACAGAGGTTGTGTAACCCGAATCCTATCTGACGTCAAGTGGTCTGTGCCAAATGAGCAATCTTCAAATCAATCGATGGGAATATGACATCTTAACATTATTATCCCCGATTATGGCAAAAAATACAAGGCAGGTGAAAGGAAGGGAATTTTGCTTTTGTTCTGGCTGGAGGGGGTTTTCACAGTAACTTCATCGCAGTATTAATATAAGCTGACTTGTGACACTAATAAATAAACTTTAAACATTAAACAAAACACCATCCTGTCTTGGAAACATATCGCCGTTCCTTCATCATCGCTGCATCAAAATCCTGGAACATCCGGATGTTCCCGATGGTGGGGGTGTCCAGAACCAGGGGTCACAGTCTGAGGATTCGGGGTAGACCATTTAGGATGGAAATGAGATGACATTTCTTCACCCAAAGAGTGGTGAGCCTGTGGAATTCATTACTACAGGAAGCATTGATGCCAAAACATTGAATGTATTCAAGAGGCGGCTGGGTATAGCACTTGGGGCGAATGGGATCAAAGGTTATGGGTAGAAAGCAGGATTAGGCTATTGAGTTGGACGATCAGCCATGATCGTGATGAATGGTGGAGCAGGCTCGAAGGGCCGAATGGCCTCCTCCTACTCCTATCTTCTATGTTTATAAGGTTCTGGATAAAATGGGGAAGATTTTAATTTGTTCAAAACCAATCCATTTGCACAGAATTGAGCCCACCAACTAAGCTTTACAAACAGAATTTTTTTATCAGCAAAGCAGTTCTGTCAATAATAAATGTAGTTCTAATTCTAAGTATCTCTGGCTGAATATATAATTATCCATGTCAAGAACCTCACATAATTTGCATGTTCATATGTAATGATTTTTATAAAGTTGCAATGTGTACTATTGCCAGCAAATCAATCTTATCATTAATCTACTCATTATTTGGAAAGAAACAGTATGTTGAATGAAGGTGACAGCCCCGTTAAACTACACTGAAGTACTCTGCTTTTTTAGGATAAGTTGGCATGAGTTCAATGCCAACCCAATGGAAATTTAAGGGTCGTACAGTGACACAGTGGTTAGCACTGCTGCCTCCCAGCTTCAGGGATCCAGGTTCAATTCCAGCCTTGGGTAACTATCTGTGTGGAGTTTGCACGTTCTCCCCGTGTCTTCGTGGGATTCCTCTGGGTGCTCCGGTTTCCTCCCACAGTCCAAAGATGTGCAGATTAGGTGGATTGGCCGTGCTAAATTGCCCCTTAGTGTCTCAAGATGTGTAGGTTAGATGGATCAGCCATGAGAGGTGTGTGTGGGTTACAGGGAGAGGGCAAGGGAAGGGGCCTATGAAAGATACTCTGTCAGAGAGTTGGTGCAGATTTGATGGGCTCAATGGCCTCTTCTGCACTGTAAGAAGTCTCACAACACCAGGTTAAAGTCCAACAGGTTTATTTGGTAGCACAAGCTTTCAGAGCACTGCCCCTTCATCAGGTGAGTGGGAGTTGTGTTCACAAACAGGGCATATAAAGACACAAACTCAATTTACAGATAATGGTTGGAATGTGAGTCTTTACAGGTAATCAACTCTTAAAGGTACAGACAATGTGAGTGGAGAGAGGGTTAAGCACAGGTTAAAGAGATGTGTATTGTCTCCAGTCAGGACAGTTAATGTCGACAGAAGGCCTTCACGACACACGACAACGCAGAATCGCTGAGCAGTAACTGATAGCCAAGTTCCGCACAAATGAGGACAGCCTCAACCGGGATCTTGGGTTCATGTCACACTATCTGTAACCCCCACGACTTGCCTGGGCTTGCAAAATCTCACTAACTGTCCTGTCTGGAGACAATACACATCTCTTTAACCTGTGCTTGGCCCTCTCTCCATTCACATTGTCTGTACCTTTAAGACTTGATTAACTGTAAAGACTCGCATTCCAACCATTGTCTTGTAAATTGAGTTTGGATCTATATCTGCCCTGCTTGTGAACAGAACTCCCACTCACCTGATGATGGGGCAGTGCTCCGAAAGCTTGTGGCTTGTGCTACCAAATAAACCTATTGGGCTTTAACCTGGTGTTGTGAGACTTCTTACTGTGCTTACCCCAGTCCAATGCCGGCATCTCCACATCATCTCTTCTGCATTGTCAGAATTCTAAATTTCTCCAATGACTCAACTTGGAAAATTCAAATAGAAAAGTCAACATTGCTGAACTCTAGGGACAGTTCTAATGAGCAATCTGAAGCATTAACTTTGTTTCTCGTTCCAGAGACATTGCCTAGCCTACTGAGTGTTTTATAGAACATTTCTGTATTTGTTTGTTTTAGCATAGACAAGTTAGTGATGAAGGTTCAAGCTTTACATTACAATGCAGAGCTCCTAATGATACTTATAGCTGTGTCAGATAAACATTGCGCCTATTGTACCTGAAACTGAAGGTGTTGGACCATCAACACTGATGCACACGGTATCAGAAGTAGGACTACCAGGAACTCTTTCCTTCATTCCCAGAGCCGTGCAACTATAGAAAATGAAATTTAGTATAAATATTAAAAATAGAGACTTGCATTTAGAATCAAAGAATCCCTACAGTACAAAAGAAGGCCATTTGACCTATCGAGTCTGCAGTGACAACAATCCCGCCCAGACCCTATCCGTGTAACTGCACGTATTTACCCTGCTAATCCCCCAACACTAAGGGGCAATTTCACATAGCCAACCTGCACATCTTTGGACTGTGGGAGGAAACCGGAGCACCCGGAGGAAACCCATGCAGACACGAGGAGAATGTGTAGACTCTGCACAGACAGTCACCCAAGGACGGAATTGAACCCGGGTCCCTGACGCTGTGAGGCAGCAATGCTAACCCAGTGTGCCACCATGCTGCCCACTTTTCACAACTGCAGAACATCCCAAAACACTACACTGCCAATCCAGTACATTTTGAAATATAATCACTATTGTAAAGTAGGAAACGTGGCAGCGCACAGCAAGATCCCACAGACAGCAACTCAATGATGACTGGATCACTTACTTTAAGTCATAACGATTGAGGGATAAACATTGGCTGGGATATTTCTCAATGAAATCAGATATTGCAACTGTCAATATTACTCAAACTGGTACACTGGCTATACACATACTTGCACACATCAAATACCCTGCAAAAGAAATTGCCACAACTGAGTGGTGGGATTTTGGGAAGAGGAAGGATCTTTTCAGCATAGCTGGGAAACTGGTTTGGGGATTACAGGACAGTGAAACAAAGACTTCAAAGGTGAAATTCATAATTTCCTCAAACTGCAAGTGTTGGTGGATAAAGTAAATCAACTTGCATTTATAGAGGAAGTTTTATCTCCTCAGGACATCCCTGGGTCACTGTCGGTGCGGAGTCTGCACATTCTCCCCGTGTCTGCGTGGGTTTCCTCTGGGTGCTCCGGTTTCTTTCCAGTCTAAAAGATATGCTGGTTAGGAGCATTGACCGTGCTAAATTCTCCCTCAGTGTGCCCGAACAGGCGCCGGAGTGTGGTGACTAGGGGATTTTCACAGTAACTTCATTACAGTGTGAATGTAAACCTACTTGTGACACTAATAAATACACTTTTAAAAACAATAATGTACCTTGAAAGTGTAGCCACTGTTGTAATGGAGGGAATACAGCTTCAAGTTTATGTTGACTCGGACGCAGTTAGAGTGCAGTGTGCCAGATTCAAATGTGCATTTAAACGTGGTAAAAGCTTGATCATCACAATTAATTATAAACCAAATTAGATTATTTGGAATATACTCTGTTACCCTTGGTGAAAAAGAAACTCTTCTTGTTCCAATGTTTATAAAACAGACCCCACATAGTTGTTAGATGCAACTTAACAGGTGAAATAACTGGCAATCGATAGCAATAAATATGTATCATGCATAAGCCTT
This sequence comes from Mustelus asterias, assembly GCF_964213995.1. Taxonomy (NCBI): domain Eukaryota; kingdom Metazoa; phylum Chordata; class Chondrichthyes; order Carcharhiniformes; family Triakidae; genus Mustelus; species Mustelus asterias. The sequence goes on from NC_135802.1 coordinate 160,550,669, forward strand.
TATCTTATCATAGAATCCCTACTGTGCAGAAGAGGCCATTTGGCCCATTGAGTCTGCTCAGTATCAGTTAATTCCTACCTACTTCTCTATTAAACTTAATCCTGAGAGGACAACATAGCTCTGGCAAGGTTGTACCTGCATACTTAAAAACTGCAAGGTGTGGAATACTTAAAAACGCCAAGGTGTGGAATGCTAAACATTATCATCACTTTATGCCTTGTGCACAGTCAAGAATTCTGATCTTCCACAGAGGAAGTTGGAAAGATTGCAGAAAAGTACAGTTGTGACAGATTCGCAAAATGCAATAGCTGCAAGCAGAGGTTCCATACAGCAGACCAGCCATCAGCGTACAATGTTAGAAGTTGTCCCAAGGAAAGTCCACTCTGTCATGTGATAGCTCACCAAATCCCTTGATCCAACAGTACACACCAGTTGATGGACAAGGGGGCCATTTCCATTGGTAGCGATGTACAGGTAACGTGTGGGCCCATTACTCTACTAATTTTGTTTGGTGCATGGTCCTTTCGGACGTGCGTCCGCATTCAGCCTCGAGGAAATGCAAGAGTTTGCAAACTGACTGTGAACGGCTGAACGGTCGAAGGTGCAAGATCAACCTGAAGAAATCGCCTTAACAATACTTTTCATTTTAGATGTGATATGACATTATTGATCGTGTGTTTGAACATTGGCCCGAGAGCAAACATGCTCCTTCAATTTGGTCTATTGCATTCGCTGCTCCCAATGTGGTCTCCTCTATATTGGAGAGACCCAAGCGTAGACTGGGTGATCGCTTTGTTGAGCACCTTTGGTCTGTGCGCAATCAGGACCCTGACCTTCCGGTTGCTGCCATTTTAACACACGATCCTGCTCCCATGCCCATATGTCTGTCCTTGGCCTGCTGCAATGCTCCAGTGAAGCTCAACGCCAACTGGAGGAACAGCATCTCATCTTCCGGCTGGGCACTTTACAGCCTTCCGGTCTCAACATCGAATTCAACAACTTCAGATGATTTGCTCTCCCCCACCTCGACCCCTTTGTTTCCATTTTATTTATTTTTAACTGTTCTCTACTTTTTATTTCTTTATTGTCTTTCTGTATTTTTCTCCCCCCCCCCACTCTTTTCCCCTATTTTATCCCTCCTTTCCTTACCTTTCCCCCCCTCTTTCTCAATTTTACCTCTCTCCCACCCATCTCCCCCTCCATCTTCATCTGTCACAGTTAACCTCTAATTTCAGCTTCTCTGCTGTTTGGCCATTCACACCCTTTATTCTCTCTATGGGCTGCCATTAGCAGCCTTTCCCCTTGTTTTTGTGGCTATGACTAATTTTTCATTCCCTCACCCTGCAGTATAAATATCTCCCACTTTCTACAACTTTTAGCTTTGACAAAGGGTCATCTGGACTCGAAACATCAGCTCTTTTCTCTCCTTACAGATGCTGCCAGACCTGCTGAGATTTTCCAGCATTTTCTCTTTTGGTAGCAAGCATGATTCATTTTCTCAAAGGGTTATAAAGTTTAACTAACAACATTAGGCTGCCGATGCATGGGGAGAACATGGCACATCTCAGACCAATACTTATTGTATAAAAAGCCCCTTTAAGTCTTAGCGTAGCAGTAGAGGAATGATTGATGCTGTCAAGAGTGTTGTTCAGACTGACCATGATAGGTGCAGAGGGAAGAACCAGGGTGTATCTATGCTTCATAATCCCAGCCTCAGTTGACTGATTCAATACAGATTAGAGAACCGAGTTTCAGCTTTAGGTACAGCTGGTGAGTGATCCCTAACCCTAACTCTCACCCCCAGCTGGTGGGAGGATCTGGGTATGAATGGGACCTGGAATTACACTAGTTTTGAGAAGCTCAAACATATTTGCATATCAGTGAAACACAGCCTGCAGCGAATCAAACCAATCGTGCAGCATTTCCAAATGCAATTGAAAGAAGTGCCGATGTGAAGAGTATCCCTTGATGTGTTAAGAGCAGCAACTTGGTGCGGTTTGATTGAAATGGTTTAAATGGATTTATCACAAAAAATAAGCATTTACTCTCCATCATCAGTAAATTACCCAATTTGGAGAAACTGAAAATGATATATACAAAATATACAAAGCTATTAGCTAATTATATTGGGGTGCAGTAGTCTCTGAGCAAGTACAAAGCTTTCAGAATGTGCCTATTTGTGCCCAAAGGATCCAATTTGTTTTTTGAAGCTTCCTCAAAGGCTAACAAAACCAATCATAGAATCCCTTCAGTGCAGAAGGAGGTCATTCAGCCCATCAAGCCTCTACTGACTGCAACCCTACCCGGCCCTATTCCTGTAACCCCACACATTTACCCTGCTAGTCTCCCTGTCACTAGGGTCAATTTAGCATGGCCAATCAATCTAATCTGCACATCTTTGGACTGTGGGAGGAAACCGGAGCACCCGGAGGAAACCCATGCAGACACGGGGAGAATGTGCAAACTCCACACAGACAGTGACCGAGGCCGGAATTGAACCCGGGTCCCTGGCGCTGTGAGACAGCAATGCTAACCACTATGCCACCATGCCATCCAATCATTGGAAACTCTCAACTGTACATGGCCAGTTTTGTGGGCAGCTCCTAAAAATGTTTTGATTGTGAAAACTCAATAAATTCCAAGATCTTTTGTGCTGGTTACACCACTTTCGGGCACATTGCTTCATAAAAGCCAATGCAACCAAGCCAAAGCTTGGGCTCATGAAGTGCTACCTCCCGAATGGAATTTTGGCATCTCCCTTACTTCAATATGCCCAAACCCAGGTGGGATATTCCATTCTTTGAGCAGGGTGGCCCTACGTCTCCCTCATGGAGCCACCTGGATGGACAAGATGTTGATGAGGCCTCTGGTCCAATATTGGGCGAGCCTCGAGCTTCTGACTCTGGGGTCTGAAGCAAATTCCCAATCCTTACCCATCTACCTGCGCAGAAAATTAGGTGAAAGTCATTTGGATCATGACCCATAGACTAGATAAACCAAATGTCATTCTGTTCCTCAGAGATAATGTTCGTTAGGAAATGTAAAGATTTAGACTCAAAAATTGATATCAAGCTATTTGAAAAGGTACTTTTCATGATGTGGAAACATGTTGAAGACAAGTTAATTTTGTTCTGATGTGAGGAAGGTTCAATGACATCAGTACATAAACTGTTACAAAGTCTTTCTATTAGAAGGATATGTTGCTGGGGTTGGATGAAAAGGGTAGGGGATGCTTGAAGTTTAAAGTTTATTTATTAGTGTCACAAGTAGGCTTACATTAACACTGCAATGAAGTTACTGCGAAAATCCCCGAGTCGCCACACTCTGGCATCTGTTTGGGTACACTGAGGGAATTTAGCACAGCCAATGCACCTAACCAGCACGGCTTTCAGACTGTCGGGGGAGCACCTGGAGGAAACCCACGCAGACACAGAGAGAACGTGCAAACTCCACACAGACAGTCACCCAAGCCAGGAATCGAACCCAGGTCCCTGGCTGTGAGGCAGCAGTGCTAACCACTGTGTCACCATGCTGCCTGGAGCTTAAACACCATCATGGACTGGTTGGGCCAAATGGCTTGCTTCTGTGATATAAATACTTCTGAACAGATATTAAAGAAAAACAAAATACCATTCAACATTGCAAATTACCACACCGTAATGTTCTGGTTCAGATACTGATCAGTAAACTTACTTGGTCCTTGGTTTACACTTCGCTGTCAGCGAGGTCTCATTTGAAAAATACATTGATGGACAGGGCCTACATTTGGTATCCGATATCCTGTTTGCTGTGGAAGATAATGTTCAATTAGAAAATGGAATGCAAGCAAAGCTTTACAGAAAACATCAGTCGCTGAAGACTTTCCTTTTTTTAATCATTCATTCATGGGATGTGGGTGTTGCTGGCAAGGCGAGCCTTTGTTGTCCATCCCATGGCAACTGAGTGGCTTGCTTGATCATTTCAGAGGGCAGTTAAGGGTCAACTCATGCCACATGTGGGCCAGACCAGTTAAAGATTGAAGGGTTGGTGCTAATATTTTTGGCAATCTCCTTCAAGTCTAGTCAAACCAGCGCGCAGAAGCAGTTTCTTCCTCAAGTGCTGCCCATCTGAGCACATCAATGACTGAGCAAATAATTTTAAATGAGGCAATTTGAATATTCATGACACGTCAGACAGAAAGTTAAAGTGCGGCTAACTCTTCGCCTTCATGCCCCAAGCTGTACAGTTTTCTCGGTTGAGAGTTTTGCTGTGTGATTATGCTGGATTGTCACTTGGGAATTTTATTCCTGATCCCGATCTATTGGCCCTGCCGCGAGGTTAAATATAGCTCCTCAGTCAGGGCAAACAAACTCATCAAATTATTGTTAAAATTAGGAACTCAGCTGGGCATTATAGAATCCCTACAGTACAGAAGGAGGCCATTCGGCCCATCAAGTCTGCACTGACCACAATCCCACCCAGGCCCTATCCCCACTTATCTATCCTACAAATCCCCCTGACACTAAGGGGCAATTTAGCACGGCCAATCCACCTAACCCGCACATCTTTGGAGTGTGGGAGGAAACCGGAGCACCCGGAGGAAACCCACGCAGACACGGAGAGAATGTGCAAACTCCACACAGACTGTGACCCAAGGGCAGAATCAAACCCGGGTCCCTGGCGCTGTGAAGCAGCAGTGCTAACCACTGTGCCACCGTGCTGCCCATGCACTGCATCAGTGAATAAGCATAGTTGCGGCTGAGCTCAGAGTTGAACCATAAAATTCCTGCAGTGCATAAAGGGCCCGTTTGGCCTGTAAAGTCTGCACCGACTTTCTGAAAAGGAAACAACTAAAAGTAACTCTGCAGCATTTACCATGGCCGATCTTTGGACACTAAAGGACAATTTAGCATGGCCAATCCAGCTCACCTGCACATCTTTGAACTGTGGGAGGAAACTGGAGCACCCGGAAGAAACCCACGCAGACACGGGGAGAACAGGTGCTGGACTGTGGCGAGCAGGGGATTTTCACAGTAACTTCATTGCAGTGTTAATATACGCCTACTTGTGACTAATAAATAAATAAGCTTTTAAAAACTTTTACCATGTTGGGAAACACTGATGGACTGACATGTTAGAGCTGGAACCACGATCTCAAAAGACAAAGGTCCAACTCCCACAATCAATCACCTCTTTTTTCCAGTAATATAAAAACTGCAGCTTTATGAAACCTCCATGGATTTTAAATTTAGTTTCAAGTCCCATAATGCATGCTTACCCTTCTCCTTCACTTCAAAACCTGGGAGACACGGATTATCCCTGAGGCAGTATTCGCAATCCTGTGAACAATGGTAATTGGCTCTACATACACACTGTGTAGCAGTCACTGCGTCTCCTTTATGCAGAACTTCAAATCCTTTCACTACAAAGGAAACAAAACAGCCTCAGACTCAATGAGAATGGTGACCGTGTGCGAACGACATACGTTTGTATTTGACTGATAGCACCCACCTTAAATGTAAAACAACGGATACTCAAATTAACATGTTTTTGTGGCCTTTAAGTATATCTACAATTGAGTGGAAATTTAGATCAAAACCAAGACTAAATAACAATTGTTTGGTTTGTTGGAACCATGGCGATAATGGGGCCATTGACATTGTCTTGCTTCTCTTCTGCCTTTCTCCCAGTCTCCCTCAGTCAAAATCACAATCTTAACCACCCATCCCATTTTCCTACTTCCTCTTCTGTTTTTCCCCTCAATTTCTCCTTCAAATGTTGCCGGGCCAAGGCTGTCGGCTCTTCATTCTCTCTAACTGTACTTAGCAACCCTGAACTTAGAATCATAGAATCCTACAGTGCAGGAGGAGGCCATTCAGCCCATCAAGTCTGTACCCACCGCAATCCCATGCATTTACCCGAGTTAGTCTCCCTGACACGAAAGGGCAATTTAGCATGGCCAATCAACCTAACCTGCACATCTTTGGACTGTGGGAGGAATGATGTGAAGATGCCGGCATTGGACTGGAGTAAGCACAGTAAGAAGTCTCACAACACCAGGTTTGAAGTCCAACAGGTTTATTTGGTAGCACAAGCCACAAGCTTTCGGAGAACTGCCCTTTCATCAGGTGAGTGGGAGTTGTGTTCACAAACAGGGCATATAAAGACACAAATTCAATTTACAAGATAATGGTTGGAATGCGAGTCTTTACAGGTAATCAATATCTGGTTGAAGTGTGTAGTCCGACAAGTTGACAACGCAGAGTCGCTGAGCAGAAACTGATAACCAAGTTCCGCACACATGAGGACGGCCTCAACCGGGATCTTGGGTTCATGTCACACTATCTGTAACCCCCACGACTTGCCTGGGCTTGCAAAATCTCACTAACTGTCCTGGCTGGAGACAATAAACATCTCTTTAACCTGTGCTTAACCCTCTCTCCACTCACATTGTCTGTACCTTTAAGACTTGATTACCTGTAAAGACTCGCATTCCAATCATTATGGGTAATGATTATGGATGGTGGTGGAGGAAATGGGTCATCTCAGTGGGTTTGAAGAAGTCTTTGGTGTCTTTAGCAGGTTAACTGTAGATCTTTATCAATTACTAGATCTATTTACAAGCATACAGTAAATGGCACAAACTAGGAGTTGCCTCCATGCTGGCTGGTACACACAGCTCTATCCCAACACCACACTGACCCGTAGGTGCAGGTCATGCATTCCCTTACATCACTGTGTGGCAGTACTTCATTCCACATTAACCCTATGTGTGCCAGACCCTTACACTACAGGGGTGAGATTTTGAAGATGAGAAGGAGGAGCTGGGGGGTGATTCAGCCAATTGCAAGCTGTGAATAAAGGTCGCACTCCTGCTCCTCTCGACCCGCAAGCAATGCTGTAAAGGCAATTACCTCACGGGCCTAGTCCTTCTTGCCTTCTTCCACAAGTTGGGTTCTGAGTTAAACTAACTGTAAAAATGGAGGCACACAGCAAAGATTCAGTGATAGATGGACCTTCCGAAAGTGGATTGCTCAGCTGTCCTTGTTCCGCCTTCATTAAAACCAGAAATGGGTGAGTTGGGGGGCAAATTGGGCCACCTGCCCTTGTTGAGGGGCAATGGGGGGTGGAGGGGGGATGGTAGTTTAAATTTCTACCCAATATTGAACTCAAACAGAGAGCAAGAGTCAGAACTGCCAAGTATATTGCTTGAGGAATGTGAACGTTTTGCTTTAATACATTACTGCCATTGCAGACGATTAAAATTCACTCAACCCTCAAGAGATTTTGTTTTTATATTGAGAATTTTCATAAAATATTTAAGTTTCTTGTTGCCAGTGCAATGATATTGCTGCAACAGCCTTGGGCAGATTCCAGTTGCATCAAATTAAATTTGTGACATGGAAAGGGGGAGATCTTTTTTTAAAAAATGACATCTTCTGCTCCATAGCTGCATCCCAGTCTTTGAAACAGAGGAATATCCAAATGTTTGGTGGCATCTGAGGTGAGATTTCTAATTATTCCACCACATCTTCTTGTGAGATATTTTCATAGTTATCTCAGCCAAAAAAGTCATAGATGGAGAAATTGGATTGTTCAGGCTGCATTTTTAGCATGAGAAAATGGGCATTGTTGGGTCCAATGAAGCATGTGGTGCCCACATACTCATTCTGTGCCAGCACCGCTTACCAATGTGATTAGGTCATCCCTGCCTATAGCCAGTGTCAGGTCCAATTCCCAGCCAAATCCAAGGTCTAATTATGATTTCAGGCCCCTTCCTTTTAGTTGACCATGACGGTGCTCCACTCCAACCACACCATCAACCTTCCCAATCTCACCGTGGAGATGATGTCAACATCCCTTCCATCCATTATAGGACGGCTGCGCTGCAGTGTGGGGACAAAGGCATTTGTACCCAGATCCCCAGAGCATTAGCCTGGGCCTCCAGTCACATTAACACTGCGCCACCATCTTCCCTCATCTGATTGATCTAAACACACGTGTGATTTTTAAAAATTATTTGTTCATGGGATGTGGGCGTCGCTGGCTGGGTTAGCATTTAGAGCCCAACCCTGAGGGCATTTAAGAGTCAACCATATTGCTGCGGTCACATGTAGGCCAGACCAGGTAAGGATGGCAAATTTCCTTCCCTAAAGGACATTAGCGAGCCAGATGGGTTTCCATGAAATCGACAATGGTTTCATGGTCATCAGTTGACTTTTAATTCCAGATTTTCAAATTCAAATTCGAACCAGGGTCTCTGGAATATTGCCCTGGGTGTCTGGATTACTAGTCCAATGATAATACCACTCCGCCACCACCTCCCTGATTCCCTAATTATGATTCGAGTGAAGGAAACACACTGACAGAGAGGAGACATCTCCACAAAAGGTTGGATGGAAAATCAATGGGTGATTCATCCTGACAATTTTATGGATAGCCTTCCAGTCACACCCAAAGCACAGATCTGTGATGGCTTGCTTGACAGGTCTCTCAGGCAGGCATAGCTTTGGAACCTCAAAGGAACAGTATAAAGGGTAATGACTGAGCTACTTTGGATATATCAATCTTAGGCTTGGACTTTCGCAATGACAGGAAGTCATTCCGTTCTTATGAAAATGGCTGAAGAGGCTGTAAATTGGAAGTCCCACCCCTGAACTTGGGACTACCATTTTTGCGATGGACAGAATGGGCTAGGGGTTGGGCTTTGTGCTTTCTGCAGAGGCAGCTGCCCAGATAAATTAACATCTGCCCCCAGTCTTGTCTAATTTGGGTGACCCAAGAACATGCAGAGGTTAAACCTGATTAGAGCGAATCTGAACTTTGTGGAGTATTTTGGAGAAGTAGGTACCTCTTTGGATATAGTCCCAGGACAACTTTGGGGAAGGTGAGGTGTGCTTTTGGGGAAGTCAAGTGCCCCTTGGGGGAAGCATGGTGACCCTTGCCATTGTTAAAAGCAGGCAAGAATGTGCATAGAAAGTGCACAAACTCATTAAGTGACAAACTCATTGGAACTTTCATAGGTATCAAAGTGCTAAAGTAAACTGTCAAAGGCAACTATAATGCTGTCAAGGCATTTGAAACTCCTGCCCTTTAAATCTTTGAAATAAAATTCTGGACTATTTGAAAAATAAATGATTGCTTCATATATCACTCTGTCTGTTGACATAAGCCTGAGGGTTACTATTATTTGATTAGTGCTACCATTACTGAATTAGTGCTGCATGACTGATTTCACAACCTTCCATTATCAGAGTACGGTATCTTCCATTTCACCCGATTGGTTAACAGCTCCACATGACAATAGACACTTTGAAGTGGGACTATGAGTTTCAATGTTTGTTTCATGAAGTATGAAGCACTTGAATGAAATGTTTGCCTTTATGAGGATGTAGTTGAAGGAATGTAAATGTAGTGAATGGGTATTTATGACGAGTGTGTTGTTTTAAAACACAAAGTCTACAATAGACACTTAGAACTTTATTTTATTTAATCTCAGCATAGGTCCTGAGATCTGCCCATGCATACTGGGTGAGTTGGCATGGTAGGCGCAAGGAAAAAGGGTGATGGGTGAGATGACATAAGTTGGAATTAAGTTGGCACAGGGGTTATAAAGGTCTATGGGGGAGGTGGGTAGAGGGCATAAGTTGGCATGGATAGGGCATGAAAGTGTGTAAGGAGGTGAGGGGGTGTGAGGGGTGAAGGCTGGAGGACTTTTTTTGTTTTACTGCTTTTAAAAACAAATCCTGGGAAACCGTGCTTGATCAACCTCGCGGCCTCCGCAATCATTCAGAGATCGCCTGCCATCCCAAAGTGAAAATCCAACCTTCTGGGGTACTTTCTCCCAAGACGGATTTACGGAACCAAGAAACATCCTGACTCTGCGTTCCCAACCTAGGATCAAGAATCCAAACCTCAAGAGTTTGATCAGAACACCAGCAGATACTAACTTTCATCACATTCAATCTGTTTCAAACATTCTGTTTGAGAATTACTGTGCTCCAGATACTCTCCTTCCCCACAAGGTTTGCAGTCAGCAAGTCTCTCTGCAGTACATGGAGCAGAGAGATAGAAGCCTAAAAGAGAAGACACAGTATTAATATCAGCACGAGTCATCTAACCATTAAAATACTTTACTAGTAGCAACAAAAAGAGAAAGATACTCAGGGGCATTTTTACAGTAGGTATACAGTACATATGCAATGTGTGTAGTTACAATGTGCCTAATGATTGGGGATTTTATTTGTGTTGAAGGAAAAGGTAACACACTTTCAGTCAACACCAGACACCAAGAAACAGGTCACACAACTGCAAGACCTCAACTTGTCGAATTTGATTATTTCCCCAGCAAATGTGGCCACTCAGCCAAACAAGACTCAATTCTCACTTTATGAGGAACACACATTACTTTAATGACTGCTGCACGCTGTTAGGCTCCTGTTGTGACCATTAATGTAATGTGCACATGAAATGAAATGACTTCCCCATCAGTTAGAACCTTTCTTCCAGTTGCTCGCTGAAAGATTTGGATCGTGTCGCTAAAATTTCCCCACAGACGGCAGCTGACCTTCTCTGCTGATGGAGCTGGAGTGCACTGTCATCAATCCTCAAACCTGGTATGGTTTGAGAGGGAACATCACAACATGGCTGGGAAGTTGGTTGACGGACAGGAACAAGAGGCAAAGACAAGGACTGGGGCTCAGACTAGAAAAGGGTTAGGAATAGTGAGGCACCCCAGGGGTTAATTTCAGGGCAGCATGGTGGCACAGTGGTTAGCACCTGGGTTCAATTCCCAGCTTGAGTCACTGTCTGTGCAGAGTCTGCACATTCCCCCTGTGCCGGCATGGGTTTCCTCCGGGTGCTCCGGTTTCCTCCCACAGTCCGAAAGATGTGCTGGTTAGGTGCATTGGCCATGCTAAAATTCTCCTTCAGTGTACCCGAACAGGTGCCGGAGTGTGGCAACTAGGGGATTTTCACAGTAACTTCATTGCAGTGTTAAGGTAAGCCTACCTTTTTTTATTCGTTTGTGGGACATGGGCGTCGCTGGCTGGCCAGCATTTATTGCCCATCTCTAGTTGCCCTTGAGTAGGTGGTGGTGTGGTGATATAAACAGGGCTTAGTTTTAAGGCTGATAAAATTGGATATCCTAAATTAAAGAATTAGGCATATTAAAATCAAACACAGTCAAACCACAGGCAAGCCAATTGTACAAATACACAAACATGTCTGGGCCTGACCCATCAACCACCCATCAAAGGTCGTTACACTCTACTTGATACTTAGCAGGAGATCACTGCACCCCATTGAAATGCACCGGCCTATTGTTAGAAGCCCAGATCTGGCCAGACTTTCCGTCACCAAAAGTTCCTGGGAGATGGGACACCTGGGGGCGGACCCTGGTGTCCTGTCAGGCAGACATCAAGAAACCCACTGGGTATTGGAACCACCTCATTGGGACCTCATTGGCCGGAAGCCAGAGAAGTTTCTGGAAAGGCAAGCAGGCTGGGGGATAAAGGGACACACTTTGAGAGACCAGCAGTGAAGACTCGACGTAGGAGGCGGCCTTGCCCATTCGGAAGACTGACCAGAGAAGGAAGGAAGGAAGAAGCTGCCATCGAGACTCACATTCGTGACGACGGACCAGATGGACTCAGAGAATCGGGCCAGCAGTTCTACCAAACCATCTTTACGGGTAGTATACTTGAATCTGCTGGGGTATCCTCTTGTTTTATGTGGGTAATTTAAGGGTTAATAGTGTTATTATTAATAAACTTGTTGAGCCTTTACTTGTGTTTGTCTTTTGTCCATCTTGCAAATAAGGACACCGGAGTAAAACCTTGGAGTAAGTAAACTGGTTGAAAGTATCTGAGAATTAACAGGTACTACAGTGGTGAGCTACCTTCTTGAATCGCTGCAGTCCACGTGCTGTGGGTTGACCCACAATGCCGTTAGGGAGGGAATTCCAGGATTTTGACCCAGCGACTGTGAAGGAACGACAATATAGTTCCAAGTCAGGGTGGCTTGGAGGGAAGTTGCAAGTGGTGGTGTTCCCATGTATATGCTGACCTTATCCTTCAAGATGGTGATGGTTGTCGGTTTTGGAAGGTGCTGTCTAAGGATCTTTGGTGAATTGCTGCAGTGCATCTAGTAGATAGTACACACTGCTGCTACTGAGCATCGGTGGTGGAGGGACTGGATGTTTGTGGATGGGGTGCCAATCAAGCGGGCTGCTTTGCCCTGGATGGTGTCAAGTTTCTTGGGTGTTGTGACAGTAATAAATAAACTTTAAATAAAAATTTCCATTTGCCGACAACACAAAGTGATTTGAACTTGCACAGATGCAGCACAATCTCAAACTTTATTGATAATGCAAAGGAAAATCAGTTTGGGCAGTCGGAGAGGGGGTCAGTCTGGTGGGAGTGGTACTTCAGGGGAATGCCATTCTTTTAACAAGTGTGAGGCATTATTTTGGGAGGGAAAACAAGGAATCAAAAGGCTTCCACTGGCTGACTTATGATATTCAGGATTAAGCTGTAAAATATATTTGCAGCAGATTGGGAAAGCAACTGCCGGGAGTCGGTGCTTCATTTTAAACCTACTCTTCACTGCAACTCCTGGAAGGACAGCGAGAGGCAGTCATAGAGTGAACATATCTCTGTCAAAGTCCCTCATCAATGATGAAGAAGCTTCTTGCTGGGCAATTGACTTGGACATTCTAGAACATCGGATGCTCAGCACAATATCAGCTCTGTGTACAGGTCCAATCCACCACAATGGTGGTGGGAGCCTGTCAGATAGTGGATGAGGAAACTCTTAAGACTTGGCATAGTAGCAGCTGGAATATGCACCTGGAGGCCAGGTGTGAGAATAGGAGTCTGTACAGCCAGGGCTCAGCGATTTACCAGGATTAAGTTGCAGGGAGACAAGCAGTTTGCCGATGAAGCTCTAGAACTCCAAGTGGTGGAACGTCCATTTGATGAGGTATGGTGTGTGTCCCAGCTGCAGTTAGGAGATTGGCACCAATGCACCTACATAACCTATGGTCAGTTCTGCTGCTTAACGTGCCATTTCTGAGGTACTACAGGTATCTTCTGAGCACCTAACAAGGAATCTGAGGACCAGTGGGTGACTACTGGTAAGGGAAGAGGGGGCTAAATGGTGTCCTTGAAGTTGGCTCTAAGATGACCTTCCAGGTGATGACCTCTTCAGAAACCGGTCTATTTGTGGTGACAGATTCAGTAATCTAATACCTTAACTAGATAGGTCTGTGATGCTCAAAGCATTGTTGAGGATTAACCAGTCAACCTGGTTCTCTATAAGGTCCTGGCAAGAGTCGCCTGTCCCATGAGGGTGAGGATTTTTCCCACATCATTCTGTATCTGAATCCCTGTCTATTTTCCTGCGTTTTCACTGCTGGAGTTATGATGGGAATGAGAGGCTGCTGGAAGTTCCCTTTTCATTGTTAGTACAAGACAGTGATGTTACAACAATATTCACAGTGAGAAATCTCATACTGTATGGTGTAAAGAGTTCACCTGCTTGACACTCATTGCAGCAATCCTTCCCTTTATCATAATGGCCAGCGCAGCTTGAATTCAAACGCTTTGGGTTGGCCTGCAAAACATAAAAACATGTTAGAAAAATCAACTTATTTTGTGCTTGGAAATAACATCAAAGGGCATTGGTAATAGCACTCTTGTCTCTGAACCCAGAAGGTTGTAGGTTCAAGTCCCACTTCATGGCACAGTGGTTAGCACTGCTGCCTCACAGCGTCAGGGACCTGGGTTCAATTCCCGCCTTGGGTGACTGTGGAGTTTGCACATTCTCCCTGTGTCTGCGTGGGTTTCCTCTGGGTGCTCCGGTTTCCTCCCACACAAAGATATGTAGGTGAGATTGATTGGCCATGTTAAATTGACACTAGTTTTGCGGGGATTAGCAGGGTAAATATGTGGGGTTATGGGGCTAGGTTGGGATTGTTGTTGATGCAGGTTCGATGGGCTGAATGGCCTCTTTCTGTAGTATATAGGGGTCTTATGATTCAGAGGCTTAAGTGTAAAACCTAGACTGATGCTCCAGCAAAGTAGTTGAGGGAGTGCAACGCTGTCAGAGGTTCTGCCTTTTGGTTGAGATATTAAACCAAGGTTCTGTCTGTTCCCTCAGGTTGGTTCAAAATACCTCTCATGGCCCTATTTGCTGATGTCCTGGCCAAGAGTTATCCCTCAATTTATCTCATCAAACAACTGAATCTGGTTATGATCACGTTTGTTTCTGGGATCTTGCTGTGCACAGATTGACTACCATATTCCTACATTATCGTCGCGACTGCACTTTGAAAATGCTTTATTGGCTGGAATGAGATGTCCTGAAGTGATACAAGTCTTTTCTAACGGAAGCTTTAACTGATCTCATACAAAGGTGACAACATATCACGTTAGCAAAGCTGTCAGATTTACAGCTGGTGCTAATACACTGCAATGAAATCTCAAACTAAAACAGGAATAATCTGAGACAAGTATTCCCTCCTTTTTATATGTTGCTTGGTGTTATAGAACATAGAACATTACAGCGCAGTACAGGCCCTTCGGCCCTCGATGTTGCGCCGACCAGTGAAACCAATCTAAAGCCCATCTAAAGCTTGGATCGCTGTCTGTGTGGAGTCTGCGCGTTCTCCCCGTGTCTGTGTGGGTTTCCTCCGGGTGCTCCGGTTTCCTCCCCGCAGTCTGAAAGATGTGCTGGTTAGGTGTATTGCCCATGCTAAATTCTCCCTCAGTGTATCCGAACAGGCTCCGGAGTGTGGCGACTTGGGGATTTTCACAGTAACTTCATTGCAGTGTTAATGTAAACCTACTTGTGACATTAATAAATAAATAATAAATAAATGACCTTTAAACTGAGCGTCCAGTCATTCTGAGCCCAGGGCTGAATCCTGGCATTTTACCAGCTTGCTGTGCACCTTGGATGTGGGATACAGTAAGAAAACACACTGGCTGATATAGTGACCGAAAAAAGATCGACAGCTCATTGAAATGAAAACTTGCATTTATATAGCACCTTCCACAACACCCCAAAGTGCTTTACAATGGGCACTACTGCACACCTTTCAAAGGCATGTGTGATACTGAAAGGGTGATGATGGAAAGAGAGCATTAAGCAAAGTGGAAGGAGGAAAATCTAAAGTGACCGTTTAAACCAGGTGTTAAGCCTCTTCTACATATTCCTGTTAAAGGCTCATTCACTGGGACTGGCCCACAATGAATGGGCTAGACATTCGAATTTTCCCTGCTCGCCAAGGCATTGGAAAAGAAAGGGAGAACGGTGTAAAATGAGCTGCCAATTAATTATTACCCATTTGCTCCCAGTAACTGAGGAATCAATGAACAGATCCAAAGTCTTCTCCAATTTCAATGCTGACATTTTAGCCTGTGCCATTCTCTGTCACTGAATCAGGATGGGAGCTCCTCTCACACGGTCGTCTCAGCCATACAATCTAGGCTGACACTTCAGGACTCTCTAAATTCTTTCACAGAATGTGGGCAACACTGCCAGCATTTATTACCTATCCCTAATTGCCTTCGAGAAGGTGGTAATGAGCTGCTTTCTCGAACTGCTGCAATCGCTGTGGTGTAGAAACACCCACACTGATGTCCGGAAGGGAGTTCCATGATTTGGAAACTGATGCATCATCGGAGGTGATGTCCAGTCAGATCAGAGGTTGAACTGAAACTCAAGCCTGGAACTTGCCTGCTCTTGTTGTGGCAGAGGTCAGGATGAGTGGTGACAGGCTGAGGGAAAAGAGGTTGGAGTAGAATCCTGCTCAGCTGGGTTCCTGTCTTTGGAAGCAGTCATGGCAAATTCTGGCAGTAGATTGGGCACATCCTATGCCTGGACTCTCTCTCATAACCTCGGTTTGAGGGCAATCTTTTGGTCAATATCCAGGCTTGGGCTGACAAGTGTCATAGACTCATAGAGTCATAGAGGTTTACAGCAGGGAAATAGGCCATTTGGCCCAACTTGTCCATGCCGCCCTTTTTTTAAAATCCCTAAGCTAGTCCCAATTGCCCGCATTTGGCCCACATCCCTCTATACCCATCTTACCCATGTAACTGTCCAAACGCTTTTTAAAAGACAAAATTGTACCCACCTCTACTACTACCTCTGGTAGCTTGTTCCAGACATTCACCACCCTCTGTGCGAAAAGATTGCCCCTCTGGACACTTCTGCATCTCTCCTTCTCACCTTAAACCTATGCCTCACCTATGGGAGTTTTAGACTCCCCTACCTTTGGGAACAGTTGTTGACTATCTAGCTGATCTGTGCTCCTCATTATTTTATAGACCTCTATAGGATCACCCTCAGCCTTCTACGCTTCAGAGAAAAAAGTCCCAGTCAATCCAGCCTCTCCTTATAACTCAAACCATCAAGTCCCAGTAGCATCCTAGTAAATCTCTTCTGCACTCTTTCTAGTTTAATAATATACTTTCTATAATAGGGTGTCCAAAACTGTACACAGTATTCCAAGTGTGGCCTTACCAATGTCTTGTACAACTTCAACAAGACGTCCCAACACCTGTATTCAATGTTCTGACCAATGAAACCAAGCATGTCGAATGCCTTCTTCACCACTCTGTCCACCTGTGACTCCATGTTTAAGGAGCTATGAACCTGTACCCCGAGATCTCTTTGTCTGTAATTCTCCCCAACGCCCTACCATTAATTGAGTAAGTCCCGCCCTGGTTCAATTACCAAAATGCATCACCTTGCATTTATCTAAATTAAACTCCATCTGCCATTCGTCAGCCCACTGGAAGTAAGATTCGCGCCACACAAATGCCAGGCAATGACCATTACCAATAAGAGACAATCTAACCACCGTCCCTTGACATTCAATTGTGTTACCATCATTGAATCCTCCACTGCCAACATCCTTGGGGTTACCATTGACCAGAAACTCAATTAGACTCACCACATAAACACAGTGGCTACAAGAGCAGGTCAGAGGCTAGGAATACTGTGGCGAGTAGCTCACCACGTGACTCACCAAAGCCTGTCCACATCTACAAGGCACAAGTCAGGAGTGTGAAGGAGTACTCCCCACTTGCCTGGATGGGTGCGGCTCTAACAACACTCAGATACATGGGAACACCACCACCCGCAAGTTCCCCTCCAACTCACTCACCATCCTGACTTGGAAATATGTCTCCATTCCTTCGCAGTCACTGGGTCAAAATCTTGGAACTCCCTCCCGAATGGCATTGTGGGTCAACCCATAGCATGTGGACTGCGAGCATTTCAAGGAGGCAGCTCACCACAACCTTTTCAAGGGCAACTAGGGATGGGCAATAAATGCTGGCCAGCCAGGGGCGCCCATGTCCCAAGAATGAATTAAAAAAACATTCTTACAATTTGTCCAGGTGGGACAGCACAGTGGTACAAAAGAAACTTAATTTATTAGTCACAAGTAGGCTTACATTAACACTGCAATGAAGATACTGTGCAAATCCCCTAGTCACCACACTCCGGCGCCTATTTGGGTACACTGAGGGAGAATTTAGCAAGGCCAATGCACCTAACCAGCATGTCTTTCAGACTGTGAAAGGAAACCAGAACACCCGGAGGAAACCCATGCAGACATGGGGAGTACGTGCAGACTCCGCACAGACAGTGACCCAAGCCGGGAATTGAACCCAGGTCCCTGTGAGGCAGCAGTTCTAACCACTGTGCCACCGTACCATACAATGGCTAGCATTGGTGCCTCATAGCGCCAGGGTGTGGTGACTAGGGGATTTGCACAGTAACTCCACAGACCTGGTTCAATTCGGGCCTCGGGTCACTGTCTGTGCGGA
Organism: Mustelus asterias; assembly: GCF_964213995.1. NCBI lineage: Eukaryota > Metazoa > Chordata > Chondrichthyes > Carcharhiniformes > Triakidae > Mustelus > Mustelus asterias. The sequence goes on from NC_135802.1 coordinate 160,568,491, forward strand.
GTTTGCATGTTCTCCCCATGTCTGCATGGGTTTCCTCCAGGTGTTTCGGTTTCCTCCTACAGTCCAAAACTGTGCGGGTGAGGTCGATCAATAAAGAAAGCCCTTGGCCACTGATTCAATGTGAAAACTGTGAAATATTGAAGGGGAGTAAATACTTTATAAAGACATTAATATTATCCTGCTGTAACTGCCATCAGTCGTGTCCCTCCCCCAACTCTCAACCTACGGTAGGCGATGGCCTAGTGGTATTACCGCTAGACTATTAATCCAGATTAATGTTCTGGGGACCTGCGTTCGAATCCCGCCACAGCAGATGGTAGAATTTGAATTCAATAAAAAATATCTGGAATTAAGAATCTACTGATGACCATGAAACCATTGTTGATTGTCGGAAAAACCCACCTGGTTCACTAATGTCCTTCTGGGAAGGGAATCTGCTGTCCTTACCTGGTGTGGTCCACATGTGACTCCAGAGCCACAGCAATGTGGTTGACTCTGAAATGGCCCAGCAAGCCCTTCAGTTGTCAACACACGGCACGTGGACTGCAGCGTTTCAAGAAGGCAGCTCACCACCGCCTTCTTAAGGGCAACTAGGGATGGGCAATAAATGCTGGCCAGCCAGGACGCCCATGTCCCACGAATGAATAAAAAAAATGTTATGCCTCTGGACTGTGAATAGATTGCCGGAGATTTAAAGATTAAATCCCAGGTCTCTGTAAGAAAAGGGAAGTGTTAATTGAGTAACTTGTAAACTGTTAAGAGTGTTTGTTTTTGAACATGTCTTTTCACCTGTAAGGCACACCTGTTTATTTGGCAGTGTGATTAAACTAGCAATCAGGATTACCCAGGTGTATATGTACATATATGCCTCTTGAATAAAAAGGGAATTTCCATAAGAGAAATGGGACTGACTAAGCAAATATTTACATATTCACTTGTCTAACAATGTAGCCTGGGGGTTGTCACTTTACACTGGTGAATTTCACCGGGGGAACTGTTCCTTCATCTTCAAAGATGGTTTGTGAGAATCAACAGATACAAGTTTATCGCGCACACATTCTCTCACCAGTCAACTCTGATGCCCCAGTGGCAATAATGTATCCAATTTCCTGGCTGTCCTATCACAAAGATATATCCAAAACATTCCCTGCTCATTCGCTGACCTTGCTTTAGGTTCCAAAGACCTGGGTTTTGATGTCCTATCAAGCCAGCCAACTTGCGTAAGATAAAATTTGTCAAAATGAAAAAAAAATCAACCATGTGATCCTATTCAACTGAACAAATGGAGATTTAGCAACAGATTACAGATTACAAAGAAACAATTTGGTCCTTAACCCAAAAGCGACAACCCACTCACATTACCACTCCTGCATTCATCAACTTCAACCTCAATCTCAAATCAAGTTTGACTGGATGGATTCTGACGCGAGTGTGATGGGTTGCCACAAAGGTTACTAATTACGTTGCACTTCCTTTCTGATAGTTAATGCTCCAGATACTGTGTCGTATATGCAAAGCATAAACATAGATCGCAGACAATCTGTGCACTCTGCATACGAGTTGCTTATTCATATTTTGCAATAGTGACTGGGACTTTTTAACGAAAAAGTAGCCAGCCTCACGCTTTCCCATGATCAGCGCTTCCATAATCAAATCCAATTTTTAAATAAATCCATATCTCAAACATTTCAACAACAACTTGAATTTATATAGCACCATTAATATAAGACCATAAGACATAGGAGCGGAAGTAAGGCCATTCGGCCCATCGAGTCCACTCCACCATTCAATCATGGTTGATTTCAACTCCATTTACCCGCTCTCTCCCCATAGCCCTTAATTCCTCGAGAAATCAAGAATTTATCAATTTCTGTCTTGAAGACGCTCAACGTCTCGGCCTCCACAGCCCTCTGTGGCAATGAATTCCACAGACCCACCACTCTCTGGCTGAAGAAATTTCTCCTCATCTCTGTTCTAAAGTGACTCCCTTTTATTCTAAGGCTGTGCCCCCGCGTCCTAGTCTCCCCTGTTAATGGAAACAACTTCCCTACGTCCATCCTATCTAAGCCGTTCATTATCTTGTAAGTTTCTATCAGATCTCCCCTCAACCTCCTAAACTCCAATGAATATAATCCCACGATCCTCAGACGTTCATCGTATGTCAGGCCTACCATTCCTGGGATCATCTGTGTGAATCTCCGCTGGACCCGCTCCAGTGCCAGTATGTCCTTCCTGAGGTGTGGGGCCCAAAATTGCTCACAGTACTCCAAATGGGGCCTAACCAGTGCTTTATAAAGCCTCAGAAGTACATCCCTGCTTTTGTATTCCAAGCCTCTTGAGATAAATGACAACATTACATTTGCTTTCTTAATTACGGACTCAACCTGCAAGTTTACCTTTAGAGAATCCTGGACTAGGACTCCCAAGTCCCTTTGCACTTTAGCATTATGAATTTTGTCACCGTTTAGAAAATAGTCCATGCCCCTATTCTTTTTTCCAAAGTGTACGACCTCGCACTTGCCCACGTTGAATTTCATCAGCCACTTCTTGGACCACTCTCCTAAACTGTCTAAATCTTTCTGCAGCCTCCCCACCTCCTCAATACTACCTGCCCCTCCACCTATCTTTGTATCATCGGCAAACTTGGCCAGAATGCTCCCAGTCCCGTCATCTAGATCGTTAATATATAAAGAGAACAGCTGTGGCCCCAACACTGAACCCTGCGGGACACCACTTGTCACCGGTTGCCATTCTGAGAAAGAACCTTTTATCCCAACTCTCTGCCTTCTGTCTGACAGCCAATCGTCAATCCATGTTAGTACCTTGCCTCGAATACCATGGGCCCTTATTTTACTCAGCAGTCTCCCGTGAGGCACCTTGTCAAAGGCCTTTTGGAAGTCAAGATAGATAACATCCATTGGCTCTCCTTGGTCTAACCTATTTGTTATCTCTTCAAAGAACTCTAACAGGTTTGTCAGGCACGACCTCCCCTTACTAAATCCATGCTGACTTGTCTTAATCCGACCCTGCACTTCCAAGAATTTAGAAATCTCATCCTTAACGATGGATTCTAGAATTTTGCCAACAACTGAGGTTAGGCTAATTGGCCTATAATTTTCCATCTTTTTTCTTGTTCCCTTCTTGAACAGTGGGGTTACAACAGCGATTTTCCAATCCTCTGGGACTTTCCCTGACTCCAGTGACTTTTGAAAGATCATAACTAACGCCTCCACTATTTCTTCAGCTATCTCCTTTAGAACTCTAGGATGTAGCCCATCTGGGCCCGGAGATTTATCAATTTTCAGACCTTTTAGTTTCTCTAGCACTTTCTCCTTTGTGATGGCAACCATATTCAACTCTGCCCCCTGACTTTCCTGAATTGTTGGGATATTACTCATGTCTTCTACTGTGAAGACTGACGCAAAGTACTTATTAAGTTCCTCAGCTATTTCCTTGTCTCCCATCACTAGATTACCAGCGTCATTTTGGAGCGGCCCAATGTCTACTTTTGCCTCCCGTTTGTTTTTAATGTATTTAAAGAAACTTTTACTATCAATCCTAATGTTACTGGCTAGCCTACCTTCATATTTGATCCTCTCCTTCCTTATTTCTCTCTTTGTTATCCTCTGTTTGTTTTTATAGCCTTCCCAATCTTCTGACTTCCCACTACTCTTTGCCACATTATAGGCTCTCTCTTTTGCCTTGATGCATTCCCTGACTTCCTTTGTCAGCCATGGCTGCCTAATCCCCCCTCTGATAACCTTTCTTTTGTTTGGGATATAGTAGAATATCCCACACAGCTTTAGGCAGCAATGATAAAATAATATTGGACCACCAAGCCATGCGAGGAGACATCAAAGCAAGTGGCCAAGAGGTCGGCAAGGAGTGTCTTAAAGGAAGAATGCCAGGTCGAGAGGTGGCGAGGTTGAAGGAGGAAATTCCAGAGCTTAGGACCCAGGCAGCTGAAGATGTGGCCACCCAATAGGACAGCAATTAAAATAAGGGTTTTGTTTAACTCCTTCAGGAGGATGAGACCCAAAATTAAGATACTGGAGCAGAGCTAATTGCAGAGCAGAGTGTTCACTGCTGACAGTCATGCCATAACTGAACGGGGCATTAGTGAGACTGCACCCGGAGTATGGAATACAGTTTTGGGCTGATTTGAGGGATATGCTTGCATTGCAGAGAAGTTTCACTGGGCTAATTCCTGGGATGAAGCAGTTGCTCTGTGAGGAAAAGCTGAGTTGGCTGGGCCAGTTAGAATTTAGAAGACTGAGAGGTGATCTTATTGAAGCCAATCAGAATCTGAAGACACATAACAGGGTAGATGCTGAGAAGATGTTTCCCCTTGTGGGGGTATCTAGAATGGAGGACAGTTCCAAAATAAGGGGTCTCCCAATAAGACAGAAGTCATAGAAGTTTACAGCATGGAAACAGGCCCTTCGGCCCAACTCGACCATGCTGCCCTTTTTTTTCACCACTAAGCTAGTCCCAATTGCTCACATTTGGCCCATATCCCTCTATACCCATCTTACCCATGTAACTGTCTAAATGCTTTTTAAAAGACAAAATTGCACCTGCCTCTACTACTACCTCTGGCAGAAGTGAGGAGAAATTTCTTCAATGGGTGGTTAATCTTTGGAATTCTCTAGCCCAGGGAGCATGACGACTAGGTCAGAGAATATATTCAAGGCTGAGTTAGACAGGAACTCAAAAGGTTATGGAAGAGGGAGGAGGAAGGACAGTGGAGTTAGGACCAAAATCAGACCAGCCATGATCTTATCGAATGATGGAGCAGTCTCGAGAGACCAAAAGGCCTCCTCCTGCTTCTGTTTCCTAATGACACTGACCCAAGTCCTCAGCTAGGAAAGGGAGCCATTTTGGAGTTAGTGTGCAGCATAGTTTCTGATCATAAAGATGTTCTCTAAGATTTGCAGCACAACAAAGGAACCATTGTGCAAATAGCAGCCTTTCATGATCACATTATTCAGTGAAAACAGGTTGCACAGGAAAGGAGTAAGTACTGTTGCTACTTCAAAGTGTAAGAGGAAACCATTTTACATTAGACTCTCAACTGGCTCGCTACCGAAACTCTCAGGGCTGCAGGAATGTTTGGTGTCAACCTAGATAGCATCACATGACCCCCCCAAATAAAATTAATTCCATTCAAGATAGGACCAGATACCAGGCCAGATACTTGGGATTTCGCTGTGGAAATCCCAGGGATTCTTTTGACGAGAGTTGGCACAATTTCAGGTGTCCAATTTTTTTTCCTCGAACAAAATGACAGTTCACTTTGTAATGTGTGGAAGATAGTGCCGATCCGTAAGAGCGAAGTGTAACGCTGCCAAAAAAATTGGCATAACAGGGAAAGCACCAAACAATAGAATAAAAACCATGAACATTGGATCGAAGTGTATAATTAAATCATATTCTTAAATGGCAGGAAGTTGAAACAACAAAAAAACAGAATCAACAACTCCATAGAAATCCTGCCAACTGGAATTGAAAATAAAATCCAAAGAGATTGGAGTCTGTTGGCACATAAGCCAGGTCTACAACAACAACTTGCATTTATATGGTGTCTTTAATGTAGTAAAGCATCCCAAGGTGCTTCACAGAAACACCAGAATCAGAATCACAGAATACTACAATGCAGAAGAGGCCCTTCGGCCCATCACGTCTGCACTGGCACATTAAATGCCCTGACCTGCTCACCTAATCCCACTTGCCAGCACTTGGCCCATAGCCTTTAATGTTATGGCATGCCAAGTGCTCATCCAGCTACTTTTTAAAGGATGTGAGGCATTCCGCCATTAGACCATTAGACAAAATTTAACACCAAGCCACGTAAGGCAACATTGTGTAGAAAGATTAGTCAGTGAGGTAGGTTTTAAGAAGCGTGTTGAAGGAGGAGAGGGAGATGAGGAGAAGGAAGGGACCGGAGAGGGAATGGTGGAACACCTGGCCTAAGGACCAGACAACTGAAAGCATGGCTACCAATGGTGGTAGGCAAAGGGAACTGAGGATGTACAAGGGGGTCAGGATTGGAGCAAGCAGAGGGTTGTAGAGATATGTAAGGGGTGAGGCCATAAAGGGATTTGAACACAAGGATTAGAATTCTAAATTCCAGGCAACAGACAGAGAAAGCCTTTGTGGTGACAATGTGAGGAAGAGGAGAAGTGTGGTTATTGTAGACCGAGTGGTCACGTGAGAATGTGATGACACGGCTACAAAAGAGGTCATGTGGGGGGAGCACGGGGGGTTATCCCAGGAGAGCAAGTAGAGAGAGCATAAGTGTTGAAGTAACTGCTAAGCTAGTGAATAAACTACTCTTTGCTGAAAGTCCTTTCTGTCAGTGTTTCAGGAACCCTCCACGTTTCCATTTCTGTAATAAGAATCATAAATGATTTTACGCTTATGTCTTATTGGTTGTTATTTGTGAGACTTTAAGCTACAGGAGCTATTCTCTGTTTGTAGTGCTTACAATACTCAGCAGAGGCTGGAACCTCAGGTCAAACTGGAGCTTCGAGAAGCTTTCATGCTGCATGCCGGATTCCGTTCTCCCCCACCCAAACTCAGTCGCAATGGGCAAGATTATGAAGACTGAGAATTATCCCTTAAACCCATCTCAAACCCACGGCACAAATATGCCCCCATCAATGGGCTGAAATAATTCATCAGCTACCACTCCTAGAGTGGCTCCGTGAACACATGCAGTCAAACCCTCAGCTTGTTCTTCAGAAGTTGCAGCCTAAAACTGTCTGGGTGTGGAGTGGGAACTGAGCAGCTTAAGAAGACTTCAGCAACTGTTTTTTCCTTACTGGACAGGGAACTGGAGACACTCCCAGCACAACGGAAAGTCACTCAGTTCCATTTTGCTGTGCTAATATGCTAGTTTATTCACTTAACCTATTCCTCTGCATTCACTTTTTCAAATATTTGTTCACTTCCCTTTTTAAAGCCATGCTTCCGCCATTGCCTAAATATAGACACGGGATGGCTGGGCTGAATGGTCTGTTTCGGTGCCTATAATTCCAGGTAACTGCTTCTGTTTGGACAGAACAACCTTCCACATAATAATATCCTCCTAATCTCTTCCCCCCCCCCCCCCCCCCCCCCCAGTGTCTACTTTCATTATGTGGAGATGCTGGTGTTGGACTGGGGTAAACACAGTAAGAAGTCTCACAATACCAGGTTAAAGTCCAACAGGTTTATTTGGTAGCAAATGCCACTAGCTTTCGGAGCGCTGCTCCTTCGTCAGGTGAGTGGGAATTCTGTTCACAAACAGCAAACAGTCTACTTTCATTACAAAGATCAAGCCCATCCATTCACCTGACTCTGTTGCATCCCTTCCTTCCCCTACTTCACAGGATCAAATTTCCACAAAGAATCCCCTCCCCCCCCTCCCCCCGCCCGTGCCCTAATCCTAAACTTTATACCGTTTCTTCACTATCTCACCTCATCTCCTTCTCAAGTTCATCTTGTTCATGAGACCAGTGAAGGGCAGCCTAGGCTAGTGAGTGGGCTGCTTGCGTGGCCCTCCATCGTCTCAGTGGGTCGCAAGATTGAAATCAGGCTTGTTCACTAACCGTGACCCCATGAATAAGATTAAATGCAGTTAATACACGCCGAACATTTCATAAAGAATTATAGAAAATGCTTAATCATTTATATATTAATAGAACCATCAACTTCAAATGGTAAAAGCAAAATAAATATTTATACTTTGGATGCAGAGAGAGTGCACAGCTCTCACAGTCAATAAGAGCAATCAGCATGTACCTCACTTCACTTGCCCTTACTTTGCTTAATTTTTGATTTGATTTATTATTGTCACATGTATTAGCATACAGTGAAAAGTATTGTTTCTTGTGCGCTATACAAAGTACACCGTTCATAGAAAAGAAAAGGAAAGGAAAGAGTGCAGAATGCAGTGTTACAGTCATAGCTAGGGTGTAGAGAAAGATCAACTTAATGCAAGGTAAGTCCATTCAAAAGTCTGACAGCAGCAGGGAAGAAGCTGTTCTTGAGTCGGTTGATACGTGACCTCAGGCTTTTGTATCTTTTTCCCGACGGGAGAAGGTGGAAGGGAGAATGTCCGGTACGTGCAAATCACTTCAGTTATACTAATGGGATAAAACTACACGGACAGAAATCAGCAGAATGTGACGATCCTGCGCATGGGCAATGGTCAAATGTCTCAGCGGGTCGTACTCAGAACCCAGATGGGCCACATGTGGCCCCCAGGCCGCTCGCTACTGTGTTAGATCCTGTTTCTCCTAAACTGCCGACCATCCAACATCCCTTGTGGCTCCCTTTTTAGCTGACATTGTTAATGGTTCTCTTACCACAGGTGTTGTCCCTCTCTCCTTTAAATCTGCCATTATCACACCTCTCTTCAAATAAAAACAAAACCGGACTCCTCTGTCCTTGCACATCACCGCTCCCATCTCCAACTTCCCTTTCTACTCCAAAGTCTTTGACCGCATTCTCATCTCCCAAATCCCTGCTCATCTATCCAGAAACTCCACGTTCGAATCCCTCCAATCAGGTTTCTGCCCTGCCACAGCACCAAATGCCTCTCAAAGTCACAACAGACATCCTGCGTGACCGCGACAAAGATAAATGACCCCTTCCCATCCTTCCAAACCTGCCCGCAGCCGTTGAGATACATGAACACAAAATTCTGCCGCAGTGTCCCCAGCTGGGTGGGACTGCGTCCACCCAATTTCATTTTTATCTATGAAGTCATAGCCAGGAAATCACTAACTTCTTTTCCCACTCCCACACGCTCGCCATCAGTGTCCCCCAATGACTCACCCTTGGAATCCACCTCGTTCTCATCTTGATGACATGACATCATCTGAAAACACAGTATCAGCTTTCACCTGTATGATGACAGCATCCAGATCTATCTACAAAGGGTCGTGAACGAAGCCCAGTCCACCACTCAAACCAGCCTTCCATCCATTCACACTCTCTACACTTGCCTCGGAAAAGCAGCCAGCATAATTAAGGACCACACACACCCTGGACATTCTCTCCTCCACCTTCTTCCGTCGGGAAAAAGATACAAAAGTCTGAGGTCACGTATCAACCAACTCAAGAACAGCTTCTTCCCTGCTGCCATCAGACTTTTGAACGGACTTACCTCGCACTAAGTTGATCTTTCTCTACACCCTAGCTATGACTGTAACACTCTCTCCTTTCCTTCTCTATGAATGGTATGCTTTGTCTGTATAGCGTGCAAGAAACAATACTTTTCACTGTATACCAATACATGTGACAATAATAAATCAAATCAAATCTTTGGTCTCTCTCACCACCTCTGTTTCCTCACTGTTAACTTCATCCTTCTCCCGAACAACTGTCAGAGGCTTAATCAGATGGTTCTCAACCCTGATGCCATATTTCAGCCCCAGGTGGCCTTCCAAATACATACCTCCTCCATCACTAAGACCACTGATTTCTGCCTCTGTGACATGCTTCCACATCCCCTGCCTCAGCTCATTTACCACTGAAACCCTCTTTGTTACCTCTCGATTTGACTAATCCAACATGCTGCTGTCTGATCTTTCAAGTTCTATCCTCTGGTCATCGAAAACTCTTCTACCCGTGTCTTAACTTGAACCAGGCTCTGCTCCCCTGTCATCCCTGTGCTTCCGGACCAGATAAGACCTCCTCCAACTTTACATGTCTCGACCTCTGCAGATCTGTCAATTTTGATTGTCTGACCATATCCAATTTTAATCGCCTCACCATTGGTGGCTGTGCTTTCAGCTGCCTAGGACCTAGACTCTGGAATTCCCTCCCTAAACCTCTTTCCCCCTCTACCTCTCTTTTCCCCTTCAAGTCACTCCTTAAAACTTGCCTCTTTGACCAAGCTTTTGGTTATCTGCCCCAATATCCCCTTATATGGCTCTGTGTTCAATTCTGTTTGATAACTATTATAATGTCTGGGGACATTTTATTATGCTAAAGACACTATATAAGTACACGTTCTTGCTTTTGAGGTGATTATAAATTCTATTTGCCAATTCAGCAATAAAGGAAGTTGGTTTTTGTAGGAAATTCCTTTCCACTCTTGAAAGATGAAAAACTCTGAAGGTCAGACATCAAACAAAGTTTCAGGTTGACAATTGTTCAGTCATAAGTAGCGAGCCGGAGAATTGAGGGGGCGGAGGAAGAAGGGTAAAGGTCTAATTTTGAACACAGTGAGAAGTCTCACAACACCAGGTTAAAGTCCAACAGGTTTATTTGGTAGCACAAGCTTTCGGAGTGCTGCTCCTTCATCAGGTGAGTTGATCAGGTTTTCTTTTTATTTAGCAATGTCTGCGTTCCTACAAAAACAGATCCACTATTTCTAACGATGATGATCACAGTGGTTCAACAATTATTGGCTGAAGAACATTTGTACATTCCATGCACCCAACCTGCAATTCCCTCATTAAATTATCAAAAGATCAAAACAAGCATTTTCACTCACAACTTCAATCCCAATTCACTCTGTTCCTTTCACTATCCTTCTTTCGCTTCATTGTTAAAGTTTATTTATTAGTCACAGTAATGAAGTTACTGTGAAATTCCCCTAGTCGCCACACTCCGGCACCTGTTCAGGTCAATGCAACTAACCAGCACGTCTTTCAAACTGTGGGAGGAAACCGGAGCACCCGGAGGAAACCCACGCACTCATGGGGAGAATGTGCAAACTCCACACAGACAGTGACCCAAGCCAGGTCCCTGGTGCTGTGAGGCAGCAGTGCTAACCACTGTGTCACCGTGGCGCCCTACATTGGCTGAGGAAATAGACCAATGGGATTGATGTTCCCAATCTGGTATGTGGTAGAACAGATACAATTTGTCCTTCACGGATGCCTGACATTCCATCCAATCTAATAAAACCCAGCTGGGGAAAATCTGGCCGAGTCCAATCTGATGAACAGGTTGGATCTCACACTTTTCTCTCCAGTAAGATGCTGCAATACTTCGAAAATGTCTAATATTTTCACTCTTTTATAAATAACCTAGGACCAGGAGGGGGCCATTCAGTCCCTTGAGCCTGACTCTAATGAGCTCAGGGTTGACCTCTTGGTTTTAAAACTGACAACTGATCGAGCATCATTGTGGGAGTTCCAACCTTTTATCACCCTTTATGTGAAGAAGTGTTCCCTAATTCCATTCCTGAAAGATCTGACTCTAAATTTTAGACCCTGCTCCGTAGTCCCGGCCCTCTGAACCAGTGGAAATAGATTCTCTTGATGTATCCTAAACATTGCTTAATGGAGAATGAAAATCAACTCAACTGCTTCAACACCCTTAACCTTTCAGTTATTTACATTACATTGCCCTTGAACCCTTAGCTGGTAGAAGCTCTGACACTCCCTCAAAGCATCGCACCCCTCCCTATCACCGTAACACCACATTTTTACCTCATTAATCACCTCAACCTACACATCTAGGACATTAAAGCACAATTTATCATGGCCAATCCACTTAACCTGTACATCTTTGGACTGTAGGAGTTTGTCCGATAGAAAGGGATAATGGGGGAATTGGGCAGGGAGTGAGATGGGAGAAACTCTCTCCAAGCTGGAGTCATATCTGGCCCAAAGAAAGATTGGTCGCTGAGTGTCAATCATTGCAACCCGGGACATAATTGAAGAAGTTCCTCAGTGTGGTATCCTGGACCGTAACTCTCTTTAGCTGCTTCATCAATGATTTTCCCTCCATCAGAAAGTTTGGGTTTGGGAGGTACTGTCAAAGGAGCCCTGGGGAGTTGCTGCAGTCCATCCCATAGGTATCACACATTGCTGTCACAAAGGTGGTGGATGGGTACCCATCAAGCCCACTGCTTTGTGCTGAACAGCATGGACTTCTTTGAGTGTTGCTGGGACTTCTTGAGTGTTGCTGGAGGTACGCTCATCCAGGCAAGTGTAGAGTATTTCATCACTCTCTTGACTTGTGCCTTCTAATGCATTGTGATATCTGACTAATGTTAATGATGTTATGTAAATATTGTTGCTGTAGGCGGTAGGGAGGCACTGCGGAGTCAGCAGCTGAGTGACACATTGTAGAATACCAAACCTCTCTTCTGAGGAAATGAGCTGGAAGCTGAACGTGATACCATCATCAGTGAACGTCCTGACTCTATGATGGAGGGAAAAACATTGATGAAGCAGCTAAAGAGAGTTATGGTCCAGGATACCACCCTGAGGAACTTCTTCAATGATGTCCCAGTTGCAATGATTGACACTCAGTGACCAATCTTTCTTTGGGCCAGATACGTCTCCAGCCTTGGAGAGAGCTTTTCCCACCCCACTCCCTGCCCATTCCCCCACTATACCTTTCTACTGGACAAACTCCCACAATCGAAAGATGTACAGGTTAGTTGGACTGGCCATGATAAATTGCCCCTCAGTGTCCCATAATGTGTTGGGAGACTGAAGGGCAAAGTCAACTTCAGTGGGGTAAAAACAGACTTGATCTGAATAAATTGGAATCAAAGGTCGGAAGGAAATATGGGAGAAATTCAGAGAAGAGATTATTCGAACACCATGAAAGGGAAAGGTATGGCAAACAAATCCAGAGCTCTCTGGATGAAAAAAGGGGATAAAATTTGTTCTGATCCCAGCTAACTGACAAGTCAAATCCCAGGGTAGAACCCAGTTTGACAGATCCTAACTTATTTTTTGTTTAGAAAAACATTGAGGGTGGTTACTGAACAGAGTTCAGGCTGCTGCTGAACTTTTAAGAAAGGAATAGAACATTTCAAACAAGAAAAGATCAACTATAATAAACTATTACCTCACCCCAACTATACCAAGATTTGTAAAGGTAACACAAGTTACAAAATCTATTTTATGCTCTAATGTTCACAGTAAGTACAGTCAATTTTAAACCAACTGTAGTCAGACACCCAAAACTCTGAAACCAATTGGCAGATGCCACCCAAAACAACTTCCATGAATCGTTCATCAATTCCCCCCAGCTGCCTATCACACTCTTAGCCAACTGATTTCACTGAAAGTTGGCCTTTCACATGAGGGTTTCCAATGTCTGCTCGCAAAGAACACACCTTCGCATTTTCTCCCAAATGCTGCTTTCTCATGGATGTCTTCACCAAGGATCCACCTCCAGGGTTTCAACCACTCCTTCCGGCATTCCTCTCCCGAGGAGCGCCATGTGTGTTTAAGCTTTAGCTTCCATGCAGTCTCTCAGATACCTAGCTATGCCAATAGAACACCACTGCTTCACAAGCCTGTAGTGGAGTCACCAACTTTTGGGTATCCTTGGATCTCTAGATTCTCGCAAGCCCATGTTATTCCAGGTCTGTACCTTGTCCTTTCTTGTAAATTGGAGTCTCTGCTCCTCACTCTTAAACTTCACTTAAGAGGACCATTTCCCACATTCCTGTTTTTCCCTCAGACTAGCAGGTCTTCTTGGGACAGCCTTCTGTCCCTCTCTCTGGTTTTTGGACATTTTTCTTTCTTATTCTGGGACCTGCCCTCTATAGTCCCACTTCATGTCCGGTTAGAGAGAGACTTAAACTTCTCTGAGAGCATAATCACCAACTGAATCTCAAACAGCTTCCTGTTCCCCTATGGCCTTTCCATTACTCAGCGACAGCCCAGTTTTTATATATTGTGTTTTATCTCGAGTCATAAAACCTCATTAAAATGCAGGAATCTTTAAAATTGAAACTAAAGTTCAAGATTGTATAAGGTGTTGGTGAGACCACATCTGGAGTATTGTGTCCAGTTTTGGTCTCCCTATTTGAGGAAGGGTTGTTGCGGCATTGGAGGCAGTTCAGATGAAATTCACCAGATTGATTCCGGGGATGAAAGGGTTGACGTATGAGGAGAGATTAAACAGTTTGGGCTTGTACTCGCTGGAGTTTAGAAAGGTGAGGGGGGATCTGATTGAGGTATACAACATTTTAAAAGGGATTGATAAAGTAAATGTAGACCAAATGTTTCCTGTTATGGGACAATCTAGAACAAGAGGTCACAGGTATAGGCTGAGAGCTGGTAGATTTAAAACTGAGATGAGGAGGAACTACTTCTCGCAGAGGGTGGTGAATTTGTGGAACTCGCTGCCCCATAGCGCGGTGGAATCTGAATTGTTGAATGGTTTCAAGAAGGAGATAGATATATTTCTAATAAAAAGAGGGATAAAGGGAACCAGGTGGAGAGATGGATTTGAGACCAGGGAGAGATCAGCCATGATCTGATTGAATGGTGGAGCAGGCTCAAAGGGCTGTATTTGCTGACTTCTGCTCCTAATTCCAATGATTCTTTAACTCACAGATGCAGAAATACAAATTAAACTTACCAGATGTTATTCCTAACACCTACAAATACAGGTGTAACTTATTTTAAACCATCTCTATATCCTAATAAAATCAGGATAAGAAAAAGGTGTGGATATGGCAGATGTCAGATAGAAAATACAATTGAGAACCAGACTGAATAGAGAAGATTCAGAGGACAGGTCAAAAACAAAGAGGAGCAAAGACGGAGTATGAAAAGAGACTGGCAGCTAACATAAAAATAAATCTCAAAGTCTTCTGTAGGCTCAGGGGTGGTGCCAGAGGACTGGAGAATTGCAAATGTTAAACCCTTTTTCAGAAAAAAGGTGCAAGGATAAGCCCAGCAACTACAAGCCAGTCAGTTTAGCTTTTGTGATGGGAAAACTTCAAGAAACTATAATTCAGGACAAAAATAATTGTTGTGTGTTTTTCTTTTAAGTTAATAAATATTCTTTAATAATTGATCACAATATGACTTGACTGTTCCCCACTGGTTTGCATATCTTTCCTCACATTGCCCCAAATGGAAAATATACACCACTAAGAATCGGGGTTCCAAGTTACCCTTCTGGGTTTTGGGATACCCTTTAACATTTGGGGTGTTCTTAACACTAGGCTTCATTAATAGGGGCACAGAATGCAAGAGCAAAAGAGGATATGTTGAACTTGTATAACACACAAGTTTGGCCTCAGCTAGAGCATTGAACCCAGTTCTGAGTGCCGCACTTTAGGAAGGATGTGAAGGCATTAGAGAGAGACTGCAGAAAAAGGCTGCACTCAGAACAATGGTTTCAGGGATGAGAAACTTCAGGTTTGAAGACAAATTGGAGAAGTTAGGACTGTTTGCCTTGGAGAAGGCTGAGAAGAGATTTGATAGAAATTCAATTATCAAAATCACAAGGGGAGGGCGGCGGTCAGGAAAAAATAGATAGGGGACACTATTCTCACTCGTGAAAGGATTGAAAACAAGAGGATACAGACTTAAGATAATTTGAAAAAGAAGCAAAAGCGATATGAGAAAATGCTTTTTCTCACAGCGAGTAATTAGTGTCTGGAATGGACTGCCTGAGAGTGCTGTGGAGGCAGGTTCAATCAAGGCATTCAAAAGGGAATTAGACTGTTATCTGAAAAGTGAGGAAGGACGTTAAGGGTTATGGGGAGCAGCCAGGACAATGGTATTTGGTGAATTTCTCAGTGCAGACACGATGGGTTGATTGGCCTCCTTCTGAACTAAAAAAAAATCTATGACAATCTGGTATCCTATTGAGGGAGTGCTACACTATTGAAATTACTGGGCTGTATTTTATGGTCTCACTCATCCTGAAACCGTAAAATCCTGCCAGAGGTCAACGGACACTTCCATGGTCCACCCCTCGCTCGCTCTGATTCCCATGGCGGTCAGGGCGGTTAAATTTCGGCCATTGTCTTTCAGGTAAGATGTTAAACAATAATCCCGTCTGCTCACTTGGATGAAGGCAAATGCTCCCATGACACTATTTTAAAGAACAGCTGGGGAGTTACAACCATGCCCTGGTCAATATTCATCCCTCAAATCAACATCACAAACACCGATTATCTGACCATTATCACTTTGCTGTTGTGGATCTTGCTGTGCGCAAATCTGCTGCCCAATTTAAAATAATTACATTTCAAAAGCACTTCATTGGCCATAAAACAGTTTGGGATGTCCTCAGATTGGGAAAGGCGCTACAGAAATGCAAATCTTTCTTTCCAAATAAAGAACTGCGATCCTCTAATGTTACTCTGGTTGCCCCTCGGTGACAGGCTCAGGACGAAAGGCAGGCAACCATTTTCAATCTTGTTCTTAGTGAACTGGGTCTTAGGGCGGGATTGTCTGGCCGCACTCACCCCAAGACCGGAAAATCCCGCCTGAGGTCAACGGACCTTTGCACGTTTCACCCCTGCCTGCTAGATTCCCATGGAGGGTGGGACAGGAAAATTCCACCTTTAGTCTTTGACCCGAGTCAGCCACTGTCTGATGTCATCAGTCTTTAGAGGTGTCCCAGTGTGGTAACTGTTAGTGCATTGCTCTCTAGCTCCCGGCCTCAGCCTGAAAGACTGACATTTGCAGTAGGAGAGGCGGTGATATGTCATTGGACTCGTGTTATCCTGAGGGGCAGACTGATTCTCTGAGGACATGGGTTCAAATCCCACCAGGTCAGCTACTGGAATTTAAATTCAATTATCAAGTCTGGAATTTACAAAACAGTTGTCACAATAATGGCAACCATGAAACTATCATCGATTATTGCATACACCAGGAAGGAAATCTGTCTACATGTGACTCCAGACCCACAGCAATGTGGTTACCCTCTGAACTGGCCGAGCGAGACACTCAGTTCAAGAGAAATTAGGAATGGGCAAGAAATGTCGACCTTGCCAGTGATGCCCACATCCCAATAAAACAAAGTGTGAACACCAGGGTTCTCTCAACTGCAATGAAACAAAGTCCAGGAAAAAAATCCAATTGCACAGTTCTACTCTCTGTCCCTGTCAAATGCAGGGGGTCCAAATGGAATGCACCACTTTCATGATGTTAGTACTGCAGCAGAGTCCACTGAGGACATTGATACTTGATTTATTATTGTCACGTGCATTAGTATACAGAGAAAAGTATTGCTTCTTGCGCGCTATACAGACAAAGCATACCGTTCATAGAGAGGGTGCAGAATGTAGTGTTACAGTGATAGCTAGGGTGCGGAGAAAGATTAACTTAATATAGGTCCATTCAAAAGTCTGATGGCAGCAGGGAAGAAGCTGTTCTTGAGTCAGGGACCTGATTTAAGGTTTCCTCCGAGAAAAGGGAATTTAATTTTCCCACAATCACCGCCCATCTTCCAAACCCGGGGAGGAAATCAGTCAGAACTGACCTGAGTGATTTTTACCTGTAAATCATGCTTTGTGACCACATTCTCTCTCTTCCTCAAACTTGTTTTTTAATAAAGGAAGTGGAAGAATAATAATTCCAAGCGTTTATTCATTTACCTAATTGGAGATTAGACCTCAGGCACACTCAGCTGCACAGGGCGCGGTTGTAGGTGATGATGAGCAGCGCGATTATTTTGTCAATAGTTTGGAGGGAATAAACTTTTATTTAAAATGCTGAAGGTGAGTTTGAAGATTTGGCACCAGTTGCCTTTCTCGGGGTCAGGACAGCAGGCTGGGACAGGACAGGAGAGGGTGAGCTACAGGGACAGGCAGGGCTGGCATCTCCGAGATGAAAGATCTAGAACAGACACACTTACATGTGCGGCCAGGGCAGAGACACAGATGAGAATCCCGGTCCACTTCTGGAGAATGTCCAGCGCTGAGAAAGTGGTCTCCATCGGTGACCAATGCACAGAGTGCAGTGGAACAAGAACCCCTGCCTGAGTGAGTGCCCCACTCTCAGCAGCTTGTAGCGATGATGCTCTCCCCGGGTAGGCACATATCACTGTTGAGCTTGGTGCTGCGTTATCTCACTGCCTTAGAAGAACTTTAACTGCGTGAGTTTCCGGAAGTTGCCCCGCCAGTAACATGACACTGACAGAATAAACTCTGCCCGCCCCGCCGTAATGTGCTCTATGGAGATAAGCCTTCTACCAGCGCACAGACACATTGCTCCATTACAGACAAGCAACAGTGCTTCCTTTAATTTGTTTTAGGAAGTTTTTTGTGGGTGTTTTTTAAATTTATTTATTAATGTTACAAGTAGGCTTACATTCACGTTGCAATGAAGTTACTGTGAAAATCCCCTGGTCGCCACACTCCAGCACCTGTTCGGGTACACGGAGGGAGAATTTAGCACGGCCAATGCACCTAAGCAGCACGGCTTTCGGACTGTGAGACGATTTTATAGTTTTAGGTTGTAAAACCTGTCCACATGGATTTGAGAATAAATGCTATCTTTGAGATTCCCTGGCCCAAGAATGTCTCATTTTCTTTATTGGGTGTTTAAATATAAAGAACCCACTCCTACCTCTGCCCAATCCCTCCCATTCCTCTTACCTTTCCGTGTCTCTTTTCCTGCCCCCTTAATGAACCATGGTCCCCGGAAGAGTTGGGGATTTAGTTCAGTCGGGCAGCATCATCGGTGCAGGCTTGGAGGGCCAAAGGGCCTGTTCCTGTGTGCTGTAATTTTCTTTGTTCTTTGTTCCCTGTCTCTAAGTTCCTGTTATCCGAGAGGTTATGGATGAGGTGTTAGTCAAGTGTTAACTGTGTTGCTCAATTGTGTCTGGAAGGACTGACTTGTGCTGGTTTATACACAATAGCCTCATTTTCAATCTGTGTTCTGAATTGTGGGTTCCCGTCCAAACACAGCCAGTGCGAAAAGGAGAAGCATTAAATCTCTACCTGAGCCACAGGTGGCACGGTGGCACAGTGGTGAGCACTGCTGCCTCACAGCGCCAGGGACCTGTTCCCGGCTTGGGTCACTGTCTGTGTGGAGTTGGCACGTTCTCCCCGTGTCTGCGTGGGTTTCCTCCGGCTGCTCTGGTTTCCTCCCACAGTCCAAAGATGTATGGGTTAGGTGGATTGGCCATGCTGAATTGCCTCTTAGTGTCAGGCGGACTAGCTGGGGTAAATACGTGGGGATAGGGGTCCCACCCAGGAGTGGGATTGTGGTTGGCACAGACTCGATGGGCTGAGTGGCCTCCTTCTGCACTGTATGATTCTATGAGGTTGAATCAAAAGGCCTGAAACAACATAATATTGTAACAACAATTATATTTACAGCACAGAGGCCATTTTCTCCAACTGCCCCATGCCAGTGTGTATACGCCAGAGTAACCTCCTCCCATTCCCACTTCATCTCACTCTATTCATTTATCCTTTTGAGCCTTCCTCCCTCATGCTGTTTGTCCAACTTCCCCATAATACACCAGCACATCAGCCACTGGTAGCGAGTTCCACATTCTCATCACTCTCTGGGCAATAGCGTTTATTCTGAGTTCCTCACTGGATTTATTAGTGACTGTCTTTTATTTATGATCCCTAGTTTTGGTCTCCCCACAAGTGGGAACATCTTTAATAAAAGTAAAATACTTTGGATGCTGGAATTCTGAAATAAAAGCAGAGAGTGCTGGAAAATCTCAGCAGGACTTGTTATACTGCAGTCTGCTATTGAGATTGATAATAAACCATGAGATCAGTGCTAGTAAACTAACTGGAACAGTTTATTAACACATCTTAATCCTAGCACAGTCAGCACAAGACTGACCAGCAAGCTCGAGTCATAGAATCCCGACAGTGCAGAAGGAGGCCATTCGGCCCATCGAGTCTGTTCCGACCATAATCCCACCCATGCCCTATTTCCGTAACCCCACACATTTACCCTGCTAATCCCCCTGATACTTGGGTAAATTTAGCATAGCCAATCAACCTAACCTGCACATCTTTGGACTGTGGGAGAAAATTGGAGCACCCGGAGGAAACCCACGCAGACACGGAGAGAAAGTGCAAACTCCACACAGACAGTGACCCAAGGCCAGAATTGAATCTAGGATCCTGATGTTGTGAGGCAGCAGTGCTAACCACTGTGCCACCATGCTGCCCACTGTGCGACCGTCCCTGATCACCTGACCTGTTCTCTTAAAGGGGCACACCCCCAATATACATAGCGGGCCAAGCAAACAGCACCTGTGGAGAGTGAAACTGAGTTCACTTTTCAAGAATGTATGACTCTTCTTCGGAACTAGAAGACAATTTCTCTACATCGGCACCATCAAACCATTACATCATCTTGAAGATCTATATTAGGCCGCACTCTTTGTTTTCCTAGTGGTAAAAAGCCCCATCTGTTCAATCTTTCCTGATTATTACAATCTTTCAATTCTGGTATCATCCTGGTTGAGATTTGTTGGACTTTCTCTGAATATTCTATCAATGTGTTGGGCTGTGTATCTATGACTGGATCATATTTAAGATATATCTTGAAGACATTACCTTACTTATCAAATCACCTAATGATTAACGTTTGGCGTGTTTTATTAATCTGAGCCCATGAGGCAAAACCAAGTTATCTACGTGAAATATATAAGAACAGTAGGATATGTTTCAGCCTCAGTCAGTCAGGCAGAACCCCACTGTAATGGTTCAGCCACTCATTTGGGGCGACACGGTGGCACAGTGGTTAGCTCTGCTGCCTCACAGCTATGGGACCCGGGTTCAATTTCCGGCTTGGGTCACTGCCTGTGCGGAGTTTGCACGTTCTCCCTGTGTCTGTGTGGGTTTCCTCCCACAGCCCAAAGATGTGCGGTTTAGATGGATTGACCATGCTAAATTGCCCCTTCGTGTCCTGGGATGTGTAGGTTAGAGGGATTAGTTGGGTAAATGTGTGGGGTTATGGGAATAGGGCCTGGGGTGAGATTGTTGTCAGTGCAGACTCGATGGGCTGAATGGTCTCCTTCTACACTGTGGGGTTTCTATGATTACGCAGTCCACCCGATTTCCTACTTTTTTGAAGCTGATTTGCGACCAGCAGGTCTTTTACCCGACCAATGGTGGGAATTATTTCCTTATTTCTTTTGAAAAATATGTCTATTTATTTATTTATTACAGCCTTAGACTGCATTCATATATCAAACCAGTTTTAGTTAGGTGATTGATGTTTGGGAATTCAGCCCGTCAAGCCTAGTCTGCCATTCAATCAGATCATGGCTAATCAGAGACGTAACTCCATAAACCTGCCTTTGCCCCATATCCTTTAATATCTCTAAATAACAATTTATCAGTCTCAGAGTTAAAATGAATTGACGTCACATCAATGCTGTTTACAGAAGAAAGTTCTTCCACTGTCTGCATGTACAAGTACAATTGTTTCCTAATTTCAAGCCTGAAGGCCTAGCTCTAATTTTTAGTCTCCTAGTTTCAGATTCCCCAATCAGCAAAAATAGCTTCTCACTATCGAGCTTATCGGATCTTGAAAACATTGATCAAATCACGTCTCATTGCATTAAATTCCAGAGAACACAATCCCAGCTTGTGAAATCTCTTCATTCATTCTTTGAAATCCCAGTTGCATTCCGGTAAATTTAAACTCCCTTCCCTCTTCTTCCTGAGTTGTGGTCCCCAGAACTGAAGTTTGGCATGTCAGCTACGACCCTCACCAACTTTTACAGATGCACCATAGAAAGCATTCTTTCTGGTTGTATCACAGCTTGGTATGGCTCCTGCTCTGTCCAAGACCACAAGAAACTACAAAGGGTCATGAATGTAGCCCAATCCATCACGCAAACCAGCCTCCCATCCATTGACTCTGCCTACACTTCCCGCTGCCTCGGCAAAGCAACCAGCACAATTAAGGACCCCACATACTCTGGACATTTTCTCTTCCACCTTCTTCCGTCGGGAAACAGATACAAAAGTCTGAGGTCACATACCAACCGACTCAAGAATAGCTTCTTCCCTGCTGCTATCAGACTTTTGAATGGACTTACCTTGTATTAAGTTGATCTTTCTCTACACCCTAGCTATGACTGTAACACTACATTCTGCACTCTCTTGTTTCCTTCTCTATGAACGGTATGCTTTGTCTGTACAGCGCACAAGAAACAATACTTTTCACTGTATGTTAATACATGTGACAATAATAAATCAAAAAAATTAAAATCACAGTATTCTAAGTGTGGTCTAACCAGGACTTTGTAAAACTGCATCGTGACCTCTACATTCTTGTATTCAAGTCCTGTAGATGTAAAGACTAGCATTGTTTATGTTTCTCTTCCAGTGCTGAATGTAGAGTCACACGTCCCATAGGCACGATTGAACCCTTTGCCATTATATGTGGTGTATGTGGGTTAGCATTTCACAAAACAGTTCATTGTACCATTAAATTAAGTGTAATGCCCTACTTGTTGCCCTGTACTGATAAATAGATGTTAAATGCAACAAAATCAAATTAAATTAAGATGTCAAATGTAAGTAGGAAGACACAGCAGGTTACTAAAGGTAAAAGTACTTAGAAAATAATACAGATTGAATCAACCTTTTGAGGAGGTAACTAAGTGTGTTGATGAAGGTAGGGCAGTTGATGTCATATACATGGATTTTAGTAAGGCATTTGATAAGGTCCCCCATGGTCGGCTTATGATGAAATTGAGGAGGTGTAGGATAGAGGGAAAGTTGGCCGATTGGATAGGTAACTGGCTATCTGATCGAAGACAGAGGGTGGTGGTGGATGGAAAATTTTCGGATTGGAGGCAGGTTGCTAGCGGAGTGCCACAGGGATCAGTGCTTGGTCCTCTGCTCTTTGTGATTTTTATTAATGACTTAGAGGAGGGGGCTGAAGGGTGGATCAGTAAATTTGCTGATGACACCAAGATTGGTGGAGTAGTGGATGAGGTGGAGGGCTGTTGTAGGCTGCAAAGAGACATAAATAGGATGCAAAGCTGGGCTGAAAAATGGCAAATGGAGTTTAACCCTGATAAATGTGAGGTGATTCATTTTGGTAGGACTAATTTAAATGTGGATTACAGGGTCAAAGGTAGGGTTCTGAAGACTGTGGAGGAACAGAGAGATCTTGGGGTCCATATCCACAGATCTCTAAAGGTTGCCACTCAAGTGGATAGAGCTGTGAAGAAGGCCTATAGTGTGTTAGCTTTTATTAACAGGGGGTTGGAGTTTAAGAGCCGTGGGGTTATGCTGCAACTGTACAGGACCTTGGTGAGACCACATTTGGAATATTGTGTGCAGTTCTGGTCACCTCACTATAAGAAGGATGTGGAAGCGCTGGAAAGAGTGCAGAGGAGATTTACCAGGATGCTGCCTGGTTTGGAGGGTACGTCTTATGAGGAAAGGTTGAGGGAGCTTGGGCTGTTCTCTCTGGAGCGGAGGAGGCTGAGGGGAGACTTAATAGAGGTTTATAAAACGATGAAGGGGGTAGATAGAGTGAACGTTCAAAGATTATTTCCTCGGGTGGATGGAGCTATTACAAGGAGGCATAACTATAGGGTTCGTGGTGGGAGATATAGGAAGGATATCAGAGGTAGGTTCTTTACGCAGAGAGTGGTTGGGGTGTGGAATGGACTGCCTGCAGTGATAGTGGAGTCAGACACTTTAGGAACATTTAAGCGGTTATTGGATAGGCACATGGAGCACACCAGGATGATAGGGAGTGGGATAGCTTGATCTTGGTTTCAGATAAAGCTCGGCACAACATCGTGGGCCGAAGGGTCTGTTCTGTGCTGTACTGTTCTATGCTCTATCTATGCTAACCCAAATGGTTATATGTATTAAAAAAAACTTTTGCATATATTTTGCACCTAGTTCATTAATTAGCAAGGCTGAGATTAAGCTGTCTTTTTTAATCTTCCTAATATGATGACATGCATGAATAACTTAAAGCTCAGATTCAGGAACTAAATAGAAGATATTGAGAGAAGTCTTAATATTTATTGCCGATCAAAGATCTTGGAATAAAGGGAATAAGTAATCAAGTTTGGAGATACACTGGAGCACAATGTGCAACATAAACTTGAGGTCATCCACAATTCTGCTGCCAGTGTCTTAACTCACAACAAGTCCCGTTCACCTATTACCCGTCATGGTTGATGGCCTTAGGCTCCCGCCTAAGCAACACCTCAATTTTGTAGTTCTTATCCTTGTCTATTAAATCTCTCCATGGCTTCATCACTGCCTACCTCAGAAAACAAAGAAAATAAAGAAACAGAAAAAAGAATGATGGGGAGATGCTGGCGTTGGACTGGGCTGGGCACAGTAAGAAGTCTTAGAACACCAGGTTAAAATCCAATGGGTTTATCTGGAATCACGATTTCAGAGTGCTGCTCCTTCAAAAAGGAAAAAAGGGGGTCAAGATGGAAGAGAAAGTTCACAGACTAAAGTTGTTGAACTCAATGTTGAGTCCAGAAGGCTGTAATGTGTTTTTTGTTTTCTTTGTTTGTTCCCATGGAAACACCCCTCCGCCTCCCCCACCACCACCATTGGGCCATCTGTCACATGTTCTTTAGTTTTGTTTTCACTGAGCACTGACCTTTATTCTCCTATTAACACACATTCTGCTATCTTACCTTTATGCCGCTATCAGCACCACCTTAATGCTACCATTAACACTCCCTTTGTCTTGTGTCCCGGACATCTTTGTTAAAATGTTAGCTCCGACCTATCCCTGATCTTCTATTCCGCTCCACCTTCTCCAGCCCCCTCTCCAACTATATAATTAATTACATTTCTACCCCTCTTTAGCTCCGAGGAAGAGTCATTCGGACTTGTCTCCACAGATGCTGCCAGACCTGCTGAGTTTATCCAGCATTTTCTGTTTTCGTTTCAGATTTCCTGCATCTGCAGTATTTTGCCTTTATTCTCAATTTCTATATCATTAATATTATTTGTTAACATATGATGACATCTCATTTTTCTAAATGTGCTGACAAATCTGCCAATCTAATGACAGAGAGTCGAAAGAACACTAGTCTTTCCTTTTGGAACCACAAATTTATCTGATGGATTACAATTTCAGTCACAGTCGATGATCCCTTGACTGAGAGCAAGATTAGCAATACAAACAGGAATAGACCATTTGGCCCCTGGAGCCTGCTCCACCATTCAATAAAATCACAGCTGATTTGACTGTGGCCTTAACTCCACTTTTCTGCCTGCCTCCAATCATTCTTGCCTCCCTTGTCGATCAAGAATCTGTCCAACTCAGCCCTGAATATACTCAATGATGTGGAGATGCCGGCGTTGGACTGGGGTAAACACAGTAAGAAGTCTTGCAACACCAGGTTAAAGTCCAACAGGTTTATTTGGTAGCAAATACCCTAAGCTTTCAGAGCAATGCTCCTTCCGTTTTTCATAAAGGAGATTGTTCTAAGATATGTGCTTTAATCTTGCAAGATAATCTCTTATGCGGGGCTAGTTTCTTCAAAATTAGTCTCACGATCTGACAAGCTGGGCAAAATCCCAATTGGTAGTTGCTCTGAGAAGATGATGGTGGGTTAGCTCCTTGAACATATGCGTTCCTTCTGGTAATGGTGATTTTGTAATGATATAGAGTAGGGTAGTCAAGATTCTGAGCCAGTGACTGAAGAAAAGCGTTGTGTGTTTGCATGCGCTTAGTGTGTGACTTAGTGATGGTGTTCTGCTGCTCTTGTTTTCCTTGGTGTTAAAGGTCATTTAGGAAGGAGATGTTCTCAAAGTCATCTTGAGTTATTGCAGTATATTTTGTAGAGTAGATCGTACATACTGCAGCCACAGTGTGCCAGTGGTGGAAGGAGCAAATATTGTCCATAGGTAAGGGTAAATCAAGCAAGTTGCTGTGCCCTAGACAATATTAATATCCTCAGTGTTGCAACGACAGGCCAGTGCTTCATCAGCCTCCTGATTACTTTTGGATAGTGGAATGGCTTTGAGAAGTCAGGAGGTAATCCACTCATCTCTCACAGCCCAGCTTTCTGTCCTGCTCTTCTCGCCATAATGTTGCCATCTGTGCAGTTGATCTTTAGTATCATTGTGGGTCCTTCCAGGGATTGATAGAGACTGCTGGAGGCAAGGTTGTTGGTAACTTTATCTTTTATTAAACTTAAATATAAGAGATTAATTAATGCTGTCCTGATTGACCTATTTATCAGCCAAGTTGCTCAGACTGTGTGTTATGGTGCACATCGCAAGTGAGTGGGCAAACATTCGGCAGATGGAATAATGGGGAAAGGTGAGGTTGCCCTTTGGGAAGAATGGAAAGGCAGAATATTATATAAATGGAGAGAGACTGCAGAATGCTGCACGACAGAGGGATCTGGGAGTCCTTTCACATGAATCTGAGTGGAAGATCTCTGTATAAAGGAGCATTGCTCCGAAAGCTTAGGGTATTTGCTACCAAATAAACCTGTTGGACTTTAACCTGGTGTTGTGAGACTTCTTACTATACTCAATGACCCAGACACCACTGCTTCCTGGGAGAACTCCAAAGGTAACGACCATGTTGGAGAATTTATTCTTCTTCATCTCCTTCCTCATCTCCATCTGAAATATAAGATCCCTTGTTTTGAGTCAGTGCCCCAGTTCTAGGTAACTCCATGAGGGGAAACATCCTCTCAGCATCTACCCTGTCAACACCCGCTCAGAATACTATGTGTTTCAAAAAGATCAGTTCTCATTCTCCAAAATTCCAATAGGACCAAACTTTCCTCATAAGACAATCCCCTTCATCCCAGCATCAGCCGAGTGAAACTTCTCTGAACTGCCTTCAATGCAAGTATATCCCTAATAGAATCATAGAATCCCTACAGTGTAGGAGGAGGTCATTCAATCCATCGAGTTTGCATGGACTCTTGGACAGAGCACCTTACCCAGGCCCACCCCTCTGCCCCATTCCTGTAACCCCATGCATTTATCCCACTAATCCCCCTATCCGCACATTTTTGGACTGTGGGAGGAAACTGGAGCACCCGGAGGAAACCCTCGCACACACAGGGAGAACATGCAAACTCCACACAGACAGTCACCCAAGGCTGGAATCGAACCTGGATATCTGGTGTTGTGAGGCAGCAGTGCTAACCACTATGCTGCCCTCCTCAAAGGGGACCAAAACTTCACTCAGAACTCCAGGTGTGATCTTACCAATGCCTGTAGAGTTGTAGGAAGACTTCTCTATTTTTAAACTCCAGGGCCTGGGTAGAATGCTTTGTTGGAGAGTCGGTGCAGACTCGATGGGCCAAATGGCCTCCTTCTGCACTGTAGGGATTCTGTTCTATCTGCCTTGCTATAAAAACTAACATTCTATTTGCCTTTCTAATTAATTAGTGTAAGTGCACGTACCATTTGGATTCATGTGAAAGGACTCCCAGATCCCTCTGTCGTGCAGCATTCTGCAGTCTCTCTCCATTTACATAATATTCTGCCTTTCCATTCTTCCCAAAGGGCAACCTCACCTTTCCTCATTATTCCATCTGCCGAATGTTTGCCCACTCACTTGCGATGTGCACCATAACACACAGTCTGAGCAGCTTGGCTGATAAATAGGTCAATCAGAACAGCATCACACAGTGCACAGGATGTGCTGCTTCAGATATTACAGATTGGCAAGGCTATGTCATCACAACCTTGCTGCATTTGTTTTCACAGAAATGCAGGGGCCAGTCATGGCTTGTGCCTGGGACAAGGCAATGCAGGATTTTCATCCCTTTTTACAGCAATCTGTATGACAGGGGCAGGGCACGCACACCATGCTCCCTGTTGCATCTCACTGCAACTGCACCACTTAGTCAGGGTGACTGTTGTGACATGCCCAACAAGATGCACGTGAAAGAAGGTGGCTAAGGGAGTGAGGGGGGCTGAGTGGAAGTTTACGGGCTATCGCTTCTCGGCCTTTTGGCTAAGATCAAGTGTGGTCTGGTGATGCTGCACTTGGTCGTGGCCATTGGGTTGCATTTAAGCTTCATTTTCATATGAAGCAATTTTTAAAAGCAGCATCTTGGCCTTTTGGCTAAGATGCAAATGAGGTCAAGCCTTGGAGGTGGAGACGTCTGCATACTCCAATCGGCTTGGTTCATGTAGATCAGGCCCAAGACAGGGTAAAGGGTTGCATACCCTGTCTTGTCAGGTTGGATCGGAAATGTCTCAACTTGTTGAGACTCTGAATTGGACTTGATTTGATTGAATTGGAAAAGTATTTTTAAAAATTTGGCTAAGATCAAGTGTAGTTATGCGGATGCTGCACTTGGTTGAGGTCATTAGGTTACATTTAAGCTTCATTTTCAGATGAAGCAATTTTTAAAAGCGGCATCTCGGCCTTTTGGCTAAGATGCAAATGAGATCAAGCCTTGGAGGAGGAAGACCTGCGCCTACTCCAATCAGCTTGGCTCATGTAGATCAGGCCCAAGACAGGGGTTGCATACCCTGTCTTGTCAGCTTGGATCGGGAATGTCTCAACTTGTTGAGACTGTGAATTGGACTTGATTTGATTGAATTGGAAAAGTATTAAAAAACATTTTTTTAAAGTGTAGTGTCGACATGCTGTGCTTGGTTAAAGTCATTAGGTTACATTTTAGCTTAATTCGAAGCAATTTTTAAAAGCGGCATCGCGGCCTTTTGGCCAAGATGCAAATGAGATCAAGCCTTGGAGGAGGAGCTATGCCTACTCCAATCAACTTGGATCATGTAGATCAAGCCCAAGACAGGAGGTGAGAGCCGTGTCGTTTCAGCTTGGATCGGGAATGTCTCAACTTGTTGAGACTCTGAATTGGACTTGATTTGATTGAATTGGATAAAAATAAAATCTGTATGGGTACCAGCAACGAAACAAATTTGGAACATTTGTGTCTTCCTCTGACATGCGAGTTTGAACCCAGTGAAGATTCCAGCAGGAAATTCTGCAGACGTTCATTGCACTGGGAGGCTGGAGGAATCTGCAGGTACAAGCTATATTCAATTGTTCATCTTGCAGGTTTACAGCAAGAAACCAATCTGATCCCTATGGAATTTCACTGTGATTATTTCTGGACATAAATGGCATTAATCAAAATGAAGGAAGCTTCATCCTGATCCAATCAGTAGGGGTTCAGCCAACGTACCTTTATTGTCTTATTTCCAAAGATCATAAAATGGGTCCAATCCACAGAAACAGGCCATTCGGCCTGACTTATCCAACTTAAGAAACAAAGAAAATCTGTTCCCATTGGTATAGGGTTAAGGGAGGGACATTTAAGGAAAGTGATATGCAGGGTGGATGTGAGGGAGAATTTTGTTATGCAGTGAGTGGTACTTGATTTGATTTGATTTATTATTGTCACATGTA
The DNA here is from genome assembly GCF_964213995.1 of Mustelus asterias. Taxonomy (NCBI): domain Eukaryota; kingdom Metazoa; phylum Chordata; class Chondrichthyes; order Carcharhiniformes; family Triakidae; genus Mustelus; species Mustelus asterias. The sequence continues at coordinate 160,597,551 of NC_135802.1, forward strand.
TTAGTATACAGTGAAAAGTATTGTTTCTTGCACGCTATACAGACAAAGCATACCGTTCATAGAGAAGGAGATGAGAGAATGCAGAATGTAGTGTTACTGTCATAGCTAGGATGTAGAGAAAGATCAACTTAACGTGAGGTAGGTCCATTCAAAAGTCTGATGGCAGCAGGGAAGAAGCTGTTCTTGAGCCGATTGGTAGGTGACCTCAGACTTTTGTATCTTGTTCCCGACGGAAGAAGGTGGAAGAGAGAATGTCTGGGGTGCGTGGGGTCCTTAATTATGCTGACTGCTTTGCCGAGGCAGCGGGAAGTGTAGACAGAGTCAATGGATGGGAGGCTGGTTTGTGTGATGGATTGGGCTACATTCACAACCTTTTGTAGTTTTTTGTGGTCTTGGGCAGAGCGGGAGCCATACCAAGCTGTGATACAACCAGAAAGAATGCTTTCTATGGTGCATCTGTTAAAGTTGATATTAACCTGGAACTAACTGCCTTTGTGACCAATAATGCCAAAAGAAATTTGGGTGGACACTCAAGGGAAATAAACTTGCGGGGCTCCGAGGAGAGAGTGGGCGAATGGGACTGACTGGATTGTGCCACAAAGAGCAATGATGGATTCAAAAAGTCAAATGGCCTTAGTGACCCTGCGGCTCCACAAAGAGAAACCTTACTGCTCATGGGAAAAGGGAACATGAGGACATCACCTTAAAATCGGAGGCACGCCGTCCAGGAGAGAAGTTAGGGAACACTTCTTCACACAACAACCAGTAAGGGTAGGGAACTCTACCCCACCAGAAACAGTGTACCAGCTCGATTCATAGTTCTAAATCTGAAATTGATAAGATTTTTGCAAAGCAAGGTGAGAGGGGACATGGAGCAAAGGTGGCGGATATAGGATACAGATCAGCCCCAATCTCATTGAATTGTGGAACAGTCTGGAGAGCCCTCTGTTTCTATTTAGCGGTGGACCAGAAAAGGCTGGCCTTCAGCTGTCTTGCTGGGTATACAAGTTCCAGACGCATGAGGATGGCTTTAGCCAGGATCTTGGGTTCAAGTCACACTACATGTAACCCCTAACATTTGACCTAGGCTCGCAAAATCCTACTAACTGTCCTGGCTTGAGACAATTCACATCTCTTTAACCTGTGATTATCCCTCTCTCCACTCACACTGTCTGCACCTGTAAAGATTTGATTACCTGTAAAGTCTCACATTCCAACCATTATCTTGCAATTGTGTCTCTGTCTGTATATGCTGTGTTTGTGAACCTACCTCCACTCACCTGATGAAGGAGCAGCGCTCCGAAAGCTCGTGATTCCAAATAAACCTGTTGGACTTTAACCTGGTGTTGTGAGACTTCTTGCTGCGCTGGATTTGGGGAGGGGAACTGAGGTATGAGGTGGGGAGGAACACATCTTTCCAGCTTGAGTCTCTCCCATTTTTCACTGCTATCCCATCCGGTTTGCAGGGGAGGGAATTCTACAGTCTAAACATTTCTCGAAATGGGAGAAAGTAAATGAGGGGAGAGTTTGTTGGTGATATATTGACTGTTGCAGCATGTGGCAGTGTTGTGACTGAACTTCTGGGGGTGTTGGGGGGGAAGAACTGAAACTGGAAGGCGATTAAGGAGACAGAAACAAATGCAGTTTGTTTCCAGACTCCTGAGTTTGAATATGGCTGGTGGTGTTTTTCATCAGGCAAGATGCCATCTCACAGACTGACTTCTGCAAATATAGCCCTCTTCGGTTGGAAGCTGCGATTAGAATCTTATTTAGTGTCTTCAGGGAAAGATTTGCATAATACCGCTTAACTGTCACTCCTGACGTTCCCTGTGATCTCTTTGCCATGAGAATTTCTTTACTGAGTTTGACAGCATGGCTCAATCTTATTTTTTTTTATTTTGACATGTCCCCTGCTGATTGGAATAAATAAACAACAGAGACTTTGGAGATTTTGAGAACAAAGAGACTGCACGGTGAAACTATCTGCTGATCCAGCTCGAAAGGGGATTTTTGTACTCATTATTTGCAAACGGCCGAGGCAGCTTCAAGTTCTCAGCCTCACTCGACGGCCATTCGGTAATATCTGTGACATTATTCACAGCACCGTTAAAAGCAGATATGCCTTGTGAGAAAATCCAATTAACCCTGAACGTAGCACCATGTAGCTGACAGTCAAATCACACCAGCAAGATCAGAACTGTCAGGCAGAACACCAGAAGAACACCAGTTTCCAAGTTTATTAGACACAGCTACTCTAACGCTCTCCTATCCCTCCTCCCCCATCTTCCACCCTCCAGAATCTTGAGCTGTTCTAAACCTCTGCTGCCCATATGTTGACTCGCGTTGTCCCATTCACCCACCACCCCTGTGCTTGCTGGCTGACACTGGCTCCCGATCCCGCAAAATCTCGCTTTTAAAATTCCGATCAAAGTGCTCCATGGTCTCTCCCTCCCTATCGCTGTAACCCCCTCCTGCAACCCCTGGAAAGCCCAGTGCTCCTCTAACTCTGGCTTATTCTGCTTCCCCTAATTTAATTGTTCCACCATTGGTAGTGGTGCCTCATGGAGCAGTTGAACCAGGAGCACTCCTGGTCACAATGGGTGTCTCGGCACTCTACACCAGCATCTCCCACGACGATGGCACTGCTGCAACTGCCTCAGTACTCAACGCCGACAACTACCAATCTCCAGATGCAATTTTACAACTCAACCGCTTCATCCTGGCCCATAATGTCTTCACCTTCAACAACCAGTTCTTCATCCAGACACACGGAACAGCCATGGGGACCAAATTCGCACCTCAATATGCCAACATCTTCATGCACAGGTTCAAACAAAACCTCTTCACCGCACAGGACCTTCAACCGATGCTATACGCTAGATACATTGATGACATTTTCTTCCTTTGGACTCATGGTGAACAATCACTGAAACAACTATATGATAACATCAACAAGTTCCATCCCACCATCAAACTCACCATGGACTACTCTCCGGAATCGGTTGCATTCTTGGACACACGCATCTCCATCAAGGACAGTCACCTCAGCACCTCACTATACCGCAAGCCCACTGATAACCTCACGATGCTCCATTTCTCCAGCTTACACCCTAAACACGTTAAAGAAGCCATCCCCTACGGACAAGCCCTCCGTATACATAGGATCTGCCCAGATGACGAGGATCGCAACAGACACCTCCAGACACTGAAAGATGCCCTCATAAGAACAGGATCAACAGTTCCGACGCGCCACAGTGAAAAACCGCACTGACCTCCTCAGAAGACAAACACGGGACACGGCGGACAGAGTACCCTTCATCGTCCAGTACTTCCCCGGAGCGGAGAAGATATGACATCTTCTCCGGAGCCTTCAGCATGTCATTGATGAAGACGAACATCTCGCCAAGGCCATCCCCACACCCCCACTTCTTGCCTTCAAACAACCGCAAAAACTCAAACAGACCATTGTCCGCAGCAAACTACCCAGCCTTCAGGAGAACAGTGACCACGACACCACACAACCCTGCCACAGCAACCTCTGCAAGACGTGCCGGATCATCAACACGGATGCCATCATCTCACGTGAGAACACCATCCACCAGGTACACGGTACATACACTTGCAACTCGGCCAATGTTGTCTACCTGATACGCTGCAGGATAGGATGTCCCGAGGCATGTTACATTGGGAAGACTATGCAGACGCTATGACAACGGATGAGTGAACACCGCTCGACAATCACCAGGCAAGAGTGTTCTCTTCCGGTTGGGGGACACTTCAGCGGTCACGGGCATTCGGCCTCTGATCTTCGGGTAAGCGTTCTCCAAGGCGACCTTCACGACACACGACAGTGCAGAGTCGCTGAGCAGAGACTGATAGCCAAGTTCCGCACACATGAGGACGGCCTCAACCGGGATCTTGGGTTCATGTCACACTATCTGTAACCCCCACTACTTGCCTGGGCTTGCAAAATCTCACTAACTGTCCTGTCTGGAGACAATACACATCTCTTTAACCTGTGCTTAACTCTCTCTCCACTCACATTGTCTGTACCTTTAAGACTTGATTACCTGTAAAGACTCGCATTCCAACCATTATTTTGTAAATTGAGTTTGTGTCTTTATATACCCTGTTTGTAAACACAACTCCCACTCACCTGATGAAGGGGCAGCGCTCCGAAAGCTAGTGGCTTGTGCTATCAAATAAACCTGTTGGACTTTAACCTGGTGTTGTGAGACTTCTTACAGTGGTGTCTCCAACAGTGTTGACTCCAGGCTCTAGAATTCCATCCCTGCAGCTCTCTGTCTCTCTCTCTACCTATCTTACCTCCTTTAAGACACTCCTAAAGTATCTTCACGGTGGCGCAGTGGTTAGCACTGCTGCCTCACAGTGTCAGGAACACGGGTTCAGTTCCAGCTTCAGGTCACCGTCTGTGTGGAGTCTGCACATTCTCCCCATGCCTGTGTGGGTTTCCTCCAGGTGCTCCAGTTTCCTCCCACAGTCTGAAAGACGTGCTGGTCAGGTGCATTGACCCGAACAGGCGACAGAGTGTGGTGAATTTCACAGTAAATTTATTGCAGTGTGAATGTAAACCTACGAATACTTAAACTTCAAGGACTTCCTTCTTTGACTAAGCTTTTTGTCATCGGCCCCAATATCTCCTAATGTGACTCAGCATCAAATTCTGCTGGATAAAGCTCCTGTGGAACTTTACTCCGTTAAAGGTTTCCTCTTCTTAGGCAGTCCATTGAGATTGAGGACAATTTGCCTTCACTCCAGTTCAATGGCTTCGGAGATGGCTGATAAGCCCAATGTCTGCGATCTGCAAACTCTGCCACAAGTGGTGGGTAGATGCATTGCTGAGGGGGTTTGTGGGCTCTGACGCCTGAACTTCGCCTCTGCGTGTTGCCAATGAGGTCTCTTGATGTGTTTGATGCCTTCCCGAATAAACCTTCCCCAAAATCCCACCCGAGGTCAACGGACCTTTCCATGATCCACCCCTCACTCGCTCTGATTCCCGTGGCCGGCGGGATGGTAAAACTCCGCCCATGATCTCCCAGGAGTCAGTGGGGATTTTTGACTTCTCCAGAAGGACATCCTGAAAGCGTTTCCACTGTCCTCTGGGCAGTCTCTTGCCTCGACTGAGTTCTGAGTGGAACAGTCACTTTCGGGAGTTTGGTGTCAACAAACAATATGTTCCACCCAGTGGAGCTGGTTTGAGTGATTAGTGCCTTGAGGTTGGACAAGTTGCCTTGGGGAAGAACGCTGCTGTTGGACCTGCTTTCTTGCCACTGCATTTGGAGGATAGAATCATAGAATCCCTACAGTGCAGAAGGAGGCCATTCAGCCCATCGAGCCTGCACTAACAATCCCACCCAGGCCCTATCCCTGCAACCCCATATATTTACCTTGCTAATCCCCCTCACACTAATGGACAATTTAACATGGCCAATCTACCTAACTTGCACATCTTCGGACTGTGGAAGGAAACCGGAGCACTTGGAGGAAACCCACGCAGACACGGGGAGAATGCGCAAACTCCATAGAGACAGTGACCCAAGCCGGGAATTGAACCTGGGTCCTTGGCGCTATGAGGCAGCAGTGCTAACCACTGTGCCACTGTGCCGCCCACAAAGCTATGGCGGGTGGTAATTGATTTGCTAAAGTTTGATTTGATTTGATTTATTATTGTCACATGTATTAACATACAGTGAAAAGTATTGTTTCTTGCGTGCTATACAGGCAAAACATACCATTCATAGAGAAGGAAAGGAGAGAGTGCAGAATGTAGTGTTACAGTCATAGCTAGGGTGTAGAGAAAGGTCAACTTAATGCAAGGTAAGTCCATTCAAAAGTCTGACAGCAGCAGGGAAGAACCTGTTCTTGAGTCAGTTGGTACGTGACCTCAGACTTTTGTATCGTTTTTCTGGTGAAAGGAGGTGAAAGAGAGAATGTCCGGGGTGCGTGGGGTCCTTAATTATGCTGGCTGCTTTACCGAGGCAACGGGAAGTGAAGACAGAGTCAATGGATGGGAGGCTGGTAAATTCTTCTGTGATACAGAAACCGAAGGCTGTGCATTCTGCTGTATTCTCAGTCTTTCATTGGAAATACACTGTCCTGTTTTGGTCCCGTCACATTGTGGGTTCTTTGTGGTTCTCGGTGATTGTGTGAAATGGATCATATTCGATCACTGCTCACTACACAAATCTTCCCATTTTGAAGTCAATTGAAATGAGAATCAAGAGAGTGTACAATGCTGTTTGACCCCATAACCCTGATTCACATTAACACACAAATTAATAAAAACTGCCCCACTCCCACATCCCTTTGAATGATAGAAAGGCTTTGGAAATGGTTCACGTTTTAAAACACTTCTGTTATCCAAATAGACTCGAGAAACAGAGGCTGCTTGCTCCAGGAATATGGAGATGCAGTAAGAGTTATTCAAAATAATGAAGGATCTAAACTGTGTTCATACTGATGGGGCGGCACGGTGGCACAGTGGTTAGCACTGCTGCCTCAGAGCGCCAGGGACCTGAGTTCGATTCCTGGCTTGGGTCGCTGTCTGTGTGGAATTTGCACATTTTCCCCATGTCTGCATGGGTTTCCTCCCACAGTCCAAAAGATGTGCGGGTTAGGTTGATTGGCCATTCTAAATTGAACCTAGTTTCGGGGGGATTAGCAGGGTGATTTGATTTGATTTGATTTGATTTGAAGCTGTTCTTGAGTCGGTTGGTAAGTGACTTCAGACTTTTGTATCTTTTTCCCGAAGGAAGAAGGTGGAAAAGAGAATGTCTGGGGTGCGTGGGGTCCTTAATTATGCTGGCTGCTTTGCTGAGGCAGCGCGATGTGTAGACAGAGTCAATGGATGGGAGGCTGGTTTCTATTATCCAAAAGACTCTAGAAACTGAGACTGTTTGCTCTAGGCATATGAAGATAGAAGAAGAAGAAGAAATCCTACAGTGCAGAAGGAGGCCATTCGGCCCATCGAGTCTGCACCGACCACAATCCCACCCAGGCCCTATCCCCACATATTTACCCGCTAATCCCTCTAACCTACGCATCCCAGGACTCTAAGGGGCAATTTTTAACCTGGCCAATCAACCTAACCCGCACATCTTTGGACTGTGGGAGGAAATCGGAGCACCCGGAGGAAACCCACGCAGACACGAGGAGAATGTGCAAACTCTACAAGACAGTGACCCGAGCCGGGAATCGAACCCGGGACCCTGGAGCTGTGAAGCAGCAGTGCTAACCACTGTGCTACCGTGCCGCCCCACAGTCTGCATTCAAAATAATGAAGGATCTAAACTGTGTTCATACTGATGGGGCGGCACGGTGGCACAGTGGTTAGCACTGCTGCCTCACAGCGCCAGGGACCTGGGTTCGATTCCTGGCTTGGGTCACTGTCTGTTTGGAGTTTGCACATTCTCCCCGTGTCTGCGTGGTTTCCTCCCACAGTCCAAAGGAAGTGCGGGTTCGGTTGATTGGCTATGCTAAATTGACCCTTGTTTCAGGGGAATTAGCAGGGTAAATATGTGGAGTTACAGGGATAGGGTGGATTTGTTGTTGGTGCAGACTTGATGGGCCGAATGGCCTCCTTCTGTACTGTAGGGATTCTATGATTTCTATTAGGTGGGTTATGAAAGACCAGGATTTGAATGAACATAGGGTTCATTTCTGGGGGATAGAATTGAAAAGCAGAGGATAAGCATAAATACTAGTATGAACCTGTTGGGCCAAATGACCCTAGTGGTCAGCAGGGCATACGAAAATAATAAAGAAAGACTTGCATTTATGCAGTGTCGTACACGATCATTGGAGATCCCAAAGCAGTTTCCAGCCAAAAATGTTCTTTCGAAGTGTAGTGACTGTGGAAACATAGGAAACGTAGCAGCCTATTTGTCCACAGTAAGATCCCGTGGACAGCAATGTAATAATTATCAATATATTCACCCCGTTAGAATTCTAACAAAGCTTTCAGAGCTTGGCTGGATCTTACAGAGTCCGTATGCAGACTCTGTAAATACATACGGTTTTAGTTCAGGCAGACATCATGATCGGCGCAGGCTTGGTGGGCCGAAGGGCCTGTTCCTGTGCTGTACTGTTCTTTGTTCTTTGTTCTACTGATGTTTGTATTTTTTTGACTGGCTGTATTTTTTTGTCAGCTGAGAGTTCCTTAACAAGATGAGCAGGTTTTTTTTCACTCAGAATAGTTCTCCTGCAAACAGAGACGGTGGTGAGAGTGGTAATATAATTGGACTAGTAATCTGGTGTCCTGGGTTCAAATCCCATCATGGCAGGTAGTGGCAATTCCAAGTCAATTCATCTATCTTCCGATTGGGCACTTTAAGGCCTTCTGACTGAACATTGAGTTCAACAACTTCAGAGCTTGAACTCCCCCCTCCACCTCCACTTATTTTATTTCATTTCTTATTTTCATCTTATTAATCTATTTTTATCTTTATTATTTCTTCCATCATTCCATTTGTCCACTTCTACAATCTTGCTTTCCATCTTGTTTCCCCCATCTCCCCCACATTCCTCAGTCAGATTGTCCTTTGACATTCTGCCATTTACAGATTCCGATCCCTTAAGGACGCTATTAGCACCATTCCTGGCCTTTATCATCACCATTCACATTCCCTCTGCATTTTTTTCTCTGCCACCCCTATCAATTACAGTCCCCCTCACCCTTACAGTATAAATCTCCTCCTATTTTCCTTGTCTTTAGCTCTGACGAAGGGTCATCCAGACTCAAAACGTTGGCTCTATTCTCTCTCCACAGATGTTGTCAGACCTGCTGAGATTTTCCAGCATTTTCTGTTTTTTTTTCAGATTCCAGTATCCGCAGTAATTTGCTTTTATCATAAAAATTTGGAATTGAAAGTTAGTGTTGATAATAGTGACCATGAAACTATCATCATTTTTTGTTAAAAGCCCATCTGGTTCACTAATATCCTTTAGGGAAGGAAATCTGTCATCCTTACCCGGTCTGGCCGACATTTGACTCCAGACACACAACAATGTGGTTGACTCTCACGTGCCCTCCGAATAGGCTGAGCAAATCATTCAGTACAAGGGCAATTGGAGATGGCAAAAAATGTTGATCATAAAATCCCTACAGTGCAGAAGGAGGCCATTCAACCCATTGAGTCTGCACTGACAACAATCCCACCCAAGCCTTATCCTATTAACCCTACGTAATCCCCCTGACACTAAGGGACTATCCCACCCAGACCTGTTTCCCGTGACCCAAGTATTTACCCCACTAATCCCCCTAGCCTACACATCTTGAGACACTAAGGGGCAATTTAGCATGACTAATCTACCCCTAACCTGCACATCTTTGGACTGTGGGTGGAAACCGGAGCACTCGGAAGGGAACCCACGCAGACACGGAAAGAACGGGCAACTCCACACAGACAGACACCTGAGGCCAGAATTGAACCTGGGTCCCTGGCACTGTGAGGCAGTAGTGCTAACCACTGTGCCACCGTGCCACCCCTTCCCAGTGACACCATGAAATGGTAAAAAAAATAAAGATAGGAGGTCCTGTGATGATATTTCCTGAGATATGTCCAGCCAGAGTTAGCAACCCTATTGAGACACCCAATTATGAGCTACAGACCTTTGTTTCGATGACATTTCTGTCTCATTTTCTTAAAAAATCTGGACCAAAGTTTTGTTCGTGACAAGATCCAAACCAGAATAGAAAGGAACACTAAGAAAAACTAATGTGATATCGTAAACAATCTTCCTCCTTCGGAGAACCAAATAATAATAGTTTGTTGATTTCTATGTATGCCTCACTAATGTTACAAGAGTTCTGTGCTATGTCTGAATAGATATTACATACTTTATTGGAAGACCACGTCATTGTTGTCTGTAGGCTCATCCTAAATGTACTCTACTTTCTCAGGAGGCTAAGGAAATTCGACATCTCTACCAGCTTTTACAGATGCACCATAGAAAGCATCCTTTCCGGATGTATCACAGTTTGGTATGGCTCCTGCTCTGACCAAGAATGCAAGAAACTACAAAGAGTTGTGAACATAGTCCACTCTATCATGCAAATCAGCTTCCCACCCATTGACACTGTCTACACTTCCCATTGCCTCGGAAAAGCAGCCAGCATAATCAAGGACATCACGCACCCCGGAAATTCTCTCTTCCACTTTCTTCCATTGGGAAAAAGATACAAAAATCTGAAAACATGTATCAACCGACTCAAAAATAACTTCCTCCCTGCTGCCATCAGACTTTTGAATGGTCCTATCACATATTAAGCGGATCTTTCTCCTCACCCTATCAGTAACTGCAACACCATATTCTGCATCCTATCTTTTCCTTCTCCCCATGTACTCTATGAGCAGTATGTTTTGTCTGTATAGTTCACAAGAAACAAAACTTTTCACTGCAAATTCAAATTGTCACATGAAAATCAAGATTGTGAATCAATCTCAACAGGGTGCCAATCAAATGAGCCGCTTTGTCCTGGATGGTGTTGAGCTTCTCAAGTGTTGTTGGAACCACACTCAACCAAGTGGAGAGAATTCCATCACACTCCTGACTTGTGCCTTAATAGTGGACAGGCGTCGGGGATTCAGTCTTGTGTCTGAGATTTCCCAGCTTCTGACCTGCTTTGACCTGGCTGGTCCAGTTCAGTTTCTGGCCAATGTTAATTGATAGGATATTACTTGCTTGTAAATTGTATCTACTTCTTACACCTGTGTAGACTGGGGTGGAGGTGGATGAGGGGAGGTGATGGCCTAGTGCTATTATTGCTAGACTATTAATGCAGAAAATCAGCTAATATTCTGGGGACCTGGGTTTGAATCTCGCCACAGTTTGGTATGGCTCCTGCTCTGACCAAGAACGCAAGAAACTACAAAGAGTTGTGAACATAGTCCACTCTATCATGCAAATCTGTCTCCCACCCATTGACACTGTCTACACTTCCCGCTACCTTGGAAAATCAACCAGCATAATCAAGGACATCACGCACCCCAGAAATTCTCTCTTCCACCTTCTTCCATTGGGAAATGGTGGAATTTGAATTCAATAAATAAAATATCTGAATCACAGAAACCCTACAGTGCAGAAAGAGGCCATCTGGCCCATCGAGTCTGCACCGACCACAATCCCACCCAGGCTCTACCCCCATATCCCGACACATTTACCCACTAATCCCTCTAACCTACGCATCTCAGGACACTAAGGGGCAATTTTAGCATGGCCAATCAACCTAACCCACACATCTTTGGATTGTGGGAGGAAACCGGAGCACCCGGAGGAAACTCACGCAGACACGAGGAGAATGTGCAAACTCCACACAGACAGTGACCCAAGCCGGGAATCGAACCCAGGTTCTTGGAGCTGTGAAGCAGCAGTGCTAACCACTGTGCCACTGTGCTACTGTGCCACCCATCTGGAATTAAGAATCTACCGATGATCATGAAATGATTGTCGGAAAAAGAAATCTGGCTCACTAATGTTCTTTAGGAAAGGAAATTTGCCATCCTTACCCGGTCTGGCCTACATGTGACTTCAGAGCCACAGCAATGTGGTTGACTCTCAACTGCCCTCCAAGGGCATCTAGGGATGGGCAATAAATGTTGGCCAGCCAGCCACGCCCATGTCCTACAAATGAATGAAAAAAAAAGACAAGGGTAACACAGGAACCCAGAAGTTACTAACGGTGATTCAATGCTTCTCTAAAGCTTTCATTGTTAAGTCCTCCAGACTGTAATTAAATCAAAACTGGTAAGAAATTCCATTCTTACACTGTCCATCTTGTTGTAAAAACTATTGAAAACTTTATATTCTGTTCAATGGGATATAACTGGGTTTTTAATGGTGAACTAACCTTGATTACAGTTAAACACCCTCACTGCCTCTAACAGCTCATTTTATATTTGTGGAATATCAAACTTCTTAATGATGTAATTTAAAATGTGGAATTTTATTTTAGAGTTTTATTTTATATTGCTATTTTAGCTTCAATCTTAATCCAATCAATTTTTTTCACTGTCTGAAAACTTAAATTAAAAATGAAGGCTATCAAGTACTTATTACTTTCTGGTTCCTCTCTGTGAGAATACTTCAAAATGATTGGCTGCTTACCTTGCTTGCTGACACCAGTGTTGCTGCATGTTTGGAGATCCCCTCGCTGATGTTAAACTTAATCTGCCATGGGGAAAGGGGAAATTCTTCAAGGTCAGCATTGAGCACAGTTGCTTTGACACTTCGCGCAATAGTTAGGTTCATAGGTCTTTTTGAATGGACAATCTCAATGGCACTAAAGTTGTCCTTTAACTTTGCAATCTTTCTGGATCTGCTAATAATTTTAATGAATACACTGCATACAGCATAAATAAACAGCGGCATATATCACTCAATCCTGAATATTTACAGAAAGGGAGTAAGTGATGTTAAAATTACTCTGGAATGAAACCTATGGTATTAAACTTGAAGGCTAATGTTACATGGTTGTTAAAGGTACCCTAGATAATCTCTGATCACCTTCCATCTACCCAAGAATGCTGACCACACAAAAGTATTTATTATTTCCCCTCAGTATAATCTGTAGTTAGTGTCCAACCTTTTTTTAAAACACAACTTTAAAATAACCACATTACAGTGATTGTTCAAGCAGTATTATTTAGTACAGTTCTGTTCACAAATGTTCTGAAAATTATTTACGTGCAAAGTTTGCAGCTGACACTTGTATTGTTCAAAAGTCTACATTGTGTCGTAATGTAGATCAATATTTCACTTCTCTTCCAATTTTACATTCTTGGCAACTGCTTGAAAGCCATCCAAATTGTTTTTTTTGTGCTTATAGTTTTCTCCGTGAAATTTTCTACCTTTTGGAATTCCCCAAACGATCACCGTTCCTTCTCTGGGACGGCTTCCTGCTAAAATCAGCTTCAAGTATAAACTGTTATTTTGAAAGGTAAAGTGGCCTCATTCAAGATCCACTCACTGCCTAGAACCGGGTGAACAGTTACTCTACCATCACTGAAAGGAAATAATTTAGGGTCTTGCAACTTATTTTAAAAATTTATTTATTGGTCACAAGCAAGGCTTACATTAACACTGCAAATGTGTGAAATTCCCCTAGTCGACACACTCTGGCGCCTCTTCGGGTCAATGCACCTAACCAGCACGTCTTTCAGACTGTGAGAGGAAACTGGAGCACCCGGAGGAAACCCACACCGACACGGGGAGAACACGCAAACTCCACACAGACAGTGAGCCAAGCCAGGAATCGAACTCAGGTCCCTGGCGCTGTGGGGAGGTGGTGGGGTAGAGGTCGCATATTACATTATGAGAGTATATTACCAGACCATGGTTGCATCAAACTGCAGCTGTAAAGCAGGATTAGATATATTTGATATATTTTAACATGTAAAAAAATCCTGAGAGGGCTTGACAGGGTGAATGCTAAAAGGCAAAACTAGAACTAGGGGACACAGTTAAAAATCAGGGATCCCCAATTTAAGACAGAGGTGATAAGAATTGTTTTCTCTCAGAGGGTCCTGGGTCTTTGGAACACTCTTCCCCAGAGAACGGTGGAGGCTGGGCCATTGAATATTTTTAAGGCAGACAAAGATAAATTCTTGGCTAATGAAAGATCAAAGGTTAGTGGGAGTAGGTGAGAAAGTAGAGCAGCCGTGATCATATTGAAGGCTTGAGGGGCCAAATGGCCTACTCCTGTTCCTAATTCATATCTTCCTAGATTCTAAACATTACCTAAATCTTTTGGGAAATTCTTGAGTTCCAGCCTGCGATAAATCGGATGTACAATCAGGAAGACAGGCAAATATTATATGTTTTTTGTCTGGGAAGACAACTGCTAACAAATGCTGGAGCTGACGGCTTTGATACCTAGGAAGTTAATAAATGGGAATACGGCACAAAGAAAGTCTGGCATTTATATCGCAACTTTTACAACTTCAGTGCATCATAAAGCACTCTACAGCCAATGAAGAATTTACATTTCAAATGTGGATAACACAGCAGCCAACTCCATATAAAGTAAGATCCCACAAACAGCAACCTAACAACGACAAGTTCATCTGTTTTAGCGTGGTTTCTTGAGAGATAAATATTGGGCAGGACACCAGGAATAACTGTCCCGCTCTTCTTTTAAATAGAAATCTTAGAATCCCTACACTGCAGAAGGAGGCCATTCAGCCCATCGAGTCTGCACCGATAACAATCCCACCTAGGCCCTATTTCCATAACACCACATGTTTACCCTGCTAACCTATGCATTAAGGGGCAATTTAGCGTGGCCAATGCACCTAACCCGCACACTTTTGGACTTTGGGAGGAAACCGGAGCACCCGGGGGAAACCCACGCACACGTTGGGAGAACATGTAAACTCCACACAGACAGTGACCCAAGCTGGGAATCAAACCCAGGTCCCTGGAGCTGTGAGGCAGCAGTGCTAACCACTGTGCCATCATGTCACCAGTGCTGTGGGATCTTTTACGCTCACCTAAGTGAAGATGGGGCTTCAGTTTAGCAGCATATCCAAAAAAATGGGTATCACACACCTGTCCTTTCAAAAATTATGCTTGCCTTTTAAAAAAAAATACATTCCCAGCTCAATATAAAAGTTGACCGTAAAATACAGCGTAACAAATCAGCTGGCTCAGGAAGTTAATATGCAGATACAGCAAGTGATTAGGAAGGCAAATGGAATGTTGTAATTTATTGCAAGGGGATTGGAATAGGAAAGTAGGAATGTTTTGTTACAGTTGGACTGAGTATTGGTGAGACCACATCTAGAGTTCTTGTACAGTTTTGGTATTATTTAAGAAAGGACATAATTAGAAGCAGTTCAAAGAAGGTTCACTCAACAGATTCTGGGGATGGTGTCGTGGGTTAGGGGCCACATTATCTTATGACAAAAGGTTGGACAGGTTGGGCCTATATTCACTGGAGGTTAGAACAGAGATGGGCAACCTAGGCTAGTGTGTGGGCCACGAGGCTCAAATCAGTCATGTTCACTAACCGTGACCGCTTGAATAAGATTAAACACATCTAATACACACAGAATATTTCATAATGATTTACAGAAAATGCTAAATCATTCATATATTAATAGAACATAGAATCATAGAATCCCTACAATGCAGAAGGAGGCCATTCGGCCCAGCGAGTCTGCACCGACAACAATCCCACCCAGGCCCTATCCCTATAATCCCACATATTTACCCTGCTAATCCCTCTAACCTACGCATCCCGAGACACTAAGGGGCAATTTAGCATTGCCAATGGACCTAACCTGCACATCTTTGGACTGTGGGAGGAAATCGGAGCACCCGGAGGAAACCCACGCAGACATGGGGAGAATGTGCAAACTCCACATATTAATAGAATAAAATAAATTCTCTTTCAATGTACCCGAATACAGAATGTGGTGACTAGGGGATTTTCACAGTAATTTAATTGCGTTGTTAATGTAAGCCTACTTGTGACTAATAAATAAAATAAGAACTGTCGTCAACCTCAAATAGGAAAAACAAAAGAAATATTAACGCTTGTAAATATGTTACGATTTACTCCGCTTATCAAAGCTAATACCAGAGACCGCTCAGTGATACATTTCATTAGATATGCCCATTAGACATTTATTTACCATTATTTATTTTTATTAATAAACCTCAATGCTCCTGATAAGCTTTCCCATTGCTGTTATAAAAAACTTTATCAAGAAAACCTTACAGATAACAATAAACTGTAAAAGTATTTGAAGATTAATGGGAAAAACCAATCGCTTTGCTCTTTCTCTTTCCTGCATTCCCTTATTTCCTGGCTCCACTCTCGATCTTTCTCGCATCCTTTATTCTCCCAGCCCCACTCGCAGTCTTGCTCTTTCTCACATTCTTTTATCTCCCACTTCCACGTTCACTCTCTCAACAGAATGTCCCATGGGTTGCAGTAGGAACCCTGATGGGTCGCACGCGGTCTGTGGCCTGAAGGTTGCCCATCACTGGTTTAGAAAAATGAGACACGAACTTACTAAACATAAGATCCTGAGGGGACTTGACTGGGTGGATGCCGAAAGGATGTATCCTCTTTGGGGGGAGACTGGAACCACAGTACACAATTTTAAAAATAAAGTTTATTTGTTAGTGTCACAAGTAGTCTTACATTAACACTGTAATAAAGTTACTGTGAAAATCCCCGAGTCACCACACTTCAGCACCTGTTCGGGTACACTAAGGGAGAATTTAGCACGGTCAATGCACCTAACCAGTACGTCTTTTAGACTGTGGAAGTAAACCGGAGCACCCGGAGGAAACCCACGCAGACACAGGGAGAACGTGCAGACTCTGCACAGACAGTGATCCAAGCTGGGAAATGAACCCAGGTTCCTTGTGTTTTGAGGCAGCAGTGCTAACCACTGTGCCACCCTCCCATTTAAGACAGAGGTGAGCAGAATTTCTTTCTTGGAGGTTCTGTGGAATTCTGTTCCCCAGAGAGCAGTGGAAGTTGTGTCACTGAATATTTTTACGGCCGAGTTAGAAAGATTATTGACCAACAAGAGAGTCAAAAAGGTTTGAGGCCAAGCAGGAAAGGAGTTGGGGCCACATTCAGATCGGCCATGATCTTATTGAATGGTGGAATAGGCTTGAAAGACTGAATGGCCTACTCTTAATTCATATGTTTGGTCATATGTTTAAACACTTGAAATAAATTAAATTGGAAGTAATGATTAACCCAAGACAAGATTACTCATTTGATGTTATGGTTAGATTATACTTTTAGCATCCATACATCACTGTGCATCATATTTTTATTTGCAAGCGGTTATTAGTTATTTGAGTCTGGAATCCTGGAGTCTCTGATTGGTATTAGCTGTTTCAGAGAAATTGGCAATGTGGAATTAAATTGAGTGAGGACTGATATCTCTCTGGAACACACCCCGCCAATAATAGAATATAGGGTATAATTGTACCATCATAGAGAATATGGTCCACTTATAGGGACAGCTACATTAAAGAGACAAAGGTAATAAAACCATTAAAACTGTCACATCTAAAATCTCGGAGTTAATTACATGTGCATTTTGTTATAGCAATTAGGTTTTGTAGTTTTTGCACAGTTCCACCTTAAAAGCAGAACATTGTTAACATTACATAATTTATTACAATTCAACTGTGAACAACTTCACAGGAAATTGCCCAATAGTCAGCAAGCCAGTATGAGTCTCGACTACCTCAGCTAATTCCAAGAATGATGCCAAAGCTTCACCACTTCAGACAGAAAAAGCCGTGACTATCAATTAATATATAGACGGGGTTTTGTGCAGTATAGCAGAGAAGGGGGGGTGGAATCTTTCATAATAAGGCACTATTACATTCCTAGAGGGGTTTGTGCCAACTATCTAGGTTAGATGGTAGTCTCAGCCTACAGGTATGCAGAGCACCCAGGAAACAAGGGCAATATAAAGCTGATAGTTATTGAAGTAAAATCAGCTTATTTTAAGACTTAAAATGTCCTTTCAATCCATTGATGTCAGGGCACATTGATTGTCCATCCCAAGTTGTTGGTGGGTGCACTTCTCGAACTGGTGCAGGCCTAGTCATCTCACAATGACGCTAGGGAAGGAATTTCAACACCCTGATCCGGCAATGAATGAACGGTGATAGATTTCCATGTCCAGGTGAGATTCCCACAACATTGCTGTTCTTGCCCTTCTCAGCGTTACAGCTTGGGCGGTTATGCTGGAAATTGACTGGGTGAGTTGCTGCGATGTACCCATTAGATAGAAGCACACCATGTCCTGGTGGTGGAGGGGGTACCACTCAATCAGGATGGTGTTTGTGTTAGTCATCTAGACAAATGGTGAGCATTCAATCGCAGTCCTGAATTGAGCCATTGCAGATTGCGGATGATCAGGCGATATGGGAAGCGATGGCCTAGCGGCATCATCACTCGACTCTTAATCTAGAAACTCAGCAATGTTCTGGGGCCCCGGGTTCAAATCCCGTCACGGTAGATGGAGGAGTTTAACTTCAATAAAAAATACCAGGAATTAAGAATCTTCTGATGACCATGAAACCATTGTCGTAAAAACCCATCTGGTTCACTAATGTCCTTTAGGGAAGGAAATCTGCCGTCCTTACCTGGTCTGGCCTACCATGTGACTCCAGGGCCACAGCAATGTGGTTGACTCTCAACTGTCTTTGGGAAACTAAATGCTGGCCAGCCAGCAAAGCCCATGTCCCATGAGTGAATAAAAAATTTGCCAATTGTCCGAGGCTATCAAGCAGCTACCCTGCCACACCGCTGATAAGACTGGTTTTGATGATCAGCTTCTGGCCAATGGCAACTACCTCAATGATGGTGCCACAGTACATTGGAAAGTGATTGGACTTTTCCTTGTTGCAGATGGTAATTAACTGGCCAGCAATGATTAGTATTCACCAGCAGACAACTTAGTCCTGGATGTTGAAGGCTGGCTCATTGGAATTACAAATGAAACAAAACTTATCACCAGCGATCAGCTACAACTAAACCTATAACTTATGGGAAGCTCATTGATGGAACAGCTGATGATAGTTGGTCTGATGCTGCTGCACTGGGGCAGTAAGAACTGGCCTTAGACACAATCATGACCATAAGCCTGTGAATTAAAGCTCCAGCCACAAGAGGCATTCCTCCTTGACCACAGATTGCTGGAGCATCTCAGCACTACACTCATTTGAATACTACTTTAATGTTTAGGGCGTGACTGTACCCAGTCCTTTCACATTTCGCTTTAATCTAGGCATGCAGATATGCTGCAACGAGGTGTGGAGCCACATAGTTCTGATGGAACATGGACTGAAATCATAGAAATAACAGTGCAGGAGGCCACTCGGCCCATCAAGCCTGCGCCAACAATTCCACCCATGCCCAACCCCTGTAACCCCTCGCAATTAACCTGTAACATTAATGTACCTTTAAGAATTTTTAAAATTCTTTAAATTAAAAATCATGCTCACTGCTGATCTTAGTGTTGCCATGTTGCCCGTAGAAGTCCTTTAATGCTACTTAAATGGGGTTTATTTTTACTTTAGGATCTTTTATGACCCTGCATTGTTAGAAGGTAGGTCATGTGTTTTGGACAGTTTTTCTTCCTTCCTAATGAATTTAAGGTTTCATTTCCCTAGGGACATCAAGCTGAAAGGAAGTGTTTCTCTCTTCCCCTGGCTTTGGAAATTCTGCTGGTTAGCTGAAAGCAAGGCTTCTTGCCTTCCTGACATAGAGAATCTGCTGTTTGTGACTTGACCAGAGTCCCTCCCTATTGTTCTGGAAAACTATTATGACTCCAAGCCTGTGTGAGTGCCTCAAGAGATCTGCAGCTTTCATCCAAAGGCCTCAGTCCCAGTATCACGTGAGCATTAGTCTTTGCTGTGTTACCTTTGGCAACAATTTTTTTAAATCTATGGGAAGTTTTGTTTGATTGGAACATTTTAGCTCCATTTGTTAAGGGTTACATATTAGCATGGTTGTTTTGTTTGCAATTGATAAAAGTTATTGCTAATTTTCTTTCCCTACATGTTAACTAGATTCTGAAATAACCATTGTTTGATTAAAAGTTCTCTAGTTGGGTTGGTAGATGCCATTCTAATGCTGGATAAAAGCAAATTACTGCAGATACTGGAATCCGAAACCAAAGAGAAAATGCTGGAAAATCTCCATGGGTCTGGCAGCATCTGTAAGGAGAGAAAAGAGCTGACGTTTTGAGTCCAGATGACCCTTTGTCAAAGCTTTAACAAAGGTTCATCTGGACTCGAAACACCAGCTCTTTTCTCTCCTTACAAATGCTGCCAGACCCGCTGAGATTTTCCAGCATTTTCTCTTTTAGTGCCATTCTAATGCTGTTCTGCAATACCCAATCAGGCCGCAGGAAAGCAGACGGCTCGTTCTAGTTTGTAGGTTTCCAGCAGTACAGCTGGGGAAATGTTGAGGGCCTGGCCTATGGCTATTGCACCCCACTGCTCTAGCAAATTATCATGAAAATAAACAGCTTTATACTGCATTTAACCAAGTGGATTGATTAAACCCTTGACACTGAAAAGATAAGAATGCTACTTGATTAATATAAAGGTACCGTGGCACAGAAATACTTTTATTGTTTCAATTCACCGTTCACAGAAACTATTTAAAATTACATTATTTAATGTCTAATCTACTTGTGTTTTGCATGAAATCTTTCATAACCAGCGCAAACATAAACATTATAGATTTATATTAAGATTACACAAACTTCCAGCTAGTGAAATATAATAATTTCTGAACTTTACATGGAAAAATGTATTGCACTGTAGGTAAACAGTACACTCATGCAGTTTGCGTTTGGTTCACTCGTTCAGTTCAACATAACCGACGTCCCTTGGTCACAGTTAAAACTGAGCTGAATTAAAAGCAATGCAGAAACTCAATATTCACAGGCATTCTGCAATGTCGTTTTATATAAACATCACAAAACAGATGCACTAATTCACATTCTTGATTTTACAAGTGTAGTTAAGTTGAGAAAATTGTGGCTTCTTCGTCAACACAACTGAACTATTCAACTGCTTATTGCAAAGGAAAAAAAGATCATTTTTACTGCAACGTAACAGAAAATAGTCCTAAATTTCAAAAGAAACACCAAAGTGACAGAAACAGCTTCTCCACGGCAGTCTCCAAGGTCATGTATTATGCTGTAGTCTTGCTTTCTTCTGGTCGGAAGGCACAGGAATATGCTGGTGACTTTTTTTTAAAAATCATCATCAGTCAAGAATCCAGTCAACAAAAGCAGTCTGAACGGATCCCCCATAATTAAATACACAAATGGTTTCACTTCATTATTTTGACACAGATGTGGAATTTACATTATATCCAAGAGGTTACAGATATAGTGCTTCAGTGTATAATACAATTATTTACTGTTCAAAGTCTCAATGCAGAATAAGGAGAAAAGAAAAATTGCCCGTAAAGGAGAAAATACTGGATACAGCGAAAGAAGACAACAAAATACATGGACACCGACACTATCATCTTTACACCCATCTCACAAGAAACAGCAATATACACACAAAAATATTAAGTGCAAATATCTTTGGAAGTTAGAATAAAATAATCACCAGAACAAAATTTTTTTAAAAAGGCAGAAAATTTACTTCAAGTACAAGATTCTGACCCACGAGAGGTCACAGTTTAGTGTAAATGGACAGTCTTCCTTCAATTCACTTCTTCCTCTGGAACACATTCGCCAACATTGCCCCTGAAGTGGATAGCTGACCCATTTTGTTCAAGAACCTCGTCTTTGTGTCTTCACTGACCAGACTTGCAGCAATAGACATCGAGCTTCCGTGACACAAACAGAACAAAAAAAAAGCTTGAGGTTTTATTTCATTTCATGTTGAATGTGACAGCTGAAAACTGATTAACCACTTACATGCAACAATACGATTCAAATAATCTTTCATCAGATCGGGATTTGCACTGGTTACTTCTCTCAAGGGTGTGATTTTTTTCACCCAAACTCTCGTTTGCAACAATTTGATTGTTTGCCACTCACTATAAAATGCAAACAACTGAAGCAAAATGACCAACACCACCAGGGTTAAATAATAACAGGCTCAAAACTCACCAAATATGAGATTACCACTCCCTATTCTGCATTTTAAGATATTTTTCATTCTTTCCAGAACAAATGATTGCTATGGTGCTGAGCCAAAAATAAAATTGGACATTTGAAATGAAAGAATTGGGCACTCAAAATTAAACTACAGTCAGTCCCAGCAATTAGCCTACAGAAAACCAGACCTGGTTCGAATATACAGAACTCAGACAGGCTGCCGGGGCATGTCTGGATCCACCCAATCGAAAACCCATTAAGTGATCATCGCTCCTATTTGACATGCACCGACCTATTGTCCGCAGGCTAGATGGGCCAGACTCCAAGGCACCGTCAACAGGTCATCAACTAGACTATTGGCCTATATAGGGCCTTCCGGGACCCATTGGCAGAAGGCTAAGGGCAGGCGAGGCCACAGGGGGATAAAATAGGGATTCCGGACACCTTGGGAGTGAAGACTAGAGACGGGAGATGACAGAGACCAGACC
This sequence comes from Mustelus asterias, assembly GCF_964213995.1. Taxonomy (NCBI): domain Eukaryota; kingdom Metazoa; phylum Chordata; class Chondrichthyes; order Carcharhiniformes; family Triakidae; genus Mustelus; species Mustelus asterias. Next base: position 160,619,677 of record NC_135802.1, read on the forward strand.
AGACCAGAGAAGAAAGGAAGCAAGCAAGCAAGCAAGCAACAGCCAACAAGAATCACCTTTGCAAAGACAAACCACAGGGACTCCCAGATCGGATCTACAGCCTGCCAAGCCATCTTTACGGGTAGTATAGACAAATTTTGAGTTTCTTGAATACATAGTGGGCAAATTGGGTGTTAACTATATCTAATAAAGTTTGTTGCATTATATATGTGTCCGTACTTTGTTTTTCTCGTAAATAAAGGCACCTGGGTAAAACTTTGATTAAGAAACTGGTTGAAGTATCTGAATTGGACAGGTACAGCATTACTATAAAGGCAAAACTGAAGTGATGCAACTTCCTACCCTCCAGGAAATGTTGCAGATTGTGAGGTATTTTGGACATGTGATGCAGGGGTGCTGTTGAGGAGGAAATGTGGAACTGGTGACTCACGTATACACAAGGCAGTGGCTCTGGTGAGAGAGAGAGAGAGAGAGAGATAGTTGCCCTGATTTTATCTGCCTAATTGTACAATATTTTCAAATAGGTTTCTTTTTTGAATTTGATGGGAAATGTCCAAGTCAGATTTAACCACGAGCATCATATCCGGTTACTGATCTTAGCTCCCTCCCAACTTGGACAACATGACCTTCTCTTCATTGTTCCTAGATCAAAATTCTGGTTCGAGCACCACTGTGGAAGCACCAGCCTGAGGGTTTCAGTAGTTCAATAAGTTGGTCCATCACCTGCATCTCACAACAACTAGGGATGGCCAACAAATTCACCCTGGCCAATATCACCCACAGAATAAAGGGAAAAATAAATAAGTTTAAAGATAACACTTAATATAGCTAATTTTCAGCTTGTATGAAATGTTTCCTCATGTTACAGGTATAGACTGCATTCTTCCAATGACATGCAGACTCCATGTATAGATAATCGAGACTGGATTCGACAGAAGGACAAACGGAAGCTTTGTGATAACAGTCTGGGCACATTGTGCTGCACGAGGGAGGTTTCACTCTTGCTTGGAATCTATCCCCACAATGAGGATGACATCATCAATGGTCAAAGTCATTGATTGTTTCCAGGTCCAGCCCATACCACGTTGCTCAGGTCAACAGCAGCAACATCACTGCATATGTATTGCACAGATACATAACCAAGTGACTGATGCATTGCTCACACATTGGAGAGTGTGCAGAAGAGGTTTACAAGGATGGTTCCAGGGATGAGAAACTTCAGTTGGGAGGATAGATTGGAGAGTTTGGGACTGTTCTCCTTGGAGAGAAGTTGGTGGGTTAAGAGGAGATTTGACAGAGAACATGGGGAGAAACTGTTCCCATTCATAAAACAATCGTGAATCAGGGGGCACAGATTTAAAGTGATTCGCAAAAAGAAGCAAATGTAATGCATGGAAAAACTTTATCTCACAACGAGTGGTTCGGGTCTGGAATGCACTGTCTGGAAGTGTGATGAGCTCTCTGAGGCATTCAAGAGAGCATAAGATGATTATTTGAATAGAAAATGTGCAGGGCTACAGTGCAAAGGCAGGGGAATGGCACCAAGTCATAATGCTCATTTGGAGAGCTGGTGCAGATGCGATTGGCCAAATGACCTTCTTCTGTACCATAACAATTCTGTGATTCACAGTTTTGGAATGAGTTGTTTCCTTGCTTAAGGCAGAAAGTGATGTTTCCAAGTTGCACGTTACAGCGTACAGTCCAACTAGCAAAATGCATCAGCAAATGACTCTTGCATGGTACTTGTTCTCCCCCTTTCCCTCCTGGAGTTAATGACAAGATTCCAGTAAACTCGCAGCTAAACAATAGAAATGCTTGGTTGGAATCTACAGGATTGAATGAAATGTAACTTTTAAACTAGATTTGCAACACTCGTAATGAAGCATGGGAGTGAAATGAGTTATTCTGTGTGAATGAGGTAGATGCGATCATGCCATTCAGAAGAGAATTGGATTGTCTGAAAAGAAAACAATTGACAGAACGACAGACAAAAGGCAGAGCGGGACTAAGCGAGTGACTCTTGCTGAGAGCCAGCATGGACACAATAGGCTGAATGGCCTCCTCCTGTTCATCTAACCATTCTGTGGAATATATTCTTCCCCACCCCCGTTGGGAGTTTGACTCTCAGAGCACTAAACCATCTCACGTTGCACCTGTGAGATGAATATTGATGCCAAGCTTTTCCCAACCCTTCAAACTGTTTCACCAATGCAGCACAAACAATAGCTACAATATTGAGTAGTTACCTCTGGGGCTCTTGGACACTCCTGTTTTCCACCTTCAGTTCACATTCCTTAATCATGGAGTTGAGAATGACCTGAAATTACACAGAGAGTGGCACCTCAGTATTATTTTAACGCGCATGGACAATCTTTGAGAAAAAAAACAACTTGCATTTGTGTAGCACCTTTCATGATCACAGGACGTCCCAAAAATACTTTACAACCAAAGCAGCAGTTTGCAAGTGTGAATTGTGTCCTGCTGAGTGCTTACGACTTTGTCACCGAGTCCATAACACAGAATCAAGCCATCCTTTGATAGTGAAAGACAAATTCTATTTATTGCTATTTATTTTTGGTACGAACAGATGATCCACTGCTGAAAACAACTGGAAAATTCACACTACTCTCTTCAATAACCAGCTCAGCACCAGAGACTCCAAGCTGGTTTGCCCATCAGTAATGCAAGCTCCTGCTCGGTCGGGCATCACTGTGGATTTGTTCATGAACTACCAGGAATACTGATTTGAAGATTCTCTGAATGATTCTCGGCACAAGGGGAAGGATGGAAGAAACCACATTGCTTTGAAGAATGTACAATTTCTTAGAGCAGCACCAGAGAGCAAGCTATATTTGACCTGGCATATACAATGAAACAGGATTAATTAATGACCTCATGTAAAGGAGCTTTCAGGTAGCCGAGATCATACATAACATGACTGAATTTTGCATCCAATTTGCGGGAGCGCACGTAGGTCTAATGAGAGGGTTTAGAACTTGAATAAAGGTGATCACAAAACTACCAAAACAGAACTGGCTAAAATGAATTGGGAAATTAGGTTTAGGGGTAGATCAGAACAGCAACTGACACGGAGGGGGATATTTCATAACACTAAGATACATTTGGGCGAGGGGGTAGGTTACCCAGGATTGCCGACTTGCAGGGAAGGAGTATGTGTGAGGGCCAGGTTGTATTTTGGAGGGAGAGAGGGAGAGTTTGAGAGGGGGAATGGGCAGGAGAAGTGTGAGTGAGTGAAGCTGAGATTCTGGATTTCAAACAACATAGTTAAAAAGATAAATGTAATTTTTGCAGCGCCCGAGTTAACATGGGATTGACTGTGCAAATACCTGCTCGTTCAGGGACTTCATTAAAATCAAGATTAGTTTCTTTTGCAACGTGAAGCAACACTGCCAATCTGGCGGTCAAAAACGCAGAAAATTGAAGGCAAGGCAAGAGGACGAAGCTCAGCAAAAAGACAACTACCGCCTTTGCATTCTGTGGGGCGAGGGTCAGTGAGGAGGGACGCAAGAAATGAAGGTGAGCACGGGGCCCCACTAACTGTAAATCCACCTGAGGTTGGAACTTATTGTAATTTAGAAAAATGAGAGGCGATATTATTGAAACATACAAGATCCTGCAAGACACTCTCAGTGTATGTGCTGGGTGGGCAGAAGGAGAGGCAGGAAAGTAGAGTTGAGGCCATAAGCAGATTCGTGGGAGCAGTGGCAGAGTGATATCGTCATTAAACTCGTGATCCAGAGACAGAGTAACGCTCCGGGGACCCGGGTTTGAATCCTGCCACAGCAGGATGATGAAATTTGAATTCAGTAAAAAATTGGAATTAAAAGTCAAATGATGACCATGTAACCATTGTCAATTGTTGTAAAAACCCATCTGGTTCACTGATGTCCTTTAGGGAAGGAAATCTGTCATCTTTACCTGGTCTGGCCTACACGTGACTCCAGATTCACAACAATGTGGCTGACTCTCAAATGCCCTCGGGAATGGGCAATAAATGCTGGCCCAGCCAGCGATGCCCGCATCCCATAAAATGAACCAAGAAAAATGATCTTATCAAATGGCAGAGTGGGCTCAAGGGGTAGAATGGCCAGTTGTGCGAACATATGAATTAGGAGCAGGAGTGGTAATGACCTAGAACCCGTTGCCCACAAGGATGATGGATTCGCATTTGAATGAAATAAACTAACAGGGTTCTGGTGACTGAGTGGGGCGGAGTCTGATTGGATTGCACTTGAGGAGCCATCATGGAACTGAATGGGCTTCATAGCCTCCCTATGTCATTAATGACAGAACAAAGCCAGGACAAGAACTGGAGGCCAATCTGTCCAGCATTTGACTTACTTTAGTGCTTTTGAAGGTCCCGTACTCTACTTGTTTGACCGTGAAGAATAAAAGGTCGTTTTTCTCTCTTCTAAATTCAATTTGGGGTTGGAAAAGTCATGATTAATTTGCAGAGAGTCAAGTAACATCTTCATAGGCAAGTCCCAAGCCAAGAATAAACCAGAGCCAAATAAATGTAACCATGGCAATGAAAGATCTTTATGCTCCCTCGTCCCCTCAAGCGTGATGTAGAAATTTGCATTCGGCAGTTTGAGAGATCTGAAGTATAATTGATGGGAGTTTGTGTAAACACAGAGTGGAGGGATTTTTACTCTACATCTGGCTCACGTTGCATTTAACACAACAGCGTCCAATGCTGACCAGATACCAAAATGGAAAAAACTCCCAATTTACTGACAATCGAATCCTTCACTTTTACTTTTGGTTTGGGCAGGAATGCGACGGTCGTTTGTGCTGAAACAATAAACTAGTTCTGCGAATGATTCAAACAACTGAGCACACTTTAGCTACGTACAGAGGAAACTGGAGCACTTAATTCCTAGGTACAAACCTCATGCTCTGGTGAGAGATGTTCCATATCCATTCGCAAGCACTTCAGGCCAGGGAGAAAATGGCATACCATCAGTTCTTCTGAAATAACTGCAGACACAACTGTTAAGGATCATTGTCATCCATTTTCATTTTAAAAACAGACTGACAAAAGCCTAACCTTTTAACCGCAGCCAAATAGTTTGAGGTTTCAAATCATGAGCAGATCAAGATTCTTAAGTACGCAGCAGAGTCGTTTCAAAAATAGTAGCTAGGTAAGAATTAAATCACAAAAAATGATTTTTTTCTGATGTCTGAGATGACAAAACTGAACTTGGTAAAATCATTGCACAGCTACCAATCACACTCCTATTTTCCCTGGGTAATAGTTGTGAAATTTTGCATCATGACTTTATTACTCATTCAACAAGGCACCTGGTGCAGAAAATAAGGCAACACATTGGGCGGCACGGTAGCACAGTGGTTAGCACTGCTGCTTCACAGCTCCAGGGACCTGGGTTCGATTCCCGGCTTGGGTCACTGTCTGTGTGGAGTTTGCACATTCTCCTCGTGTCTGCGTGGGTTTCCTCCGGGTGCTCCGGTTTCCTCCCACAGTCCAAAGATGTGCGGGTTAGGTTGATTGGCCATGCTAAAATTGCCCTTAGTGTCCTGAGATATGTAGGTTAGAGGGATTAGTGGGTAAATACGTAGGGATATGGGGGTAGGGCCTGGGTGGGATTGTGGTCGGTGCAGACTCGATGGGCCGAATGGCCTCTTTCTGTACTGTAGGGATTCTATGATTAACAAACCACAAACTAAACTTCAGAGAGAAAATGCTGGAAGATCTCAGCAGGTCTGGCAGTATCTGTAAGGAGAGAAAAGAGCTGACGTTGAGTCCAGACGACCCTTTGTCAAAGCTAAAAGGCAGAGAAAGTGGGAGATATTTATACTGCAGGGGGAGGGAATGAAAGATGAGTCGTAGCCACAAAAACCAGAGGAAAAGACTGCTAATGGCAGTCCATAGAGAGAATAAAGGATGTGAATGGCCAAACGGCAGAGAAGCTGAAATCAGAGGGTAAACTGTGACAAACGAAGATGTGGGGGGAGGGGGGAGATGGTTGGGAGGTAAAATTTTGAAAAAGGGGGAAAGAGGAAGCAAAGGGGGAGAAAAGGTTAGGAAAAGAGGATAAAGTAGGGGGAAAGAGTGGGGGCAGGAAGAAAAATGTAGAAAGACAATGAAGAAATAAAAGGTAGAGAACAGTAAAAAATTAAATAAAATGAAAACAAAGGGGTCAAGATGGGGTAGAGCTAATCATCTGAAGTTGTTGAACTTGATGTTGAGACTGGAAGGTTGTAAAGTGTCGAGCCGGAAGACGAGATGCTGTTCCTCCAGTTTGCGTTGAGCTTCACTGGAACATTGCTTTTCTCTCCTCACAGATACTGCCAGACCTGCTGAGATTTTCCAGCATTTTCTCTTCTGGTTTCAGATTCTAGCATCCGCAGTAATTTGCTTTTACCTAAACTTCAGAAATGATTAAGAGGCTGAGATCCACATCGGATTATAAAGTTGTGATAAATACAATGGGTTTAATGGGGAACCCTGATTCTCGCCAAACACTTGTCATCTTGCATTCACATTTAAAACGTATCAAGTTCCTTGGAGTTAGTGGTGGTGAAGAATAAGCCCCAAGTAATTGATCTGTGCCCGATGGATTTCAAAATTCACAAAACCACAAAAAAAACATTGAAGCAGCTTTGTGATTTGTGGAAGAAATGTAAAATAATCCACAGCCTCATGGATCATTGTTTAGAGGTTACTTTGAGACAAAGAGATTCAGATTTTAGTTTTACGTAAACATCGGATGCAACAAAAAAAAAATCAATTTTTGAATCAGTATTGCTCAAATGCATCTTATTGTCTCCATATCTTGGGATGGATCCATCACCCAGAGCATGTCACTGCTTCCACTTACCATGTAACTCCTACAACATCCAATCTTGCATAAAAGCCTCTTCTCAAGACTAAACCCAAATTAATTTTTCCAAGTCTGCAACGTCAAATATCGCAGAACTAGGAAATTAGTTGTCAAATTGATCTCGGGCATTCTTTTGTATTCTTGGTGGAAAAGAAAGGAAGGTTCAAGTATGTAGAAAGAATGAGAAAGACCAGTAAAGTTCACTTTTGTTCCATTTTGCTTCCGTAGTTTATAAAAGTGTGTATAGATTTGATGGGTTCGCCTTTGGAACCTGAGCAGTTTCTTAGCCAGGCAAGGCCTAGCTGCTGTAAACTGAAAGCAAGTGCAGATTAATTGACATGACTACTCCACAATTCAAGCCCAAAACAGATCAACATTAACAAATAAATAGAGACTGCACGCTGAACGGAATGGGCTTTCAGCGTTCTGCATCCCATCCATCAATGGAATTCGGATGGAAGTTAATTGACCAAACAGGTTAACCTTCTCTCTCCACAGAAGCTGCCAGACCTGCAGTGCACTTCCAGCATCCACAGTATTATTTTGCTTTTGCAAAGATGTTTGTTTCATCATACAAGATACACCCATGATATTGTTCTTATTGTGGACTCTTGAGGAGGAAAGATTTTGAATCAAGTAGTCAGTGCAAGAGACAAGAAAGCAGGAATTGTAAGAAAACAAGATGTCTAACAGTCCAAAACGTAAGTCATACCAGAACGCAAGATCACAGGGAAGATTGAAAAAGGTACGTGAACAAAAGTGCAGCCAAGAACTAAGATGAAGGACTGGAATGGCTAAAGATGCATTTCAAAAAAGGAAAAAATAATCAACTCAAAATTAGATAGGAAAATAAAGCTAAGAATCATGGAATGCTGCATCACACCAATTTTGACATACGGAAGAGTGTTGGACGATTAATGAAGGATTGCAGAGAAGAATGAAGGCTGCGGAGTTGTGGTTTTTGAGGTGAATAATGAAGATTTCTCAGACAAGTTCCAATACCAGTGATGAGGTGCTGGTAAAATCTGAGACCCAAAGAATGTTGACTACTGAAATGGGAAAGATTGATGATAAAAGTGATCGAGGTAGATAAAGAACGATCTTTCTAAAGACCCTCAAACTGGATGTATGTACTACCAGCAAAGATGATCCATATCTCCAGAGCCAGATTAACAGAGGCCCATGGTTGCCAACACTCTCATTGGACATGGTACCTGGAGAGAGATAGAACAATGTTCGGTGATGCGGATTCCCACCATTTGTCACTAAATAAGGTTCATTATGGAGATCTTCTGTTCTAATGGTAAATATTCTTCAGCCTTTAACACCACGTCTATAATTTATTAACACTTACAAGCATGTAGCAACAGGATGAATTCCGATGCTGTAATCTAGCGGGGAATGGAATTCTGAGGCAACATTCTGAGAGAATGTCTTCAGGAAGGGCAATTACGTTCCTGGCCCCCAAGGATTTCGATATAAATAGATTTCAAACCAGCTTGATAAGACTTTGGGAGAAATTCCATCGAATTGGGTGTCCCCCTCTTGAGAATGTCAAACCAGGGTTTAGAACACTAAGCAGTTCTGCGACAAACTATAGATCATGAGGAAATGTTTTTTTCCAGGTCATACAAGTTGCATAGAGCCAGACATATCTAATACTCTGAAGAGGTACACACAGAATCCTATAGTGCAGAAAGAGGCCACTTGGCCCATCGAGTCCGCACCGACCACAATCCCACCCGGGCCCTATCCCCGTAACCCCATGCATTTACCCTAATTAGTCCCCCTGACACCAAGGGACAACTTAGCATGGCCAATCCACCTAACCCGCACATCTTTGGACTGTGGGAGGAAACCGGAGCACCCAGAGGAAACCTCGCAGGCGTGGGGAGAATGTGCAAATTCCACATAGTCAGTGACCCAAGCCGGGAATCAAACCCGGAACCCTGGCACTGTGAGGCAGCAGTGCTAACCACTGTGCCACCCCAATTGTTCTAGCCAAGAACAATTTCTCACTGGATCTAGAGGAAAAGTCAGAAGAGGTGGTGCTGTTCTGTAAGGCACTTAGCAGCTTTCTGGACTCAGTACAATGATATCCTCTCATTTTTCTCTTTTTGGACAGCAGCTGTTCATGATTCTGCCACTCACACCAACTCGAGGCACAGGCTCTTTTGACCATTCCCTTTGGGCTTGCACCACCAACCCTTTTGTCATTTAACCTCTCCTGCCTTCCACCCTACCACATCTAACCGAGTTGAACTGTTGTTGAAGTGAGAACGATCTCCTCCACAATCTGACCAAAGTAATTTGAGACTATGGACACAATCTAGTCCCTTCATTATTTTTATAGACCCTGATTCAATTGCCAAAAGAGGGGACCAAAACAAGCCGAGTTATAATCACTATTCCAGCTTGTTACATGATGCAACTCTTAACACGATGTTGAGAAATTTAAAGTAGTGCTGGCCTGCATCCGAGAAACTTTACACGTCTGCCTGCACAAGACTCAAGTCCAAAGCAAAATCCTAACGATTCGGCATTCGAAAATTATCAGCACACCTACAAGTAGCCTCGCTTTTGAAATTATGGAGTGGTATTTTTATGCATTTCCCCCAGGTCACTGGAAAAGTCTGAAATAAAGCTATTAAAAAAAAATTCCATTATCATTGTTCGGTTAAAAAAGTTAAAAGCAAAAGCATTAAGTGTTGCTGAGATAATTAAGCTGAGACATAATCTTTGTTCATACAATGCATTAACCTGCGATAGGATTAAAATCTAAATAGCAATCAAATACAACACAATTTAAATGGAAAGTTTCACATTTTTCTGAATGGCATGTCATAGCGATTCATTTTCCAATTCACCGGCATGCGGTTAGAGTAAACGCTGGCTGTGCTACTGAAAGGATACAGCAACAGGACAGAGCACTGTAGGCTTCAAAAAGTTGAATGGCAATGTCCAGTCTTTTTGTGTCAACAGCTTGTTGGTTGTTTGAGATGGCCAACTTGTGTAGATTGGGGAGAACAACTGCGGAAAATGGGTGAAAAACAAACAAAGCAATTTTTAAATGAAAGGCGAAATTGTCCTTTTAAAAAAAAATATATCGGGGACATTCCCTCACCATTTAACATTTGTTAGATATGTCTACATCGAGAAACATTCCCAGTAAAACTGCATTAACCCCAGTCTAAATTATCTATTTATGCACCCAATATGGACTTCCTGCTCTTCCTTGTTCTAATTTATGGGAAAGCACCTGTGGCCTCCACTTCAAGACTGGTACCTCACACAAGAAATACTATGAATGGAGGCAGGCAATGGAAACAGGACAACCGCTTGCTGTTCAAATGCAGCAAAGCTACGTCCTTCAGTGGAGCACAAACAAACCATTTACATTATCTCTCCCTTTTCACCCTCTTCTCATTTGTCTTTTCCTTTCTCCTCCTCTTTTGGTATCCTACATTCATCACAGCATTCTTGATTGAAGGTGTGGGTCTCAGTGATTTACTTCAAGTGAGGGCTTCTGATTCAATTAAACCACAGACCCAGCAACAGAAATCGCACTGTGGAGCCAGGGCACACCAATAGTGTGCAGGCGTGAGAACCTTGTCACACGGGGGGGGGGGGGGGGGGGGGGGGGGGGGGGGGGGTTGGTGGGCTCCGGGAAGCTATTGCTGCCATAATTTGTAGTTTGGTAGGCGATCTATGTCGTCAACAGCAAAAAATGTGAACAGTTCAAGGAAGATCAAACACCCTGTTCTTAGCTAAATAATTTATCTTGAAAAGCAAAAATGTTCAATTATCACTGGCTTGTCCAAGAGTAAGTGATTGAATTTGGTTCACGTTCAGCTATGTATCAAATTACGACGACACTAAAAGCAACTTGGCAGAGGCAGGCATCTTGAGTTTCAGGGAAGTAAGGTGCGTTTTTTCCCCTCTTTGAATGAACTGTATCAAGCAAAGTTCCTTAAATTACAGAGATGGAGGGCGGTCTCCACACTGAAGCTTACACTTGGTCTTGAAAGTTGAGGGGAACATGCATTCTCCAAGATAATTCCAAATAAGAGATCATTCTATATATTAACTTGCGGTGCAAAAATCTCAAGTTTAATATGCAATTAAAACTGTGAGGAAAGAGAGACGATGTATAGCATTAAAAAAAAAGATACTTACATTCATCCCTAAATTTTGGTTCAGCATTTGGTCCTACTCTTCCAAAGGTCTTGATTATTTCCATGTGCAGAGAGTGTTGATCATGGTACTGTGGATCTTCAAGAAATGAAGCCAATTGCATCTTGACTCTTTCCAACAGCTGGTAAATCAAATTGCGGGGCAGAAAGTTAGCATTTTAATGCCTGGGTTCCTACTAAAATCGAACTTTAGTCATTAGCAAGATGTTAAATATAGAATTTGAAAGACGGTGTCAAACAATGGGCTCCATTATGTCTGTACAATCTTCCAAAGATATGTAGCTTAGGTCGATTGGCCATGCAAAACTGCCCCTTAGTGTCACAAGATGTATAGGTTGGCTGGTTTGATGTGGTAAAGATGTGGGGTTACAGGGATAGGGTCTGGTGAAATGCTCCATCAGAGAGTCAGTGCACACTCGATGGGCCAAATGGCCTGCTTCTACACTGTAGGGATCCTATGACTCAATTACTGAACAAAACAGAACAATAAGGGAAATAAACAGCATGTCTGGAAGTACCCAGAAAAAGTAACGACAAACATAAATCACTCGTTAAGAAGTTCCTTTGCTAGCACTGAGCACGTTTAACCAGCGACCGCTGGTTTCCTCCCACAGTCCAAAGATGTGGTTAGGTGGATTGGTCATGCTAAATTGTCCCTTCGTGTCTCAATGTGTGTAGGGGGATTAGTGGGGTAAATATGTGGGGTTACGGGGATAAGGCTTGGGTAAGGAGCTCTATCAGAAAGCTGGTGAAGACTTGATGGGCTGAATGGCCACCTTCTGCACTACAGAATTCTATGATTCTATGACCTGCTCTTCTCCCTTCAGTTTGGCTCAGATCTGTAAAGCAACTCATCAGCTTTCATGCAATTCTAATAAATGCATTTCTACCAAAAACATTATTTTCTCTTTTTTGAAGATACGCACTCCTAGCATTTGTGTCTTTAAATTTCCACCATTTGCAGTTTTGTAATGTATCTTTCTATCTCCAGCTTAATATATGTACAAGATACATTGCTCTTTTTGGCCAGACTGGATTATCAGTTTAAAACTAGACAATGTTGGAAATGTTCAGCAGGATCTGTGGAGAAAGAGAAGCGGTTCAATAACCTTACCCAGAACCTGAAAAAGTTAGAGATGTAACAGACTTTAAGCAAGTACATTTAATCTCTATCCTTCCATTTTATGACAAACCTTCCAACTTTTTGTTCTTTCGTCTCTCTGCATGCTTAAAGACTGTAACATCTCTAACTTATTACCATTCTGATGAAACTGCACGGAACTGAAACGTTAGCTGTTTCTATATCCATGGAGGCTGCCAGACCTGCTGAGTATTTCCAGCGTCTTCTGTTTTTAATCTGCAGTGGCTTGCTTTAGGATGACCAGTTTGAATGCCAAGTGTAATAAATCGCATACACATTAATAAATACTCAGTGCCTTGAGCAAACCCAGTTTCTTCAGCCCTACATTGCATTTTATTTATCAGATAATGTGCATGGTATCTGTTACTATATCATAGCTACAACCTGCCCGACCCGATGTGTTAATTAACGACCAGATATAATACAGCTGGCTTAGATATTCAAGATGTGGAGATGCCGGCGTTGGACTGGGGTGAACACAGTAAGAAGTCTCACAACACCAGGTTAAAGTCCAACAGGTTTATTTGGTAGCAAATACCATAAGCTTTCGGAGCGCTGCTCCTTCGTCAGATGGAGTGAAAACATTTCCACTCCATCTGACGAAGGAGCAGCGCTCCAAAAGCTTATGGTATTTGCTACCAAATAAACCTGTTGGACTTTAACCTGGTGTTGTGAGACTTCTTACTTAGATATTCAGATCAGCTTGTATGTTATGGCTAAGTAGCTCACACTGTACCTCTCTCTGGGTTACTGCTTCCATAATGGTGCCAAATGCAGGTATTGTAGCTATTCTTACGGAGCTAGAAAGTGAAAGAAAATGGTTAGCATCTTTGCACATCTGTGAAGCACCAATTTAATATATACATACATAATATAAATTAGTGTGTAAGTTTTGTTAGGCTGTTACAATGTAATAGTCAGTGGACGCAAGATCTAAAAATACAGTTTTCTCATCAGAGCTGTACAGATGGCTGAGCTGGTGATGGCAGAGTATGTCACACAATTATATTTCAAGAGACAACAGGTCAGATATGATGTGGTGCATTTGAGCACAATGTGCAAAAGGAACCTATTTTAACAAGTTAAGCAAGAGGTTGTTATAAACAGAATTATCAGCTGGTCAGCTATCAAGTCTGGAGAGAATACTGCAATGCTATCAAAACAGAAGTCAGTGTCGAAACAGATGATTATGTTTTTTTCTCTTTTGCTCTTTTTTTTTAAAAAGTCTATGGTCTCAGTCTGAACAACTCACAATTCAAGGTCACTGGATAAGGTAACAAGAGCCGGAGCAACCCGCTTGTCAATTAAGGCTTCATTCATGCCTCGCACGATCAGCTGTAACCAGTCAAAAAAATGCAACAAAAATAAAACAAAAAAAAAACACATTGATGAAAAAAAATTGATTAGTTAAGAGGATGAGCGCTCAGACCTTCAGCCCATTCAAGGGAGTATTCAATCTCACACAAACACACACAAAAAATAATAAGGCATACGGCACATGCTCAACAGCTAGTTTACATCAACCTGTGAGAAATTAGTAGGTTAAACAAAAGCCACGCATCCCTTTTGCCCTGAAAAAAAATCACCCATCTCATTTGATTGGGATGGTTTGTGCTGGGCAGCCAGAATAATAAAACATGAATAATGTAGGCCATAAATTCATCAACTTTAATTCCTGTGACACCAGAATCAGATTAACACACTGAATTCTGGATGCCACTGTGCCAGTGAACAGGAAAAGTTAACGTAGCAACTTAACTTGCTCTTGCACAACTAAAATTCTGCAAAGCACTGCTCAATCAGAATTTATTTATTTGCATAAAATGCAAAGTGAATTTTCACGGCGACGATGCTCCGAATTCGAAGATGGATCGAGGTTTTTAAATATGCCCCAATCTTCCCTTGTCCAGAAAGTTAAAATATTGCATTTTCACAGGCGAGGAACCAGATCACAAAATAAGCAGTTGTTTACATGATTAGCGGTGCGTCAATGCAGTAAAAGTGAACAAATCAAAGGGTGATTTCTCAGCAAGGTAATAAAAAGCGATGCGCTTCAACCGGCTAGGAAGAAACTTACATTTCAGGGTCACTGGAGAGAGTGATAAGAGCAGGGACATTTCTCTGAGCTACCAGAGTTTCATTCACCCCCTTCACCAACAGCTGATTGGGCAGGACAAGGGATGTCACATGTGATACGTAGAAAGAGTGAGCAGAGTATCATGGGAAGTAGCATGGCACATCGAAGAGAGAGAGGAACAAAAGAGCAAACAAAAATTAGAGAAGCAACAATTTCTACAGAACAGCTCAACATTTGCAGGGTTTGAAACACTACAACAGATCAAAATTTCTATGAGATAGCAGCACGTACCAAAGCTGACCAGCTGATCACACAGGTTTCCATTATTTAAATTTAAAAAAACAGCCAGGGAGATTAAGAAAACTCAACTGACTTATCCATAATATTGGATAAATTATTTTGTTTATATTAATATCGTTACCAACAAAAGTAATCCAATTTGCCTCAGTTCCAGTCCTACTGTGCACTCCCAAACCCCTGGCGGGTGAAGGGTAAGTGCAAGTTCAGAAAAGAACAAAGAACAAAGAAAATTACAGCACAAAAACAGACCCTTCGGCCCTCCAAGCCTGCACCGACCATGCTGCCTGACTTAACTAAAACCCCCTACACTTCCGGGGACCATATCCCTCTATTCCCATCTCATTCATGTACTTGTCAAGACGCCCCTTAAAAGTCACTACCGTATCCGCTTCCACTACCTCCCCCGGCAATGAGTTCCAGACACTCATCACTCTGTGTAAAAAATCTGCCTCGTACATCTCTTTTAAAACTTGTCCCTCGCACCTTAAACCTATGCCCCTAGTAATTGACTCTTCCACCCTGGGAAAAAGCTTCTGACTATCCACTCTGTCCATGCCTCTCATAATCTTGTAGACTTCTATCAGGTCTTCCCTCAACCTCCGTCGCTCCAGTGAGAACAAACCAAGTTTCTCCAACCTCTCCTCATAGCCAATGTCCTCCATACCAGGCAACATCCTGGTAAATCTTTTCTGTACCCTCTCCAAAGCCTCCACATCCTTCTGGTAGTGTGGCGACCAGAATTGAACACTATATTCCAAGTGCGGCCTAACTAAGGTTCTATAAAGCTGCAACATGACTTGCCAATTTTTAATCTCAATAACACACATTTATATATATTACAAACAGCAAAGGTCCCAGCACTGATCCCCGAGGAACAAAGCTTACACTTGTCTCAATTTTATTCCTCACACATGAAAGCTGGTTTCAAAAATTTATTTTTCTAAACTGTTCATAGCGACTAGATCTTTTTGACCAACTAGGCTACTGCCTACACACGCTAAGTAAATCTAATTGCGTCCCAAAGTCTCCTTTTCCTGGATACATGCCTGGAGTTGGCCATTCAGGAACAGATCAAGGTTATAAGATATAGCTTTACCACTCTGGATTTCATACCTTGCTAACCCACATGGTAGTAAATACATTTCATAATGTAGTTTAAAAAGCTTACTTTTTCTGCAAAAAAAAATGTAGACTACATTTAAAATTAGAGTTTACTTTATTATAGGAGGAGTAGGCCATACGAAACTGTCGCCTCTAGTTTGCTTTGCCATTCAATATCATGGCGATCTTCCCCAATGCCACATTGCTGCACTGCCTCCATATCCCTTTGTACTCAAAAAACTAGCATCTGTTTTGAATATGCTCATTGACTGAGCATCTGCAGCACTCTATAAATTCAAACCTTCTCAGCTTAGCCCTAAATGGCCTCCTTTTACCCTGAGACATGACCTCTGCTTCCCTGGATTGTTCATCTACAGCAAACAGCCTCTCAATGTCTAGCCTGACAAATCTTCTTCAGAATTTATGCATCTCAATAAAGGTCAATTAACCTGCAGATTTGCATTCTTATTAAAACATAAACACTTTGCAAGTCACATGATTGTTCCTTTCAATTAAAAGCCTAACAGCTCGTGACGTATCACTTCCTACTTGGGCAACTAAGCCAACAGTTTTTAGTACAATAACTGGATTATTATTTTCTACTTGGTCACCAATTAGCAAGCAAATTCTTCAATGCTTCAATTCACACTTTCTGTCTAAAGAGACACCCCCAAACCACCCATCCCAAGAAAATGAGAGATTCTTTTAATCTCCCTAATTTGAAATTGATGTTCTAGCTCAAAATGCAATCCTACAGTGCACCAATAGCTGAGAATTATATTATTTTAAAGTTTATTTATTTAGTGTCACAAGTAGGCTTGCATTAACACTGCAGTGAAGTTACTGTGAAAATCCCTAGTTGCCTGTTGGGGTACACCGAGGGAGAATTTAGCATGGACAATGCACCTAACCAGCACGTCTTTTGGACTGTGGGAGGAAACCAGGGCACCCAGAAGAAACCCATGCAGACAAGGAGAGAACATGTAAACTCAGCACAGTGACTCATGCTGGGAATTGAACCCAGGTCCCTGGCGCTGTTAGGCAGCAGTGCTAGCCACTGTCTGAGGAGCTAAACAACTGTGATGAATCAGGCCTGGCAGCTTTGGTAGGGTACATAAGCACAAAAAGGATCTCTCAACCCTAGCCGACAAAGCTTATATTTTAAAGCATGGAAGAATCTAAAAACATTGCTTGAATGACTAAAGCACAGTAACTAATAACAACAGTGATAACTACGCAATCACACAACCTCAATATTAGATGTTCCACTGTGATAACTTTTTACTGTAAAGTCATGCAAGTTATATTCTTAAACCAGAGGATCAAGTGATGCCCCATTGATATCTCTCGCATAGAATCTCAATAGCATGTTTAAAAAATGGCTTTTTAAAAAATAAATTTAATTGCAAATAAAATTATTTCATTGAACAGCTTACCTCAAACATTCTAGCAGCAGTGCACCTGACAAGTGCTGAAGTGTGTACAACTCCATACCATAGCACTGTTAACAGTAGTTCGTGGTATGCTGGGTTCGCACTAACAAAATAAGCAGAAATGAAAAGATCAAACTTAAAACATTGTCAAACGTTAGTGCTTTTTTTTGCTGGGGGTGGGGGTGGGGGTGGGGTGGTCGTTCCGATATAAACCTCAACTATGAAAGACGTCTCTTCCCACCCCCATGTAAATGTTTCAGCTGGATGCATTTTAAACAGAAGCAGTTGTGTAACTAGTCCTGTAAGAATATAACTAATGAAATTCCACCACTGCGCTGATTGAATTGCAGCATTTATTGATCGTTAAGAAGGGAATGGGAAATGCCAATTGTAATCTCGAACTAGAACACTGTTAACCAGCTTTGACAGAGGAATTAAAATAATTCTGGCCGCCACAAACCAATTCAGCATTGAGACAAGTAAAATAAAATTGCCAGCTTCCTACATCTGGCCACTGGCATAGCTGTCATCTTAGGAAGGCTTCTGTGATCACAAATACAAGTTGAAATATATTGAGGTGGATGAACTTTGAAGGCGACTAAAGGCTGAAGGAGACTAATGGAAAATTAAAACAGGTGATGGATTTTACTGCATTGGCAAAGGAACCTGCAGCACTGCACTAAACTCTCCAATAAAATGGTGTGGAGCTTCTGAAGCTAGAGAATCCAAGCAGCAGCACATACAGGGGTAAAATAAGCACTGATAACAATTCAAAGTTAAGGGGAAAACTGCTAGAAACTAGACTGGAAGGCAAATCCACGAGGATGAAAACTTAATCACCAAAATGATGCAATCATAGAATCCTACAGTGCAGGAGGCCATTCAGCCCATCGAGTCTGCACCAACCATAATCCCACCCAGGCCCTAACACCATGACCCCACGCACTTACCCTAGCTAGTCCCCCTGACACTAAGGGGCAATTTAGCCAATCCACCTAACCTGCACATCTTTGGACTGTGACAGGAAACCAGAGCACCCGGAGGAAACCCAAGCAGACACGAGGAGAACATGCAAACTCCACACAGACAGTGAACCAAGCCGGGAATCGAACCCGGGTCCCTGGCACTGTGAGGCAGCAGTGCTAACCACTGTGCCATCCTTCTACTCCTCAACTTCTACTCTTAATCTAACCCACACAGGCGAAATAACAATTGGTTGATAGATATCATTATAAATATAAGCAACTAAAGCTCTACCATCTATAAACCAGGGCTAAAATGTAAGCTTTTGATTTGTCTATAGTTAATACGCACACTTTGTAAATCGGTTTAATTTATGGATGGTTCTCATTCCACACTGTGTTGTCACAGGCTAACCGTGAAGATGATTCAAATTTCCTGACCACATGTAATAAATATCTCAAATTCAATGCTAGGTGGCTGAGTAAAGGGGTAACAGTTCTGTGGCACCGTGCTGCCCAATGTTAAGGATGGCATTTGATAGTATTTATAAAGGAACATGCTATTGGAACACCTTAGCGAATGTCATCCTGAGAGAAGGAAGATTAAAAACACGGGAAGCTGGGGATGGAGAAAATAGAAATAAGTGGCTCCCGTGAGAAATTAAATCAAGTGAGTGTGGCGAGAGGAGTTTGGAAGGGAAAGTGGTTGAATAAAAAGTGTAATGAAGGCGGAGGTGTGCTTGTTGGAGATGTTTACAAATAATAAAACTAGTTTAGTAGATCATTAAGCCCAAGGAGAGGTTCACAGCTTTAGAAAAGGCAAGAACTTAAGTAAGGAAATAATGAAGAGTAGCGAGGGACCATTAGTGACCGAAGGAACTGCATTATGATATCATTCACTGACCATAAAATGCAGAGGAGAATAAGATCACAGTAAATTAATCAAGGAGGTTAGCTTAGACATAGGAGAAGGTTGAAAAGTAAAGAGAACTTGTAGTCGTCATGGATTCCTTGCGTAAGAAAAATGGATACTAATTAATGAGCCAAATGACCTCTTTCTGCACTGTAAGGATTCTATGATTGTGTGTGTGCTTGAAGATGATAAACTGTTCAGTTGCACCTACAACAGTTGCAGCAACTGTTCAGTTGCTGAAGGTGGGGGGAGGGGGAAAGAGGATGGCATAGTGGCAATGTCACTGGATGCTGGAATTTAAATTCAATTAAACGAAATCTGGAATTGAAAGCTAACTTCCGTAATGGTGAGCAAGAAACCATCATTGATTGTCATAAAAACCCATCTGGTTCACCAACGTCCTGTAGAGAAAGAAATCTGCCATTCCTACCCAGTCGGGCCTATATGTGAATCCAGACGGTAATGTAGTTGATCTTTATTTGCCATCAGAAATGGCCCGTGCAAGCTACTCAGTTCAAGGGCAAATAGGGATGGGCAACAAACATTTAGGGTGTATCGAGTCTTGAGAAAAAAATAGAATACCGTAACAATACCTTACCCTAGTTCTACAAATGAAGCTTTCAGACTATCAAGAGGTGCATGAGATAATGAAAGCGTGGTCATTACATCTTCCAAAAATCCCACCAAGAGTTTCCGGTCTTCTTCCTACAGGAGAATTGAACTTATTCAGCATTTGAAAAGATTAACTTTAACTAAAAATGAGAGGTTGATGAGCCTGGAATTACAAATCCCAACTTCCCGTACCTGATTGTAACAAGTGAGTACTCCTGTTGCATATATGGGAACTGTTGCCTTTGTTAGCACCCCATTGCCAGCTGTAGCAGATATATCTTTTCAAAAAGAAAAGAATGTCAATGCACATCATCACTCAAACCAGCCTTCCATCCATTGACTACACTTCCCGCTGCCTCGGAAAAGCAGCCAGCATAATTAAGGACCCCACGCATCGTGGGCATACTCTCTTCCACCTTCTTCCGTCGGGAAAAAGATACAGAAGTCTGAGACCATGTACCAACTGACTCAAGAACAGCTTCTTCCCTGCTGCCATCAGACTTTTAAATCATAGAAATCATAGAAACCCTACAGTGTAGAAGGAGGCCATTCGGCCCATCGAGTCTGCACCGACCACAATCCCACCCAGGCCCTACCCCCATATCCCTACATATTTACCCGCTAATCCCTCTAACCTACGCATCTCAGGACTCTAAGGGGCAATTTTTAGCATGGCCAATCAACCTAACCCGCACATTTTTGGACTGTGGGAGGAAACCAGAGCACCCGGAGGAAACCCACGCAGACACGAGGAGAACGTGCAAACTCCACACAGACAGTGACCCAAGCCGGGAATCGAACCCAGGTCCCTGGAGCTGTGAAGCAGCAGTGCTAACCACTGTGCTACCGTGCCGCCCATAATGGACCTATCTCGCATTAAGTTGATCTTTCTCTACACCCTAGCTATGACTGTAACACTACATTCTGCACACTCTCCTTTCCTTCTCTATGAATGGTATGCTTTGTCTGTATAGCGCACAAGAAACAATAATTTTCACTGTTTATCAATACATGTGACAATAATAAATCAAATCAAACAAGAATGCAGCTCACAACCATCTTCAAGGGCAATTAGGGATGGGCAATGAATGCTGGCCCAGCCAGCAATGCCCACATCCCGTGCTGTTGCACTTAATCCCCTTTGCAAAGGCTGTCAAATGGTTAACTGTACTAGTTTTTGGCACATTAAGAGGCAAAAGAATACTTGGATACTTAAAATGGAGTTAGCCTTCAGAATGACTCAATCAAAATTATAATAAAACCAGCATAAAACAGAATAGATAACAACTTCAACCAACATAACCTTCTTCAGTACAATCCTATGTATGCAGCACAAACTTCCAGATTTGCAGTGATAGTTTAGATGGGATAATTAAATTAAAGCTTTGGCCCTGCAGCAGTATGGTTCACCAAATACAACAAATCTATTTTACAATGCCGATTGGAAAACTTAAAAAAAAGAGTAGATTTCAAAACTACTGCCTCGGGATAACAGTGAAAACATTTAGAATAAAGCAAACAGTTTTCTGAAACTTAATTATGTTTGCTAAATTCTTGGGAATACCAATTACTATTGGCATAAGTTGCAATGACATTAAAAAAGTTCCACTTCAAAGTTAAAGTTAATTTATTAGTCACAAGTAAGGCTTACATTAACACTGCAATGAATTTACTGTGAAATTCCCCTCGTCGCCACACTCCGGCGCCTGTTTGGGTCAATGCACTGAACCAGCACATCTTCCAGACTGTGGGAGGAAACTGGAGCACCCAGAGGAAACCCACTGCAGACACGGGGAGAATATGCCGACTCCGCACAGCCAGTGATCCAAGCCAGGAATCGAACCCGGGTCCCTGGCACTGTGAAGCAGCAGTGCTAACCACTGTGCCACCGTGCCACCCATATTCATTAAAACTGTTATCTGGATATGCACACTGAAAACAAATAAATATATATTTTTAAAGCAAATCATAACTAATATTGCTTTTATATTCTCCTCTTGTCCAACTGCAAAATGAGGCTTTCAATTAATATTCACGCACTGGAAAGTTTAACAGTGTGTGGGTGCAGCTTACCCACAGCTTCTTCTGACAGCCTTAGTATTTCTTGGAACTGTGGCTTTACCTAAGGGCGTACAGTACATCACATTAGATTAGAGCAAAGGCAAAGACAATCTACAGTCACACACACAAGTACATAGCTACTATGTCAGCTGCATTCAAAACACAGGAATGGCAAATTAAACCAATAAAATAAAAGCTATCTTAGCAAGCTGAATAATCAAAGATTACATTTTTAGGCTTTCTTTTTAAAAAACTGAATGGATCCAAGAAGCAGCTCATTCTATTATGCATGATCAAAGTTGACATTGTAAAAAGAGCGAACAATCATTAAATCTGTTGTTACCGGCTGTCGAACTGTCATTTATACAGGAGCAGCTGCCTCACGTTCTGTCCTTTTAGTTGTTGTTATAGAAATTCAATCATCTGATGGGATTCAAATTCTGATTTTGGAATTTTCAATGGGATGTAATTGAAATTCAGTGTGAGGCCTAAAAGCCAGATTTCCAGGACTGCACCTTTTTCTGGAAAAAATAATGCTTTGGGTACAGAGGACAAGATGATGTGATTCTTTACAATTCTAACAGATACAAGTGGGAGACTAATTGGATTTAGACCATGAGTGCAGCCCTGAAAGAAGCAAGTTTAAACTCAATAATCCTCAAGCCATTAGAAACTTCTGGTTGGCAATGGGTTCTAATATTACAGGACAGAAATGATCAAATATTTCATAAGACACAATGGCTCTCATCATGGTGCAGTGTACACGGATGATTATCCTGTAGCTTATCTTGTTAATTTCTGGAGAGCAAGGAGCACAAACGCAGAACTTGCCCTCGAGAGATGAAATAGGTGGGGAGAATCCTTGAGCAGGGACTTTGAAAAATAAAACAAACTATTGCATTGTACTCGTGCTCATTTATAGTGTGATTGGGCCAGCTGTATAAAGATTGACAAGGAGTTGAATGAGGAGGCGAAGGCCTAGTGGTCTTATTGCTAGATTATTAATCCAGAAACTCAGCTAATGTTCTGGACACCTGGATTCGAATCCCACCACAGCAGATGGTTGAATTTGAATTCAATAAAAATATCTGGAATTAAAAGTCCACTGATGACCATGAAACCATTGACGATTGTCGGAAAAACCCATCTGGTTCAGCAATGTCCTTTCGAGAAGGAAATCTGCCGTCCTTACCTGGTCTGGCCTACATGTGGCTTCAGAGCCGCAGCAATGTGGTTGACTCTCAAATGCCTTCGGGCAACTAGGGATGGGCAATAAATGCTGACCAGCCAGTGACGCCCATGTCCCACAAATGAATTTTTAAAAAAGAGTTTAAATTAACCCACCTTTGTGTTGGTGAAAATTTTACCAAACGTCCGACACAGCCTCCAGAAATACCGAGAGAAATCATGGACACAGGACGTGGAGGTAACATTAATTTTACCAACAGTTTCTATTAAGTGCGGTAATCTGTAATGAAATGAAATAAAAGTCACTGAGAACTCCTGGTCCATTTTGCGGCTGGACCCTCCGTAACCTCCAGATGAGGAACGGAATTACTCGGGGCCAACCAATTCGGAACACTTCCAACAAAATGGTTACAATAATTCATAACATTTTCACTGCCAATAAGCTTAGTCTGTAAAATCATAAGTCAACAGGACCAAAGTATTGGATGAGCTTCTCTTAAGACATGAAATTTGAAAAACAAGCAGTTCTTCATATTGTCCAAGGTAAACATTTAACACTGGTCCATGTTGAAATGTGCACCATGTTTGAATTGTCTTTGAAACAATGGACACAATAAAATGCTCTGGGATCGGGAGTGTTCCCCGAATGAAGTGTATTACGGGGCATGATGACATCGGGTGTCATTTATGAGGCCATCATGCTGTTTACCAAGACGGCATGTGGGTGGGTCAAAAAGTCAGGAACCCGCCCGTGTTATTAAAATATCGATTTAAAGGGCAACTGAGTTAATTAGCTATCCATCTCACTGCATCAAAACAGTCCAAAGGCTGCCAGACCTGACACAGAAAGGAGGTACAATCAGAGCCACGCCAGTAGGGCCATAGTGAAGCATCTCCTCCAGAGTCAATGACAATGCCTGGTCAGATCTGAAGGTGCATTACATTATATTCCCTCATGTCTGTCCCTGATGGTTGTGGTTTGCTCTGTACTCCATAACATCACAGAGATGCCTGGAGGAGGATGACATGCCAGATTGTGGGGTGGGAGGAATCCTCTAACGATGAGGGTGATGATGAGTTGAGGGAACACGGTGATGTTCCTGCTGAGGGCCTGGTCATGGCCATGACACCTGGAAAGGTTTCTATGCAATTACAGCAGGCAGTTTTTAAAGGACATTGCTGAAAGAAAGATGAGAGACACACCACCAACTCACAATTGGTTGACGACCCACAGAAGGTTCTCCCAGCCAGTTGTGCCTTCGTGTTCTAGCTGATTATCATAAAGTTGTAATAGCACCGATAACTGTTCTCTGCTTCCAATGATTGTCGCCACATCTTGAAGAGGGGAAGCTGGTCGAGGGAATCTGGTCACTAAAAAAAATAAAATGAATTTATGATTGAGGCAGTCACGTAAATGGCTGGTGAAGCATTTGCTGCTTAAGTTTCTTCTTTCAAATTCCATAGATGCATTAAATCTCTTTCATCTGGGGTATGTTGGCTGAGTTTAACCAAGACCGACCAGGGATGTTCCTGATTTAGTCCCATTGATCTCAAGTGGGTGCAGTGGCAAAGTTGTCATTAAAGCTCAGCACTAATATAAAGCCCATCCCATTCACAGGCCATGAGCAATCTACCCTAGCAAGGACTCTACCCTAACAAATAAATTCTTCGGGAAATGTTCTGCTCAAATGCATTTCAGTGATCTTTGATAATTAAGTGAAATTCCAAAGCATCTACAATTACTTATAACTTCACGATTCAACTTATGCTCTTTTTTGGTTGTTCTCCATTAATGGCATATCACCTAGAATATGATTATAGGGTGACCACTTTCTGTGCTGTAACCATTCGACCTGGTATCTGTGCTGACCCTCCGCACGAGCAATTCACCCAATGCCATTCCCCCCCACTGCTCCACCTTCCCCCCCACCATCCCCTCCTGCCTGTAGTCAGACAGAATTTTATTTTTCAGGAACAGCATGATGCGTACCTACACACCACATGGTTGGCAGTGGTTCAAGAAGGCAGCTACCACCACCTTCTCAGAAGAAATTAGGGATGGCAATAAATGCTGGCCTAGCCAGCGACAGCCACATCCCACGAAGTAATATATTAAGAAGCTGATTCAATTCTCCTTTAATCTGGGGTATCTCAGTTGAACCTGCCTCTACTCGGGCAGTGCATTCCAGATTCTAATCACTTTCTGCATAAAGATGTTTTTCTTCAAGTCACCATTGCTTCTTTGCCAACTACTTTAAATCAGTGTCCTCTGGTTCTTGATCCTTCCACCAATGGATCCCTCATGATTTTATATACCTCTATCAAATCTCCTCTCCAGGAAAATAATGGTCCCAATTTTTCCAACCTATAATTGTAACTAAAACTCTTCACCTATTTGTGAGAATCTTTTCTGTACCTTCACCAAATGGCCTTTACATCCTTCCAGAAGCATGGTGCCCACAACTGGATAATACTCCAGTTGAGCATGAACCAGTGTTATATACATGTGCTTATGGGCGACACAGTGGTTAGCTTACCTTATAGCGCCAGTGATCCAGGTTCAATTCCAAACTTGGGTGACTGCCTGTGTGGAGTTTGCACATTCTCCCTATGTCTAAGTGGGTTTCCTCCGGGTGCTCCGGTTTCTTCCCACAGTCCAAAGATGTGTGGGTTAGGTAGATTGACCATGCTAAATTGCCCCTTAGTGTCAGGGGATTAGCAGGGTAAATACGAGAGGTTACAAGAATAGGGCCTGAATGGGATTCTTGTTGCTGCAGGCTTGATGGGCCAAATGGCCACCTTCTGCACTATTTTATAGTTCCCTTGTTCTTGTACTCTATGTCTCTATTTATAAAGCCCAGGGTGCCACGTACTTTATAGACCACTCTTTCAACTTGCCCTGCCACCTTCAATGATTTGTAATCAAAACACTCGGGTCCCTCTGCTCCTGTACCCACTTCAGACTTGTATATCTCTAATTTATATTGTCCCTCCATGTTCTTCCCACCAAAATGAATCACTTCACACTTCACTGCATTAACTTTCATTTCGCCTATAAGTATTTCATCTGTCCACACACATTCCTACCTAGCTTTAAACATTTAATTATAAACTTTAAGGAAGAATATGATACATTAGCAATACGTAGGTTTGATTATGTATTAGTTTGGTCTATTTCATTGTTTTGAAACTAAAAGACTTAGCGATCAAAATGTAGAGTATGATGCAAATTATCATTGTAGACGTCCAATGGTTTGAAAGAAAATAAATTGTTTCAGCGTTCAGTTACAACAGAAACAAAATGGGGGTGGGAAATGCTCAAGGGAGTTCTCCTGCTTGTCCTTCATAACTTGGACGAGATCTTGGAATCAGAGTAAGCGCTATTCCTGACCATTTTTACCCCAGGTTTTCCTGTGGTCTGGCTCAAGTCACAACAGGCGATTTATCCTGGTGGATGCAAAGTCAGATTAACAGCCAAAAGGTCACTTGTTATACTGTCAGCAAAGCATCACATTGAATTGAATGATGAAGGGAGTGATAAGTATCAATCTTCATGTGGTGATCTTCTTAAATAATCTTGATTGTGTGGCTGGAAGTGGAAATTGCCCCTCCCCCCCTCCATGTTAAGACTCCTACAAGTCCTCAAATCAGCCTCAACAATCTTCTTTAATAATTCTTAAATGCAGCTAACTTGTGTAGCCTGAGCAAAACTGCATTTGGAGATTTTTATCTTATAAACACTATTCATTAGCAAGTCACTGTACAGTACATTACCCTCTATCTGCGGCACCTCCCCTTGAAGCTTTGCTTTGCTTGCAAAAGGCGCGTTTTTCAGTACCAAGGCAAAGAGAGGTGGAATCAACGATTGCATGGCTGAAAGATGTAGGTGGAGTTTATGCTCATCAAGTCCATGCTCTCCTTCCTGGATGAAAATACACAAAATAATTCAGATTTAGGAACAATGCAGGTCTCAGATGAGCGTCAATCGATAACCTTTTCTTAAAATTAAAAAAAAAGCACATTTGCAATACATCGACTGTACAAAGTTAACTATTAATACCAAGTATTAAAAGAAATTCTAAAGGAAAGTGCTCATGAGTATTGTGAAGATTGAAGGACCTGAACAAATTTAAATTATTTAAACCAATCCAAACTAAAGATTAAAACATCTAGTTTTGCAAATTTATCTTCCCAGTTATTTCCACATGGAACATAAATGTTTAGAAGCTTTAAATCCAATGGGATTAGGGGATGAACTGGATTCATTTTTCTATATTTGAGCACATTGGCATTTGCCTTTGAAAAGTATATACAGGTCAAAAAGTGTGACGTTCTACACAGCTGATGCAAAACTGCTGTGGTCAGAACATCCAAAATTGACACAGGCAGGAAAAGACCATCAAGCCCAACCCAAAGCATGATGATCAAACATTCAAAGATGAACACCCAATTCCTGCTTTCCCACCCTCTCCTGTCGGCACAGACTACTCTAGTTTATAATTTTAGAAAACTGATGGTTCTAATACTTGCAACAAAAAGCAGCTACTGACATTAATACAGTTGGATTTTAATACGCTACATGGGCCTTAACTTGGCTGACCATATACTTTCGATAGGGTGGTGATGGAGTTGTCACCATCTATTTGTGTTAAACTATTCAGGGTTATCTATTTTGACAGCATTGAGACAGGCCTCTGTATAGGGGAGGTGGGGAGTGGTGGGGAAAGTGCAGGTGGCTAGTGGGCTACAAATTGGATCTCCTGATAAACAAAGCAATTCTGAGTCAAATCCAAGTCTTAACAGCCTTTCAATTCAACTGGTCTTATCTATTGTGCTGCAATGGCCAGCCATTACCGTGGCAAATGGTTAGCTCGGTCTTCAAAACACAGCTTAAATAGTTTAAAGTTGGGTTTCCTTCAGAGCAGAGGCTCTGGATTATGGATCAATACCAACTTACTCATCAATAAACCACATTCAGAAAAACTGTACAATCTCCAGTCACCACATGATAGGAAGGATGTGATTGCACTGGAGAGGGTGCTGAAGAGGCTTACCAGGGCTGGAGGGTCTGAGCTATGAGGAAAGACTGAATAGAGGGTGTCCTCCTTGGAGCAGCAAAGGTTCAGATTGGGCCTGATAGAGGTGTACAAGATTATTAGGTAGGGAGGATGGGAAGACACTTTTTCCATTAATAGAGGGATCAATAACCAAGGGGCATAGATTTAAATAAGAGGTAGAAGGCTAAGAAAGGAGTTGAGGAGAAACTTTATCATCCAGAGGGTGGTGGGAGTCTGGGACTCAGTGCCTGAAAGGGCGGTTGAGTCAAACCCTCGTAACATTAAGATATTTACTTGCACTGCCATAAACTCTAGGGCTATGGGCCAAGTGTTAGAAAATGGGATTAGTATAGTTAGCTCTTTGTTGACCGGTGTGGACACAATGGGCCAAATGGCCTCCTTCTGTGTTGTAAACATCGATGAATCCGATCTCAGTGGTCCATCAACGATCGAATTCTTAGTTTTCTCCATAATGCCGCTGAGTACCTCAGGCTACTTAATCACTAACCAGGAACCGAGGTCCCGTTGTTCGCAAAGGCCGAGAAGAACAACACGCTCTGCAAGATCATTACTCTGTAATGCACACTGAATCAATGAGGTGATATACAACTCAAATCCACCCGAAACTAATCAGTTTGATTACATTTAGGATAAGACAAAATGTACAAAATGTAACTCAACAGTTTAATCTACCAGAAGTGGTTTCCAATTGAAGAAGCATTTTAAAACTGAAAAACCAGTCATGGGAAGCACAGCATTTTGGGTTCTTATTTTCCCCACCTACAACCTCATTTTAATTTTCATAATTTTCTAAGGGTATCCAGGGCCTGCACAGATTAGCTCTAATCTGCACAAATCAACAACCTGAACTTATCTAGCATCTGTAATGTCTCAAGGCCATTCACGAAAGTGTTACCAAACAAGAATTGAAACCAAGCCCCGCAAGATATCTGGGCAGATGGCGAGGGTTTAGTCAAAGTGTTCAGTTTTGAGGAAGGTCTACGAGGAGGAGAGAGACAAAGAAAGAGAAAATTCCAGACCTTAGGGCTGAGATAGCTGAAGGTATGGCCACCAATGGCGGGACCATTAAATTTGGGAATGCTAAAGGGGCCAGAAATGAAGGAACATTGAGTTCGAGTGGTTGGAGGGCTTGAAAAGATTAGAGATGGGAAGGGCAAGGGCATTGAAAGATAGGGATCAGAATTTTAAAATTGAGGCATTGTCAGACCAGGAGTCAAAGTAAGTAAGTAAGGTGATGGGTTAACAGGACTTAGAGCAAGTCTAAAAAGAAATACATAGCATGCTTTACACCTACCCTGAGTATTTTTTCAATGTTGCTTAACAGAGTCGGAATGAGATGAGACTGGAGTTTACCCAGTTCTGTGGTCCATGCTGCAAAAGCTGGCAAGAAAACTTGATGTGTAGCATTAATTACCCTCTCTGAGGGGTCATTTAAGGCAGACATCTGCAGTTCAAAACCCTGTGGTGGGGGGAAAAAAAAGTCTACTTAAATAGAGGAACAAAAAAAATAGAGGAACAAAAAGAGTGGGAACTTCCATAAAGATATTTGATCTGAATCGAAAACAAAATGTATAACCACAGCTACTTTGGCAGAATACTATACCTGCAGATATTTATCAGGATCATCTATGTATGCCATAATAATACCAAGGCTTTTAATGACTGCCTCTCGCACAAGATCTGCCTTATCTTCTGTTAACATCTGCTGCAGCATTGAAAGCACCAGTGAACTGCGAATCTCTTTCTGGAATTAAGAATCATCAATTTAGTTCAATAATCACTGGATTTGTTTGCTTGTTTTTAAACAGAAAGGGTCAATTGTTGCTTACAGGCAAGTAGGGTGCAAGTGCTCCACAGGCTTCAGCCACCAGTAATCTTCGTTCAGGATACTTGTGATTGATCTGGAGCAGAGGAGAGAACACCAGAACATGAACCTCCCTTTTCCTTTTGGTGACATTATTCATTGCAGTCAAAACAATTAAAAATAGGTATTAGGAAACAGGATTTTAAAAAATTCATTTGATGGGACATGAGCGTCGCTGGCTGGGCCAGCATTTATTGCCCGGCGCTAACTGCCCTCCATTTCAGAGGGCATTTGAGAGTCAACCACATTGCTGTGGCTCTGGAGTCACATGTAGGCCAGACCAGGTAAGGACCGCAGATTTCCTTCCCTAAAGGACATTGGTGAACCAGATGGGTTTTTATGACAATCAACAATGGTTTCATGGTAATCTTTAGACTTTTAATTCCTGATTTTTGTTGAATTTAAATTTCACCATTTGTTGTGACGGGATTTGAACCCAGGTCCCCAGATCTTGTTCTGGGTCTCTGGATTACTTGTCTGGTGACAATGCCACTGCCTTTCCTAAATGAAGACAATTCAATTTAAAAATGATTCCATTGAGGTTGTAAGATAATGTTTACTAATCGGTCCCATGCAGAGGAAGTAGGTGAAACTAAATACAATATTTATCTTTGCCTTTCTGGTAATCTGTTGGCATATTGCTTTCACATCTTGACCCTGGATGAGACCCTGGGTTCAAATTTGGCCTTCTGCTGAGATTTGAACCCAGCTTTGTCTGGATAAAGACCTGGGCAGGTCATTGGGAAGACAGCATGACAACAAATTAAAAAATCACGTCACCAACAATACTGTGTCCATGAAAGGCAAACTGCTATCATGAATGTTCTTCTGAAATTGAAAACTTAAAACAAGCAAAGTTAGCTCAGGGATTCCCTGGTGATACTGATAACTTTTAAGGGTTCACGATAATATCTTTGTTGACTTTCTCACAAGCACATCACTGTGACATTCTCAACAAAAGTTCTTGACAAATCAGTCTTTTTGACTGGCATTCTATCTAACTTCTTAAACATTTGCTCCCTCCACCACTGGCTCACCATGGCTGCAATGTGCACCAGTTACAAGATGTAATGCAGTAAACCACCAAGGTTTCAAAAGCACTTCCCAAGCCCATGATCTGTACCACCTAAATGAACAAGGGCAGCAGGTAGATGGGAACACCATCACCTCCCATCCTGACTTGGAAATACATTACCGTTCCTTCGTTGTCAATGGGGCAAAATCCTGGAACACCTGAACAGATCTGAGGGAGTCGCTACACCACATGGACTACAATGGTTCAAGGTGGTGGGCGATGGCAATAAGAAAGGAGCAATAAATGTTGCTTGTATCAGCAATGCCTACATTTCATGAATTAAAAGCTTGAGCAACGTCCATGAAAAAAATGAGGAATCAATTGCATTTCCTCACTTGACCCTTTTTAATAAAATGAACTCAGTAAGATTTTCTGCTTTTATCTCAAAATTATCATGTACATTATACTTTGCTGATTATTCAAAGGAAGAAACTCGCTTGTACATTATTGCAATTAAGGGAATCAGTGATAAACTTTTCACACACAAACCAGGGTCACATACTGTGCCAAGTGTTCATCAATATCCTTCATAGGTTGATTGTGTTTTCAGAGAGAGGGATTAGTTGGGGGCGGTGCCTATTCCGCTGCTTCACACCTCTCCCAATCAAGTTAAATTATGCTCAGTCCTGATTGGGAACCAATATGCTGCATTCTCTGCTGCCAAACCCTTCACTGCAGCACTGGGAGGAGCAATCAGTTCAAAATGCAGTACAGTTTTGTAATAGCAGTAAAAATGAAACGTCACCCAAACCTAGTCTTTGTGAAGTGTGGGGCATTTCACTGTGTCGAGAGTTTGGATAACGTTTTTGTACAAATGCAAGTCACTCAGGATGTCACGAATATCAAAATGATTAGTAAACTTAACCAAAGGTTATGCTCATTTGGAAATTATTTTTCTCAAGCTCATATTGATGCAACACATGTCACCAATATGCTGGCGAGGTAGAGGAGTTTCCTATACTTGCTTCAAATGCAGGGGGCGGGATTAGGGGAAGTCCCTTGTTCTCCCCAAAGTACAAATGTTAAGCAATCCTCCAAACGGGGAGGAATGTGAAAATGGAGTGGAACCTCCCATCCTACAAATAGTTTATAAAATTGTAGACAGCATCTACACAAAGCTCTCTGACACTCTACCAGCTCTGCTCAATATGTTCTGCTCAATACTTCTCCTCAAAACACTACCTTCTATCGTTCCCTTCTCAGATCATCAGAACCTAGCATTCTTTAAACTAAACATGCAAATTAGCCGTACTTGCCTTTAGAAGTTTTTTGTAGCTAATTTTTTAACAACTCTGTGCCGATGCAGATAAGGCCACAGTTATTATCTGTTCCTCGCCGCCTTGAGGACTTGGGTTATTTTCTTGGTTAGCTACAGTCTCCGTTACAGGAGCTTGCCTTTCACAGCACTATTAATATGAAAAAAATCCCAAGATGCACCACAAAAACAGAATTAGACACAAATGGTGCTAAGCCAGAGGAAATATTGGGAGGATGCCAAAGGTTTCATTAAAAAGGTGGTCCTAAAGTGGATTCCTGAAGTAGGAGAGGGAGATGCAGAGATTCAACGAGGAAATTTTGGAGCAAAGAGTTTAAACAGCTGCAGACGAGGCTACCAACCACAGGTGAAGGGAGTGAGGATACGCAAAAGGCCACACTCCAGGACCTTAGGATATGGACGGTGTTTCTCCTGGGAGTACCACCTTGATGTGATGACTTATTCCACCACATAATCTGCTAATCTCTCGAGTAATATGTTTTCAGAATCTTGCTCTCATTGGAAACCAACTACAGCCAGAAAGATCTTTGTTCCCAGTTATGTAGAAGTTGTGTCAAGGAACGCGAAGTAGTGGTGAAACTTCTCTATTATGTCCCGGACTAAAGAAAAAAACTCAACCACAAAGAGCACATGCAACTTGATAACTTCTCTTGTTGTGTAGCACACAAGATAAGATATATTTATCAATGTGAAGAAATTCAACAGTCCTCCTGGCAATGATGAGTGTTCTTAAAAGTCTGACAGATTACTTTCTTTCCAAACTCCATGGATGTGCTGCATGGAATTTTAAAATTCCAACTAAATTGTACCAGGGTTCAGATAGGAACAAACATTGCAGCTCTTGCTTTGTCTGTCCGTTGGGGGCTCATTCCTACACACGTTGCCATGTCCATTAGAGCTTTTTGAAGCTCCTAGGAGTATACGCATCAAATAATGCTCGACCTTAGAATACAAGTATAGCCTTTGAAATCCTCAGTTATGTAAAACCAATGGGTGAAGCTGCAGGTGGCTGAGACATAACTCCCTGCAGTCTCAGAACCTCTAAACTATTACGATAATTGAGATAACAGCAGTCACTTAAAAGGTTCCACTCCACTGGCCTATTTAGCAATTGAATGTTCATGCAGGAAGAATTTGTTCCTGCTCCCTCCTATATTAATGAATAGTTGAAACAATCCAATTATAAACTGACACCTAATGGAAAGTTTTTAATTGGTTCATTGATGCTTCACTCTGGAGGGATCTACAGGATAACTTTACAATGAGTAAAGGAACCACAGAGTTGCTGTTAAATCTGAATTAGGCTTCACTGTTCAAGAAGTCTTCAAGAACAGAAGACAATGCTTCGGGTGCGTTGGTGAAAGAATCATCCATGACATTTTGTACAGACCTTGAAACTGAACTGAAGGACATGACAGATTTCTGATGAACAATAACGTGAAGTGTTATTAGAATAGTGTAGGTCAAAGGGATTGAAGTGTTCGATCAGCCATGATCATATTGAATGGCAAAGCAGACTCAGCAGGCTGAATGGCCTACACCTGTTCTATCAAATGAGACCAACATGAGTGCAGGCCCACAATAACCTAAGATCCTGTCAATTCCACAGGATACAACCCTCTGAATTACTTTAAAAAAAGCAAAATGAATAAATTCAAACAGAACCTTGCAACAAATTTAGAGATTTCTCAAAAGAACCAAAAGTATCTGAAATTCTAAGACAGAAGATTGGGCTGTTGTTAATTCCAGGGAGCGAACTAATAATGGGACCAAGGTCAGTATGGTGCAAATCTCTTCGCAAGACGGGGGCGGGGGGGCGGGGGGGAAGGGGGGCCTGACAATGAAATATTTGGGAGGACTATTCTCCATAAACTCCTTGTACAACATTAACAACAACACTTGATGTTTCTCTGGCATTCACATAGCCAACATTCAATTGCTTGATTCAACATAGCGGCTCAGGTATTTGACAGTGACAACTTGTTGTGCATCTTAGTGTGCCTGATTTATATTCTCTCTCCACAGAGGCTGTCGGACCTGCTGAGATTTTCCAGCATTTGCTGTTTTTGTTTTAATTCCAGCATCCACAGGATTTTGCTTTTAGCATAGATCACATTTGGGTACAAGATCTGCAATTAGATTCTTTGACAAAATTACAATCTTCTCAAAGTATCTTCTATTATATTAATACTGGAGTTGCAAAAGTAGTGAACGAAAAGGTAATTACTGAACCTGATTATTTTAAAATCTCAAATTAGGTTTTGCATTTACCTGTTCCCAGCACTGTGGTAAAAGTTCAGCTTCAACACGGGTTGGTCCAACATGCCGAGCGAATGCCACACAACCGGTTAGAATCATCTGTCTAGAACGAAAAAGAGAAATGAACACTGAACCATATTGCTATGTGGAGTCTTTGCTGTTACGTCCTGTTAAGGATTAACCAGACAACGCACGGTGAGTACTCAAATCTTTTAAGCTTTTATTACTGCTAGCAGGTGTTCTGTCGATTCATACAGAAAATGTAGCAGTTATAGTTCACCGTATCTTACTCTTTGGAATTTTGTTATTGAAAGGGTCTTATTTTCATCCTTTTGCTAAGGCTGGGAACACAATGTTTATGAAACTAACACAAGGTTTAGATTAGTCGCTTATCCTGAGTACACAAACGCTGGCCTCACTGAAAGCCTTGTTTACTAATGAGCATTTTCCATTACTTGACAGAGTTGGTTGCCATAACTTAATTTCCACAATTGTTGTAACTTAGATTTTTCATACCAGCATCTGCAGTTTTTAACTGCTTTTAACTATAGTTTCACAAGTTCCAGCAACCTCGTGGTGCTTTATTTGAAGTGAGCATCCTTAATCTTGCAGAACAAAGTGAATTAAATATTTGGCCATAGCTCGAATTGCAACTTAATTTTCACAATCCTATAAGATCTTCCTCCCAATTGATGAAGTGACCTCTGGTTCCTTTCCATTTATTAGCCAGTTCACTGCTCACATACACAGCCACAGTTCTTACCTTTGTTCATCATCTGGACGTTTAATTAGGTTGAACAGAATGTGTAGAAGCTGATCCCTCTCCTTAGGTTCCGGATGGAGGCAAGCTGTACACAAGATTAGAGGAATTAACTCCTAAATCAGGGAAGAGAAAAAAAAATCAGATAAGTAATATGCAATACGGTATTTGCATACAGCAAGGTATAACTTTAGTTTACAAAATACTATTTGATATTTCTTCATCCAAAAGGATATCCAGGCCCGAGTGTCATAATCTGCAGCAAAGTGCCCACAGTTTTTGTCTTGAAATGTGACTTATTGACTTTTACCGAGTCCAACTGCTGATTTCACTCTTCTGATCTTTTTCACTGTGCCAGTTAGGGAGTCACTGGATACTGAGTGGTTGACCTTCCTGTTTATTGGTCAGAACTTGTGTAAATCCGCCAATGCGGCAGTTGCGAGCTACTCTTTTCAGTTCACTTTCTTCTACAGTCCAAAGGTGCGCAAGTTAGATGGATTGGCCATGGTAAATGTGCAGCGTTATGGGGATAGGGCGGAGGAGGGGGCCTGGGTGGGATGCTTATTTGGAGAGTCGGTGGAGACTCGATGGATCGGATGGCCTCTCTCTGCACTGTAGGGATTCTATATTTCTATTATAACTGTTACTGTACATCAGAGACTAAAATAAATTGGGGATGTCCTAAACTACTGAAAGGCACTACAGAAATGCAGGTTTGTTCTCTTTTTCTCTTGCACAGAACTTTCCCAAGTTAAGGAACCAATCAATCATTCACCTTCAAGTAACTCATTACTTGGAGAATTTTTCTCAATTTCTATGTTACACACCCTTGGATTTCTGTTGCTGAATATTTTGGTGAACCTTCCACATTGCTTCAAAAGTTCAGCTTTCTCCTTTGTGCTAAATGTTTCCTTCGAATTGACAATTCAATTTTCTAAAATGGCCCAAGTTCATCCAG
Organism: Mustelus asterias; assembly: GCF_964213995.1. Classification (NCBI taxonomy): domain Eukaryota; kingdom Metazoa; phylum Chordata; class Chondrichthyes; order Carcharhiniformes; family Triakidae; genus Mustelus; species Mustelus asterias. The sequence continues at coordinate 160,655,794 of NC_135802.1, forward strand.
GTCAAATACTGTGCAGAATGTCTGGGAAAGCTTTTGCAGGACCACTCTGTCACCCCTGAACAAAAGGCAGTACAGCCTTTTTGTCTGCAAGGTGGTTCTTTTCCCCCTTCACTGTAATTTTTCTTACCTTTCTCCATCCTCTTGGCAGAATTAAGTCAGTGCTCCCCTAAACTTCCCCAGTGTCCTTTCTGATCTCCAAATACCCCAAGCAACATGTCCTTTTGTATGTGGTATATTCTTTAGTAGGGGTTGGAGTAAGCCATTTGTCCTTTGAGCTTAGAATCATAGAATCATACAGAAGAGCTTCTTTGGCCCATCAAGTCTGCACTGATACGCGAGTAACACCTGACCTCCCATCTAATCCCATTTACCAGCAATTGGCCCATAGCCCTGAATGTTATGATGTGTCAAGTGCTCGTCCAGGTACTTCTGAAAGGACGTGAGGCAACCCGCCTCTACCACCCTCCCAGGCAGTGCATTCCAGAACACCACCACCCTCTGGGGAAAAAGGTTTTTCCTCACATCCCTCTTAAACCTCCAGCCCCTCATCTTGAACCTATGTCCCCGCATGACTGACTCTTCAACTAAAGGGAACAGAACTCTGTCCATACCAATCATAATCTTGTACACCTCAGTCTTCTCTGCTCCAACAAAAACAAGCCAAGCCTGTTCAACCTCTTCATAAATGTTTCATCCCAAGCAGCTTGTTTTGCCATTTGACAATTACTTTAACTCCACTTTCCTGCACTATCCCCATATCCCTTAACTACCCCAGTAATAACAACTTTATTAATCCTTGTCTCCAATATGTTGAACGACTGAGTATCCACAGCTCCCAGAGCACAGTGGCAAGCACTGCTGCCTCACAGCGCCAGGGACCCGGGTTCAATTCCCAGTTTGGGTCACTGTCTGTGCGGAGTCGACACATTCTCCCTGTGTCTGCGTAGGTTTCCTCCGGGTCTGAAAGACATGCTGGTTAGGGGCATTGGCCATGTTAAATTCTCCCTCAGTGTACCCAACCAGGCACCGGAGTGCGGTGACTAGGGGATTTTCACAGTAACTTCATTGCAGTGTTAGTGTAGTAATGACTCATTAACAAAATGACACTAGTAAATAAACTAACAAAAACAAAGATTCATAACCCTGAGTTAAAACATTTCTTCTCATTTCAGTCTGAAATAGCTCCTTTCTCATTTGGATTTAGACAGAAAATGCCAAGAAGATTAGGCAGCATATGGGGAGAGAAATGGAACATTTCATCAGGATCTTATTTGAATGTTGTGACCCCAGGTTCTAGGTTCCCCAGCTGGAGCAACATTTTCTCAGTATAGAACTTGTCAAGCCTCTTAACAATTCCATATGTTTCAATTAGGTCAACTCTCATTCTCCTTTGGGGTATAAAGACATAGGCTTAAATAGTCTCTCCTTATAGGATGATTCGCTCATCCAGAAAGTGGTCTAATGAATCGATGTTGCACTCCCTCTATGAAAGGCTCCAAAGGCAAGGAACCAAACCTCCACACCGTACTCCTGGTGTGGCCTCACCAGTGCACTGTATAACCGTAGTAAGACTTCTTTGCTTTGGTGAGGGAAGGTAACAAACTGGAGAGGTTGAGGAAGAGTTTGGGCATGAGAGGCAGAGTATGCCACCAAGCAGAAAGGGAAGGGATGTGGGGAATATGCAAAGGATATAAAAGGTGTGAATAATGGAGGGATTTTCTGGCAATTAAAGTTCAGTTTTAGTAGCTTCATGGCTTAATGCTTAAAAATATAAAGTTTAAGATGTATAAATAAAGCTGGTCGTACAAAAATAGGGGATCTTTGGGCGGAGATGATCACAAAATACACATAGCTTTGTTATAAACCCATTTGACAAACACGTGGCCAGTGGTGGTTACAAAAATTACTACAAAATTCTGGGGCAGTATTCTAGCAGGCAGTCAAAATAGCCTGCTAGAAATCAGCTCGTGTGTGTGTGTGTGGAAGCACACAAGCCAACATTGCTCTGGATGCTAGATTGCATCAGATAAAATCTCACTTATCCCATCTTCTCACATCTTCAATTCTTTTCACGAATCCCTGGTTGTCCAACAATGGAAGGAACATTGACATGGAATTGGAACAGGAGGCGGCCATTCAGCCATTTGAGCCGGTTCTACCATTCAAGGTCAGCTCTGGTTTATAATTTAACTCCATCTAACTCATTTGCCTAACAAATGTATCAATTTCAGTTCTGAAAGTTTCCAATTGCACCCTCACCCCTGAATGGCTTCTTGTGGCGGTGTGGGTGTGTGTGTGTGTGTGTGTGTGTGAAGAAGAAAAAAAGAACAAATTCCAGATTTCCACTCTGTTTTGTTGAGGAATTGCTTCCTGACATTGCCCCCAAGTGGCCCAATTTAAAGTTTCCGCCCCTTGTTCTGGACTCTTCCCACCCAACAAAATGGTTAACAGATTTTCAAATCATCTTCAAAACATCAATTAGATCACCCCTTAATCTTCGAAAAGCAAGGGAATACAAGTCTAAACTACACAACCCGAGCTCATGATTCAATTAATTTAGTAAGAAGTTTAACAACACCAGGTTAAAGTCCAACAGGTTTATTTGGTAGCAAAAGCCACACAAGCTTTCGGAGCTCTAGAAAGCTTGTGTGGCTTTTGCTACCAAATAAACCTGTTGGACTTTAACCTGGTGTTGTTAAACTTCTTACTGTGTTCACCCCAGTCCAACGCCGGCATCTCCACATCAATTAATTTAGCCCAGATATCATTCTGGTGAATTTGTGCACCGTGGCCAACATACCCTTCCTCAGGTAAGGTGCCCAGAACTGAGTGAAATGCTGCAAATATGATCTTACCAGAGCTTTATGTAACTCACACTGGGAGTCGGTTTAGCTCAGTTGGCTGGACAGCTGGTTCGTGATAGGGTGATGCCAATAGCGTGGGTTCGGCTGAGCACCCAAGATAAAGGCTAACATTCCAATAGCTTTTTCAATTTGATTTTGTGCTGGTCTACATCTGTTCAAACCCAAGACATCAACATCAGGTCAAACAGCCTACCATAGCAAATCTTGGGTCACACCAATAACCATTAGGATATGCAAGTTAAAATGAATTTGTAAAAAAGCAAGATGTGCAAATGTGGTTTCAGGTTTGGCTGATGAATCGCTTGCTAATTTGTATTAAAAAAAATTCAATTCACCCTCGACTCAACTGGTTTCTAAAGTGCACCGTAGCTTCATCACAATAAGCTTGGCAATGATTCAACCAGTTCATCAAATTTGATCAGCCCTTCCATTAAAGACAGACACCAATCCATCAATCTGTCACAAAGCCACAGGTGTCTATATACACACTTAAACAAAAGGTTGGTTAAACACATTTGCTTCATCCAACCATAATAGAAAGGGCACTTAACCATCTCTGCTACTACATGTTCCCTTAATTTAATTCAGTTTCCATAACTGTCACATAGAGCAGGGGTTTTTGGCTGACATTGTGCCACACAATCAGACATTTGTTTTCTGTTTGGGAGGGGAGTTACAGGGTCTCATCGGTAACTTTGAGAGCACAAGATCAAATGTTGCACTTTATTTCTTTCACTTCCTTCAACCATGTAATCATAAACTGCAGCTTCACCAAAGTACAAAGCAACATCAATTAATCTCAAGTTTTACCTGCAAATTATTAATTATGACGCTATCTTTCCAAAAAGCTACCGGCATTTACTTAAAAGCACAAAGTTGAGGACATTTCAGAATTGTCATCGAGCTTGGTGACTGACAAGATAGAACAACAACTAATCTCACCAAAGACTTTATCATCATTCAAGACCACAAATAAGCTCCACTCAAAAAACATTGCCGCAATGCAAAATGGACACAGCACCGAAATAGGCCATCTGGCTCAACAAGGTCATGTTGGTGATGTCCCACTCAAGTACTGATGATCAGGAGCTACACGGTCATGGAGAAGACACCATCATACCATCCAAGAAATGGGTGGTCCCTTAGACAATTGGAAGGCTAAAACCCAAAGTGCAAGAGTTTGATCATTAGTATAATATTTTTATGGGTTTTGATAAGGATCGACTAACGTTTATGAACTTTTAATTGAGCCAATTTTAAAATGGTTAAATGGAATTCATGTTCGACAGTTAAGCCAAGATAGCTGGGTCATAGGAAACCAGTTGTTTGTGAAGAAACAAAATGTTTTGCTTTGTGACAGCTCGAGTTGAAGCTGTCTTAATGGCAAAAACACAATTCAGTTTTAAATCAGTTTGAAGGAATAGCTAAAACATTGTGAGCACTATGTTTAAACAAACCATATATTGCTTTAAGTGAGCTGTACCACAGGGAAACCTTTGTTCTCTGATATTGAGATAGGAAGTGGTCTTAACTGTTGATTTTAATAGCTCTAGTATAGGATTTGGATTAAGATATGTTGACAAAAGAATGTGACTTTAATTTATGGCTTCTCTGTAGCTGGAAGAAAATGTGCAATTGTTTGTGATAAAATATAAACTTCCGGAGTTTATGACCCTTAAAGCAAGGGTTGTTGCCAGGGTGGAGTGACACGAGATGAATTACATCCTATTGCAAGGAGGATTGAATTTGGACCATCATCAAAATAGGAAGGAGGAATGGGAGACTGGGGATAAAAGTTGAGAAATTGTAATTCTCGCTGACATAGCGTTACCATGGCTTCTGGGGTATGACTCTTCCAGACACAGTTCAAATTCAGTGCAAAGACAAGAGACAAAGAAGAGGGACATTGGCTGTGGTGACAACACCAAGATTTCCTGGGATCTTGAGAGATGAGGAACTTTTAGTTGCCTTCACTGCTTCTTGTTAAGTATCTGTAAAATCTTGCTTAATAAATTCTATTTGATTCATAAATACTAGTTATTCGTACCTTGTCGGTCAAGCACAACTTCAGGACCCTGGTGTTAGGAAGTAAAATTCAGACCGTAGAGTTTGTTTTAATGAGAAGGGTTTTATATCTCAAAATCCTAAACCTTACAAAAGGAATAGGTTGTTACAAATACATTTTAAAATAGTTAATTTGTACATGTGATTAGCAATGTTCAGTTCAAGTCCCTTTTTGACCATCTATTGACTCATCAATTATCATCACCACCTAGCACTCTGAGGGCCATGACAATTCTATATTACACTTCATGATTTGAATGGTTTGGAAACTTTGCAACTCCCCCACCCGTCCCAAAATGTGTTGGGGAAATTGGCCATCTTTTAAAACGGCTGCCCTAGTATCTCTCTTCCTAGCTCTGGTCCAACATCAAACTCGTGCTTGCAATCAGTAACCGCTCTCTCCATCCCTGGCTTCAGCTCCAGCGTTTGGCTTGACGTTCCTTTCCAGCCAGTTCCTTTTTATCCCTCATTCCCTCCTTCTTGGCACCAACCAGTTGACTCCATATCCCATCTACTGGCTTCACTGTCCAATCTGGCCTGTCCAGAGCATTTCATTCTACTCCAGTCTAAAACATTAACCTCTCCTTTCCCTCCAGATCTCAACTCTGATGCTGTGCATTTCTGGTTTGTAATTTTGGAGATCACTGAAGCTAAATTCCTAGGGTACAGCTCAAGCTCATGTGCTCATTCTATTAATTTTGGTTTCAACTGACTAAAACCTCCAGGGCCATTACGGAGAAACAAAATGCAATGAGAGTATAAGGCAGCAATCCAACAGAAGAGCTCAAGACAAACTATCACTGTGAATCTTGAGTGATTGCAAGTGATTGCAAACTCATTAAAACCCCTGAGAATAACCACAAGATTAATTGTCTTTTCCTAGCCTTCATTTTGTGTTACCTAAATTATCTATTTTCACTCATTTCAAATCGATCCAATATCCATTCTGCAGAAGGACCTTCTTCATGCAGAAACTGAATGATTGAAATGCCAATATCATAGGCACATCAGTCATGTTGATGCATGACTGGTCTTCATTGGAGAAATAGTTCTATCTTTCTATGTCTTTCAGCTAATTTGATCAAAACCAGGAAGCATAAGCTACTGGAGGGATTTGAATATACTTGGGAATTGGGTACTTACAGAATACTGAGAGGCCTGGATAGAGTGGATTGGAGAGGGTGTTTCCACTAGTGGGAGAGGCTAGAGCTCGAAGGCACAACCTCAGAGAGAAGGGACGCTCCTTTAAAACTGAGATGAGGAGGAATTTCTTCAACCAGAGGGTGGTGAATCCGTGGAACTCATTGCCACAGAGGGTTGTGCAGGCAAGGTCATAGAGTGTCTTTAAGCAGAGCGAGGCAGGTTCTTGATCAATAAAGGGATCAAAGGTTACAGGGAGAAGCAGGAGAATGGGGATGAGAATCATATCAGTCATGATCGAATGGTGGAGCAGACTCGATGGGCCGAATGTCCTATTTTTACTCCTATATCTTATGGTCTTATGAGTAGACTGGTGGAATATGAAATTCAATCTAGAATAATACAAGTTCTGGACGCAGGGACAAAAAATATAGGAAGAGAATAAACAGAAAGAAAAGGAAGAGCTTGGAAACATTAAGAAATCTGAGTCTTGCTCGACAGTAAATTGAAACTATCGGAACAATGCTCAGTGACAATGAGTGAAGCAAATCAGACTATGGGATGTACTAACCTTTTATAGTGGAGGTAATCTGAAACTTTATAAAAATTGTTGGTGCGACTCACTTGGAAAACTGTCTGCAGTCCCGGTCACTGCAGCTGATGCAGGGATAAAGAGAGCAACTGGAGTTCGAGGGAATGGAAGGATGGGATTATTATGGGCAAGTTAAATTGCCCCCACTGGAGAAGGAGGGGGGAGGGCACTGCATCTGGAGACAGTGTTGCAAACACAATGTTGTGACAAATGAAAACAAGAGGTCAAGCCCACCATTAAGTGACAGATTAAAATGGAAGACTCAATTATCGTCAAATATCCATTCCTTTCCCAGGACCATCAACTGAAATGGCAACGCGGTGTTCAGAACAATACAAAATTAGGGGTTCGTTCATGAAAAACCAATGTGGAAGATCTTTTTTTTCCCCTTGTAAGCCAACTGCAACAATCTTCAAAGGAAGGGTGCACTTAGCCACTGCATAGGCAAACCGAAGCCATGGCATGGGAAACAAAAGTAAAAGTCATTTTAAAATACAACAGCAGCCATGCAAAATGCTGCCGAATGCACGTGTGTGATTCCCATTAGACTCTTAAGTGCCTTAAGTGCAGAAGCAGCACATATTTCAGAAGACTGCTTTACAGCAGCTATCTAGCAATCCCAGTCTCTATCCAATCCCTCAGGAGAAATCAAGGACCTACCCCCCCCTCCCCCGACAGCGTCACCTTCACCACCCACCCGACTCAGAATATTAAGCCAACATGCTCCTTCTGCCAACATGTGTCTGACAGCCTGTACCATCAGATTGTTCACGTTGCTCAATTCTTAATGTTTCAATGTTCTGCGATTGCAGATAACTTGCTTCCCCAGTGGGAAATTGCTACATTTTCTACAAATAGCACCAACTAGGAGTGTGTGCTGAATAATCCATACAGCACTGGCTGGCGATCACATCACGTTATGTAGCTATGGAAAAGTTGCCCTATTAATTGGACTTAGTGGCAGTGGAGGAAGTGTACGCAAACCTCAGGCAAAACTATTAGTGCTGATGCCCTCTAGTGGTAAACATCAAAGGAACAATTAAGTTCCCGAGATGAATAACCATCCTTGTTCCCACCTTCTACCTCGCCAGTTTCCACATTCAATGGATCATCCTCTACTTCCAGCATGATGCCACCAGGGAAAACATCTTCACTTCCAGCGTTCCAACATCTCCCGCTCCACCCCTCAATCACCCCTACCAGGACACCTTCCAATGCAACTGTTTCCCATTTACATTCCTCGAGTTCCATCTTTTCTTCTTTTACTTGTCCCTTTGGCACCTCCTTCACCTTGCACCATCATCCCACACCATTTAAACTCACCTGTCTTCCACTCAATTACAGACCTTCCCTTTCATTACTTCTTGCCCTCTACCCCACATTTTTTCCCTGTCTCTGAACTTGCATAAAATCCTCTACATCTCTAATTTCTTCCAGTTCTGATGAAAGGTCATCACCGAGAAAGGTTGATCTTGTTTTTCGCCCGCAGTCGTTACCCGATCAAGAGTGTTTCCAGCATTTTCTGTTTTTAATCTGAGCTCAATAACATTGTCGTTTTCATTCATCTCAGGTGCAAAGCCCCAATTGAATGTTTCTGGGGAACCAGATGATAAAGGACATGACACGAAAATGTCACAGCACTATAAATGGTGAGGGCTCCATGCAATGCTTTGGGCCATTTATCAGTGCATGTGTTAACTTATGAAGGTCAAAGTTAAGGCCCTAATTGAGAGCCAGCGAAGGTCTGATTATACGCAAATTATTTGGAAATTGTATCTGACGTGACGCCAAGCAACCCAGCACATTGCAAATGACTGAGACAGCCACATGAACTGGAATAGAATTAGGTATGAAAATAACATCAAGCAGATTTCAAGATCTTCCAAAAGGGGTAGTACATTACATGAGTTGCAGATCAAAGCACTACACATGGTACTTGCTCTATTATTGTATATGCTGTGAGAATTAAACCAAGGCATTTACCACAGTGTCTCCAAATGCTCCAGACAATGCCAGTTCTCCTTCAGCAATCAGTACTGGTGCATGCCTGGTGGATTTCTAGTATTTAATGGAGTTCTTTTCAATGGTGCAGCTAACAAGATGTGGTCATTCCTTTTGTCAATTTGCAAGCAAGATGCAATATCATAAGGATTTCATGTAGTTATTACAAGCAACAGTGATTGTGAATAGACTGTGGCATCCACGCAGTACTTAAAATCTTTGGCAGCAGCAGAATGTTGGCCTAACCGTGGAGGAACTTAATTTGTTTGATGCAGGCAATTCATGGCACGAGTCAGTGCCAATAAGTCTACAATGTGACCACGGGGCAGGGCAAACGCACTTGTGCAGACTGTAAAATTTCAACTCTTCCTTTTCATGCAACATCTTTCAGTCACTGTAGTACACCCCCAGTCACTATGCTGGGGGTGTACTACAGACCAATAACAGCCCACGGGAAGTGGAGGAGAGGATATGTCAGGAGATTCTGGATAGGTGCAGAAAACATAGGGTTGCTGTAGTGGGGGACTTTAATTTCCCTGGCACAGACTGGAAAGTGCTTAGAGCTGGGGGACCGGACGGGGAGGAATTTGTAAAATGCGTACTGGAAGGTTCTTTGGAACAGTATGTAGATAGCCCGACTAGAGAGGGGGCTATACTGGACCTAGTTCTGGGAAATGAGCCCGGTCAGGTCGTCAAAGTTTCGGTAGGGGAACATGTGGCAAATAGTGACCACAACTCTGTTAACTTTAGGATAGTAATGGACAAGGATGAGTGCTGTCCTACGGGCAGGGTGCTAAATTGGGGGAAGGCTGACTATAGCCGGATTAGGCAGGAATTGGTGGATGTTGATTGGGAGAGGATGTTCGAGGGTAAGTCCGCATCTGGCATGTGGGAGTCTTTTAAGGAACTATTGATAAGGCTGCAGGATAGGCATGTGCCTGTAAAAAGGAAAGATAGGAAAGGTAAGATTCGAGAGCCGTGGATAACCAGGGAAATTGAGGATCTGATTAAAATGAAAAGGGAGGCGTACGTTAAGTCCAGGCAACTAAAAACAGATGGAGCTCTGGAGGAATACAGAGGGAGTAGGAAAGATCTCAAACGGGGAGTTAGAAGGGCAAAAAGAGGTCACGAGATGTTCTTGGCAGGCAGGATTAAGGAGAATCCCAAGGCATTCTATTCATACGTTAGGAACAAAAGAGTTGTCAGGGAGAAAATCGGACCTCTCAGGGACAAAGGAGGGGAATTATGCTTAGAACCCAAGGGAATAGGGGAGATCCTAAATGAATACTTTGCATCGGTATTCACGAAGGAGAGGGGCGTGTTAACCGGGAGTGTCTCGGAGGGAGGTGTTGACCCGTTAGAGAAAATCTCCATTACAAGAGAGGAAGTGTTAGGTTTTTTAGGGAACATTGAAACTGACAAAGCCCCAGGGCCTGATGGCATCTATCCTCGACTGCTCAGGGAGACGAGAGGTGAAATTGCTGGGCCTCTGACGGAAATCTTTGTCGCTTCTTTGGACATGGGTGAGGTCCCTGAGGATTGGAGGATAGCGAATGTGGTCCCGTTGTTTAAGAAGGGTAGCAGGGATAACCCAGGAAATTATAGGCCGGTGAGCTTGACGTCCGTGGTAGGGAAGTTGTTGGAGAGGATTCTTAGAGACAGGATGTATGTGCATTTAGAACGGAACAATCTCATTAGTGACAGACAGCATGGTTTTGTAAGAGGGAGGTCGTGCCTTACAAATTTGGTGGAGTTTTTTGAGGAAGTGACAAAAACGGATGATGAAGGAAGGGCCGTGGATGTCGTCTATATGGATTTCAGTAAGGCATTTGACAAAGTCCCACATGGCAGGTTGGTTAAGAAGGTTAAGGCTCATGGGATACAAGGAGCAGTGGCTCGATGGGTGGAGAACTGGCTTGGCCATAGGAGACAGAGGGTAGTGGTCGAAGGGTCTTTTTCCAGCTGGAGGTCTGTGACCAGTGGTGTTCCGCAGGGCTCTGTACTGGGACGTCTGCTATTTGTGATATATATAAATGATTTGGAAGAAGGTGTAACTGGTGTAATCAGCAAGTTTGCGGATGACACAAAGATGGCTGGAATTGCGGATAGCGAAGAGCATTGTCGGGCAATACAGCAGGATATAGATAGGCTGGAAAATTGGGCGGAGAGGTGGCAGATGGAATTTAATCCGGATAAATGCGAAGTGATGCATTTTGGAAGAAATAATGTAGGGAGGAGTTATACAATAAATGGCAGAGTCATCAGGAGTATAGAAACACAGAGGGACCTAGGTGTGCAAGTCCACAAATCCTTGAAGGTGGCAACACAGGTGGAGAAGGTGGTGAAGAAGGCATATGGTATGCTTGCCTTTATAGGACGGGGTATAGAGTATAAAAGCTGGAGTCTGATGATGCAGCTGTATAGAACGCTGGTTAGGCCACATTTGGAGTACTGCGTCCAGTTCTGGTCGCCGCACTACCAGAAGGACGTGGAGGCATTGGAGAGAGTGCAGAGAAGGTTTACCAGGATGTTGCCTGGTATGGAGGGTCTTAGCTATGAGGAGAGATTGGGTAGACTGGGGTTGTTCTCCTTGGAAAGACGGAGAATGAGGGGAGATCTAATAGAGGTATACAAGATTATGAAGGGTATAGATAGGGTGAACAGTGGGAAGCTTTTTCCCAGGTCGGAGGTGACGATCACGAGGGGTCACGGGCTCAAGCTGAGAGGAGCGAAGTATAACTCAGACATCAGAGGGACGTTTTTTACAGAGGGTGGTGGGGGCCTGGAATGCGCTGCCAAGTAGGGTGGTGGAGGCAGGCACGCTGACATCGTTTAAGACTTACCTGGATAGTCACATGAGCAGCCTGGGAATGGAGGGATACAAACGATTGGTCTAGTTGGACCAAGGAGCGGCACAGGCTTGGAGGGCCGAAGGGCCTGTTTCCTGTGCTGTTCTTTGCTCAAAGACTTACCATTTGGACTATAATCCATCTTTGCATTCTTTCCCAACCCCCAAATGCATCAACTCTCATTTCTCCACATTAAACAATGCGTGTGGGTTCATAGAGTGGGGCACGCAGGGTCAGGTTTAAAGTCCTCTTCAGTTAACCCCAATCCCTACTTCCATGCTGTCTGCAAACTCCATCTGTGGCCCTGTAGCCATAGATTATTTGCATGCATCAAACAAAGGTAACTGGCTGCCACAGGGCATGACTGTTAAAATCCCTCTGAACCCCAAAAAAAATTCTTTAATCAGTAATTTGCTTTTTCTTTCAACCAACTTCCTCCCTGAGCTGCCACAATCCCTTTCTGAAAATACTTCATCAACAGCCCTCTCGTGTGGCAAAATATCAAGTACCTTTGGAAAATGCTTATGTAGAGATGGACCTCCTTGCCTATCCTTCAACAGCACCATTATTTACTGAAAGGACATGACACAATTCGAGAGAGCAGATCTTAATTCACTCATTTCTTTCAATGCAAGTATCAATTTCATCATCCAGTTCAGCCTCAAATATTAGCCGCTAGGCCAACTGGCACTTGCCTTATACCTTTATGCTACACGCACTACCATCCAATCCTGTGGTGCAACTTCCAATTCCAAGAGTATGGAAATACTGTGGTCAGATCCTCTGCAATTTCTCTGCTAAACAACCTCAGCAATCTACAAAGCATGCCACCTGGGTCCAATGCCTTTTATACTTCAATCATCACCACTACATCACAAAAACTGATTATTTGGTTATCACATTGCTGTTTGTGGAAGTTTGCCATGTGCAAATTAGCAAAAACAAATATCTCATTGGCTGTAAAGTACTTGGGCATGTCCTGTGGCTATTAAGACCATAAGACATAGGAGCAGAATTAGGCCACTCGGCCCATTGAGTCTGCTCCGCCATTCAATCATGGCTGGTATTAATGGTATTAATAGTGCAAAAGGTATTAAAAGTGCAACACAAGTGTAAATCTTTACTTTCCCTCCCCCATCCTTTTATTAATCATCAGGGGAGGCGATGGCTAGACGATTAATCCAGAAACTCAGATAATGTTCTGGGAACCCGGGTTTGAATCCCGCCACGGCAGATGGTGGAATATGAATTCAATTTTTAAAAAAATCTGGAATTAAGAATCTACTGGTGACCATGAAACCATAGTCAATTGTCGGAAAAACCCATCTGGTTCACTAAAGTCCTTTAGGGAAGGAAATATGCTGTCCTTACCCGGTCTGGCCTACATGTGACTCCACAGCCACAGCAATGTGGTTGACTCTCAACGTCCCCCAGGTAACTAGGGTTGGGCAATAAATGCTGGCCAGCCAGCGACACCCCATGTCCCACAAATTAAAAAACTGCAACAATCTTCAAAGGAAGGGTGCACTTAGCCACTGCATAGGCAAACCGAAGCCATGGCATGGGAAACAAAAGTAAAAGTAAAAGTAAAAGTAAAACTGCAACAATCTTCAAAGGAAGGGTGCACTTAGCCACTGCATAGGCAAACCGAAGCCATGGCATGGGAAACAAAAGTAAAAGTCATTTTAAAATACAACAGCAGCCATGCAAAATGCTGCCGAATGCACGTGTGTGATTCCCATTAGACTCTTAAGTGCCTTAAGTGCAGAAGCAGCACATATTTCAGAAGACTGCTTTACAGCAGCTATCTAGCAATCCCAGTCTCTATCCAATCCCTCAGGAGAAATCAAGGACCTACCCCCCCCTCCCCCGACAGCGTCACCTTCACCACCCACCCGACTCAGAATATTAAGCCAACATGCTCCTTCTGCCAACATGTGTCTGACAGCCTGTACCATCAGATTGTTCACGTTGCTCAATTCTTAATGTTTCAATGTTCTGCGATTGCAGATAACTTGCTTCCCCAGTGGGAAATTGCTACATTTTCTACAAATAGCACCAACTAGGAGTGTGTGCTGAATAATCCATACAGCACTGGCTGGCGATCACATCACGTTATGTAGCTATGGAAAAGTTGCCCTATTAATTGGACTTAGTGGCAGTGGAGGAAGTGTACGCAAACCTCAGGCAAAACTATTAGTGCTGATGCCCTCTAGTGGTAAACATCAAAGGAACAATTAAGTTCCCGAGATGAATAACCATCCTTGTTCCCACCTTCTACCTCGCCAGTTTCCACATTCAATGGATCATCCTCTACTTCCAGCATGATGCCACCAGGGAAAACATCTTCACTTCCAGCGTTCCAACATCTCCCGCTCCACCCCTCAATCACCCCTACCAGGACACCTTCCAATGCAACTGTTTCCCATTTACATTCCTCGAGTTCCATCTTTTCTTCTTTTACTTGTCCCTTTGGCACCTCCTTCACCTTGCACCATCATCCCACACCATTTAAACTCACCTGTCTTCCACTCAATTACAGACCTTCCCTTTCATTACTTCTTGCCCTCTACCCCACATTTTTTCCCTGTCTCTGAACTTGCATAAAATCCTCTACATCTCTAATTTCTTCCAGTTCTGATGAAAGGTCATCACCGAGAAAGGTTGATCTTGTTTTTCGCCCGCAGTCGTTACCCGATCAAGAGTGTTTCCAGCATTTTCTGTTTTTAATCTGAGCTCAATAACATTGTCGTTTTCATTCATCTCAGGTGCAAAGCCCCAATTGAATGTTTCTGGGGAACCAGATGATAAAGGACATGACACGAAAATGTCACAGCACTATAAATGGTGAGGGCTCCATGCAATGCTTTGGGCCATTTATCAGTGCATGTGTTAACTTATGAAGGTCAAAGTTAAGGCCCTAATTGAGAGCCAGCGAAGGTCTGATTATACGCAAATTATTTGGAAATTGTATCTGACGTGACGCCAAGCAACCCAGCACATTGCAAATGACTGAGACAGCCACATGAACTGGAATAGAATTAGGTATGAAAATAACATCAAGCAGATTTCAAGATCTTCCAAAAGGGGTAGTACATTACATGAGTTGCAGATCAAAGCACTACACATGGTACTTGCTCTATTATTGTATATGCTGTGAGAATTAAACCAAGGCATTTACCACAGTGTCTCCAAATGCTCCAGACAATGCCAGTTCTCCTTCAGCAATCAGTACTGGTGCATGCCTGGTGGATTTCTAGTATTTAATGGAGTTCTTTTCAATGGTGCAGCTAACAAGATGTGGTCATTCCTTTTGTCAATTTGCAAGCAAGATGCAATATCATAAGGATTTCATGTAGTTATTACAAGCAACAGTGATTGTGAATAGACTGTGGCATCCACGCAGTACTTAAAATCTTTGGCAGCAGCAGAATGTTGGCCTAACCGTGGAGGAACTTAATTTGTTTGATGCAGGCAATTCATGGCACGAGTCAGTGCCAATAAGTCTACAATGTGACCACGGGGCAGGGCAAACGCACTTGTGCAGACTGTAAAATTTCAACTCTTCCTTTTCATGCAACATCTTTCAGTCACTGTAGTACACCCCCAGTCACTATGCTGGGGGTGTACTACAGACCAATAACAGCCCACGGGAAGTGGAGGAGAGGATATGTCAGGAGATTCTGGATAGGTGCAGAAAACATAGGGTTGCTGTAGTGGGGGACTTTAATTTCCCTGGCACAGACTGGAAAGTGCTTAGAGCTGGGGGACCGGACGGGGAGGAATTTGTAAAATGCGTACTGGAAGGTTCTTTGGAACAGTATGTAGATAGCCCGACTAGAGAGGGGGCTATACTGGACCTAGTTCTGGGAAATGAGCCCGGTCAGGTCGTCAAAGTTTCGGTAGGGGAACATGTGGCAAATAGTGACCACAACTCTGTTAACTTTAGGATAGTAATGGACAAGGATGAGTGCTGTCCTACGGGCAGGGTGCTAAATTGGGGGAAGGCTGACTATAGCCGGATTAGGCAGGAATTGGTGGATGTTGATTGGGAGAGGATGTTCGAGGGTAAGTCCGCATCTGGCATGTGGGAGTCTTTTAAGGAACTATTGATAAGGCTGCAGGATAGGCATGTGCCTGTAAAAAGGAAAGATAGGAAAGGTAAGATTCGAGAGCCGTGGATAACCAGGGAAATTGAGGATCTGATTAAAATGAAAAGGGAGGCGTACGTTAAGTCCAGGCAACTAAAAACAGATGGAGCTCTGGAGGAATACAGAGGGAGTAGGAAAGATCTCAAACGGGGAGTTAGAAGGGCAAAAAGAGGTCACGAGATGTTCTTGGCAGGCAGGATTAAGGAGAATCCCAAGGCATTCTATTCATACGTTAGGAACAAAAGAGTTGTCAGGGAGAAAATCGGACCTCTCAGGGACAAAGGAGGGGAATTATGCTTAGAACCCAAGGGAATAGGGGAGATCCTAAATGAATACTTTGCATCGGTATTCACGAAGGAGAGGGGCGTGTTAACCGGGAGTGTCTCGGAGGGAGGTGTTGACCCGTTAGAGAAAATCTCCATTACAAGAGAGGAAGTGTTAGGTTTTTTAGGGAACATTGAAACTGACAAAGCCCCAGGGCCTGATGGCATCTATCCTCGACTGCTCAGGGAGACGAGAGGTGAAATTGCTGGGCCTCTGACGGAAATCTTTGTCGCTTCTTTGGACATGGGTGAGGTCCCTGAGGATTGGAGGATAGCGAATGTGGTCCCGTTGTTTAAGAAGGGTAGCAGGGATAACCCAGGAAATTATAGGCCGGTGAGCTTGACGTCCGTGGTAGGGAAGTTGTTGGAGAGGATTCTTAGAGACAGGATGTATGTGCATTTAGAACGGAACAATCTCATTAGTGACAGACAGCATGGTTTTGTAAGAGGGAGGTCGTGCCTTACAAATTTGGTGGAGTTTTTTGAGGAAGTGACAAAAACGGATGATGAAGGAAGGGCCGTGGATGTCGTCTATATGGATTTCAGTAAGGCATTTGACAAAGTCCCACATGGCAGGTTGGTTAAGAAGGTTAAGGCTCATGGGATACAAGGAGCAGTGGCTCGATGGGTGGAGAACTGGCTTGGCCATAGGAGACAGAGGGTAGTGGTCGAAGGGTCTTTTTCCAGCTGGAGGTCTGTGACCAGTGGTGTTCCGCAGGGCTCTGTACTGGGACGTCTGCTATTTGTGATATATATAAATGATTTGGAAGAAGGTGTAACTGGTGTAATCAGCAAGTTTGCGGATGACACAAAGATGGCTGGAATTGCGGATAGCGAAGAGCATTGTCGGGCAATACAGCAGGATATAGATAGGCTGGAAAATTGGGCGGAGAGGTGGCAGATGGAATTTAATCCGGATAAATGCGAAGTGATGCATTTTGGAAGAAATAATGTAGGGAGGAGTTATACAATAAATGGCAGAGTCATCAGGAGTATAGAAACACAGAGGGACCTAGGTGTGCAAGTCCACAAATCCTTGAAGGTGGCAACACAGGTGGAGAAGGTGGTGAAGAAGGCATATGGTATGCTTGCCTTTATAGGACGGGGTATAGAGTATAAAAGCTGGAGTCTGATGATGCAGCTGTATAGAACGCTGGTTAGGCCACATTTGGAGTACTGCGTCCAGTTCTGGTCGCCGCACTACCAGAAGGACGTGGAGGCATTGGAGAGAGTGCAGAGAAGGTTTACCAGGATGTTGCCTGGTATGGAGGGTCTTAGCTATGAGGAGAGATTGGGTAGACTGGGGTTGTTCTCCTTGGAAAGACGGAGAATGAGGGGAGATCTAATAGAGGTATACAAGATTATGAAGGGTATAGATAGGGTGAACAGTGGGAAGCTTTTTCCCAGGTCGGAGGTGACGATCACGAGGGGTCACGGGCTCAAGCTGAGAGGAGCGAAGTATAACTCAGACATCAGAGGGACGTTTTTTACAGAGGGTGGTGGGGGCCTGGAATGCGCTGCCAAGTAGGGTGGTGGAGGCAGGCACGCTGACATCGTTTAAGACTTACCTGGATAGTCACATGAGCAGCCTGGGAATGGAGGGATACAAACGATTGGTCTAGTTGGACCAAGGAGCGGCACAGGCTTGGAGGGCCGAAGGGCCTGTTTCCTGTGCTGTTCTTTGCTCAAAGACTTACCATTTGGACTATAATCCATCTTTGCATTCTTTCCCAACCCCCAAATGCATCAACTCTCATTTCTCCACATTAAACAATGCGTGTGGGTTCATAGAGTGGGGCACGCAGGGTCAGGTTTAAAGTCCTCTTCAGTTAACCCCAATCCCTACTTCCATGCTGTCTGCAAACTCCATCTGTGGCCCTGTAGCCATAGATTATTTGCATGCATCAAACAAAGGTAACTGGCTGCCACAGGGCATGACTGTTAAAATCCCTCTGAACCCCAAAAAAAATTCTTTAATCAGTAATTTGCTTTTTCTTTCAACCAACTTCCTCCCTGAGCTGCCACAATCCCTTTCTGAAAATACTTCATCAACAGCCCTCTCGTGTGGCAAAATATCAAGTACCTTTGGAAAATGCTTATGTAGAGATGGACCTCCTTGCCTATCCTTCAACAGCACCATTATTTACTGAAAGGACATGACACAATTCGAGAGAGCAGATCTTAATTCACTCATTTCTTTCAATGCAAGTATCAATTTCATCATCCAGTTCAGCCTCAAATATTAGCCGCTAGGCCAACTGGCACTTGCCTTATACCTTTATGCTACACGCACTACCATCCAATCCTGTGGTGCAACTTCCAATTCCAAGAGTATGGAAATACTGTGGTCAGATCCTCTGCAATTTCTCTGCTAAACAACCTCAGCAATCTACAAAGCATGCCACCTGGGTCCAATGCCTTTTATACTTCAATCATCACCACTACATCACAAAAACTGATTATTTGGTTATCACATTGCTGTTTGTGGAAGTTTGCCATGTGCAAATTAGCAAAAACAAATATCTCATTGGCTGTAAAGTACTTGGGCATGTCCTGTGGCTATTAAGACCATAAGACATAGGAGCAGAATTAGGCCACTCGGCCCATTGAGTCTGCTCCGCCATTCAATCATGGCTGGTATTAATGGTATTAATAGTGCAAAAGGTATTAAAAGTGCAACACAAGTGTAAATCTTTACTTTCCCTCCCCCATCCTTTTATTAATCATCAGGGGAGGCGATGGCTAGACGATTAATCCAGAAACTCAGATAATGTTCTGGGAACCCGGGTTTGAATCCCGCCACGGCAGATGGTGGAATATGAATTCAATTTTTAAAAAAATCTGGAATTAAGAATCTACTGGTGACCATGAAACCATAGTCAATTGTCGGAAAAACCCATCTGGTTCACTAAAGTCCTTTAGGGAAGGAAATATGCTGTCCTTACCCGGTCTGGCCTACATGTGACTCCACAGCCACAGCAATGTGGTTGACTCTCAACGTCCCCCAGGTAACTAGGGTTGGGCAATAAATGCTGGCCAGCCAGCGACACCCCATGTCCCACAAATTAAAAAATTACCATATCTTTACCCATGTTATTTGATCTAACTGCACCACATCCTCATTTTGAATTCTTTCATTCCCACTGTCAAATTATTCCCTATAAGGCAAAAGCTCTCATTTGGTATCTGTTCTTCCTTTATTCTTTTCTCTACTGGTTTATTCTCCTGGTCATTTTGAGACCATCGGATTCATTGCTGTTGCTGCTGTCACACCACAAATAGCCTGCCTTCTGTCTTGTTGCTGAGCCTGTGACATGTCAAGCATGTCTTGAGTGCTCTTCTTCACAAAGCACAGCACATGTAACACTTGTAAGCAACAAACTGCAAACTTTCAACAAGTGCCAACATTCAAACTCCTGGGAAAACAAAACAAAATGCCTATTTAGATAAGAGTGCAGAGCATTCTAATATTCAATTAAATCGACCCTATCTTCAGAGTGGCTGGAGACTGTCTTAAGTGTAGTTACAACAGGCTAAATATATAAAACAAATAGCCTTTAGCTGGAGTAAAACAAGCATGTTTAGATACAATGCAGGGATACGAATTCACACACAGTACTGCCCATCTGCAGTGTGCTGAGCTTGTGGTTTGCCTAACTTCTATCGAGGCAAACTGTACACCTATTAACATACACCAGGAGGGTAAAACTGGTCTTCAGGTCCCTTTTCTTCACTAACCATTTGGAAGGCCCTCCTCTCCTGCTCCCTTTACCCTCACCTCGAGCGAGCCCAAGGAGCCTATTGAACAAAGATTCCAGCACAGGAGGTGGGAAATGTATTACGTTCTACTCATTGCATTGATGTTATAGAAACATAGAAGGTTGGAGCAGGAGGAAGCCATTCGAGCCTGCTCGTCCATTCATCACCATCATGGCTGATCATCCAACTCAACAGCCTAATCCTGCTTTCTCCTCATAACCTTCGATCCCATTCACCCCAAGTGCTATATCCAGCCACTTCTTGAATACATTCCATGTTTTGGCATCAACTACTTCCTGTGGTAATGAATTCCACAGGCTCACCACTCTTTGGGTGAAGAAATGTCTCCTCACCTCCGTCCTAAATGGTCTACCTTGAATCCTCAGACTGTGGCCCCTGGTTCTGGACTCCCCCACCACTGGGAACATCCTCCCTGCATCTACCCTGTCTGGTCCTATTAGGATTTTATGAGTATGAGATCCCCTCTCATTCATCTGAACTCCAGCGAAAACAATCCTAACCTAGTCAATCTCTCCTCGATAGAAGTTAGGCAAACCACATGCTTATGATTGGGGCGAGGGAACAGTGGGAAAAATATTTTGTTGTTGAAGAGGGCATGGTGGTTGTTCATGGTCTTGTTAATGGTTCCAGAGAGGGGGATGGAGTTGGTGGCAAGGCTATACAGGTAGTGAGACTGAATGGAGAAAGCAGTGAAGGCCATGATGAAATAAATCAAAGTTAAACCTTTGCTGTTTAACAGCAACACACTGGTACCCAAAGAAAACACGATTATCCAAAACCCTTGCTGATTTCCTCCCAATCCTGTTAACCATTCGTGAAAAAACTTCCAAATGACCTATTCAAAATCCGTGTTACAAATTTGTACTCAAGGTCGACACCATCTGCATTAGTTTTCCACAGTATAATTTAGATGGTAAATGGGGTGAGCCTCTCACTAGAGGTTAGAGATTTAATAGTAAAAAGAAACCTACTCGCTAAAAGGCAAAAGAGATTACTTTACACTAGCAATTGCAAAGATTAGAATATTAATAGAATTAAAGTGGTTAGCCTGAAACTTTTAACGTACAGAAACTGCAGCAAAAAAAAAAGGTAGCAGCAACAATGGAGAAAGCCTTTAGGATACCTTTAGGTCTTCTTAACTCACCTGACAGAGATGTACAACCATTTTCTAGGATCAGAGATGCAAGCACAAGAGTAAGAATATGATTCAAAACAACTAATACAGACTTGCATCAGAAAACAAAAGAGAACGCAAGCTCAAAAAAGGCTGAAATTGTAAAATTGAGACACAAAATGAGAGAACTCTACAATTTTTGGAACTGCATTGGTGACAAAAAAATGTTTTCCCTTACTTCTCGTTTTGCGAGTAGCACATTCGGTACAATGTGTGGTAGACATCGCCCCAACATCAGCATCACACACTGTTCACTATCTGCGATTCGAGAAACCTAGAAAAATAGAAAATAAACTTGTATGCAACTATTTCCAGGCCCTATTGTTTAAAATTGTGCTTTCATTTCAAATTGGTAAAAAGTTCAAAATTAAAACAGATGGCCACAAGCATAAAAAAACATAAAATGATGATATCACCATCATGATTTCAATATTTGACCAGCTTCAGTTCACACCCTCCAATGTCTATTGAATTGTGTTTCCAACGAAGTATCTGCAGATTTTTAGGAATATCTATCCGCGACTGAAGTGGAAGTTAAACGTCGACTCATTAGTCAGCAAGTTATGGCCCATTACCCCCTCAGTTTCGCAAGTAGAGTTTTCCACAATTATTAACATGTTAATTCATTCTTCAACCTGCTCCTTTTTGATTTCTATATAACTTGAGATCTAATGGTAGAGTTCTCAACTCCTACTCACTGGGTTCACAGCCATGAACAAAAGAGAAGCACAAAAAAAAACAGATTCCAGTTTGGCAAATACAATATGCAAGTTAGATTGATTAGAAATGACCTCTTGCTGACTGGGAGGTGTATCGTAGCCAAGATTACGCACATTTGCTGGTTTGCTAGCAGTGCTGCAGGTGCGGATTGCGTAGTTGGGAAGCAAGAAGATAGGCTACCTTTAGAGTGAATTTCCAAGAAAACTTATTTTCCAAACAATCAAATCTGCAGTGTGTTAAATCAAATTTCCTATTGCAGAGCAACACATGCTTAATAAAACAGACAGAAATTTGAACTCTCTTCTGCTTCTAGGGTTTTCTCTGCCAATGAATTTGTTTTAAAAGGAAACACAACCACCTGGTTGTAAAGTACACCTTGCATGCAAGCACGCACTCTCTACATTGGCTTGAAATTGTTACCCTCCAAAGAGACAATGCATCCTTTCTTGCAGCCACATCAATTGCAAGACTCTACCCTGCAAATTGGATACCTCCAGGCTCAAATTAAATATCCTGATTTATTAATTAGCAATAGAAGAAAAATCACCAGAGACATCTAGTGGCCATTTTAATATAGCTTTAGATAGACACGGTCGGTGGGAACTAAATAGCATAGAACAGTCTCACAAACAGTGTGCTCACATGTTAAAGTTCACATGTTGACTGCACATCAGTATTCAACACAGGAGTGTCAGATTCTGGAGATGGTTGAGGATAATGATCTTGGTTTCAGATAAAGCTCGGCACAACATCGTGGGCCGAAGGGACTGTTATGTGCTGTACTGTTCTATGTTCTATGTATAACACATCAGGTTTGCATTAATGGTACAAATGTTGAATCAAGGGCTTACCTCTGCTCCCAAGCGACTATCAGTTGCCATACGACAAAAAGATAGCAATGCTTGATGAAATGCAGGCGATAACGTCCTGTGAAAAGAACAGATGCATTGAGCAAAATGTTAGTATTTCGCAAAAGTTCCAATTCCATTGCAACACTCTTCATTGAACTTATACAAACCTATTGTAAACAGCTTAATAGTTGACCATTCTCTGTTGCCCTGCATCTTGGTTTGTTCATCTAGAGAGTGTCAAAGCTTGTAATCAGTGCCACCTTTAAAGAGTAGTCATTATCTTGGAGCAGAGGGCTTGGGTAAAGCTAAGTACTATCACCAACAAAATCTATTTTCAAACTGTCTTTATTCTGCTAGGTGAAAGAAAACATTGCACCAGTATGAGAAACTTACTAAAAACCCAGATCACCCAAAAAGGTGCAATTCACTGACTTTTCCATCCATTCTTGGAATGAGTCATAGTGCTTACATTAATTGCTCACTTCTAACTGCTCTTTAGAAAGCGGCGGAGAGGCAAATTTGGAACATCCCATATCAACAATGAAATAAATGACCAGATAATTTTTTTAGGTGCTGATTAAAGGACAAATTTTGACCTATGTCCATCGTCCTTCAATTTGTGCCACTTGATCTTTTACATCCACCCGAGGAAGCAGATGTTTTATTCAAAGACAGTACCTCCAACAATGCCATGATGTGGAGATGCCGGCGTTGGACTGGGGGTGGGCACAGTAAGAAGTCTCACAACACCAGGTTAAAGTTCAACAGGTTTATTTGATTAATAGCTTTCGGAGCACTGTTCCTTCATCAAGTGAATGGGGATTCACCCGAAGAAGGAACAGCGCTCCAAAAGCTTGTGATTCCAAATGAACCTGTTGGACTTTAACCTGGTGTTGTGAGACTTCTTACTGCGCTCCAAAAAAATGCAGCACTCTTGCATTCCTCCTCCTGCCCACCACCATTCCCACCTCCTGTTCAAGATAAAGGACACTTAAGAAATAAATATAGTGAACCAACCAAGACCTGGCAGCCCCATGGCTTACCCATGAAAGCATTCATTGATGATTGCAGGCGATTTCTTATTGCTCAGATCTATTCAGAAGTCAGCACTTCCACATTTTCGCTATATTACATCATCTGGGTAGCAAGTCTTTCTGCAATTATTTGCTCTAACCTTGACAAATACACATTACAAGCGCTAGATAAATCTGTGATTATACAAAGTGCAGAATGGATGATAATAGCTTTCACAAAAGTATGTCAAGTTTTTACTGATGTGTTTCAATGATTATCTTGTAGGAACTCTTCCCTGGTGACAGTGAATGATAATCCAAAGGATGCCTGGTGATTAAGCCTGGAGAACAGATCGACAGGCCAGTCAAACTTGACTGCTTTCAAAATTGGGAGGTAAAAGTTTGGTATTCATGCAAGTAATCCAACATAGACCAAATAAAAGAAATACACAGTACATCAATTGTTTGCTAGTCTGTAAGCACTTAGAACAGTGACTCAGAATACCTGTTTGGCTTATCGAACTGTACTGGCTCACGAGCTGACTGTGAACGAACTGTTGCCGGTTCAGTTTCTTTCTTGTGATGTGGAGTTAGTGTTGCTACTGTAACAGAAGGGACAACTGGACTAGTAGAATCTGTGTTAGTGTCTATTGGGCAAGAAGTGGCGATGATGATCTCTTCATTACAGCTATTGTTTTCAAAGTTCCGGATGTCCAGGTACTCCCCACTATCCATTGGTTTACTCTGAGGCACTTGTTCAGTCATGGCCGGAGGTAGCCTCGCCCTATCAGTGGTGGTAACCACAGCAGAAAAGTTCTGTTGCTTGAGGGCTTCTATTTCACTGGAAGAATAAGAGGAGGAATTGCACCTTTAGTACAACACTTGGCTTTCTACCTAGAAAAGCACTTAGTTTTACAAGCATGGCCAAGGCTAATTGCGATTATATAGTATACAGCAAAAAAATTGGCAGTTCCAATAAGCATTTTACAATGAAAACTGACAATGCCATTACATTAGTGATAACTGTGCTGGGCTCCGTACAGAAGCATACGCCTGAATCCTAGCACAAGCAGAGATTTTAATTCAGCTAGCTTTTAACACGCAAGGTGGGATTTTCCAACCGCACATGCCCCAAGACCGGAAAATTCCACCCGAGGACAGCAGTCCTTTGCACGGCCCTGTCCCGCCCGCTACGATTCCAGTGGCAGGTGGGACGGGAAAATTCCATCCAGGAAGACCATTAGGTTGATGACTGACAGCTTGATTCACTTTGCCAACTGTGACTGATGGGTGGAGGGACAAGTTTGGACACAGTTAGACAGCAGCTACAGTGAGGAAACTCAAATTGTGTACAAGTTTAGAATGAATAGCACAAAGTCAGAATCATTTTATTCAATTAAAGTTGAAGAAGCCATTTAGAATTAAATACTCTCAATTACAATTTGCAGGCTGAAGACACAGAAAAAGAATCAACATAATGAGTGGTAAAAAAACCCTCGTGTTTAAATTCCAATATAAGAATTGGATTTTAACAAGTTTGGAGTGGAGGGAGGGAACAGCAAAGGTAAACTTCAGCTAAATTGGCCAATGATGGGCAAACACAGTGGTTAGCAAAAGAGAAAACGCTGGAAAATCTCAGCAGGTCTGGCAGCATCTCTAAGGAGAGAAAAGAGCTGACATTTCAAGTCCAGATGACCCTTTCTCAAAGCAAACAGTGGTTAGCACTGCTGCCTCACAGCGCCAGGAACCCGGGTGCAATTCCTGGTTTCAGTCACTCTGTGTGGAGTTTGCATATTCTTCCCGTGTCTGCATGGGTTTCCTTCGGGTGCTCCGGTTTCTTCCCACAGTCTAAAGATATGCAGGTTAGGTGGATTGGCCATGCTAAATTGCCCCTTAGTGTCAGGGGATTAGCAAGGTAAATATGTAGGGTTGCGAGAATAGGGCCTGGGTGGGGTTGTGGTTGGTGTAGATGGGCCGAATGGCCTCCTTCTGCACTGTAGGGATTCTATGATTCTCTATGAAAATGCTGATTTTGCATCCCTCCACAATATTGCATACCTCTTAAGCTGTCTGATTTGTGTTGCAAAGGATGTCTTCTCATTGTTTAACACAATGAGTTGATCTTGGAGCTCTTGCACTATTTCTGCTTGCTGGAAAAAAGAACGTAGTACATAATTAACATGCAGGAATAAAAAATTTGCTTACATTTTTGCAACGAGCGCCTGTAATATTAGAATACCTACTTTAAGCGTAACCTTACGCATTATCTGATTCAAGTTTAATCCAAGCATTCAAATAGGATATTATCTCACTGGGGGAGGAGCACCTTCAAAACCACTTTAAAAAGCTTAATCTCGTACTGAGATTGGGTGATACAGCTCCACTACAATAAACATATTGTTCTGTTTTGGGCTGCATATTTAGTATTTTGACTGAACAGGGATTATCTGTAGAATATAAAGTGCCAATTATACTATCCGAACATCTATCTTAACTAAAAATAGGTATATAGAGAAAAAAAACACACATTATATATAGTTTGTCACCTATTACCATTTTAAACTATATTTCTAAGCCAGGCCAACAATATAGGCACCTGAGTTTGGAATTACAGAGCCAGACAGCACAGAAGAGCCCCTTCGGCCCATCGAGTCCACATTGACACATTAGAAACACCTGAACTCCCACCTAATCCCATCTGCCAGCACTTGGCCCATAGCCCTGAATGTTATGATGTGCCAGATGTTCATCCAGATACTTTTTAAAGGATGTGAGGCAACCCGCCTCCACCACCCTCCCAGGCAGCGCATTCCAAACTATCACCAGCCTCAGGGTAAAAAAGTTTTTTTCTCAAATCCCCCCTAAACATCTTGCTCCTCATCTTGAACCTATGTCCCCTCGTGATTGACCCTTCATTTAAGGGGAACAGCTGCTCCTTATCCACTCCGCCTTGCTTCTCAATCTTGAACACCTCGATCAGGTCGCCCCTCAGTCTTCTCTGCTCCAACAAAAACAACTCGAGCCTACCCAACCTCTCTTCATAAATGTTCCAAACCCAACAGCAGCCTGGTGAATCTCCTCTGTACTCCCTCCAATGCAATCACATCCTATAATGCGGTGATCAGACTGTGCTAGTACATACAATCCAAGCATTCTCAAAAGCTGAACTGGTTTCCTAATGTGGACACTGTACTGCTCAGTTGATCTTCTTACCTCTTCTAACTGCGGTTTCTGCAAAGTAGCTAATTCTTCAACCTTTGGTAGAATGTCCAATTCATTTGGCTCCACTTCAACAGCTACGTCCTTCATTTCTTTTGAAGAGGTTGCATGGCTTCCACACTCCCGATACATTTGCAGCAGGTCTGGAGGTTTTGGAATGTTCAACCCAACATCATCCCACAATTCAAAATCCTAAAAGATTGAAAGAAATTTCTACTCAATATTCTCCATTAGAAGTCACATTTTTCATAATTATAGATCAAACATCAAGAGCAGTACAAGTGCTTTGTGACAAAATAGGAAGATTTTGGTATCTAATTTCATGATTCTGTAATAACTAGAGAAAATGGACACCATTTTGCTTTACCCAATTTCAAAATGGATGGCTGGAGATAAATGATCCACTGGAGCAGACAAGGTTGATTGCAGGAGTTTTGTTCTAGGTACTAATTAAACTATATGCAAACAAACCATTAGCAGGTATGCAAGATTCACAATATGGGAATATCTGCTCATCAGGATTCCAGTTTGCATCATTGCACTTTTAATCAGCAATAACCAAATGAGCTGACTTCAGATGCCTTTGGATAATGCCACTGACTCAAAATCAAAACTTCATGGGAAAATCCAAAACTGCGTAGGTTAGGTGGATTGGCCGTGGTAAATGCACGGGGGTAAGAAGCTCTTTCGGAGAGTTGGTGCGGACTCGATGGGCCAAATGGCCTCCTTCTGCACTGTAGATATTCCATGGATTTCAAATACAGGACTTAAATGTGAAGGTCTATAGAGAATAGTGGGCAGCACAGTGACACAGTGGTTAGCACTGCTGCCTCACAGCGGTTAGCACTGCTGCCTCACAGTGCCAGAGACCTGGGTTCGATTCCCGGCTTGGGTCATTGTCTGTGTGGAGTTTGCACGTTCTCCCGTGTCTGCATGGGTTTCCTCTGGGTGCTCCGGTTTCCTCCCACAGCCTGAAAGGTGTGCTGGTTAGGTGCATTGACCCGAACAGGCACCATAGTGTGGCAACCAGGAGAACTTCACAGTAACTTCATTGCAAAGTTAACGTAAGCCTTATTTGTGACTAATAAATAAAATAAATAACAATCTAGAATTTCTGTTTGGACTAAGCAGTGCAACAATTATGTTCATTAAAGAGAGTACTTCAACTACAAGGGCTGAGCCTATCTTGTATGCTGGTATTACGTTCTCAGCATCTTAATGGTTCTATGCATTATTCATCCTGTATATGCATACATACAGACATGTATTATCTTTTCCACGGTGGTTTGAGGGAGTTAGGTGAATGCGGCACAGTGGTTAGCGCTGCTGCCTCTCAGTACCAGGGACTCAGGTTCAATTCCGGCTGGGGTTTAAAGTTAAAGTTTATTTATTAGTGTCACAAGGCGGCTTACATTAACATTGCAATGAAGTGACTATGAAAAGCCCCTAATCGCCACACTCCGGTCACTGTGTGTGTGGAGTTTGCACGGGTTTCCCCCCTCAGTTCAAAGGTGTGCGGGTTAGGTTGACTGGCCATGTAAAATTGCCCCTTGGTGTCAGGGGGACTAACAAAGGGTTACAGGGATAAGGTCTGGGTGGGATTGTTGTTGGCGCAGGCTTGATATGCCGAATGGCCTCCTTCTGTACTGTGGGGATTTTATGATCTGACATGATCCAACAGTTTTAGCTACCATTATGTAGTAATTGTTAAACCCAAGTACGCAATCACACAGATACATGGGTCCCCATTTATTGTAGGCTCACGTCGATGTACACAAAACTACCAGGCAGAAAAAGCCATCAGTGTAATATAGTAAAGCAGCTTATTTCAGAATGTGCTAAATTTATACAAATGTTAGATTTCAGACACAGTTAGAAATTAAGAAGCTCATTTCTAAGTACTGTGGCTGAGAACGCCTCTGCCCAGCAACCAGCTTAAGAAACCACTTTATGAATTAGAATAGGATTAAGTCTACACAATTAAAATTGTCTGAAAAAGAACTACAATCTTTCATGAAAATTCAAGCTTTATCCTCCAAAGCAATCACTTCAAAGTCAAAATGCTGGAAGAAGGATATTGTTACCATCACACATTATCCATACTCAAAATTGCTATGCAAGATTCAGAATGAAATTGAGAAATATTTGTAGCTTAAGAAATACACATGTATCATTAAATTGAAAGCATTTTTTAAAAAAACATTTATTCTTGGGTGTGAACATCACTGACAAAGCCAGTACATATGTACCATCCCAAGTTCCCCTTGAGAAGGCTGTGGTGCATCTTCTCATTGTCGAGACCCAAACCTGGGTACCTCACTGAGGTCCGTAGCATCACAGATGCCAGTGTTCAGCCTATTCAATTCACTCCGCATGATATAAAGAAGCGGCTGAAGGCACTGGATGCTGCAAAGGCTATGAGCCCGACAATATTCCAGCAATAGTAATGTTAACGTAAGCCTACTTGTGACACTAATAAATAAACTTTACTCTCCACTTGTCTGGATGAGGGCAACTCCACAACACTTAAGAAGCTTGACACCATCCAGGACAAAGCAGCCCACTTGATTGGCACCCCATCCACAAACATTCAATCCCTCCACTACAGCAGTGTGTACCATCTACAAGATGCACTGCAGGAACTCACTAAAGCTCCTTCGACAGCACCTTCCAAACCAACAACCAATATCATCTAAAAGGATAAGGGCAGCACCACCACCTGGAAATTTCCTTCCAAGCCACTCATCACCCCCGACTTGGCAACATATCCTCATTTCTTCACTGTCGCTGGATCAAAGTCCTGCGCCTTCCTCCCTAACGGCACTGAGAATGTAACTGTGTCATGTGGACTGCAGTGGGTCAAGAAGGCAGCTCACCACCACCTTCTCAAGGGCAATTAGAGATGGGCAATAAACGCTGGCCCATATACAGATCCATCTGCAATGGATAGATAAGTAAATTCCCTCCAGTTGGTTCTGTTACTAATTGTCACAAGCCCAGTTAGAGCAGCTGACTCAGTTGAAGTCATCCACCCAGAAAAGTGTTCATCAAGCTGTGCAGTGGTTTGTCAGCTGTGGGAGGCTAGCAGATGGTCATTAGCAGGAGTTTCCCTGCCCATCTCGGACCATAAAGTCATGAACTGGGGACAACATTCAGGAATTGAAATGGTCAAACTGCCACAATATGATTTGAACTCATGGTCTCCAAGAATCCAGTATGATATCAACAATGGTATCCTTCATGGAGGCAAAATGTGAAATAGAGATCACATTGTTGGTGCTTTTAGCTCGGTAACTACAACACTTAAAAATCACCATCAGCAAAGATAGCAGGAAAATATATCACAGTTCGCGTCAGCAAATCCTTATTTCCCATTGCAATTTGGTGATATAAAGGCAACTTCTCCATTACAAGTTCCTGTGTCCGTATTTACAATGTAAAGTACTTACATCATGCTGACAGTATACTCTCCCAACAGTGGTGAAACCACAGGACATTATTTTTGTACCTCTGCTCTTCAACCTATGTTGCAGAGAAACGCCCTTGCCCTAACTAATTCTTAGTTCATTGCATGCAAAATTACTGCAAATTTCACTAGTTATGTATAAATAATATATCAAAGCTTTAAGGTTTTATTTTTGTAGCTGACTTTAACACGGAGGTTGAGTCACACGCCATTTGGCCCAATTAATCCTTGCCCTCTCCACCAGTGCATCTGAAGACGACAGAGTTTTGAATCCCTCTCGGCAAAACTGTACGCAGTTAACAAATATTTATAAGATCAACCAGGCATAAATGTACTGGTAACTATCCACCTTGCCATTAAGACATGCCATTTAAAGGCAATAACCAGAGCCAATTCACAAAGAGGTGCTGCCTACATCATAGAAATAAAGCTTTCAAATGTTAATTTATGCTGGGCTGCGCATCAACATAAACTTTAAACATTATTACCTGGTCATCATTTTCATCTGAAAACGTTATTGAGGTGAGTTTGTAATTAATCTTCAATAAATATTCATTCACTAGGAAATTTAATGCTCTTTTCTCAAGGGGTTTAACAGCTTCCTGTAAAACAAAAAGAATGAGAATTTGAGCTCATAATAAGGCAGTGGATCCGAGAACATTCCGTGAAAGGGAAATATCAAACCTTTCCCACAAGAGAGATCTTAAAAGTGAAGCAATTCGGAAATTATGAATTTTGAGGCCAGATGAAAAGGGATAAACTTTACCCTCCTTTAGTCATTAAAACAATCAACCTTACAAACAATCAAATTTGAGAAACATGCAAAATCCAGTCAGCCTCAACACAGAGAAAGAATCTTTTAAAATAAAAGAAACAAAACCAGCAATACATTAATGATGCAAACTACCAAAGGCAATTTTGAATCACATTCACCAACGAACCTTGAAGATCAAGGCTCATTTTTCCCCCAAAAAAGCAAAGTGAAACTAATAATGCCCTTGATCTATTTTACAAAAGGATACCCATAACCTTTGCTTCTTTAACTATTGTATTTAATATTTTGATTAAAATGTTTCATTAATATACTTAACCAATTCTATTTCATCTTTCTTCAGTAGCAGTAAATGACAAATAACTCAAAAACCAAGTGTTAGGAAAACAAAGCTACTTTAAAGAGATCTATCTTTGTATTGGTAAGCATTAGGAACAAGGTATAGTTTCAAGTGGGTTAAATTTAATTTTTCCATGGAAGGGTGAAACCGATGGTTAGATTCATACTGGACAAAGGTGTTTGGATGTGTGGGGGATGGTTTCAGTTCCTTTTTTTAATTCATTCGTGGGACATGGGCATCGCTGGCTGGCCAGCATTTATTGCCCATCCCTAGTTGCCCTTGTTCGGAGGCAGATGAGAGTCAACCACATTACTGTGGCTCTGGAGTCACATGTAGGCCTGACCACGAAAGGACTGCAGATTTCCTTCCCTAAAGGACATTAGTGAATCAGATGGGTTTTTTCAACAATTGACGATGGTTTCATGGTCACCAGTAGATTCTTCACTCCAGATTCTTGAATTCAAATTCCACCATCTGCCGTAGCGGAATTCAAACCAGAGTCCCCAGAACATTAGCTAAATTTCTGGATTAATAATCTAGCGATAATACCACTAGGCCTCCTACTATGCTTTGAGGGGTAATGGCGTGAAGAGTAAATAAAAAGCAGAAGCATGTAGATGGCTGCTTAGCAACTGGAGGCCCTTTTAACATAATGTTTTTTTTTTAATTTAGTTTTAGCTGGGTATGTTGCAGTTGAAGAACACAGTGCGTGGGTTTCCTCTCACAGTCCAAAGATGTGCAGGTTAGGTCGATTGGCCATGCTAAATTGCCCCTTAGTGTCAGAGGGACTAGCAGGATAAATATATGGGGTTGTGGGGATAGGGCTTGGGTGGGATTGTGGTCGGTGCAGACTCAATGGGCTGAATGGCCTCCTTCTGCACTGTAGGAGTCTATGATTTTAAGCAGACAAAGTGTTGAGTGAAAAAGACAGCTGCAGCAACAGAGCTAAAGTGGGAAAGCAGAGGTAAAAGTTTGATGCCATTTTAATAGAGTCTGGGAATTGAGTGTTAAAGCAATTATGAACAGTTAAGACCAAGAAATCCTAAAGGGAGAGTTAAAAATCCTGGATTCAAGTGGAGTGGAAGCTTTGTTTAAAAGTCGTTTCGAAAACATGGACTGGATTTCAGAATGCAAACCGCTGATGGTAAGCAGTGTTGTAAAAGACTTTAAAGTGTTTCCTGGGAGTGGAGTTTGAAAGCCTTCATGTGACAATCACCTCAATGCACAGGCATTCACTGGGGTTCAGATCAGAGAGAGTGAAGAGACTTTGTGTAACTGAGACCATTGTAGTTTAAGGTATATTTTGTAATCGGCGTTAAAACTGTACGTATTGGTTAAAATTAGGGGGGGGGGGGGAGAATGGGGGAAGTAAGGGAGTATTGTATCATAATCCAACCTTTCATGTGTAATATTTTTTTCTTGTTGTTAAAACTCATTAGCTGTCCTGTGTCTCTGGTGCTGCATGTTTTCTAAGCAAAAGTCAAAGTTACAGTCTTGTGAGCCAGGGTTTCATTCTGGGATCTCACCATCCAATTATACCAACTGGGATCGTAACAAAAGCCAAGGCTCAGTTTATGCAGGGTACCATTATCATGGTTGTTTTGTTAATAACTTCAATATACTTGGAACTCACGGAATTATGTCATAATCCAAAATACAGAAGGAAGGCATTTGGCCCATTATGTCTGTGTTGGTTCTTCGAAAGAGCAAATATTTCCTTTTCAATTATCTAATCAAATTGAAAGTTAGTCAATCTACCTCCACCTCCCTTTCAGGCAGTGCACTGCAATCAGGAGATGCCAGATAGGACAAGGGGGCTGCAAAGACACCCGAAAACTTGGGAATTGGGGCAAAAAGAATGTCTTAAGATGACTGAAGTTCAGAGAACAGGGCGCCCCTCCCACCCCACATCTCTTTATTTACTTTATTAAACCCTTCAATTTTGAACATCTTCACATTTTTCATGCATGGTATCAATGCCTTCCGAGCTTGAATCTAAAATCATTACATTGAAATGCTGTGTACTCAAGTCAAACGAAAAATAAAAGGAACAACAAAAACAATGAGATCAGTCACATAGAAGATGCCATTATAATTTGAGTACCTAAATTTAACAATTTGAATGCATATTCTGGAGATTAGGAAGTGCTGAATTAAGACTATTGATCATGCTTGCTGCTTCACCAGCAATCTAACACATTGCATCACTTTAGTTTTTAAAAACTTGCCATATCATGTTTAGATAATGCACAAGAGGCACTGCATGAGGTACAAGAGAATTCCAGCAACCAAATTATCTATATGCACCCCAATTCCAGGTTATGCATTCCAATTAGTTTAACACGGATGAACTATTTCTAGTACAGGAATTTGAGGATTGGGGTAAATCTTGATGATGAGCATGCTTTGGAGCAGCAAGGGAACAATAATCTCACTGAATCAGGGGATGATGATATCATGTGCAACTCAGAGCTGTGTGAGTAGAACTGCCATGTTAGGACTTTGAGGACTAACAGAACACAGCAGGGAAATGATTGGGCAGAATGTGTAGAGGATCAGACTTTTAAGTTTTTGATTTGATTTATTATTGTCACATGTATTAGTATACAGTGAAAAGTATTGTTTCTTGTGCGTTATACAGATAAAGCATACCGTTCATAAAGAAGGAAAGGAGAGAATGCAGAATGCAGTGTTACAGTCATAGCCAGGGTGTAGAGAAAGATCAACTTAATGCAAGGTACGTCCATTCAGAAGTCTGATAGCAGCAGGGAAGAAGCTGTTCTCGAGTCGGTTGGTATGTGACCTCAGACTTTTGTGTCTTTTTCCCCGAAGGAAGAAAGTAGAAGAGAGAATGTGCGGGGTGCGTGGTGTCCTTAATTATGCTGGCTGCATTGCCGAGGCAGCGGGAAGTGTAGTCAGAGTCAATGGATGGGAGGCTGGTTTGCGTGATGGATTGTGGGAGTTCAATTATTTGTCTACAGTTAGAGGTTATGGGGCACTTCTCATACTTGCTGATTTTTCTTTGGGATATGGGAGGAGGGAGCAGGGGTGGGGGAGGTGACCTCATTAGATCTTGCATGTGCAGAAATTGTTGGATTTTGCGATGCATCAACTCATGCAAGCTGGTATGCTATTGTTTCTTTCTGTTGCATTGGAACCAACATGAGAAAGTGATTCTTATTTAATTGCCCTGACAGCGAGATGATAAAGTCAAAAATAACATAGAAAGTGCTGATATCGAGGGAAAAAACTACTTACCTCTGCAGGGGAGCAAGAAGGTTGAGCAACTTATCATAGGTTAGACAAAGCACATGTCCAAAAATATGTTTTCAGATGCAAACAATTAATCTGATGGGATTGTAGACAAATTCTCTCCCATGAAATCTTACCTGAATTTCAGGGCTGGATTTATAATTTTTCCGTTCCTGTAAAGGAACATCACTTTCTGTGAAGGCTGAAAAAGCAAAAATAGATTTACACGAATGTTAAAATGTTCCAGGCTTGTTTATGCATTATGAAAGTAGAAAGAGAAGAAAGTATAATGTACACCACCTGCAGCTTGTGTCAGGTTGGCACGAAGGGACTGAATGGTCTCCTTGGCTTTCCGTAGTTCAAATTCCAGGACTGGACAGGGATTGTATTAAACACACAGAGGAATCCAACCAAGAAAAAGGAAAAATAAAAACAAGGATGGGTGTGAAAATAAAAGAAAAAACAGTTTTGAAAACAGAACGCATGCAATTTATGGAATCTTGTGAATACATGCAGCAGAGTTTGCATAAGAATAGTTTGGTGAGATTTTTTCCATACTTTCACACACAATGCAATTGATCCAAATCTTCAATTTGTTAAAAAAAAGTTTCCGAATGAACAATTAAATTTTCACCACTAAGAAAAGTAGCTATACTTATATCCCTATAGCAGCCATTGCTTCCACCATTTCATCGTTATAACGGTTTTCAAAATTTCAAGCGGATATCGTCAAATATGTTCAGAAACATGGAGCAAATAAATTTCAAATTGACGAGTTAATTAAAATGCACCAGAGATAATTCCAGCAAATGTAAAATCATCAGCGGCAATTGCAAATTTAAACATAGCTCCACGTTCTTCTGAAATAAACTATACATTGACACTAAAAGGTGAATGTACACAACATAATAGCATTTCAAAATAAAACTCATTTGCAGAACACGACACCAGACCGTTTATAGTCAGCATCATAGTGCGCATGGACTGAAATTTAGTGCACCACTGATGACAATGGTCCCACTCTTTCTTGTACTCAACTGGTTCTGTATATCTATAAGATGGGTATTGGTTCGAATATTATGTGATACAATGCAAAATGGCGATCAGGAAGTTTGGCAGCTCTCTGACACCTCTCTAACAGGTAAAAGGTGAGCAACAACAATTCTGGATTTGATGGGTAATTTCATCAGCATCAGTTTTCAGCTGGATCACTGGATGTAACACACTGGTGGAATGACAGTTTAAGACAGGTTGGCGTGACTATCATGTGGACATACTGTGGCACCATTCTAAATGTGCATTTTTGAATTTGTGGTCCATATTTAGCTTATTCGGTAAGAATTTGTTTTAGTTAAATGGGCTTGCTTCATTTTTGGAAAACAGAAAGCAGAGGTTACATAGAAACGCGGAAACCAGAAGCAGGAGTAGGCCATTCGGCCCTTCGAGCTGATGTTCAATGCTTACAACTGAAGCCCCAGTTAGCTTCTCTTAAAGTCTAATTCCACTGTTAGTTACGCATTTAACCGATTGTAGTTGGCTGCAAACCCACTGCATACCAGTCAATATGTAAAGATATTGCTTGCAACCTAATTGCCCTTATCAATATAATGTCTTGGTAGCTGTTA
Source organism: Mustelus asterias (assembly GCF_964213995.1). Classification (NCBI taxonomy): domain Eukaryota; kingdom Metazoa; phylum Chordata; class Chondrichthyes; order Carcharhiniformes; family Triakidae; genus Mustelus; species Mustelus asterias. Next base: position 160,691,990 of record NC_135802.1, read on the forward strand.
CCTTCTATTCTATTGTTGAGGAGATCACATTATCTTCTGAAAAGCTTGTTCTGACAACAGGTTACTCAGTATAATTTTCTTACGACTGAAGCAGGGATATACAGTTGAGCAACGTATGATCATACTTCAGTTTGTAACACGTCATCATCCAGAAGTATAAGATTGCAAGTTCGAATTGCTACGGAAGCTCAAGTTTGGTTTTGTCACTAAATATGGTTTTATTATATCCTGTGTGCACTATGCTGTCAGAAAGACGTGCACTTGCATCTCCAGCTGTGACGGGCAAGATTCACCTTGCAATTTCCAACTTTAGGGGAAACAGTGAATGGAAGAACTGTACCTGGAGGTCATTTCCCGTTCTTTTTATAGATTTCTAACTGTATACTTAAAACTTTAAATTGTTTATGGTTTAATACAAATAACTGCCCTGCTGAAGAGAAAAAAACCTTTTAAATATGTCATGTGAGATAAATCTTCTGTGGCTTTTAATAAAATGACATCCAAATAGTGGGAGTGATTGCACCAGTTTGAAAACCCAACGCCACTGATTATACCGAGGCATTTGCTTCCAATCATAAATATAGAGCAAGGTGAAACATCTAATTGCATCACTGAGGTGTAGTGGGCGGCAAGGTTTGGGGAAATCTTTACTCTAATGGGCTGTGTCAAAAGGCTCGTGGAAGTTCAAGGAAAAAGAATGGCTGCACGATTATCAAAAGAATGATGCTACCCTTAGTTTACAAAACACATTTTTTGTAGAGGCACCTTATAACGACACCTCCAAGAGGTAAAATTACCACTTTGGGCCCAACCTACAACCCCCACCTCCTCCCCACCCATGTTTCTGCTCACTTATATATTTCTGGATGCAAAGTCTGTCCTGACCTGGGTACAAATGGGCAGCATTTAAATAATTTTTCTTTTTGAATTATTTGTTGATACATTTACAAGTGTTAAATTGGTAAAAGTTGATTAATGCAGCCGAGGGTGCAGGAAACATATACAGTTTAAATCCTTGTCAATCTACCACTTGTGAGCAACCCAATTTTAAATTACCCAAATAGTTTACAAAACGATATACAAACCAATTTTCTGATTAGATTGGGGTACGTTGGTAAGTTTCTCAGCAAATTTAAAGAAACAATTCATTCGAAACATAATTTATACAGTTCTTGACCCAACGTTAACAGTTTAAGTTTTGTATTCCCTCAAGGGCCCGCAAAGGAGTGCAATTAGTCAAACCCCCAACACAGATTAATTCACCCTGGGGGTGGCCAGTTTTGTGGGCAGGGTCAGCTTCCAGTTAGCTGCCTTTTAAAGTAAACACAAAAAGATTGTGAAAACTAGATTTGCAGTTAAAATTCTTCATTTGGGTGACACAAAATAGCAGGGAATTGATTAAAAACACAATTGAATGGAAACTCCAGGCCAAAATATCTATTACAACATCAGCCCCAGTACGTCCATATACTCAATATACAGGGGACCAGCATCAAAACTGCACACTGCGCAGTGCCAAAGTTAATAGGTATAGATTGTTTTGATATCTCCCGTTACACAACAGTTGCCCAAATACAACTCAGTGAGAACATAAAAAGAGCGAGAAATGGCTACTTTTTCTCCCTGTTTAAAACCCAAATATAAATTATAACTATTCTGCTAGACACTTCCATTTTACATCACCTGTTAATTCCCCACTGCAGAGTTACTAAGATGCTTCCCCCACCTCTCCTGAAAGAAAAATCAAGCAGTATTGTTAATGTCTCTGTTGATATTAAATTCCTGTCAAACGCAACTGTTACGTTTCACTGACATCTTATTTAAAGCCAAAAAATTAAAAGCACTGTCTAAAGTAAAAAAAGTATGGAAAAAATTCACAGTTTCAAACGGTCAACAAATCATGGTAAAGTTACAGTTTGGACAAAAATCAAAGCTATCTAATTAGGTCTTGAAGTGCGCTGACATAACCTACCGTGCTTCTCATAAAATGTATGCACAGATCAAGAGCTAATATACAGATATGAAGCATGGGCTAGACAGTATTCTAATGCATTGTTGATCTGCAGGTACTACACCATATGGAGTGCAAATGGTGGTCAGAGATTTGAAAGTTTAAACCAGCTTTTCTGAAAGATGCATCTATCCTGGGCATCACTTTATAATCGACCATCTCTTTCCTTCCTGCCCTGGCATTCTCTCCAGCCCATCGAAACGAAAGCAGCATTCTGCTTCTGCAGCGATGCTAACACTAACTAGGCACTCCACCCACTTTGGGAAAAGGAATTTGTGACCATTTTACTTGGAAATACTTACATGAATGATGATTTCCGTTAAAAATTAACAGCAGTGTCAGTCCTACATTCTGCACTGGACACAGTGGAGGACCAGAACTGCTGTAAACAACAGATAAAATTTACACAATGAAAGTTGATGGGGGCAATTTTCAACGTTGTTGTACGGCCAATCATCTCAACGCTTGGGTGTCCCTGATTTTAATCACGCCAGTATTATCTTTCAGCCCCAAGCCCTAAAATCTCCTCCTTAAAACCTCTCTTTCCTCCTTTAAGATGTTGTTTAAAATCTGGGTGATTGACCAAATGGCCACCTGGTCTAATATCACATTTCCAATTCCTTGTCAAATGTTGTTCGATGACACTCCTCTGGTGAGTCTTGGGACAATTTGCTGTGTTAAAGATGCTATATAGATGCGAGTCTCGTTTGCTTATGGAAGAACTCACTTGATTTTCGTCCCATCGATTTCAATGAGATGAACATTGAATGAGCTGCACAACAGGGATCTGCCCTGCCATGTTATTCTGTGCAAGAAATGATGCTAACTGTTTGAACTCACTATATTAGCATGAAATTAGCAGGATCCTGGCCTCAACATCAATAGCATTTTCAGACATCTTGCTCACACATGTAAATATGCCAACTGTGCTGTTCTTCTGTCAGGTGTAAATATTAATCTAATCACACTGAATAAACAAAGATCCTGGTTTATTTTGGAACATTGATGCTAATTTCATTAATTAGGGAAATTTGGAGGGGGTTGATTAGATTGGGATTAAAGGGAAAATGGTGGGAAGGAGGTGAGGGGAAAATGTCTTGGAAGAGCAGTGTGTGGACGAACAGTGTTACGGATGAGATATCTTCTAGCAGGACGGTGGGCAGCATGGTGGCACAGTGGTCAATACTGCTGCCTCACAGCGCAGGGACCCAGGTTCAATTCCTGGCTCGGGTCACTGTCTGTGCAGTCTTCACGTTCTCCCCATGTCTGCATGTGTTTCCTCCGGGTGCTCTGGTTTCCTCTCGGTCTGAAAGATGTGCTGGTTAGGTGCATTGGCCATACTAAATTCTCCCTCAGAATATCCGAACAGGCACCAGAGTGTGGTGACTCGGGGATTTTCACAGTAACTTCATTGCAGTGTTGTTGCAAGACTACTTGTGACACTAATAAATAAACTTTAAGGAACACTGTTTAGGAACTGAATCACTGATTAGAACTTGCACAGTACATGCCCAGCTAAATTTTCACATTATACACAAGTGTGCTGACCATTTGATCAAATACTGATGATTTCAGATGGCCACCAAGAATGCCTACAGTAATGAGGACCGGTGTGGTGTAACCATGCAGGAAAGGCCTTAAACAGGGATTTAGGAGGGCAAAAAGGGGCCATGAAATGTCCTTGGCAGGGAGGATTAAGGAGAATCCCAAGGCATTTTGTGTGTATATAAGGAGGAAGAGGGTAGCTGAGGAAAGGGTAGCTCCACTCAAGGACAGTGGAGAGAATGTGTGGAGCCAGATAAGGTGGGTGCAAATTTACTAGTACTTTGCATCAGTATTCACAAAGGAGAAGGATATGGTGGATGATGAATGAAGAAAGGAGAATGTTGACATTCTAGGATACGTTGAGATAAAAAGGGAGATAGTATTGGAGGTTTTGAAAAACATTAAGGTGGACAAGTCCCCAGGACGAAATAAGGTCTATCCTAGAATATGAAGAGAGGTGAGGGAAGAAATTGCTGACGCCTTGGTAAAAATCTTTGTATCCTCTTTAACCACAGGCAAGGTATCAGAGGACTGGAGAGTAGCTAATGTTGTTCCTCTGTTTAAGAAGAGCAGAAGAGAATCTGGGAAATTACAGGCCTGTGAGCCTTACATCTGTGGTAGGGAAATTATTGGAGAAGCTTCTTGGGGACAGGATGTACTCACATCTGGACAAGAATAGGCTTATTAGCGACAGGAAGCATGGCTGTGTGAAGGGGAGGTCGTATCTCACAAACTTGATTGAGTTCTTTGAGGAAGTGACAAGAAAATTTAACCAGGGCAGGGCAGTGTATGTTGTATACATGGACTTTAGTAAAGCTTTCGATAAGATTCCTCATGGGAGGCTGATACAGAAGGTGAAGTCATATGGGATCCGAGCTGAGCTGGTAAGATGGATACAAAACTGACTTGGGTATAGAAAGCAGAGAGTAGCAGTGGAAGGGTAGTTTTCTAACTGAAGGTCTGTGACAAGTGGTGTTCCACAAGGATTAGTGCTGGGGCCTCGGTTGTTTGTAATATGGAGGAAAATGTAGGTGCTCTGATTAGTAAATTTGCAGATGATACAAAAATTGGGGGAGTATCGGATAGTGAGGAGGATTGTCAGAGGATACAACAGGATATAAATCAGCTGGAGACCTGGGCCGAAAGATGGCAGATGGAATTTAACCTGGACAAATGTGAGGTGATGAATTTTGGAAGGTCTACTTCAGAAGGAAAGCATACAGTAAATGGTAGAGCCCTTAGAAATATTAGCATACAGAGGGATCTAGGCATGCAGATCCACAGTTCCCTGAAGGTGGCAACTCAGGTGGACAAAGTGGTCAGGAAGGCATATGGCATGCTGGCCTTCATCAGTTGGGGCGCTGAGTATAGGAATTGGAAAATCATGTTGCAGCTGTATAAAACTTTGGTTAGGCCGCATTTGGAGTATTGTGTACAATTCTGGTCGGCTCACTACCGGAAGGATGTTGATGCATTGGAAAGGGTGCAGAAGAGATTTACCAGGATGTTGCCTGGTTTGGAGGATATGGACTATGAAGAAAGGTTGAACAAACTTGGGTTATTTTCACTGGAGCATCAGAGGATGAGGGGGGGATAAGCTTCAGATTGGATAGTCAAGAATCTTTTCCCCCCCAAGGTCAAAGAGTCAATTGCTCAGAGGCATAGGTTGAAAGTGAGAGGGGGGAAAATTTGAGAAATATAAGGGGCAAGTTTTCCCAAACAGAGAGTGGTGAATGCCTGGAACACACTGCCAGAGGAAGTGGTAGAAGCAGATTCTGTAACAACATTCAAGAGGCATCTGGATAGATGCATGAATAGGCAGGGAATAGAGGGATATGGACCAGATAGAGGCGAGAAAATATTAGATGAGAGGTATCTATGTTGGCACAGACTTGGTGGGCCGAAGGGCCTGTTCCTGTGCTGTACTGTTCTTTGTTAACGTTAGGTCCAATACCATGTGATTTACACCCCAAAAAAGGCAAAATGTAAACTAGTTTCAACCCATTTGTCAAAATATTTTTGCTGATTATGGACCACGCCAAGCACCAAGGTGTCGGATTAGGCCCACCACATAAAATGAAAGACACCTCAATTTAGAATTTGCTAGTCTTGCTACTTATGTAAAATTCCAATTTAATTAAAATCACCCTAATGAAATTAAAAGTGACTTTCCACACCGAGAATATTTTGAGGAGAAATCCAGCACGAGGGGGCATGGCTTTAAATTGAGGGGGGGTAGTTATAGAACCGATGTCAGGGGTAGGTTCTTTACCCAGAGGGTGGTGAGGGATTGGAATGCCCTGCCAGCATCAGTAGTAAATGCGCCTAGTTTGGGGGCGTTTAAGAGATCCGTAGATAGGTTCATGGACGAAAAGAAATTGGTTTAGGTTGGAGGGTCACAGTTTTTTTTTTTAACTGGTCGGTGCAACATCGTGGGCCGAAGGGCCTGTTCTGCGCTGTAATGTTCTATGTTCTATGTTCTATGTTTCAGAATCTCTTGTAAAGTTTTCCTTTCTACAAAGAGCCATGAAGATATACCAACCTAAATGGTCTGGTACCAGGAGTCTCTTAAATTGTCACAAACCAATCAATGGTATTTCTATGCCAGCATTTATTACAATGTTGAACAGAAGATATGACTATCCCCAGGAAGTGGATTTCCTTGATTAGTTAGAGATTTATAAACATTTGGAAATGAACAACTCTCGAGCAATTGATGTTATTTCTGCTGGGGTGGGGCAGTGGAAAAGGGGAAGAGGAAAATTAAGTAATCCGAGCAATGCAAAACGTTAGTCAACTTTAAAGATTAGATTAGCTAATTTTTATCACTAATTAGCATTAAAGCAGACTTCTTCGAAAATGTTTTAAGGCATTTATTTAAGACAAATGCATAGTTGGCCATTTGACCAAGAGAAAGGTAGAGAAAATTGTACATTTACACTCAGTGCACAGCATCCAAAATTCACATTCATGCCATTTCCCATATGAAAAAGATAACTTGCATTTATATAGCGCCCTTCACAACCAAAGGACATCTCAAAGTGCTTTATAACCAATTAAATACTTTTGAAGTGTAGTCACTGTTGTAACGTAGGAAAGGCAGAGGCCAATTTACAAACAGCAAGCTCCGACAACAGCAATGCGATAATGACCAGATAATCTGTTTTGCTGATGTTGATTGAGGAATAAATATTGTCCAGGACACCAGGATAACATCCCTTCTCTTTTTCCAAATAGTGCTGGGGGATTTTGTTTTTATATATCCACCTGAGGCCAGATAGGGCACTTCCAACAATGCAGTACTCCCTCAGTAACTTCAGCGGTTATCATAGAACCCCAACAGTGCAGGAGGCCATTCGGCCCATCGAGTCTGCTCCGACCACAATCCCACTCAGGCCCTATCCCCATAACCCCATACATTTACCCTAGCTAGCCCTGACACTCAGGGGCAATTAAGCATGGCCAATCAACCTAACCCGCACATCTTTGGACTGTGGGAGGAAACTGGAGCACCCGGGGCAAACCCACGCAGACACAGGGAGAACGTGCAAACTCCACACAGACAGTGACCCAAGCCAGGAATCGAACCTGGGTCCCTGGCACTGTGAGGCAGCAGTGCTAACCATTGTGCCACTGTGCCGCCAATAATTAGTTTTAATTACTTAACACATCTAAAATTTACACATGCATTAATTGAACAGCAACCAATGTTCTTTCAAGAAAATCATTCAATTGGCGAATTTGTAGCTGGTTTTCCACAAGTTTGGGGTGGAATTGAAAAATCAGACCAAATCGTAGAGATTGAAATGCATCAGTTATGGCAATGCCGTATATTTGGGAAACTGCGTGCTCTGCTATTCCACACAAGCCTCAGCTCAACTGCACTGCAGTGTGGAAGCAATGGGAGGAGCAGCTGCTCCTTGTTTAGTATGGATCATGTGCTGGAACAAGAGAATGCTGTTGGTCAACGACTGTCACTCTGCTTCCAGTGAAGAAATCAAGAACTATTAAGCATGGAGCTTACTCCAGGAGTAGATGATTTTATCAAACTAGTGCTAAACCAGAGAGATTTAGTTACATTCAGGATTTGACTACCTTTCCAATAACGCAGATCAACAGTGCAGAACAACTAATTCGAATGGATGGAAATAGAAAGAAACGACAGAATTTCACAGATGCGGGAGCATGTTGTAAACAGCAAGATGTGGCATCAATAAACTACAACACATAGAAACATAATACTGGTGAAACAGAAAGGGATCATATAGAGATCAGGTTACAGCAACCCAGCACTGATGAATACTGATGTAGGTAAAGCACACAGGTATAACATCTTCATGGACATGATGCTGGTTTAAACATAGAAATACCAGCCTGCTTTCAGCTAGTCACCTGTAAAATATATCTTACTCTGCTGTATGTTTTTAAAGTTTACTACTATTCGTAAAACCCAATGCTTATTGCCAAGCGTTTTAGAGACTTCAGAATAAAGTACCAGTCACTTAGGTTACATTGCATTTGTTGTGTTCTTTATTTCAGCCAGTGGACAAATAATTGCTATTTTTGAGCTATAAATATGCATCTTTGCTGCGGATTGGTTTAGATTCGCAATAATAGTTCACCTGTTTATTATTTCACTTCGAAAATGAATTACAATCTTGAATAAACCAAGTTTGCTTCAAATGTTATGTATAATTTACGCAATTTTCCAATTTGTCTACAATATACCTGTACTGGGGTACTCACTTTAATGGCTGCTCAGTACAAGTATTTTGCAACATGCAACACTTGAAATATATTTGCAATAGGAAACAGGATTGTTCAAAGCTCAATAGAAGTATGGGAGTTTAAAAAGACTTGCTAACATGTGGTTCCATCTCTTGGAAAAATATTTACAAAATGAAAGCATCTCCATAGAGCTGTTCTCACGTGTGCCGATAGTTACATATAAACATGCCTTGGAACTACAAGTGCCTTTTCAGCATGGCTGTGATGCATTTGTGATCCCAAGATACATATTTTCAATTACAGGTCAGTTCAAAATCAGTAACACCCCTTGCCCCAATAATCTTCAATAAATAATAAACAGGGTTAAAGCAAAAAAAAAAGGAAAATATATCAAAACTTTTATTGGCACACAATTTCCTGGTTAAAGTGTGCAGCAAATTCCATCTTCCTTGCATCTTCTCTCCTCTGCTGTTCACATCAGTCTAGCTGGCAAAACTGTTCTGAAGCCGATGCTAGCACTAGTCAACACCTCCCTCTTGCCCATTTGATAGTGGCTTGCCTCACTTGGTTTCCAAAGCCACCTGCTGTTGAGCTGCTTTCCTGCCAACAATGCAGCATTGAGGCTCTCCTGGAACCACTGCAAGCAATCTGACACACACGGCCCATACTTGCACTGCTGGTCTCCAGAGGCACTGGATTTCAGGTGGTTGGCTGCAATCCAAAGTAAAGTTGTCTGGATTCACTAAACGTCTGCAGTCCTAAAATTGGGTTAAAGATAAAGTCCTCTGCTTGATGGATTTGGAGAAATCCCTGTAGGATTGCAGCCAGCTGCACGTCTCAACAACTCAGGATCTTAGTTTAGTTGTCACACACCATAAAAGGTCAAGTACTTCTACTGTAATTTATCCTGGAGAGCAAGGTCAATCTGAACATTCTTATTTCAACTTGGAGATGCAATATTTCCAATTAAAGACTTGTGAAAATTCTATCCAGTTATAGCCCAATTGCAATACATACTTGGAGCTTTAACAAGATCTTCAGTTTCACTTACCAATTTTGTAAGCTCATACAGGTTACAGTCGAGTCCTAATTTAAATAATGAAGTCAAACAACAATGAAATTCCTAACATGAATTATTTCATCCTTCTATTGAAATGCACAATGTGATATCATTCATAGAGATTATTGAGCTTCATGTAACTTGATGCAAAATGTTGGCCTTTAACTTTAGTTGGGAAATAATAAAATGGATTATAACAGCTATCAACTGTCCAGAGTCACCAATGACACACTTCATTTAGCAACTTATCAAGGAGGGACTTATTGAGGAGGGCTGCAGCTGAAGATGTCAATATTAATCGGATCCACTGATAGTCAACACCAGCAATGTGATGCATGCACCGTCAGCTGGTAATTCATTTCTACGTCTGTTCCACACTAAGTACAGGGTAAGTACATCAAGGTAAATCCACCCAGAAAGGTTGATAGTGTTTTCTTTCTTGAACAATATCATCCGTGTATACAAATATACAAAACACAGACAAACTGGAGCTGGGATGGGACAACAAGAAGAGGGAAAAGGAAAGATTGTGTCCTGTCTAAGGTGGCCTTTTCCTTTAACTTCTAGACAAAGATATTTCTACTCTGTTTGGAAATATCAGTTTTTCTAGCTATTTTCCCATGATGAAATCTCATCATCCAAATTTCTATTGGACACCACAATGGTTCATTATGGAAACAGACCAGGAAATGTTTTATTTCCACAGGGAGCCAGTGTTTTGCATTGGAGTGGGAGCTGACTGAGGAAGCACAAGTGTGTCATGGTGGGTAACAAGACTCCAAAACAGGGAGAAGGTATTTGCCTTGTTAACTGTAAGGGGACACTAGCAGAAAATCCAGTGTCAATTTGTAAGCCAGAAAGACAAATGAAAAGAAATAGAATGTCCCATTCTTCGCTTATAGTCAAAATAGAAGACATTACTCGATAGAATAATGTCGATAGGGTGGCACGGTAGCACAGTTGCTTCACAGCTCCAGGGACCTGGGTTCGATTCCCGGCTTGGGTCACTGTGTGTGGAGTTTTCACATTCTCCTCGTGTCTGCATGGGTTTCCTCCGGGTGCTCCGGTTTCCTCCCACAGTCTAAAGATGTGCGAGTTAGGTTGATTGGTCATGCTAAAATTGCCCCTTAGTGTCCTGAGTTGCGTAGGTTAGAGGGATTAGTGGGTAAATATGTAGGGATATGGGGGCAGGGCCTGGGTGGGATTGTGGTCGGTGCAGACTCGATGGGCTAAATGGCCTCTTTCTGCACTGCAGGGTTTCTATGAGAATACACAATCTTTGGCTGGACAAGTCCTCATTAAGTTATTCGGCAAATAAAGCGTTTGATCAGCCATGATGTTCTGAAAAATCAATACCACATTTGTTGATCTCCAGTCGTGTTGCCATTAATGCTACAGTATTCGACACCTTAAAGGAACCTCAAAAGGAACAGAGCAGCACTTAACTCCAAGTCTGACTACAGTTATCTCAATGTGTAAATTGCACAATTTAGCAATCCTGCTAAATCATATAAAGAGCTAGACACTTCAATAAATTCTCATCACTGCAGGCAGTGCAGGAATATTATTACTCAATATGTCACCAGCTTTTCCAATTATTCCTGCACATGTGAAAATGGGACTGGACTTCATTTGAATGCTGAATTGCAATGTCATAATTTATTAGTTGAACACACTGCATTTCAGATTGAAAAGATGAAGCGCATTTGCACAATACTGAATACAATTCTGATATTAAACTTTGTCAAGCGTTTCTTCCTACCAGTATTATAATTGCCACTGTTTATTCTCTCTGTAATGAGATTATTTGGCAGCCACTATATAGAATATAAAATTTACGTTACATTTAGAGTAAACCTTTACTAAAATGTCCTGCAGAAACAAATAGGTTTTAATAAGGTGCAGGCTATTGCAGCAAATCTTTATCTTTCAAATTTTCCTGCCTTTCTCTATCCACACACCCAAATGTTTGTTCAGGGCTCAACCAGAGGAAACAAAGTCGGGAGATTGAAAGGACCCGTCAGTCAGTTCCCCCCCTCCCGACTAAACGTTACTGGTTACAATTAAGGCCCATCTTATGGCAAACTTTAGTTGCAACGGAAATTCAAAACTGTGCTAGCCAAGTCAGCATCTCAGGTGGCTTACTTTGCGTTTAAACTAATTGCAGTGCTAAATAAACTCCGAAAGAGAAGCCTTCATTGTGAACAGCAACCCTCTTTATAGCAGCGAAAGAGGTTGGTAAAATTGTATGGAGTGGGGTGGGGTGGGAAGGTACATTCGATTCAATTTGCATAACTTGCAAACAAGTAGAAATTCCTTCTGGATCATTTCTATGATCTTCTATGAAGTAGAAATTCCTTCACCAAACATCAGGACAAAGCGTGCAAAAATAGGAGATTTGTCCAGCCTAAACAGGATTTAATTACAAGTTTCTCACATTTACCAAGAATCTGAGGCACGCTTTGAGGTATGTTGCCTATATTTACGCCAAGACATGCAAGAGGATGCTTACCTGCCACCCGTTCATCAGTCTCCCGATTTCCATCATCAGAATACCGAGCAAAATCCAAAGAATCTAGGGTGCTGATGCTGCCAGCTCGATCTAGCAAAACAAAAAAAAAATGAGTTAAATTTTACATTCACATCATTTGTTAAAAGAAAAAAAAAAATCAATCCTCCAATTCCATTTGTGACCTTGGAATCTGTTTTAAAACCGCTGTTATACTATGTTATTGGTCTATTACTAGGAGGCACAAGCAGCAACTTATACACTGCAAGATGCACAAACCATTCACTTGGTAACTGTTTGCAAGTTTTGAAAGTCTGTGCACTTTATATACTCAGAGACCAGTTATCAGGAAGCCAGGGACTCGATTCCATTTATGACACAATGCCAAGAATTTGAACCATCTCAAATAGAGGGCACAACCTTTTACTGACGCCTCAATTACACCATCATATGTTATCCTGAGGTAGCAATGAGCAGTTGCACATTATTCGGAAGGTGAGACACCAGCCCAATTTGTAAAATAACAGCCATTTTCTCATGCCCTTCCAGGCAAGCCAAGGTGACAGATTAAGAGAATGGGGTAAAACTGCTGCAGGTGATATTCAAAGCAGGTAAATGTTCAATTGAACCAAAGGATAGATCAGGGTATTTATAAAATAAAATGAACAGCTAGGAACATGAAGTTCATGCACACAGATCAGTAAATTGCAGTCAGGTATAAACAGTCATCAAAAAAGCTAATGAAATACAAGCCTTTATATCAAGATGACTAGAATAGCAATAGCAGGAGGTTCAATGAGGGGCTGTATGATCGACTTGAAATCTAACAGAAACAAATCCAAATATTTTCTTAAGTGAGAACTATGTAGGAACAAAGGAATGTTAATAATGGAGAAGACTTACAAGGACAAAAGCAGTAGAGAGAGATGAGAGGTATCAGGAATGACTGAACAGATTTTGAAAAGAAAAATTTAGTGCTCGAAACAGGTCTTTAAAATTATGGCTGCGTCAGGCAGAGTAGATGTGGAGAGAATGTTTCTAATTGTGGAAGAGACCAAAGTGAATGACCATAGGTAAACAAGATAGTAACAAGTTCAATGAGGAAGTGAGGAGAAATTTCTTTATCAGAGTGTGGTTCAATGTGGAATACACCACCACAGGAAGTGGTTGAGGTAAATGCCACAGGTGTGTAAAAAAAGGGGAAAAAATAAAAAAATCGATAAACACAGATGAAAGGGGAATAGAAAGGTATGCGGAAAAGCTGAGATGAGGTGGCAGAATGGGAGGATACTGGGTGTTGGCTATAAACACCAACACAGACGAGCTGGGCTGAACAACCTGTGGCTGGATATCCATGCAAGTGCCCCAGCATACAAGTTATTAAAAATCAAAAAGGTCTTCACCTCAAAGAGGTACAAAAGTGGCAGTTTATGGATCTCAGGTTAGACCCTACTTGGGAGTGCTGCAGTCAGCTCTGGGCACCACATCTCAGGAAATGATATCCTCTTATTTATCACTACAACTCCTGCCCTTTGAAATACACATCCATTTTTCCACCACTCAATACTTTTAAACACCTTCACTTCAACTGACCCTTTTGCCCTACCATCTCTTGTTTGGACTGCATTGTTTTTACCTCCTCGGCACAAACTTACTTTCACAAAAAGTGCTATTACAGCAGCTCAGTGGAGCTAGGTGGAGCGTATTGTGCGTTCAATACTGGCAAAACACTTCTTGGGACTAGATGCAAATCCACCCACACAGGATGAAAGGCTCCAAGAGTCCTTTGTGAAAGAAATCTGAATAAAATTCTGAATAGTAAGGAGTCGACAGCACAGAATTATTCTTAATTTGGCATTAGTTGGTAACTAAACAAGATTGCAACTTGGTTTGGCTCTGCCCAAGACTGCAAGAAACTACAAAAGGTCGCGAATGTAGTCCAATCCATCACACAAACCAGCCTCCCATCCATTAACTGTCTACACTTCCCGCTGCCTCGGCAAAGCAGCCAGCATCATTAAGGACCCCACGCACCCCGGACATTCTCTCTTCCACCTTCAGGAAAAAGATACAAAAGTCCAAGGTCACGTACCAACCGACTCAAGAACAGCTTCTTCCCTGCTGTCAGACTTTTGAATGGACTTATCTTGCATCAAGTTGATCTTTCTCTACGCCCTAGCTATGACTGTAACACTACATTCTGCATGCTCTCCTTTTCTTCTCTATGAATGGTATGCTTTGTCTGTATAGCACACAAGAAACAATACTTTTCACTGTATGCCAATAATGAATCAAACCAAAATCAAATCAAACAGATATTTGGTGGTTGAAATGAATAAATACTTTATTGGTAAAGGAAGGGGTGGTCTTGAGAGACTGGGGCTAAGACACGACACATTGCTCGAATGGGAAAAAGAAACTTCACACTGCAAGAGGTTATATTACACCAGACCTTGTACCCCATTCTCCAATACCAACATGCTTTCAACTTGATAAGGAAAAACATAAAAAAATGCTAGTTACAGCTGATCCTAAAAACTAGTTTTCACCTTTGCACTGAAAGTAGCAGTAATGCACCGAGAGAAAGGATACTTTGATGAATTGACATTTATGCTCAGTTTGAGCTGGACATTGCTTCTAATCATTAAACATTAGTGTTGCATGTAAAAAAATGCAATTGTATAAAAGATGATCTGAAGTAATATCATGTGAGAATGACATGTTTATGTAGAGGTTTCTCTACATTTCCTCAACAATTTGGATATCTACTTCCCAACTTTTCCCAATGTCACTCATTAGCTAACCTGGAGGTGACACACGGTATTAACCTGGGGTGACTGCTTCGCCATTTTTTGGACTCCCATGTGCAGAGTCTCTGTGCTATTATTCACATGGTGGTATGGTCCTGATGAAAGTTAAAGTTTAAAGTTTATTTATTAGTCTCAAGTAAGGCTTACATTAACACTGCAAAGAAGTTACTGTGAAATTCCCCTAGTCGCCACAGCCCAGTACCTGTTCAAGTCAATGCACCTAACCAGAAGGATACCGGAGAATTGTCGCGGTGGACTTGCATTTCGCCGCTCAATGGTATTTAAATTCTATTATGTAAGCATGATAATTCAAGAATCAGGTGTGATATCTGTCAAATTTTGAGGCACTGTAGTTGGAAGCAACTGGAGAGCATCTTCCATTAGTTTCCCAGCAACCATCGTGTTGCCAAAGCAACATTATCTGCCTATGCAAGAAAATTGAAATAACATTACATGAGTTCCATGCAAAGAAGAGAGATCAAGTGAAATGGGAATCACTCCACTGAAACCATGCCTCCCAAAGGGAAGCCCTACTTTGCCAAATGAAGCCAGTGTAAACAAGGTAAAAGTTAGTCCCCTTGTACCGTAATCTTAAATGCTTTGATGTTGTAAATAGTTTACAGTTGTTTGTTTTGAAACAGAGACTTGGTTCTGGCTCAAATATGAAAGCTCTAATACAGTGAGCTCACCCGAGATTGCTGAATGCAATAGCTTTTTCCCCCATCAAGAGAAAAGTCATTTCAATTCCCATATACCATCTAAATAAAGAGAAACCTCCATTTTTAGACCTCTCAGTTTCACATTTATGTAACCTAAAAGATGGTATTATTTTAAACATGGTACCAGATAGCTCAGAATCAGTGATATGACTCTCAGGTCTAGCTGCCAGTTTGTCATTAACATTGAACAAGATTATGGAAACTTTTACACATAATTAATATGTATACATATTATGGAAAAGGTTTGTGTGAACAGAGATCAAAATAATATAAATCTGGACAATGATTTTTCCAACATTTGGATCTGATAAAATGTAACCACAATTGATAATTTCTCAATTTTTGTAATATTTTTGGCAAAGGTCTCTGGATTAGAGCAATGAATGACATTATCTAAGTAAATTTATACACAACAATTTGTTGCTCGAGTATTGCTGGAAAAAAGGAGACATGCTGTCAAAGTTTTCATCTTGTACTTATCACGATACCAAATTTCAAAGGAAACAACAATTTAAACTACACGAGCAAAGGGTGCTGATCGGTTGACAAGTCAGTTCTAATTGGTTGAGTTGTAGCCATGGTGAATGCAAAAGGGGTCTATTGCTCCCCCATGCTTTTGTTTAATTCAAAAAGGTACAATGCCTGGACATATCCCTTTTGCCTACATGGATGTGAACATAGCAAGTGCAAGTGAACTACAATACAGGCCCGACTGATTATGTTAAATTGGTTATTAGAGCTATTCTTAGCACACTCCAGACTGTTCAGCAAGTGCTGCCCAATCACAGAATCACATCTACTGTTAGACATTATGTTCTCAGTTTTGCAAGCATGGGATGGTAGAGTACAGTCAGTACTCAGATCATTGTGAACAGTCAAAGGGCCTGATCAGGACCGATAGTCCTTCCAAGGTAAAGAATTGCAAGATCCCAGCACAATCATGGGAATCTCAAAATTCTCAAATGAAACTTATCAAAACACTTAACCGTAGCTCTTGGGATGAGTAATATTGAGGACGGAGTAACTGATCTCAAACAGAACAAGGGCAATTAAAAGCCAATCTCATAGTCCCTTCCCTCTATCGAAGAACCAGTTGAGTTTTAATGCAACAGCCCAGAGTACTTGCTCCTCTTCACAACTCAGCAACTAGAAGCAAGGACAAGGTTTGATTCATCTGTGACACTTCCTCTCACCAGTTGCTCCAGCTCAGAATTAGGATTCAATTTAATTAATTATATATGATGCCACAGATGTGTTGCCTTGGTTGACTGAATAACAATCAAACATGCATCAGTGCCTTCAGATGAAGGTTTAAAAGGAGAAATTTCAAAGGGAAATAGTGATAGGAAAAATAGTTAATACTTCAATAACAAAAAAAACAGATTTGGTTCAACAGATTGGAGTTGCTAGATGTGTCTATACAATATTGCACTGCATTTGAATAGCAAATTCCACTAAAGTAACAATCATCTGGAGCTGAAATCTAGAGATTTGATTCAATCCTCATTTCTTGATGGCTACCCAGAAGGGGACCGAGAAAAGTACAATACTTCTAAATAATACCAAGTAGTCTCACAACACCAGGTTAAAGTCCAACAGGTTTATTTGGTAGCACGAGCTTTGGGAGCGTTGCCCCTTCATCAGGTGAGTCAGTCTAAATAATATCCAATTAGTCCAAATACATTTTATGGAATTTCAAAACAAATACAACAATTGAAGGGGAAAAGCATGAATGGAATGGCCTCAATTTATATTTAATCCATAGATTCCTTACAGTACAAGATGAGGCCATTTGGCCCATCGTGTCTGTATCGACCACAGTCCCACCCAGGCCCTATTCCTGTAACCCCACACATTTATCCTGCTAATCCCCCAGACACTAAGATCAATTTAGCATGGCCAATCAACCTAACCTGCATGTCTTTCAGACTGTGGGAGGAAACCGGAGCACCCGGAGGAAACCCACGCAGACATGGGGAGAACGTGCAGACTCCACACAGACCGTGACCCGAGGCCAGAATTGAACCCGGGACCCTGATGCTGTGAGGCAGCAGCGCTAACCACTGTGCCACCATATGCCCTACAATATGCAGAATATTCCAGTATCAAATTAACAGTTTAAAATTTTTAAAGTTTTTCCATTTTTACAAATAATATTTACACTCAAAACTAGTACAGTACAGCTTGATCATTCCTCCATATATAAATATAGAAAAAGGCAGAAGGAAAGCAATGCAGTTGGTTCATTATTACCCAGCGCTTCGACATGCGCACAAAAATAGAAAGGACAAGTAACAGGATGGGGGGAAAAATAAGGAGAGGACAAAGACAGACTGAGGCAGCAGAACTGCTGAGAATGAATGGTTATACATACTGAGGATCAGAGGATCTATTCGCAAGTCTTTAAATTCCTTGTAAAATTCATTCCCAAAACCATCAGGCCCTGGAGCCTTACCAGACTCAAGATCCCTCAATGCAAAAATCACTTCACCCTTACAAGTGGTGGCATTGCGGTTCGACCTTCAGTCTTCAGAAATTGTTGGGAGTTTAAAGGAAGCAATAAGATGCTCCATATGTATTAGTGCATCCCCAGACTGATCGCTTTCATAAAAGTTGACACAGAAGCTTTTAAAGGCCCTATTCGTCTTAATCATCCTATCACCCTTGGAATCCAGCACAAGGGAAATAGCCCAAGAGTCCACCTTCTCCTTAGTAAGGAGAGCCAAATATCTACTCAGTTTATTTGCAGACTCAATTTTTGTGTGTTCGGCAAAATGCATAGTCCCCTCAGCATGTTGAGTCAGCAAGGACTCCAGTGCCGTTTGGAATGCATGAATTTATTTCAGCATTGAGTGGCTAAGATTCTTACATTATTCCCTCTCTGTTTTGGCCAATTTGATTTGAACCTGGTGCTGTTGCTCCAGCATTTTATCCTATATAAATCAGCCATAAATGAAATGACCAAACCCCTTGCAAAAGCGCCCTGCAGGTTTGAGGGGTATACTTGAGAGAGAGAATTGACTGAGTAGAAATCATCAAATTCAGCCTTAGAGATAAAGTTATGACCCCTAAGCAGAGATGCATTAAATCTCCAAGATCTAGGCGGAGGATGAATCCTAGTGAATAAAAATTCCAGGAATGTCAGAGTGTGATTAGACAGCACGATACTACATTTGGAGCAGGAGACCACTGAGTGTAATGTTGTTTTTGGTATGAAAAAAAATAATCAATTCTCGTAATACATTGGTGGGGAGCGGAGGTAGTGGTGAATTCTCTATCTTTAGGATGCAGTGTTCTCCAAACAAGAGGCGGCACAGTGGCAAGCACTGCTGCCTCACAATTGCCGGCTTGGATCACTGTCTGTGTGGAGTCTGCACGTTTTTTCTGTGTCTGCATGAGTTTCCTCTGGGTGCTCCAGTTTCCTCCCACAGTCCAAAGATGTGCGGGTTAGGTTGATTCGTCATGCTAAGTTGCCCCTTAGTGTCAGAGGGATTAGCAGGGTAAATAGAGGTTTTCAAGGATAGGGCCTGGGTGAGATTGTTGTCAGTGCAGGCTTGATGGGCTGAATAGCTTCCTTCTGCACTGTAGGGATTCTATGATCCAAGTCCCCACTTCCTCGCGTACCAAAGCTAATGCCTTTGCCTGTTGAGTGGGAGGATTCCTAGTTATGGGAAGCTGATCCATCAAAGGATTAAGATAACAGTTGAAGTCCCCATCTCTGAAGGAATTTGTTGATAATTCAGCAAAATCCATAAAGACTTTAATAACAAAATCAGGCAAAAGATTTTGGGGGCCTTGAGTATTATCAAAATGCTTTCCCATGCATCAGCCCATTAACAATCACACTTCTTTCTCTCTTTCCCCCCCCCCCCCCCCCCCCCCCCCCCACCCATCCTTCACACAGTTCTGCAGTCTAAAAGGCACATTAACAACAAAAACCATAACCCATCAGCTACCAGTTGAGAATGAGGTAAAAGCACCTGCCCCAGCTAGTCACGCTTAAATTTCAGGTGCTCCTTGTAATCAAGATGAGTTTCCTGCAACAAGACTATGTCAACTTCCTTCTTTTTCTTTTCATCGGATGATGTGTCCCCCATACATTCCAGAAGCAAAGTTTCAAAACAGCTACTGCCATTGCTTATTCAACCAAAGAGAGTGTAGGATATTAATACAAAGAAAGTGGCTTACTTGCCCAAAGGTTCTCTCATCCTGCTCGAATGTGCATCAAAACAGACTTCCCCATCTTCAGCTGTACCAGAAGCACCAGTGACACATTATAAAGTCTTTTTCTAGAATGTGAGACTGGTCTATAACCTTGCAGGAACCCATTAGCTACTCTTTAACTCCAGAATAAAAAACAACCACCACCATTTGTTGAGCTTTCCTCACCAAATGCGAGGCCCTGTAGGGCTTTCTTACAAACCTTCCATAATTATACCAAGAATATCTCTCAACAAAAGAGACAAGATATGTCACAAAAAGTGCGAGTGCAGAACGCCGTTCTACATTTTAACTCTTCCTGTTAAGACACAAGCCACTCGCCCACGCTCCTGCAGTGGCACTACTCAGATTTATCATGACCAGAGCAAATGAGGCCAAAATACACACACCACCATTATAAGCGAACGGATGAAAAGGAGATTTTTTACATAGCGCTAGTGTTGAAAATCTGCTCAGCACATTCCTTAACTAAAAGCACACTGAGGAATGTTTTCCATTAAGGACAAATGGAAGCTCCTTCCAGTCTTAAGGATAAAAACCCACTAGCGTGCTCAATTACTGGATCACCCTATTAGAATGATAAATACCACAGAATCAGGAAGGAGTTATAATGACAAGGGATTGAGTCTGGATTTTAAAGTGAACTGCATTTGATTTGTCACATGTATCGGTATACAGTAAAAAATATTGTTTCTTGCATGCTATACAGACAAAGCATACCGTTCTTAGAGTACATTAGGGGAGAGGGAAAGAAGAGGGTGCAGAATGTAGTATTACAGTCATAGCTCCTCCAGATGCAGTCTGCTCCTCCAGATTACTACCTTCCACAAAAGCCATGGTTTTAGCCAGATTGTCAAATGTCTTTATCAAGTTGTTGACTATCACTGGTGGTGGTGGTGGAATATATGCCACGAACCACACAAATGTTACTTGTGAGGGTGTCCTAACATGAAACACTGGTTTGTGCTGGTATATAGTTTTTTTTTGGAATAGTTTGATGAGGCATGGAAAACCCCAGTGAGGAACTAGTCCAGTCATCGTATAACAAAGAACTTAAAAGAAAGATGAACTACAATACCCTAAGACACTTAAGGACATGAATAACTAAACATGCAGAGTTTCTGGAGAAATTACCCCATGTTCCAAAATATATCTACGATACCCGGACTTCCCTTTCCTAAACAACATCCAAATTAAATAACTAAGTCAAATCCAGTTTATAGTTACCACACAATATACAGTTGATAGCCAAGTCTGTGTAACACCTTTTTCTGGTCCAATGCATATATTTAAACTGCTTTTACAAAATGTTTCCTGCAATGTTTTGGCTTTAACACAGATGCAACATCGGAGAAGTAAAAGATGTTACAGGACCCCTTGGGCTGTGAAATGAATCCTAACCTCCTGGCTGAGAGTTTCAGACTGGCTTCTGACTGAGTGTGAACTGTTCTATCTGCTGAGGGGAGTAACAGTTGTACTGTTTCCGCTTTTGTTATTTCAAACTCGAGAGTCAACTGTTTGCATATCTTGAATTCTGTCTTTTTGTGGAGCTTAGCATTGCTATAGCCATCAGCCAGTCATTTAGATAACCTGTTTCTGCTTGGGACATTTATTATGGTGAGCAGGCGGGTAAGTGGAGCTGAGTCCACAAAAAGATCAGCCATGATCTTATTGAATGGCTCGAGGGGCCAGATGGCCTATTCCTGCTCCTAGTTCTTATGTCCTTATTTCTATAGCAGTCATCTAAGTAATGTGCTTCCACTCCTGATCATCTTTAGATGCTTTCAAGCCTTTAGAACACTTTCATCACTCTTAGAGGCTTGCCTGCCCTTGGAAATGGTTATTCCCGTTGCTAGGTAGGATTCTACCTTTCAGGCCTTTTCAAGTTTTAGTTACCGTTGCTGCGAGGCGAATCCTTGACATACAATAGGGCACTACAATGGCCTTTAGTGCTCTTCTAACTTCATTGAAGCCCTTTTCACCTTTGTTGTATCACTGATGAGATATCCTGGAAGAAAGAGGCCGTTGCTCCATCATAGAGCAACGCTCCATAACGTCTTGCAGCCTCCAATACTCTTTGGTGATCCTTGTAGTTATGAATATGCATAGTTACAGGGCAGGGTTATTGATTGTATCCTATCTCTGAGGCCTTAGGACAATGTGCCCTTTCTAACTTCATGCGTGCAGCTTTCATTTCTAAACAAAGAAAACGTGGTAGCCAGCTCTCAAAGAATTTAACTGGGAGCTTACCCTCAGCTCCTTCTGGCACACCGACAATCTGCACATTTTTCCTCCATTCTCAGTTCTCCAGATTGTTAAGGAATTGACATACCACGCAGCTGCTTTTCCAAAGATTGTAAATGGGCCAGATCGAGTGGGAGATCTCCCACTCACCTGACGAAGAAGCAGTGCTCCGAAAGCTAGTGGCGTTTGCTACCAAATAAACCTGCTGGACTTTAACCTGGTGTTGTTAGACTCCTTACTGTGTTTACCCCAGTCCAACGCCGGCATCTCCACATCATTCACTAAGTCGCCATGTTGAGGAGTTGGCTCCACCTCAGTTGCTTTGGACTGTTATCTTTGTCGACAATTTTCTGAATATTTCACGGCATTTAACCAGAAATCTTCCAGGGGCATAATATGGAGTTCTCACTTCCAGAATAGGCAAGTACAAGCTGTGTAAATGCAATAAATGGAAGGATTATGGACTGAGTAGTGCCAGAGCTCACGCAAACACAGCTATTCCAAACACTCCACGTGACCCCCAAGCTAACGGTTTTAATTCAGTAAACATAAATTCTGCTCTTTTATTGGTAATCGAGCAATGTTTTTTAAATTCTTTTACAGGTATGCAAGTAATTTTTCATTGATTTTAAATCACACCACCTGCTCAAGCAACTTTAGTGACTGTTTGTTTAATCTTCGACTTGCGTTTGAGCACCAGATTAGGCAACCAGGCCATAGTGCTGATCCTCAGTCACATCATTGCTGAGATCAGCTCATTAACTAAGCAGGCCTTTTCTATTCAAGAGTTCTCGGGAAGGCAGATCTGCAGGAGGATGTTACGGACTTGCACCAATAAATAGATCTCCATTTGGAACAGCTATTTAATTGTTTTAGAAAGATGACGTATTTGGAGGTGCTTTCCACAAATCATTGTTCATTCTCTCTCTATTCCCATAACAGTTCTTTTAAAACCCATGGATAATTGCAAAGTAGCAACATAGCAATCTGAAAAAAGGCTGCTTATATCTCCATAGAAGCCCCACGGTAGCACAATGGTTAACACTGCTGCATCACAGCACCAGGGACCTGGGTTCAATTCCAGCCTCGGTCAGTGCCTGTGTGGAGTTTGAATCTTCTCGTATCTGTGTGGGTTTCCTCCCACAGTCCAAAGATGTGCAGGTTAGGTGTTTTGGCCATGCTAAATTACCCGAGTGTCCAAAGGTGTGTCGGTGACTTTATTTTTACTGCAAAAGGAATTATGATGCATTCACACCCTACAGATTTAGAGAATCTGCGAGAAGGCGAACCACCTTGCCTCAACGCTAAATGCAGAGTGTAAATCCAGTGTGAAGGCTTGAACTCTCTCCTGTTTCATTCCAGTAAAGTACAGGTTCAGGATTTACACTACAGCTGCAGTGGTAGTGTGATGCAAAATCTGTTTTGCAGTGAAACCATTTTGTTGTGCAAATGCACTCTTCAGCTTAGAACCATATTCTGGGGGATTTTTCTGTGCTAATTATTTGGAGTCCAAGCAAAGAATCTATATGGTTACTATTCAATGTATTGATTAATATCATGTTAACCTTACCTCTTAGTGTAAGTAACAAAGAAAGATTTGCAGTTAGAGCATTTTTCACACTGACATGCAAGAGCCTATGAAGAAAAGTGCAGCCAATTTTGTAATATTGACAAATGTGCAAGGTGATTTGCACACTACATGCGTTTAAACAATGTTTTCTGTAGTGTTGGTGAAAGATAGTATTTATCTAGGATAACAGGCAATGTGGTTGACTCTCAACCGCCCTCTGAACAAGGGCTACTAGAGATAAGCAATAAATGCTGGCCAGCCAGCAAAGCCCCCAAAAAAAGGTGAAATCCTCCACTCTTTATCAAAGATCATCATGGGATCACTTACATCCACCCCGGGGCAGACAGGATCTTATTTTAACACTGCACCTGAAAGACAGCACCACCATTCAGTGCAGAACTCCCTGTGTTGAACTACAGTGTCAACTAGATGATGCAGTCAAGCTTCTCATGCGAGGGGGCTTGAACTCAGGATTTCCTGACTCGAATGTGAATGATACTGCTGAGTTGAGGCTGAAATCTTAGTCATTTTGTGTACAAGTTTATCATGAATAGCATTTCCTATGTATCAAGGGTAATTGATTAGTGGCTCTTACAGCTGCAGTTACATTGCTGAACAGGAGGCAGGAAACATGCTGAAATGGGAATACAAAAGAGCCATTTAGAGCAGATAGGTTTTAAACAATTAGCTTATCATGAGACTCAGGAAATTTTCAGTCAACATTCATCAAGTTGGATAATAATTTTTTTTTTAAAAACTGAGAATTAGAGCAGTGAAATTAAATTAACTTTTTTTTAAACTTAAGATACTTGGAATGAAATAGGACAGGGTCATTAAACATGATTTTTCTAATTTTCAGTTATGTTACTAATACCTTTGAGCCGAGGATAGATTTTGGTTCTGAAACAGGTCCTTTGCTACTTTACCTTAGCCAAACATCTCCAAAATCCTCCCCTCCTATTCGTGGACACTGGCACAGCAAGCGGAGGTCCTCAAATTTTTAATTATATCCAATAAAATTCAGATTTAAAAAAAATCAAATTTGATTTGCAAACTAGTCGAGCATAAGTATTCAAGAAAATGTACAGGTCCAGTTTAATGCATTCCCTCATCTGTACCCAAAAGCAAGCGCTTTGACAATAACGGAGAAATTATACAGCACTAATTTTATTACAATCTCAACCAGGCAATTTTCACACAGCCCCATACCGTACAATATGTTCTGTCAAATCTGACAACACAGGATGTTATTACCAAGAAAAATTAGCAACACAAGAAATTAAGGGTCGACAATCATTAGCTGTTACAGCAACAACTTTTAATGTAATAACATCTCTCAAGGTGCTTCACAGGAGTGCAAGAGTCAAACTTACACTCAACCACAAAGATATTAAGGCAGATGACCAAAAGCTTGGTTAAATAAGTCAATTGCGAGGAGAGAACTGCAGAACCTCATGCCCAGGCAGCTGAAGGCAGTTACCAATAGTAAAGCGATTAAAGCTGGGGATGCTCAAGAAGCCTGAATTAGAGGAAGTCAGTTCACTCAGGCATTCATGTGGTTAAATATTAAAGAGATTGGGAGGGTGAAACAGAGGGATCTGAAAACAAGGATGCGAATTTTAAAAGGTGAGGTCTCTCTTTACAGGAAGCCAGTGCAGGTCAGTGAGTACAAGAGTGATGTGTGAACAGCACATGGTGAGAGTTAGCAGATGGGCAACAGAGTTTGTGGAGAGTAGAACGTGGGAGGTGGCCTGGAATATGCTAGAATAGTCAAGTATGGAGGCAACAAAGGATGGATGAAGGTTTCAGCAATGATCAGCTGAGGCAAGGACAGAATCAGGTGATATTACAGAGTTGAAAATAGGCAGTCTTGGTGATGGCGCAGGTATATTGTTGGAAGTTCATCCCAGGATAAAACATGCCAGTTTGGTTAAGCCTCAGACAGTTGTCACAGAAGCAGGAACTCAGCTAATGAATGGAGATTCGATTGGGCACTGAAAAAAATGACTTCAGTCTTCCCAATATTTAACTGAAGAAACGTTCTTCTCATCCAGTTCTGTATGTCAGACAAGCAGTCTGAATTTACAGAGGGCTGCTGTCAACAGCATGTGGATTAAAATGTAGATAAATGTAGAAATGGGCCTTTTAAAACATGTGCAACATGAACATAACAGATATAAGCCACAATCTACCATTCTTTAAATAATTGTTGCAACAGCTGATAGGACACCATCTAATGTTAAGTCAATGAATTCAAGTAAGAGTTAGATGCTGTCTGCCAAATAGCCAAACCAACTGCCTTCATCCAAACCTGCCTTATGATTATGTAGCACGTTAGGTAGTATTAATATATGCGAGTGCTATTCAGAATGTCACAAACAGAAAATTTTGATACAAAACAAATACATATTAGGCATAAAGCCAAGTCACACACAAACACCTAGCGAAATATAAATCACACTACACCTGCTAATGCATTTATCAGAGGCTGTATACCCAATTTGAAAAAGGAAGTGATACCATAAATGAAAATTCTAATTTTACATCCAAGAGACCATACAACAACACTGGTATATTATTGTTTGCAGGTCACCATCTTCCTTTAGTCTGACCTTCTCAGGTGCATCTACCCATTTTTCTTGGTGTCCCCCCCAAAAAATTGGGATGCTTTTCTCCCCAAAAGGGGTAATTTTAACCCCATTAAGATGTTTATCTCTAGTCCCTTCAAAAGCAAACTGTTCTGGAACTCCCCTCCTTACAATGCAATCCCATCCTTGTTTTCAACCCCTACCCCCCATCCCTTCAACTACCTCAGGATTAATAACATTCTGCATTCATTTCTGAGCTTGCCTCCCTCTCCCCTCTCCCTGTCGCCCAGCCCCCGTTCGGGAGCTGCCTGTGCCACTCACTGAGTTGCCCGGGGGCAGGAGCCAGGTCCTTGGGGGGAGTGGAGGTGTGCCTCTCAAAGTTGCCGGGGTTGGAGAAGTAATCGCGGAGCCGGGGCAGCTCCCGGCCGGCCTCCTGCAGCTCGGTGTGGAACTCCAGGGCGGTGAGGATGTACTGGTCCCGCAGCAGCTGGGCCGCCATGGTATCCAAGGAGACGCGAGGCGGCTCTGCCCCCAGCGGCGAGGCGGCGGCAGCCGCCACCTCCCTCAGCCCGCCGCCGATGTAACCGTAGCCCGCCTCCAGCTGAGGCGACAGGGGCAGCGAGGGGACGTGTGCGGCGGCGGGAGGCGGCGTTGGGCCCGGGGCCCCGACATCTTTGCCTTTCCGCGATCTCCGCTCGGACTCTTCATCAGAGTCGCTGAGGAACGGATTAACACTAGACGCCGCCATCTTGCTTCTCGTCTTCCTGGTTGTAATCTCGCGAGAGGTTTCCCTATAAACCCCCGCCCCCCCGATCGCCCCGCCCCCGAAATGCTCATTGGACGGGAGGCCGAGTAACGTCATTTGACAGACAGCCTCTTTAACCAATCAGCATTAGAGCTCAGCTGTCACTCCGGCAACCACCCATGACGCTTAATCTCCTTCCACAACATTTCTATAGCGTTATTGATTCCAGAAACGCAGGCGGTAACTTTTCTTTTTATTAACAGCAACGTTTTTAAAAATTGATCCCATCCGTTAAAGCCGTTGAATAGGTCTTCGTTGAAGGGGGGGGTCAAAGGTGACACGAGTTACTGCGCAGGCGCAGTGAGGGGTCTGTATGAGCTTTAGCACCTGGCAATGGCTGTCCCCGGGATTATTGACACTTACACCCAGGCAGGTTAGTTTCCCCACTCACAAATAAACCTGGTTTGTTTTTTAAACAACCGTGCGTGCATCTCTGTCTCTAACTTTGAAATTACTTTACTGAGGGTGTCAGTTTGTCTCCAGTTTAGCCCCAGTGTTTCTTGATCAGGTATTTTCCTGGCCCACACCCTTTCCTTTTTGGAAGGGATGTCTTGTGTATGGAGACCAAATAGAGATTTAATAGGAGTGTGCAAAATTCCATGAATTGAGTAAATAAAGGGGGAAACTTTTCCTAGCAACTAGCTGGCATGGTGGCACAGTGATTAGCAATTCTGCCTCGCAGTGCCAGAGACTTGGGTTCGATTCTGGCTTGGGTCACTGTGTGGAGTTTGCACGTTCTCCTCGTTTCTGTGTGGGTTTCCTCCGGGTACTCCGGTTTCCCCTCAGTTTCTCCTCTGAAAAACTTGCTGGTTAGGTGCATTGGCCATGCTAAATTCTCCCTCCGTGTACCCGAACAGGTGCCCGAGTGTGGCGACTTGGGGACTTTTACAGTAACTTAATTGCAGTGTTAATGTAAGACTACTTGTGACACTGAATAAATAAACTTTAAAAATATCCAATCAAAGAAAAAATAAACCTATGCTTTAATGTAAGCCTACTTGTAACACAAATAAATAAACTAAGACTGTCAGTATAACCAGGGCATGTAGATTTAAGGTCATTGACAAAAGAACCAGTGGCGACATGAGGAAACACTTTTTTGATGCAGCAAGTTGTTGTGATCTGGTATTCACTGTCTGAAAGGACAATGGAAGCAGATTTAATAGTGCAGTTTTGGGCGCAGTGCAGAGGTTTGGTAAGAAGAGTGAAATTTTAAATTTTTTTGAATAATCTAGTGTTGTTTGTATTTGAGTTTCCATTTAACTGCAAATATTCTTTAACTTGCAAGTCTCATCCAGAGGCCTAAGTAGAGGGAGAAAAGTTATCTACTGGCAGCAGATGAGAGAGTTAATTCATGAAGGAAACTGGCTTGGACTGTTTCTGCTCTACCTGGGCTCAGCTTGACCCTTTGTTCATAGAAATTCAGACACTCTCTGTGTAATCAGCACTGAGTGCAACTTTGGACAGAATGTGGAAGTTTGGTGCAAAGAGGAAGTTTAAGATCGTACTGGAGTTTGTAATCAGATTAATAAATATCCAAAAGAAAATAAATATTTGAATGTAGTAATTAATTAGTTAAAACTCATAAGAATTGCAGGACAGGTGATGTGTCAAGGCTACCGCTTGTGAGACCTCATGGATACTGGTGTTATCCAGGGTAAACACATCTGCAGTACGTGTCTGCGGCTTGAGAAGTTTCGGCTCAGAGTCATTGAGCTAGAGTCTGAGCTCCAGACACTGCGACACATCAGGGAGAGAGAGAGTTACGTGAACGCTTTGTTTCAGGAGGTGGTCACACCCCTTAGGATAGAATTTTCTGGTTTGAAAAGTAGTCGGGGACAGAGGACGTGACTGCAGCTGAGGCAGGAAAGGGGTCCCAGAGTGCAGGAGTGTTAGACTCTGCAATTGTCCAACCAGGTTTGGGGTTTTCTCAGCTTGTTTGAATGAGAGTGGGAGCTGCAGAATGATGAGGTGACTGACCGTGGCATTATGATACAGGCAGCCATTCAAGTGGGGGGAACACACAAGGTAGTGTAGTGGGGGACAGTATAATGAGGGGGATTGACATTGTTCTCTTTAACAAGGAGCGAAAGTCCAGACGACTGTGCTGCCTACCCAGTGCCAGGGTTTGGGACATCTTAATGACAGGTCGAAAGAGGTTCTGCATAGAGAATTTGAACAGCTGGGTGCTAAGTTAAACAACAGCACCTCTAAGATTAAAAACTCTGGATTATTATCTGAGCTGTGTGCAAATTGGCATAGGGTACATAAATTTAGCGCGGTGAATATGTGGCTCAAAGACTGGCATGGGACAAGTGGGTTTTGGTCTGTGGGGCATTGGCATCAGAACTGGGGAAAGTGGGGGATGTACCTACATCTGAACCGTGCTGGGACAAATATTCTGCATAACTTGGGATGTATAGAGGGCTTTAAACTAAATAGAGAGGGAATGCATAGGCTTGCAAATCAAAAGTATATGGCAGCATTGCAAGACAGCTATTTAGGTTATGATACCCAGACAGGAAGGGACAGAGTGTAAAAACATTAAAAAAGCAGCAGATAGGGTCAAAGGGGGAAATGGTAAAAAGGCAAAATTAATGGCTCTTTACTTGAATTCATGTAATATTCAGCGCAAAATAAATGAATTAACAGCACAAATTGGGGTTAATGGTTATGATCTTATAGCCATTACAGAGACGTGGTTACAGGGAGACCAAAACTGGGAACTAAGTATTCAGGGGTACGTATGGGCAGGATGGAAAGGGTGGTGGGGTAGCTTTGTTAATATGAGATGGAACAAGCATGATAGCAAGAAATGATCTTCAATCGTAAGATGCGGAATCCATATGGGTGGAGGTAAGAAATAACATGGGGAAGAAGACACTGGTAAGAGTAGTCTCCAGGCCCTCTAGTTATATTGTGGCATGGAGAATAACTGAAGAGAAAATGAGGGCATGTGAAAAAGAGCAGTAATCTTACAAAAAAATAAATTCTGTAAAAGTCCCAGAGGATTCTTTTATTTGCAGGTTGCTTTAAGAACTGATGGTGATGTCATCATTGTGTTGCCACAGGCTGCTGTTTTACTTCCCGTTTGTACTCTGTTCAGCGCAGTGAACAGCTCTTCAATAAATCTGTTGTTACTTTGAATCCACATGTGCAAACCACGCTATTTTCTTTTTGTTGAAACTCACGACCCCTCACATAGTTTGAACATTATAAAAAGAAAATTGGTGACAAGGATGGGATTTTGTTTCATGAAGAATATCAAAAAAAAATCTTAAGTAGAAGAAAAAAATTGTGGGTTCTCACACCTACAATATTAGAAAGCTGAGGAGAAGCAACAACAGGATTGAAGTTTAAATGGCCAGTAAAGGAAGGCCAAGTAAGAAAAAAAATCTGTGGTTTTAAAAGAGGGTTTTTTTTCCAATCAGAGAAGGGTGAGATTCCAGTCAGTATCTGGCATATCTGAAAAGAGAGATGAATGGTTGGGGTCATTTGGAGGAAAAAAACCCTTCACGACAACGTTCTCCATATTAAAAGGGGGAGTACTGGGAAGACAGAAAAAAAAAATACTGAGCAGTCTCGAGTTGTTGGTGAGAGCAATGGCACGTCAACTAGGATCCATGGGTATTTTGAATCATGGAGTTCCTACGCAGAGCATTTTCAGTACTTTGTACAAGCGAATAACATTGGAAACGAGTTGCTCATACCAGTTTTACTCAGTACAATAAAAAGTAAAATCTTCAATTTGCTCCGGGACTTGGTTCATCCAGAAGTGCCAGGAACCAAAACTTAGGATGACTTGATAAAGGTCCTTGAAGAGCATTATTCTCCAAAGCTACTGATCATCGTGGAACGGTTCAGGTTCCGCTGAAGGAATCAAGTAGAAGGCGAAAGAATTGCTCAATTTGAGGCAACCTTAAAAAGGCTGGCACAACATTGTGAGTTCGGTGAGACATTAAAAGATTCTCTTCAAGGTCATCTAGTTTGTGGTCTCCAAAATGAGGCTATCCAAAGAAGATTGCTTGTTGAACATGCTTTGACTTTAAAGACAGTAGTGGAAATCAGTGTCGATGTAACTGGCTGATAAAGAGGCTTCGGAATTTGGTGCAGGAATGAAAATCCACAAATTGGGAACTGCCCATAAGAAGTCAAATCAGCAACAAGCATGTCATAGATGTGCCAAAATGGGCCATTCAGTGACTGAATACTGGATCAAGGACAGTCAATGAAAGAAGTGTGGCAAAATGGGTCACATTGCAAAAGCTTATTGGGCCAGACGAGCTTCCCTTGAGAAGAATATTCAGAAGGAGAATCTGGGTACTTGAAGAAGAACAACAAGTTGTGTTCTACAAAAATAATTTATAACATGGAAGAAAAGAATTATGATTGAGGAAGAGAATGTCCAGAGACTTGATCAAGATCTCCAACTTATCCATACAGGGTGGATCACATAGTTTCTGGGTGATTCCGCAGTTAAATGAACAACCTATTAGGATGGAGGTTGATACAGATGCTGCTGTATCTTCAATTCCTGAGACTACTTAGCCAACAAAAGCTGAAGCATCTTCCTTTGCAACCAGCTGATGTGATTTTAAAGACATGTACGGAAGATATCATACCAATAAAAGGTTACATCATAGTCAACGTAGCAGTGACTAGACAAACAACAGGGTTGCCTCTCCATGTGGTCAGTGATAGTTTTCCAGTTCTATTTGAGAGATCATGGTAGGAGATGATAAAGCTTAACTGGAGTGCTGTCAACAGACTAGTCGATGTGAAAACACACCTACAGTATCTTCTGGATAAATACAAAAGTGTATTCGAAAAGACCCTGGGCTCAATGAAGGAAGTTCAAGTGAAGATAAAGCCTAATAGTCAACCAAAAAAATCTCAAAGCATGAGTGGTGCCAAATGCAATTCGTCCCAAGGTTGAAGAAGAATTAGGACAACTTGTTACCACTGGTGTGTTGGAGCTGGTCACAATGAGTGAGTATTTGTGATGATTTTAAAACAGCCATATATCAGCCATATGTGTGCTGATCAATATCAGCTTCCTTTAATTGAAGATTTGTTTGTTGGGTTATCAGGTGGGCAGAAATTCAGTGAGATTAATCTCTCACAAGCATATTTACAGATAAATGTAGCAGCTGAATCTCAATCATTGCTTACCATCGTTACTCATAAAGATGTCTTTCGTAGTGAAAATGTACCTGTTGGAATAACATCTACACCAGTCCTATTCCAAAGGTCTCTCTTCTCTCTCTCTCTCTCTCTCTCTCTCTCTCT
Organism: Mustelus asterias; assembly: GCF_964213995.1. Taxonomy (NCBI): domain Eukaryota; kingdom Metazoa; phylum Chordata; class Chondrichthyes; order Carcharhiniformes; family Triakidae; genus Mustelus; species Mustelus asterias. The sequence goes on from NC_135802.1 coordinate 160,724,089, forward strand.
CTCTCTCTCTCTCTCTCTCTCTCTCTCCCCCCCCCCCCCCCCAAAAATCGTAGGGAGTACATTTGACCAGTAATTGAACCGGACAGGTCATATAAATACTGTGGCAACCAAAGGCTGGAAATCCTGTGATGTGTAACTTGCCTCCTGACTCCCCAAAGTGTCCCCACCATCTACAAGCACAAGTCAGGAGTGTGATAGAATACTCTCCACTTGCCTGGATGAGTACTGCTCCAATAACACTTAAGAAGCTCAACACCATCCAGGCCAAAGCAACCTACTTGATTAGCACCTCATCCACCACCTTCAACATTCACTCCCTCCATGACTGATGCACAGTGGCAGCAGTACAAGGTGCAGTGCAGCAACTCACCAAGTTTCCTTTGACAGCATCTTCAAAACCTGCAATTTCTATCACCTCGATGGTCATGGGCAGCAGATGCATGGAAACAGTAATCTCCTATCCAAGTCACTCACCATTCTGATCTGGAAACGTATCGCTGTTCCTTCACTGTCACTGGGTCAAAATCATGGAACTTTCCACTCTAACAGCACTGTGGGTGTACCTGTACCACATGGACTGTGGGGCTTTGAGAAGGTGGCTCACCACCACCTTCTCGAGGGCTATTAGGGATGGGAAACAAATACTGGCCCAGCCAGTGATGCCCACATCCCATTAACGAATTTCCAAAAAAATTGAGAATCACGTTTTTCAGAATAGAATGATTAAACTTAGATTAAGTGAGATGGAGTATTGAACAATCGGGACTTTCTTTTGTTTCTGAGAAATTAGGAACAACTGTTACTTACAGAAAATATATTAAATATTTTGCATTATAAATGCTCTTATTCCAAAGCAGGTCTCTGCTCACTGTATGATAATATTGGGCTTTATTTTCAAAATTATTTGTAAGTGTTCTGGTAGAGAGGTTTACTAGGTTTCTGCTGAAAGAAAGTTGGCACAACCTGACTATTTTCAGTGTAATTCTTACTCTATGGAGTTAATTCCTAATAGAAACCGCAAGAGAAAGCTTGCCTAAGCACCACCCTTGCTTCAGGCAATTCAAAACAGCCGTCAAATCTTTGTTGTTCTTTGGATGTAGGTGTGGCTGGCAAGACCAGCATTTGATGCCCATTCTTAATTGCCCTTGAACTGAGTGGCTTGCTAGGCCATTTCAGAGGGCAGTTGGGAGTCAACCACATTGCTGTGGGTCTGAAGTCACATAGGCCTGGGTCAAAATCCCAGACTTCCCTTCCCTAGACCATATGGACTGCAGCAGTTCAAGAAGCCATTCAGTGAAGGCAGCTTTTTTCCACCTTCTCAAGGGCAATTAGGGATGGGCAATAAATGCTGACCTAGCCAGAGAAGCCACCCCCTCCCCCCCCCCACAACCCCTCAGTCCCATGAATTAATTAACATAAAAAGGGTAAAGATGGCAGATTTCCTGATCTACAGGGCATTAGTGAGCCAGTTGTGTAAAGTCTGAAAACTCTTTTAAGTACAACCATCAAGAAAGACTGAACAGGTTGGAGCTCTTTTCTCCAGGAAAGAGAAGGTTGAGTGGTGATATGACAAGAGGTCTCTAACTTTATGATGGCTTTTGCTTGGGTAGATTGGGCTAGGTGTTTTCATTTGTCAGGATGAATTGATCACTAATGAGTTTGAGAGATTACTCAGAATAGGATTTTATTTCCTGGAATTTAGCAGGTTCAGGGAATTTTTAATGAAAGTTTTCAATATATTAAGGGGAACCATTAGAGTAGAGAAAAGAAAGTAATTTTGCTGGTTGGCAGTCCAGCAAAGGGGCAGAGTCTGAAAATTAGAGCCAGACCTTTTCGGGAGTGACATTAGGAAACACTTCTTCATACAAAGGGAGTACATGCTTACATTCTCCTGCAAATGGCAACTGATGCAAGATCAATTATTCATTTTAACTTGGAGATTGTTAACCAAAGCTATAAAGGGATATGAGGCAAAGCTGGGCATGTGGAGACAGGGTGCAGATTAGCCAGGATCTCATTGAACCGGTGGAACAGGCTCAAGGGACTAAATAGCCTCTTCGTATTCTCCCAAAGGGATTCAGGAGAAATCTTTTTAAACAGAGTGGTGACGACGTGAAACTTGCTGCTACAGCAAGTAGGTGAAGTGAATAGCATTGATTCAGTTAAGTGGGAGTGAGATAAGCAGAATGGAGCAAAGAGTAGAAGTTAGGGTGGGAGGGAGACCCTTGTGGAGTGTAAACGCCAATGTGTGCTGTAATCACATGATCACAGTGGTTAACACTGATGGCTCACAGCGCCAGGGACCTGGGTTCGATTCCCGGCTTGGGTCACTGTCTGTGCGGAGTCTGTACATTCTCTCAGTGCCTGCGTGGGTTTCCTCCGGGTGCTCCGGTTTCCTCCCACAGTCCGAAAGATATGCTGGTTAGGTGCATTGGCCATGCTAAATTCTTCCTTAGTGTATCCGAACAGGTGCTGGATTGTGGCAATTAGGGGATTTTCGCAGTGTTAATGTGAGCCTACTTGTGACACTAATAAATAAACTTTAAAAACTTTATTTGTCCTTTTTCTTTATAAGGTGAATTGCAATTGGTTTTGTTTATCCAAAGATTTAATTGTGTAGCTATGCTAGCATTTTCACAACACCAAACCACAAAATTTCATCCATCTCAGTAATGCTAAACCTCAAAATCTCCATGATCACTGTTACTAAGTTCCCAGACTTCCTCATCCTTCGTTGTTCTGTATATCCTGACGAACTGTGATTAGCAGAGTCAGTGATCCATTAATGTGCAGATGTACTATACTGATGTTTGTTGTCTGTCTAGGTGTCAGTTCTTAATCTAAATTCGAGCAACATTTTGTCTATTTCTCTTTTGTGCTGTCTAGATACTTTCTGCAGCCAAGATTAGTGGGTATGTACCAGCTTACCATTGACAGATGTTCAAATTGAAAGCACGCCCGTGATGCCTTTCAGAAGTTTCATCCACTTTTCCATCGAAGAAATTCCAACATGACTTTATATTGAAGTGTTGCTTTTAAATCTTCAGTACATTTTATTTTTCCTACATTGGAACATTGACTGAACTTCAAAAACTAATTCATCTGCTCTGAAGCCCTTTGGGCTGCCCTGTGACTGTGAAAGGTAAAATAGATAAATGCAAATTATTTTAGGCTGCCAACAATAACTTGTCTTTATAAAGCACCTTTCACACAATCAGGCATTGCAAGGCAATTCACAGAGGCATTATAAAACAAAATGTTGACACTGAGCCACAGAAGGAGATATTGGGGCAGATTACCAAAAAAGCTTGTTAAACAAGCTAGGTTTTAAGAAATGACTTAAAGGAGGAAAATGAGGTAGAAGGGCGGAAAGTTTAGGGAGAGAATTCCAGAGATTAGCGTTATTTGCATTTATTTTTGCCCAGGTGATTCACATTAACTGGCGGGGTTCACTTGTGCTCCGATAAATAGAAACAGCTTAGTTGAGTCTGTGGCTTAGTAGGTTAAAGCACCTACCTAGTAAACAGGTGATATTAGGTTCAAATCCCAGCAGAGCCTTATTTTGTTTGAACTGCTGTATGCAAGGCAAAATCTATAAATAGGAACACACTTACTCATTTGCCCAAATTATATATAGGAACAGACTGATGCTATTGTTGTGTTAGGCGATGCACATTTATTGTGCATATCTCTGTAAATAAATTGTCATTACAAACTGACAAAGGAGGGGATTGAAACTCTTGTTCTGTTACTTTGGGAGCCTTTTTTGAAATGTCCATTTTGGTTGGCAGTATTTTGAAGAAATCAAGGGTGTCTTCCAACATATTTCGCTCCTGGTTCAATGAGTAACTGCACTCTATGCTGTGCTCAAATGATCTACACCTATGAGAGAGTCCCACATTGAATTTCTGTTTTGAGTTTTGTTGACTTCAACTGGGCCAGCAGTTCTGGTAGTCCGACAATTGACTCTGCAACCTTGAACTGGGGAAAGACCAGTTTATGGAAAATTTCAATTTGAATCCTGTTCAAAAGGCAGCTAGAACTTGCAGCAGACTCAGTTTGTGTTGAACCAATGTCTAGGATTACACGTGACACATGAAAATCACAGCTATGGGTGCCAATGGAACCTTGTTTGGTTTAAATAATTATTTTCAAGAGAGGGAAGATAGAGGAAGAAATAGTATTTGTTTAATGTTTTGTTAAATATTTGCTTTCTTTTAGACTTTAAACATCAGAAATGGGTGGAGATATGGTTTTTCTGTGATGTAAAATTGAAACCTTAAAAATGAATGACAAATTTGAGACCCAGTAACCTATAGTTAACCGTATTTCGAACATTAATACTAAAAGCTATTATTTTCCATTAGATATTTTTTATTGCAAGCATTTTTCCCCAAAATTGTTAAGCTGTGAAGAACTCTCACATCATGAAGACTCATAAGAATTAAGAGATTTGTGAATGCCTGTGCAAATTAAAATGGACAATTTAAGATGTAATTATTATAGAACAATGCTAATTTGAGGATACTAGTGGGAGGATTCAGTTCTGTCAGAAATACACCCAGTCCAAGTGGATTACTAAAATATTTCCATGCTTGTGTTTGATTTTCAGTCTTTCTTGGAATTAAGTGATGGTGTTTATGTCTGCAAACATGCTGGCGTTCTTCCTGATCGGCTTGCTTGTGCACCTGGTCTTCTTTGCCTCCATTTTCGACATCTATTTCACCTCTCCCCTGGTACATGGAATGAGTCCTCATCGATCTGCACTGCCACCGCCAGCTCAGCGCCTTGTCCTCTTTGTTGCTGATGGATTGCGTGCAGACAGTTTTTTTGAGCTGGATGAGAAGGGACAAACACGTGCGCCATTCCTCCGGTACGAGCAGCCATGTGAGGCACTTTTGAGAAAGAAAATGTCATTGGGATTATGGAAGGTTTTTGTGGGGTGGACATTGAGCAGATGTTTCCTCTTTCGGGGAAGAATAAATATAAGATAGTCGCCAGTAAATCCAGTAGGAATTCAAGAGAAACCTTTTATACCCAGAGTGTGGTATGAAAGTGGAACCCGCTGCCACAAGGAGCAGTTGAGGTAAATATCAAACATGCATTTGAGGGGAAGCTAAGTAGATATATGTGTTGAAAGAAATGGCAGGCTATGCTGATACACTGAACTAAAGAGAGTTAAGAGGAAAATTGTGTGGAGAATATGCACCAGTATTAACCCAATGCTGAATGACCTGTTTTTGTGTAAGAAAGTTCCAGAATTATCTTGGATCAAATACCTTATTTCTAATTTTAGATTATTCCTGGCATACATCTTTCCATGCACGTACAGTTTTAACTACTTGTGTCTTTTATGTTTTATTTACATTTGTTGTACAGCGATATAAAAGTTCATAATATTTTATCCTCTTCCTTTGATTTTGGGCCCACAAGATTCAGTTTTCCTCAGGAGTCTATTTGCCAAGAAACATTATTTTGTCTGTGGAAATTTGACAAGTTGCTGACTCCTGATCTGTTAAAGGTGTACACTGGTGGGCCCAACTGTAATAATGTTTTCAGTCGAATATCCTCATGCTGCTTTTGCTAAGATTTCTACATGAATAATGTCCGATTGGATGAGGTTGGTGTGGAATCTATATTTCAGAAAAACAGAGGAATCTGACTTTTTTTTAAAAAGAAAAAAACACATCAACTTAGCTGAGTTTGTCTTTTTGTAGAGTCATAAATACATTTTTTTTTAGATGGATTGAACCGCAAGCTGCAGGAAGAAACAAATCAACAGTGTAGACATGATATGGCATCAACATGAGTGTGAGAAAGCATATTACAGATTATCCAATAAATTCCAGTTTTATTGCTGCAACTCCACATTCTGAAATGAGCCACTTTGTCGAAATTGGGAACTGAAAACTGCAATTAGTTTAAATATGTAGCACGGATTGGCAGCGAGAAACTCGTTTTTCTGTTGCCTGTGAAGATAGTAAATTAAATTTGTTACATCTGGCAATTGGTGGCAGGGTTATCCACTAATTGAAACTTGACTCAAAAAAGCTGTTGCTTTGTGGGCAAATGTGATATTTAGTTTGGTTTCTATGCACCAAGGCCTCACTGAGAACAAATAAGGCAAGTGGCCAGTTTGGTGGTGAAATTTGAAAAATTAATTTGCCTTGACCTTCTCAGCTTATTATAGCAGCTAGATCAGGCACCCGGAGGAGGGATTTGGTGATTTTTCCTATGTACTGGGATGTGTACCATGTGGAATGGGATTGTAAATGGCAATGGCCAACCTTCCCCTACCTATCCCCTTGCCAGATAGGTAGGGGAAGATGAGGGAGATAATATAGGTGTTAATCAATGGTTTGGTACGCTTCACATTGTTATCTTCACTTGACTCCAGGAGCACTAAATACAACAGATTTTTCTTAGTTACTTTTTATAATATTAATCGCATGGCAATCTTTAAAACAAATATTAAAAGTATCAAACCAAACCCATGTCATGCATGTTTGTAATACCTTGCTTCTTGCATGCCTGATTTTGTAAGTTGTTTGTGTGAATGCAGGAATGTGGTGGAGCACGGTGGAAGTTGGGGTGTGTCCCACACACGGGTTCCCACTGAATCCAGGCCCGGTCATGTGGCTCTGATTGCAGGGTTTTATGAAGACGTCAGTGCTGTTGCTAAAGGTATGCAGTACTTCATTTATATATTTGTATTGGGTTGCAGGTTATAATTGTTACCTTCTCCACAAGTCTCCAAAGTGATTCAGTTAAACACCAAAGTATGTATAATAAAAAAAAATGAATGCAAACTGTAAATACAAAGATTTAACCCTCTTCCGCCATGGAGTGATTATCGTTTGGATCTATTAATCATATGAAAATTATTCCATGGGTTCATAAATTATAGTTTATTCTGCAGCTGACTGTGCAAATTAGTATTTGTTGCTCATTGTTATGGTGACTAAATTACACACATGTCTCATTGTAATCCTGTAGGTTTAAGGATGCTATATTCTGTAAAGTTTATTTGAGCAACCCTTGAATTGTTTTGCAAAAATATTAGCCAGCATTAACTGGATGTTTTATCCTTATTTACAACCACCTTTTGTCCATTTGAAACCTTTGGAGTTTATGAAATGAAATATGTTACCTGTTCCACAAGCCCTCCAACATTGCAACAGTGATTTGCACACCCATTTGTTTTTAAGCTTCACTTCAATCCTCTGTACAATTGGTCTGAACCTCTTGATATCCTAAGTTCAAGGCAATTTTGGTGAATCAGTAAGGAAATAATTGAGCCAATGATTAAGGTTCAGAACTTAAATATACAAATGCTGGTCTTGCCAGAGATGCTTGCATTCCAAGAACAAATTAAGAAAAGAAATCACAGTTTAACACATCAAATAAATGAAATTATTCCCTATTAGAGACATATTAAAAGCTAACAACCTCATGAATTCCTTATTATTGTAAAGGTTCTCAGCAACTGCCTATTTATACAGCACAGTAAAAAGTAAAGTTTATTTATTGGTCACAAGGCTTACATTAACACTGCAAAGAAGTTACTGTGAAAATCCCCTAGTCGCCACACTCCGGCGTCTGTTCAGATACACTGAGGGAGAATTTAGTGCAGCCAATGCACTTAACCAGCACGTCTTTCGGACTGTGGGAGGAAACCAGAGCACACAGAGGAAACCCACGAAGACACAGGGAGAATGTGCAGACTCCGCACAGACAGTGACCCAAGCCGGGAATCAAACCCGGATCCCTGGCGCTGTGAGGCAGCAGTGCTAGCCACTGTGCCAACGTGCCACCCAAGCTTCACAGCTTTATCTCAGCTCTGATGAAGGGTCATCCAAACTTGAAACTTGGGTCTATTCTCTTTCCAGAGATGCTGTCAGATCTGCTGAGATTTTCCAGCATTTTTTTGTATTTGTTTCAGGTTCCAGCATCCGCAGTAATTTGCTTTTATCTTATTATTACAGCTTCATCTTTAGTGGGACATCTGATCTTTAGTGACATCATGTGCATTAACTCTAAATGTCTTGACAAACAATGCTGTATTCTTAAATTTGCAAGTACTGAGCACTCACCAGGTTCACATGCCTAAATGAATCACGGTACTTTAGCCCAACTTGTGCTGGAACTGCAGTGGGTAGTTTTCCAAACCCATCCTGTGAGCAAGTTCCTCACCCACCACCAGGATACATCAATAACACAGCAAAGGTTGGAAAATCATGCATGGACATTGCCTGCTATGCACCATCAGTGGATAAGGCTTCCCACCACTGACGCAGACATATACAATTATTCCTTATAACTCACAGGAAACAACAATCAAGGGATGTGGGCCCATCTCTAGTTTCCCTTGAAAAGGTGGTGGTGAACTGCTGGGTCCATGTGGAATGGATACACCCCCACAGTGATAGGGAGGGAGTTACAGGCTCCTGTTGCAACAACAGTTGAGGAAAAGCGATAAAAATTCTGGAACATGCAAGTGATGATGTTCCAATGCCTCTGCCTCCCGTGACCACCTCGATGGCCGAGGTCGAGAGTTTGGAAGGCAATGTCAAGGGACCCTTGATCAGTAGCTGCTGTGCATCTTGTAAATGGTACACCCTGCTGCCTCTGCACAATGGCAGAGAGAGTGGATTTTTAAGATGATGTCATCAAGCATGCTGCTTTGTCGTGGATGATACTGTGTTTCTTGAGTGTTGTTGGAATTGCACCTATCCAGGCAAGTGAAGAGTATCCCATCACATTCCTGACTTCTACCTTCAAGATGGTGTACAGGCTTTGAGGAGTCAGGAGATGAGTTACAAGCCATAAAATCCCCAGCCTCTGACCTGTCCTTGTAGGTACAGTATTTATATAGTTGGCCAAGTTAAGTTTCTGGTTGCCACTCCCCCCCAAGATATTGATGGTGGGGGATTCAGCAGGGGTAATGCCGTTGAACATCTCAGGGGTTGTGTTTTTCCCTTGTTGGAAGTGATTATTTCCTGACACTTTTGAGACACTTAGCCCAAATGATGTCCAAGTCTTGCTGCATATGGGAATGGACTGCTTGAGTATCTAAGAAGTCACCAATGGTACTCGACACTGTGCGATGGTCGGCGACCACCTCCACATCTGACCTTAGGTTGGAGGGAAGATCAGTGATGAAACATCCCGAAGATGCTCGGGCCTCGGACACTACCCTAAAGAACAACTGTAATGATGTCGGAAGTTGAGAGAATTTCAGAAATTTGTCGACCTTAATTTAGTAATTAATTAGATGCAGTTTCTTGCTTTTAATATTTCACTTCTCTGCAGGTTGGAAAGAAAACCCGGTGGAATTTGATTCTGTTCTTAATGAGAGCAAATACTCCTGGTGCTGGGGAAGTCCTGATATTTTACCAATGTTTGCCAAAGGTAAGGCGCACGCGACTTGCTGCTGCAACAGAAACAGTAAAAAGAATACTTCTTTAAAAAAAATTCCACTGTTCAGAGCTTTGTTGGAAGGATAGGTGTTAAATCTTAAAGGAATGAGAGAGGTGAAGCGGTTTAGGGAAGAAATTACAGAGCTTAGGGCCCAAGCATGGCAATCAGTGAAGGAGCAATGAAATTGAGGAAGTGTAAGAGGCCGGAATTGGAGGAGCACAGATATCCTGGATGGTTGTTGGACTGGAGGAGGTTACAGATGTGGGGGGAGGCAAGGCCATGGAGGGATTTGAAAACAAGATGGGAATTTTAAAAGTGAAGTGTTGCTGTATTGGGAACATAGGACTTGGAGCAGGAATAGACCTTTGAGCCTACTCTGCCATTAGATAAAATTGATGAAGACGAACATCCCGCCAAGGCCATCCCCACACCCCCACTTCTTGCCTTCAAACAACCACGCAACCTCAAACAGACCATTGTCCGCAGCAAACTACCCAGCCTTCAGGAGAACAGTGACCACGACACCACACAACCCTGCCACAGCAACCTCTGCAAGGCGTGCCGGATCATCGACACGGATGCCATCATCTCACGTGAGAAACACCATCTACCAGGTACACGGTACCTACTCTTGCAATTCGGCCAACGTTGTCTACCTGATACGCTGCAGGAAAGGATGTCCCGAGGCATGGTACATTGGGGAAACCATGCAGACGCTATGACAACGGATGAATGAACACCGCTCGACAATCACCAGGCAAGACAGTTCTCTTCCTGTGGGGGAGCACTTCAGCGGTCACGGGCATTCAGCCTCTGATCTTCGGGTAAGCGTTCTCCAAGGCGGCCTTCACGACACACGACAGCGCAGAGTCGCTGAGCAGAGACTGATAGCCAAGTTCCGCACACATGAGGATGGCCTAAACTGGGATGTTGGATTTATGTCACATTATGAGTAACCCCCACAGCTTGCCTCCTGGACTTGCTGGCTGTCCTGTCTGGAGACAATACACATCTCTTTAACCTGTGCTTAATGCTCCCTCCACTCACATTGTCTGTATCTTTAAGATCTGGTTGGCTGTAGGGATTTGCATTCTAATCAGTATTCTGTAACTTGATTTTGTGTCTCTGTGCCCTGTTTGAGAGCAGATTTCCACTCCATCTGACGAAGGAGCAGTGCTCCGAAAGCTAATGGCATTTGCTACCAAATAAACCTGTTGGACTTTAACCTGGTGTTGTTAAAACTCTTACTGTATTAGATAAAATCACAGCTGATGTGATTGTGGTCTTGTCTCCGCTTTTCTGTCACCCCGCCCTATAACCCCTTGTCTCTCAACAATCTATCAAACTCAGCCTTGAATACATTAGGTGACTCAATCTCCATTGTTCTCTGGGGAAGAGAATTCACCATATTTCTGACCCTTTGGCAAACAAATTCCCCTCATCTTTGCCTTAAAAGGAAGACCTCTTATTCTTAAAGTGTGCCCCTTAGTTCTAGTCTCACCATGTAGATCAATGAGCTCAGGTTTATGGAGAGTGAAAAGTAGAAGGCTGACCCGGGGAACATTCCAGCTTGTTTTCTGCTCTTGTGTGATTTATAAATAGAGCTGCAATCCTGACACTTTCCACCAACAAACTAGCATTGATTCTCATGCTGTAATTGGTTTATTTGATTGACAGAAGGTGAAAAGTATCCTTTTATTAAAAATATACTTAGATAACATGGGAAAAACACAAAAAATGGTTCCATCTCCTACTGCAAAGTATTCACTTCGATATGCCACTAAATCCTGCTTTTTAAAAAAAATGAAGGGTTGTAAAATTCAAGAGACTTAAAAAGGATACACAAGATCCACAATTACTTGTACAGTTTGAAAATACCATTTATGTGGGATTTGCCATCGGATGGCCACCTACCCTCAAGATTGTTTTTCTAATAATGTTCTACTTTAGACTACAGCTTATTGAGAGCTAAAGAATGGGAGGTGATCTTATTGAAACAGGATAGATGTTGTCAGGATGTTTCCTCTTGTGCGGAACCTAGAACTAGGGGGCACAGTTTAAAATTCTGGGATCTCGCCTCTAAGACAGAGGGGAGAAGAAATTTATTCTCTTAAAGGGTGATTAGTCTTTGGAATTCTATTCCCCAGACCGCTGTCGAGGCTGTGTCATTAAACAGATTCAAGGTTGAGTTGGATAGATTTCTGATTAACGAAGGAGTGATGGTTATGGGGGACAGATGGAGTTAAAGCCACAGTCACATCAGCCATGATTTTTTTTGAAAAGCAGAGCAGCTTGAATAGCCTACTGCTGCTCCTCTTTCTTAAGATAACTTACGAGCTCCATCGAGTCAAACTGGGGCATTGCTCCAAAGATGCACTGGGGAATCCCTCTTGGACCTTCACCTGTAAAGGGTTTGTCGGCAATTGCCCAACACTGACCCATCCCCCAACCTACCTCCCTCCCCCCAAATCCTATCTTACTTTAGGGCTTCTCCCTGGAGCCAATTTTAATGGTATCTTTAAGCCTACCTGATTGACAGCAGCTAGTGCTGTAAAAAAGGGGGCATGTTCTCCTTTAATCCGGCTCGGAGACTGCCGTGTTGCCTGGATCTTGCCCAGCCTGAGTCGGAAGGTTGGATCAGATGGGCAAACCAATGCTGATTGCTACTCCGAGGAAGTTATGGCCACCGTGGCACTATTGAACACCCTGTGAAAACATAGATTTGATGGTGTGTATCTCTTGAGCAGATTTTTACAATAGAAAACAGTGCGTAATTCCTGAGGTCTTTTTCCCTCAACTTCGGTTGGGGGGGTTTGGTGGGGGAGGAAGATTATTTTCTTCAAATTTACTGTACCATTAAACCCAATAAATAAGCAATGGAAATGCGGAAAATGGATTTTGATGATTTCCTGTGTGTATTGTTTTACTAAGGACTCAGACAAGCCAATTGCAGCCAGTAATGTGTTTGGCAAGGTTGGTTTTGCTGTTAGAAGTGAAGTACGAGTCCTGTTTCTTGTTAACTGAGTCCATGGCTCTATTAAATGTTATGATCGATTGTTTGATCTGGGTGCGCATACTCCAATGTACAAACAATCTATTTTTTACTATTAAAGCGTTTTGTCTTAAGTTGTCAAAATTCTTGTATGACGCAGGTGCCAGTGGTGACCATGTTCATACACACATGTACCCAGCTGAGATGGAGGATTTTGCTGCTCAGGATGCATCAAAGCTGGATACTTGGGTATTCAATGAAGTAAAGGTACCTGGAAAATGTTTATCCTAATGGGAGGCTTACTAACTCTAAATGGAAAATGCTGACTTTTTTCCAGGAGATGTTTCCAAGGTCCTCAGCTCTGGAATTCTCTCCATAAACCTCTAGGGCTCTCTCCTCTCTCTTTCTCTCTTGTCTCTCTGTCTCTCTCTTTGTCTGTCTCTCTCTCTCTGTGTTCTCTCTTCTCTCTCTGTGTCTCTCTCTCTGTCTCTCTCTTCTTGTGTCTCTCTCCTGTGTCCTCTTCTCTCTCTCTGTGTTCTCTCTCTCTCTGTGTTCCGCTCTCTGTGTGTGTGTCTCTCTCTGTGTCTCTCTCTGTGTCTCTCTCTGTGTCTCTCTGTGTCTCTCGTGTCTCTGTGTGTGTGTCCTCCTCTCTCTGTCTATCTCTGTGTGTTTGTCTCTTTCTCTGTGTCTCTCTGTGTGTGTCTCTCTCTCTGTTTCTGTCTCTCTCCCTCTCTCTGTTCTCTGTCTCTCTCTCTCTCTGAGTCTCTCTGGTGTCCTCTCTCTGTGTCTCCTCTCTCGTCTCTCTCCGTCTCTCTCTCCCGTCTCTCTCTCTCCGTCTCTCTCTCCGTCTCTCTCTCCCTCTCTCTCTCCGTCTCTCTCTCTCCGTCTCTCTCTCTCCGTCTCTCCTCTCTCCCTCCCGTCTCTCTCTCTCGTCTCTCCTCTCTCTCCATCTCTCTCTCTCCGTCCTCTTCCTCCGTCTCTCTCTCTCCGTCTCTCTCTCCGTCTCTCTCTCTGTCTCTCTCTCTCCGTCTCTCTCTCTCCGTCTCTCTCTCCGTCTCTCTCTCCGTGTGTCTCTCTGTATGTGTGTCTCTCTCCCCTCTCCCCCTTCTCTCTGCCTCTCTCTGCTCTCTCTGCCTCTCTCTCTCTGCCTCTCCTCTCTGTCTGTCTGTCTCTG